>NC_081556.1:126281771-126984705 GCF_963082655.1 Stomoxys calcitrans
CTACTTATATAAATTTTATCTGCAACAAAAAGGAGTTCTCTTAAACTTCAATCGGATAGATCTCATAAATGTGAGAGAAATATCACTGCTACAGAAAGGTGATGAAGAAGTCATACAGAGAGATCGGTTTAATGGGAGCTGTATTAGGATGGTATGGATATAGCAGGAACGTTTGTTAACCGGCGTTACTGTTATATAGGTTTTGCAAAGCCTTAAGATGACGATAAAAACTTCTTAGTAAAGAATTCGGCCATTAAAAGTGCATATTCACATATTTTGGGCCATAACATTTTAAAATACTTCTAAGAGGGGCATCTCTGATTACCTGTTTTATTTTTGTACTGGATGTTTAAAAAAAGAAAGTTTAAAGCACAAGCACAAAAATTCATTTGTCCCACAATAAAATTTTCGTTTTTGTTTTAACAACTTACACCTGGGTGGCGTATACGTGATTTTGATATAAACAATGTTGAACATACGCCACCATGACCGGTAAGTTCGGCATGTTTCTGTACATTTTATTGCTGGACATAAAGTTTATTCGATGGATATGCAACTTTTTCTTCATATTAAAGGGTTTTTATGCAACTTCAAACTTGTCCCATACGTTAAACAGTATATATCACATAATGCAATTACACCATACCCAGAAGCCAACAGCGAGATGCATTTAGCCAAATCGATTTTTACATGCCATTTCCCATTATAAGAAATAAAAAAACAGACTCACCAGAGAATATTGAAATATTGCCTTAAAAGTGCATACATACATACAGAGAATTCAGATCCAAATATACACAATATGTACATAAGCATGTGCGAGTATATATATGCAAGTACATATGTATAAATGCTTGTAGTAAAGTACATCATAAATATTATAACTTTGTAATATAAATTTCCCCCAAAAAAAAAAAATATAACTCGAAACGAACTGCGAACATTAAGAGCGAGCGGCCCTAAAGTCAGCAAATGCGAGTATGTGCGTACATGCGTGTGTCTCTGGTTCGTAAGTTCTTCAAAATTGACTCATACACACAAGTCTATTTTCGTTCGTTGGGAAACAACATTTTTAACAAAAAAAAAAAAAAAAGAATTGTAAGCCATGCAACGACAGTAAATGGACATGAAAAATGTTCTTATAAAATGTATTAATTTTTTAATGCACATATATATGTATGGAACAGTGTTTGTCCATATATGTACATGCTCACAAATGTGTATGTGAATGTGTGTAGGGCAAATATGTCCGAGAACAAAAGCCGCCTTTATGCCACAAAGAAGAATTCAAAGAATGCTCTCCAATCTTAAACAATAACCAAACAATTCCACTTCAAAAGGACTCACCATACCCCGTGAAGCACTTAACCCTCTCCATCTGGCAACACTCCAAAAAACAAAATGGTTGTTGTACTTTTAGCAGTGTTGTGTTAAAGCCATGCGATGAGTAATAATGGTAAATATGAGAAAATTGTACTATTAATTTTGAATGATTTTTAGGAAAAGAATTTTCTTAAATTCAAACAGATTTGATAAACCAAAAAATTAGATTTGTATGGAAAATTTAGTTTAATTTAGTTTTATGCTAAAAAAACAGTTATTGAAATTTCCTCTATATGTCCTAAATTAGTAATTGACCAAATTCGCAAGTCATAGTCGCATTTTCTCGCAAATTCTTTTCATTTAAAGACGATAGCGTTATATTTGCTCCACAAAGAAATACCTAAGGCATAACCAATCATCTTTCCACCGAATATTTAGAATGGTCTGGAAGAAATAATAGGCTGGGCAGAAACCCTTTTCCTTACCACTACTTTCAAAGCTAATTTTCTTAGAACAATACCCTGCTGTGAACGTTGTACTCAAAGACTTCTCTACCATTTTTGTTCGATAAGTGTTACATGTCCATGATGTCGTATACATGCCATTGAATTGCTTTTTATTGTTATGCATATGCTCCCTTGGTATTTCCTAGAATGTATAACCCATTATGTAGAACTCAGTGTGATGAAATCAATTGTCTATTGGAAGGGATGGCATTAAAACGTGTCACCAACATGCTTTAACCAAATTTTGATTTATTTTTCCGTTGTTATATGAATATTACAAAATGCTTGCTTTCTTCAGTAGCAGCAAATAAAGGGAAAGAATTCCTTTACACAATCTACTATTTATTAGAGAAAAAAATTTAAACATTTGTTTTTGCGTGATTGTAGGAATTTTTTGTGCTGTTGTTGAAAGCGCGTCACTATTTCACAGTAGGCTACTTAAGAAAACAACATGCCAATGTGCCTCTTATCTCAATCTCACTTGTGTTCTTCCCTCTTCACATTATGGTGTAGGAGTCTGCTGCTGTTGTTAACAGTGTTGCCATTTTGATCTATTACGGCCAAAATTTAGGTAAAACATTTTAACAGCAAGTTCTTCAAAAACGCTAAATCTCGGAGATGGGACCGATTTAAGCGAAATTTTGTTTTCACAGTTATGGTTACCCAAAAACACGAAATTAGTAAAAAAAACTCTGTGATTAAATAGTCTAGCGGAACGCTCCACTCACAAAATCGCCCAAATTGACATGTAATACGACCATGTAATTATGGGTGTCAAGTTAAAAGTATTTGAGTGCAAAGTACGAATATGATATAAAAATTTTCCCCCAAGTGTCAGGGCGGCACCAAACCCCCAAAAATAATGATATAACTTGCAGAAAGTATAGTACCAATCTAATCTAAAAATGTGGTCCCAAGTGTATGGGGGTCGTTTCACCCCAACGTGAAATGTTTACCGATTGGGACAGTATGACTATCAAACAAGTGTGCCAAGTTCGGTCAGGCCGAATCTTATATACCCAAATGCAAGTTTTTCCCATGAACACTCCACTAAGGAACAGGTACAAACTTCTCACATATCAATGAGTGTAGTCCAACTCAAGTTTAAGAGCAATGGTAAGGGGCCTCCTTTTTATAGCCGAGTCCGAATGGCGTGCCGCAGTGCGAAACCTCTTTTGAGAGAAGTTTTACATGGCATACTACCACACAAATGTTGCATTAGGAGGGGAAAACCACCGCAGAAAATTTTTTCTGATTGTCTTGCCAGGATTCGAACCCAGGCGTTCACCGTCATAGGCAGACATGCTAACCTCTGCGCTACGGTGGTCTCCTCTTATATATCCATGGATTGCATTTGTCGAGTTCTTTACCTAGTATCTCTTTTTAGGCAAACAAAGGATAAAAGAAAAGGAGTTATATCGGAATCGGGCCATAATTGAATTGAATATTGGAAACCATAGTAGTAGAAGTCATTGTGTAAAATTTGAGCCAAATCGAATAAGAATTGCGCCCTTAGGGGTTCAAGAAGTAAAATAGGGAGATCGGTTTATAGGGAAGCTGTATCAGGCTATAGACCGATTCAGGCTATATTTGACACGTATGACACAAAATCGGATAATAATAGCGCCCTCTAGAGGCTCAAGAAGTCAAGATGCCACATCAGTTTATATAACAGCTATATCAGTCTATGGACCGATTTGAACCATATTTGGCACAGTTATTGGAAGTCATAACCAAACAAGTCATGCCAAATTTCAGCCAAATCGGAAAAGAATAGCACCCTCTAGTGGCTCAAGAAGTCAAGATCCATGATCGGTTTGTATGGCAGCTATTTTAGGTTATGAACCGATTTCAACCATATTTAGAACAGTTATTGGAAATCATAACGAAATACGTCATGCTCAATTTCAGACAAATCGGATAGGAATTGCGCCATCTAGAGGCTCAAGAAGTCAAGACTCCAAACCGGGTTATATGACAGCTATATCAGGTTATGTACCTATTTTAGCCATATTTAGCACAGTTGTTGGAAATCATAACAAAACACCTCATGCAAAATTTCAGCCAAATCCGATAAGAATTGCGCCCTCTAGTGGTTTAAGAAGTCAAGATCCAGCTATATCAAAACATGGACCGATATGGCCCATTTACAATCCCAACTGACCTACACTAATAAGACGAATTTCTGCAAAATTTCAAGCGGCTAGCTTTACTGCTACAGACGTACGGACGTACTCTAGATCTTTAGAGTACACCCCAAAGCCCATCTGGTCGTCTAGTTTGGAACCATCCGTATAGAAGTCTATGTATTTTCTATTACGTGGGATATCGTAATTCTAATCGATTCTATCAGGAATAGTGGTATAGTACTCCTTATCAAAAAGCGGCTCAGGCAGGGTGCCTGAACATTGCCTGCAACATTGGACATTGTAACAAGGATAACACAGTGTGCGTAGCCGCCACTTGACCAAAGAGAAAGCTTCCTTAGCCTCACGGCAGTGGTCGCAGCAATTTGTCTACAATGTTCAGGGTCATTAGATGTAGCATAAATTCAGTGCATCAGATGGTGTCGTCCTCAGTGCGGCTGTGATGCACAAACAATTCATCCTTTGGTTCCGGTTGCCTATTGAACAGTAAGTGGACTTTTGAAGCGACGTACACCAAACTACAACAGGCCCTTCGACATTTTTCTTCAATTTGACCTAGATCGGTTCAGATTTGGACAAGGCTGCCATATGGACCGATCCACCAATTTAAGGTCTTGGGCCCATAAAATGCGTATTTATTGTCCGATTTTGGGACACTGAGTTGTGTTAGGGCCTTCGACATCCGTCTTCAATTTGGGTCAGATCGGTCTAGATTTGGATATAGCTACCATATAGACCGATCCGCAGATTTAAGGTCCATAAAAGATCCGCATATTAGGGTCCATAAAAGGCGCATTTATTATCCGATTTCGCCAAAATTTGGTACAGTGAGTTGTGTTACGCCCTTCGACATCCGTCTTCAATTTGGCTAAGATCGGGTCCAGATTTGGATATAGCTGCCATATAGACCGATCTCCCGATTTAAGGTTTTGGACCCATAATAAGCGCTTTTATTGTCCGATGTCACCGAAATTTGGGACAGTCAGTTGTGTTAGGACCTTCGGCAACCCTCTTCAATTTGGTTCAGATCGGTCTAGTTTTGGATATAGCTACCATATAAACTGATCTCTCGATTTAAGGTTTTGAGCCCATAAAATGCGCATTTATTGTCCAATGCCGCCGAAGTTTGGGACAGTGAGTTGAGTTAAGCTCCTCGTGATACTTCTGCAATATGGCACAGATCGGTTCAGATTTGGATATAGCTGTCATATAGACCGATCTTTCGATTTAAGGTTTTGGGTGAGTTGTGACATTTTTCTTCAACTTAGCCCAAATCGGTCCAGATTTGGTCATATAGACCGATATTTCGATTTAAAGTCTTGGCCCCATAAAAGGCGCCGGTTTCACGGAAATTTGACACAGTGACTTAAGTTCGGCTTTTCGCCATCCGTGTCGTATATGGTTCAGATCGGTTTATTTTTAGATATAGCTACTAAAAAGACCAATATTTGGTTATACACAATTGAACAATAACTTGTGCTTATTAGTATTTGGCCCATATCGAAACATATTCGAAATAGCTGCTATAGGGTATAAGGTATGCATTTTTCACCGAATTTTGACGAAAGTTGGTTTACGTATATACCCGAGGTGGTGTGTATCCAAAGTTCGGCCGGCCGGACTTAACGCCTTTTCACTTGTTTGAAATTTTTTGCCAGATGAATAAAAAATATTTACCAAGATATTGCATTGATAGCCAATCTTGTTCAACAAACGACTTGCGGCAATACTGCTTGCTGGTATCTCTCAAGCTCAAGACAGCCAACAAGCTCTTCTCTCAATTGATACTGTGCTTGTTGGCTGCTGCCGTGGTACTGACAGTGGTGTTTGTTGAATGTGAGGTGGGTAATTCAATGTGATGTGTGTGTGTGTGTGTGTGTTTGTGTCTGCGGTGGGTGGTATGCTGTGGTGGTGATAATAATGGTGTTGTAGCAACGCCAATAATAATGGTAGGGACACAGGAGACAAATACGTGCTTTCATTTCACTCAGTTCATACGTCACAACCTGTATACGATATATTATACAAAGAAGAACGAAGAGCGAAGAACAAACAAAAAGAGGCACACACACTGCTTAAAAACGAAGCAACAAAGCACAATCTTCTCATATTTATTTTTTCTTTGCTACACCACACTTTCGCACATACATACAAATGCATTAACATTTCGCCACAATACATACACAAATACTGGGCTACTTACATACCTTCATTCTTGAATTACTAGCTATTTTGTTTGCAGTCTTGCCCTCTCCCCCCTACCACACTTTAAAGACGATTGAACTTTCCATGCTAAACGAAACCGATGAACAACGAAGGAAGTCACCGAAGTGAAGGGTAACCAATAATAATAAAAGACGTCAACGGCCAATGGTGGAGGGACTAGGTATGAGTTATATGGGGTTATAGGGGCTGGAGGAATAAACTGCTGGAACCGAATAACAATTATATGCTTCGAAATGAAATTAAAGAAATGAACGGACGAGGAAAAAACCTTAAGTTATATTGGTTTTTGTGTGACTAGAACGTCAGTAGAGTAAATCGAAAAAAAAAGAGTAGAGTAAATCGAAAAACATATATCTACACCATATCCAAGGGAAATTGTGGGGTGATATATCATCGGTCGGTGCATGTTTAAGTGTTCTCCATGCCAAAGTTTTGTTTCAAGAAAGAAACAAACAAAACATTTTTTTCCGTAAATATAGAATATTTAATATTTCGAAAACTATAGGAGATAGTAGAAACCCGACAAAAGCTTTGGAAGGAGCATTATTGAGAACCAATATGGTACCATTAACTCAAAAAGTTAAGTTTGCCATATGGAACAATTGAGCATGCAACAAACTTAGTGTAATTGATAAAATATTGAATTGGTCTGGAACTTCGTAAAACATGGGTGCGAATGAGACGGTTACAAAAAAAACTGTTAAAAGGTATTAAATTCGGCCGGACAGTTGTACTCATAGCCCCACTTATAAATCTCCAAACCACCCTATTCACCCGATCCATGTCCCGCACATGCGACGCGTATTCAGTCACCGGCCACCAGACATGGCATCCATATTTCAGAACCGGCCGCACCACCTAGTACAGCCAATATATCAATAAAGGCCACAGACCCCATCTAATGCTGCATTGTTTTCAATGCCACTCCCCTAAGTTGGTTCATGTCTGATATTGTGTCTCCACCTAAGTACCGGTATCTGTTTCAAATTACTACCCAGAATAACCCCAAGAAATCTAGCCGAACTGGACAGTCCCAAATTCGTTCCCTGTAGCCTCGGCAGCCTGAACTCAGACACCTTCCTCCTCCTCGTCTTCCCGGGGTTAACCCCTAGACCACATTCAGTAACCCACGCGGCATGCCGTTCGGGCTCGGCTATAAAAAGGAGGCCCCTTATTATTGAGCTTAAACTTGAATCGGACTGCACTCATTGAAATGTGAGAAGTTTGCCCCTGTTCCTTAGTGGAATGATCATGAGCGAAATTTGCAATTTGCAATTGTGGCGTGCCCCTGGTCGCATTCACTTTCAACGAAGTGGCCCAAATGCTGGCCGCGATCTCCCTATGCAGAAGCATACCACCCAGTAATACCATCCTCCACATCCGCCTTCCTCAGGGCCAACCCTATGGCAGACGACCCTTCAATATCCCGAAACGCCACCAACGCGAAATCCTTAAACTGGAGGGTTCTCTCCAGAAGATGCAGGACTCTGTGAAACGCGGTATCAACCGACCTTTCCTTAATATAAGAGTGCTGGAATGCCTGGAAAAGTAGTTTCCTCCTAGCCTCCTTCTTATGTGGAAGTTAAGAATTCTCTCTAACGTCTTCACGGAGAAGGAAGAGAGATCAATCGGCCTTAAATCCTTGGCTACACTCCACTGCAGCTTCCCCATCTTCGATATAAATACCACTCTGTACCTGATACATGCCCGAAACATTGCGATGTACCTATCTACCAGATAGTTGTTGTTGTTGTAACCTCATTAAGCTCTCGTAGGTGAGCAAGTTCTTTCCGTTTCAAAGGACCGATTGCCGCGGGAACAGGGTGGCCATTGTTTATTTAAAAGCGCCAATAAACCGCCTTGTCATATCGAGCATCATAGGCACTCAGTATTTGTGCAAGAAACATTGCCGCCGGCCTCTCATTGAGACTCTCCGTTCGATACCGCTGATTGTCCGCGACTGCCGTTACTGCTACTCCGTATGGAGCTTTCCACTATACGCAACTTGTGGATGCGCCCGGTAGCTCGCAGCTAAGCTTCTCGTGACAGCAATGAACACCACACAGTCGGGCGCTCACAGACATCAAACTATGTGGTGGTCACAGCTGTCCCGTGCCGGGATAGTCATAGCTCACTTGCAACATCATAGTGTAGATACCATCTGGACCAGGAGATGTATACGGTCCAAAGGTCCTCAAAGCCCGAAGAACACCCTCATGGGACACCAAATCCTCCGCCAAGGCGGCTAAGCTATTGTCCTCCACCGCCTCTAGCTCCCATCCATTGTGGGTCACAGGACCGCAGCCAAGGAAGTGGGTCTCCAACAAATGAGCCCAAGTGTCGCCAGGCGATTCCATCCAATCCCCATCTGGCCTCTTACCTGTATGCGGGACGTACTTTGCCATCAATTTCCTAAGCCTCGAAATGTCTTTGATACCCGACAACACCTCTATTACCCTTATAAAGTCCTCCCTCTTGGACCTTCTCAATTCCTTCTTATATACGCTTAGTTTCCCCCTATATACATTGCATAGCTCCCGTCTGCCACCACCGCTGGCCACATTGAATGCCTTTCTGGCATCCGTTCGCAATATCCTTGATCCGCCATCTTTTGGTGTTTATGCCAAGCTAACGCCCCTTGAATGAGGTCCACAATAGTAAAGAGAAAGCGGCCATTAATCATGAAGACGTAGTGATCCGCGTTGACGACATCGCATCAACACAATTCGCCAGTAGTGGCCGGATTTTATGCCCTCCAGAGATTCATGTTTGGACTCCAAATTTACGTTATTAAAAGACCTTTGTGTGTTCAAGAAGACCGTCAAAGTGTAACCGCCTATACCCAAATTCCCTTTGAAGTAGCCAATCACATTATGTAGAGCACTGTCAATCTACCGACCCTTAGTGTAAGCATTCTGATAACTGAATACCATTGAAAAGTCGAAAAGGTTTCTATTGTACATAGTCTCCCCAGACTGCAATTAGCCTAAGTGTCTAAAAATTAAGTTATGCCATCCCTTTGAATGCTTTCAAGGGTTTTTGGGTCCTAAGAGAGCAGCCTGCGCAATCTGGAGGACTCTTTCCTTTTATCGATTTTCAAAAAAACACACACATTAGGCACTTTTGGCCGGCTTCGCCTCGTTTTTGTACTTGTTACGGAATACCATGTTTAGGTCCCAGACGGCGACTACATGTCCCCGTGTCACCAAGCAAACTGCGATCTCTTTTCCGGGTAGATTACAGCGCAGTTTTTGTTATTGCAGACTTTCGATATTCATGTATAAATTGTGCATAATTTTCCGCAGAGAGAGAAAGAGAGAGAGAGAGAGAGAGAGCAATTCTGTGCCATTGCATAGTTGGGTCAGTCGAGTAGACTACGCCGTTCTGCCCAGGGCTGCGGAGTTAATCAATTTTGACTTGACTCTGAATCCGATTTGGAGAAATACTGCAATAAAATGCTTATTTGTTAACCGATTCTCCCGAAATTTGGGAGGCAGGATTTTTTTATGACTTTTAATATTGTTAGTGAATTTTATAGAAATCGGTCCATATATGTGTTCGTCCAATTTGCAGTGATAATGCAATAAAAGAGTCAGTTGTTAATCAATTCCCTAGAAATTTGGCAGGATGGACTTTCTTATGACTCTCGACATCATTGGTGAATTTCATAGAAATCGGTTCAGATTTAGATATAGCTCATATATATATATATATATATATATATATATATATATATATATATATATATATATATATATATATATATATATATATATATATCGCCCGATTTTTACTCCTAGAGCCACTGCAAGCGCATTTATAGCCCAATCTTCCCAAAACTTTGTACAACGCTTTCCTCGACGTCTTTTACAATATCTATAAAGTTTGCTCGAAATTAGTTCAGATTAAGATATGGGTCCCATATATATGTTCTTCCGATTTTCAGTAAGATTGCAATAAAATGGTCATTTGTTAACCAATTCCCTCAAAATTTGTCAAGAAAGATTTTCTTATGTCTTTAAATATTACTGGTGAATTGATGGTGAGGTACTATGCCAGGTAAAACTTCTCTCCAAAGAGGTATTGCACTGCGGCACGCCGTTCGGGCTCGGCTATAAAAAGGCGGCCCCTTATCATTGAGCTTAAACTCGAATCGGACTGCACTCCTTGATATGTTAGAAGTTTGCCCCTGTTCCTTAGTGGAATGTGCATGGGCAAAATTTGCATTTTCATATTTTGATATATTTACCATATAGATGCGAGTAAGGTCCATATGAGTTCAACTTAAGGTGTAGGTCCCACACTCACATACCCACAATTATCGGTATTTTTTCTCTGAACCCCACATTCTTGATCCAATTTGTCTAAAATTTGGCAGGCAACATTTTCGCAGCATATTAAAACTTTATTTCAATCCGTGGACCAATCGAACAAGGGTACATTTCACAAATAGAAGTTTTTGCACCAAATTAAGCGATGTCTAGATGAAAGGCGGCCTGTTTTCATGTTTTATGGTGACGACAACGATCAAGTTTGAAAAATTCTACATTTTTGAAAAATGGTCTTTGATAATCCCGGATACATAAAATCTTTGACTCTTTTATAGTTTTATAGAGGAAGTGAAAGAGAATAAAAGTTCGTTACTCAATGTGCTATAAAATGTGATGTTCTGCTTGGGTTTTAACATTCAGAGTAACACTAGTTAAAATTCGGCTAGGATATGTAGACCATTTCAATCTTTAATTCAAATCCAAAAAAGGGGGATGTAAACGGGAATGTGAAAACTTTTGCAATAAGCCATATGGGCTTTAAGATAGCGAGAATGTTTTAATATACAAATTCGATAATTTTGCTTTTAAAAATCTTCTAAAGACATGGTTATGCTCTCGTTAATGAACTGTAAATGTATTGGGTTGCCCAAAAAGTAATTGCGGATTTTTTAAAAGAAAGTAAATGCATATTTAATAAAACTTAGAATGGACTTTAATCAAATATACTTTTTTTACACTTTTTTTCTAAAGCAAGCTAAAAGTAATAGCTGATAACTGACAGAAGAAAGAATGCAATTACAGAGTCACATGCTGTGAAAAAATATATCAACGCCGACTATATGAAAAATACGCAATTACTTTTTGGGCAACCATAGAATAAATGTATCGTAAATGTAAGCGAGCGATTATGCCTATTACAAAAAAGTAGCATTTGACATTTCAAAAATCATATGTCGGAGAACTTCAGACATGCCTAAGGACACAACGCATTCCTTAAGGGAGCCGTCTTTCCAACCGAAAGAGAAGAGAATGATATATCGGTCTTTATAGGTAGCTGCAAGATGGGAACAAGGACTGTATTTGGTTCTATATTCCGACACACGCAACATCGGTATGTACGTGAGACTGCTGGACGAGTGTATGTTCTTTCACTCATAGCTCTAGGCCATAACGATAGCAGCAAAAGGAATTCTGGGAAGCGATTTAGAGTGTTCGAAATCAGGATATATGCCGGCCCTGTAGGCCACGGGTTGTAGAACAGTGAGGTCGAAGTGTGTGGAATACCTCAATAGACTGTGGTTTCACGACATATATAGTCCTAACATGGTTTAGCAGATACGATGGCGCCGTATTGATGCTCGACCCCCACACTCATCTTGTAATTTCTCCTTATGTATATGTACTGGCAACCGTGCGTACTCACCTTTTGGTGGTGGGCTAGCCATTCAAATTTTACCCAAAACTATTGACAATAAATTGTAAAAAATTCCACAGAGAAATCATAAAACAAGAATAACAGTTTTCTAAATAAAAATTTTTGGTTTTGCAATTCGTTCAAACTTCAAATTTTATCAGCTGACACGAAAACGAAACGTAAAATTTTGTTTTTACTGAATTCTACTTTCCGGTTTCTGTTCGACGGTAATCGTTTTGATGTGTTTTCATAAAGCAAAAACAAAACAGCTGACAAGTTTTTCTACATATACGAGAGCATACAAAGAAATGATTATATCTTGATGTTAAAAGTCTATGAAAACTTTTAGAAAAGGAGTATCTTATTTAGAAAATTTTGCAAAATTTTAACAAAAAGTCGAAATGTCAACTTTTTGAAAAATTTCACTTTTTGTACAAGTCGAAAAGTCGACTTTATGCAAAAATAAGTCCAAAAGTCGAAAAATCGACTTGATTGAAGTCTAATAGTCGACTTTTCGTTCCAACTTGGGTTCCCTACTCCTAAGGAGACAATTCCCAATGTCGGTATTATATCTATCATGTTGATGACAGGGTAATTTTCTGTTGCGGGTGAATACACTGCTCAATTTAGTTTGGGAGACAGCACTTTTCCTAGTAGGCTCCTTCTATCGTTAAATTCTAAGTTGGCCATTAATACAGCTTTAACCAACATTCTTAGGGCAATATGTTAACTAACACCAACAGGCATTTGTTGTAATGCTATTCTAAACAAGTCAACATCCTTACACACATTTCAAACAAATGTTGGCCTTTAAGCTTTTGTTCAGTCGGAAATGGTTTACCTTAACTAAACTTTCATTCCTTCACTGCCTAATAGTTTATCCATCCTTCCGTTCGTGTGGCCCTGTTTTTTACGCCCCCAAATGGTGTGAAATTCAAATATACCTTACTGATAGAAATAACATTTGGTGGTGCTGCACAAGGACATACCGTTTTCATGTCAGTGTGGAGGGAGGGTTCCTTACGTTTCGGTGTTCGTAAATGTTTACTCCTTGTTTTTGTGGCTAAAAATAGATATTACAAAAATAGTCGTTGGTGTTTGATGGTAGTTAACGTTTTTTTTTGTGGCTTTCTTCTCCATCCGTTTTTTGTGGTTCATTAATATTTTCCATTTATTCGTCCTGGCTCTCTTTCTCACTCTCACCCACTCTTTTGAGGAGGGGGGCTCTGTCATTGGCCATGTTAATTATATTTCGACACGTAAGGGCTAATAAACTAACAAAACACGAAATTAACTCAAGTTTATTTCTCTTTGTTTTGCTTCTAAAAATATTTTGTTTGTATGCACATAGCTATTTTTATTGCGTATAATTTGGAGAGGGGGGTTTTTTGAAATGAAAACGCCATAAATTTTTAATCAATTTTGTTTGTATTTCATCTATTTTTGAACATTTTCTTTCGTGTCAGGAAATGATTTATGAATTTCTAAAAGCGTCTGTCTTTATGTTGAAAGGTTTTCTTTTTATTATTTATATGTAATTTAATTGCCGCTATGTGACAATCACATTTTCTAATTAGAAACTGTTGTACATTTATAGAAAATGTGGTTAAAATTGGCTTGTTAATTACTATTTGTTTTAATGGTCATAAAAAAGGGAAACACATCGTGTAATATAATAAAATGTTAATTGACCAGTGCAGCGTATCATTAACTTTAATACGTGCGTCATAGGTGGCGTATGACTTACGTAAATTGTGCATATAAAAATAACATTTATACGCCACAATGAGGGTAATTTAATTCAAGGACTTTTAAAAAAAGTCTTAAAAAATTCTAAATAAAGCCTTGTAATGACTTGGACTTCTCGGCCGAGTAACTGTCAAAACGCATTATAAAACAAGTAAAAGCGTGCTACGATTCGGCCGGGCCGAATCTTGTATATCCTCCACCATGGATCGCATTTGTTCAGTTCTTTGCGTAGCATCTCGTTTTAGGCAAACTAAGAATAATGAATAAGAACTTTTATGCCATTGGAGTTATCTTAAATTATAGTCCGATTCGAATCAAAAATGAATTGGATGCTGAACATTGTAGAAGTCATTGTGTAATATGTCAGTCCATTGGGATAAGAATTGGGCCTTGTAGGGGCTCAAGAAGCTAAATCCGGAGATCAGTTTATATGGGAGCTGTATCAAACTATAGATCGATTCAGACCATATTGCAGACGTATGTTGAAGGTCAGGGGAGAAGCCGTTGTACAAAATTTCTGCCGAATCGGATGAGAATTGCGCCCTTTAGAGGCTCAAGAAGTCAAGATCCCAGATCGGTTTATATGGCAGCTATACCAGGCTATGAACCGATTATGAATCATACTTAGCAAAGTTGTTGGAAGTCGTAACAAAATACCTGATGCAAAATTTTAGCCAAATCGGATGAGAATTGCGCCCTCCAGTTCCTCAAGAAGTCAAAATCCAAGATCGATTTATATGGCAGCTATACCAGGTTATGAACCGATTATGAATCATACTAAGCACAGTTGTTGGAAGTGATACTAAAACACCACATGCAAAATTACAGCCAAATCGGATGAGAATTGTGCCCTGTAAAAGCTGATGAAGTCAAGATCTCAGATCGGTTTATATGGCGGCTATATCAGGTTACGTACCGATTTGCGCCATACTTAGCACAGTTGTTGGAAGTCATAACAAA
Source organism: Stomoxys calcitrans (assembly GCF_963082655.1). NCBI lineage: Eukaryota > Metazoa > Arthropoda > Insecta > Diptera > Muscidae > Stomoxys > Stomoxys calcitrans. The sequence continues at coordinate 126,296,368 of NC_081556.1, forward strand.
ACACCTCATGCAAAATTTCTGCCAAATCGAATGAGAATTGCGCCCTCTAGAGGCCCAAGAAGTCAAGACCAGTTGTTGGAAGTCATAACAAAACACCTGATGCAAAATTTCTGCCAAATCGAATGAGAATTGCGCCCTCTAGAGGCTCAAGAAGTCAAGACCCAAGAACGGTTTATATGGCAGCTATATCAGAACATTAAGCGATTTGGCCCATTTACAATCCCAACCGACCTACACCAATAAAAAGTATTTATGCATAATTTTAAGCGCCTAGCTTTACTCCTTCAAAAGTTAGAGTGCTTTCGGCAGACAGACGAACGGACGGACATGTCTATTTCGACATAGAATGTCATGACGATCAAGAATATATACTTTTATACTCTTAGACGCATATTTCGTGGTGCTACAAACAGCATGACGAAGTTAGTGTACCCCCATCCTATGGAGGAGGGTATAAAAATGTTTTACGAAAAAAACGCCAACACATTCCGTAAAAGTGGTATTGAGTTCTATAAACATAATAGAAGCGACATGTCGCAGCGCCAATACTTATTTTGCTTCTATTAATTGTCAATGTATTGGGTTGCCCAAAAATTAATTGCGGATTTTTCATATAGTCGGCGTTGACAAATTTTTTCACAGCTTGTAACTCTGTAATTGCATTCATTCTTCTGTCAGTTATCAGCTGTTACTTTTAGCTTGCTTTAGAAAAAAAGTGTAAAAAAAGTATATTTGATTAAAGTTCATTCTAAGTTTTATTAAAAATGCATTTACTTTCTTTTAAAAAATCCGCAATTACTTTTTGGGCAACCAATAATTAAATGCTCACGAACCAAGTCTGTTTCAATTATGTTGTCTTTGTTGTGTGTTGTTGTTTGACTTTTGTAAATAGAGTCCGTCGGATTTTGCAATAATTTAATAGACATTTTGTTTATATTCAGTTAATGTTTACGTTACGTGACATATTAAAGTGACACATTTTGATATTCTTAATGTTCATGGGGCATTTCCACTTTTGGGTTTATGCAAGTGACGCAACCTTCTGTTATTGAGCCATGTAAACAAACCATAAGGAGGGGTTAACCACCGCAGAACAATTTTTTTTAAGTTCTCGCCAGGATTCGAATCTAGGCGTTCAACGTCATAGGCGGACAGGCTAACCTCTACGCTATCGCGGCCTCCACTTTAGCATTTTAGCAGTCCAATATGTTAGCAAATTTTCTGTATATACATATGTATATCCAAGTTTTGACATATCCAAAAAACGAAAGTATTTCTGATTGTTACATTAGTTAATTCTCTCTCTCTCTCTCTCTCTCTTTATCTCTATTTAATTTCAGGTCTTCGACGTAGACCTTTACAACCAGCTCAAAGCTCCTCCTACGAAGTTAATTCGGACTTTCTTACTCAACTAATGGAAGAGAATGCCCGCCGACGGTTGCAGCAACAATTCGAACAACATCTGGAATTGATCAATTTGAAGTTGTTGCGACAGCGACAACGTGAAGAGCGCATGCGTGAACGTTATCGCCAGCAACAATTGGCTGCCATGGCAGCGGAAAATGATGAGGACTATGATTATGTGCGAAAGTTTAAGGAGAATGCGGACAGCAATTTGGATACCAGCGCTGTCCAAAGCGGCAATAACAATAACAACAATCTGCAGTTTGTCGATCAATACGACAACACCAATCAGGATTTCAGTTACAAATATCCCAGTCTCGAGAATATCCACAATCTCAGGGATCGCATTAATTTTGCCGTTAATCCCAATGATCCCCGCTATTATGAGACCATCGATGACAATGCTGGTGGTTATATGGTGGGCAATATGGAAGCTAGCAGTGTTGTTGAGCAGTTAAGAGATGAAGATGCCGGTGCGGGTGTTGATGATGAAGGCGTTGAAATGGATAAAGAAGAGGATTTAGATTCGCAGGTCTTGGAAGAATACGAAGAATATACACCGCAAGAAAATAACAATGAGGCAGATGCCAAGAACTCTGGAAAAGTTGCCGAAGATCCTTCGACAATGGTTTTGCCACCCCAGCAAGCTGGTATTGTGGGTCAAAGTGGTAATGCCAATTTTTATCGCATCAAACCACAATCGGCTTCAGCAGCGGCGGCCGCTGGTGTAAATGGGGTCAATGTGAAACAAATGCAGATGGGAGGAGTGGCGCCGGCACGTCAAGATATGACATCGTTGCTTGACAAATTGCATCCCAAAGGTAACCAGTTGCCGGCTATGGAAGGCTCAAATGAAGCGCACATGGTGGTGCGTGAGCATTTGGGCATGAAAGGCGAAATGGGCATGTATGTGGTGGCGCTTATAGCAGGCGTGAGTGCAGCAGCTACTGTAGGACTGTTTGTCTTGGGCATAGCATGGTACACGTAAGTATCACCAACAAGTAAAAGCCTGCTAAGTTCTAGATTCTGCTAAAAATTTATACAAACTAAATTTAGTTCAAGGGCATAATTATATTCTACCTAACAAACTTCTGTCTAACAAGCAAAAATGAAAGCTTCTAGTAACCGAACAAGGATAATCGGTCAAAAAAAGAAGCTTGTAAGGGCTGAAGAAGTCAAATCGGGAGATAGGTTTATAAGGGAGCTATATCAGATTATAGATCTTGGCACAGTTCTTGAAAGTCATAACAGAACATTATCTGCAAAATTTTAGTCAAATCGAACAAGAATTGTGGCTTCCAGGGGCTCAAGAAGTCAAATTGGGAGATCGGTTTATATGGAAGCTTGATCCGAATCTGAACCGGTATGGGCCATTTGCAATCCCCAACGACCTACATCAATAGTTAGTATCTGTGCAAATTTCATTAGGTTAGCCTTACGCGTTCGACCGCCATCGTGATTTCGACAGACGGACGGACATGGCTAGATCGACTCAGAGTGTCGAGACGGTCGAGAATATATATACTTTATTGGGTCTTTGATCAATATTTCGAGGTGTTACAAACGGAATGACTAGATTAGTATACCCCTATCCTATGGTGGTGGGTATAAAGATATGAAATCAAATCCCTTTAAAGGCAGTATGCACCTCTGACAAAATTTTCGTTACCATAAGAAATTCATTGACATATTCTAGCGAAACTTTCTTTACCGTTACCGAAAATTTCGTTTGTAGATACGCAGCTCAAATGAATATATATATGGTATATATACTTTGTTAGTCAAAAATCTATATATCTATGTATATATTATTCCATTGAAGTTTACGGAAAGCAATCAGGCAACATATAATTTCCTGAAGTTTTGACAGTTCTTGTCATTGAGGATGTCAATCTTCTCATTTGATTTGTCTCATTTGTACAACAACCACAAATCATATGGTGCAAACCGTCATCAAGTTGTCATTTCTGAAATGACATTGTTTTCAACACCACAAAACGAACTTGCGGTCGTATGTGTACGCGTGCAGGTTAAATGATAGAAAGAGAAGCACAAACAAAGAAAACGTGCAAAAAGAGTAGTTTGCTGTGAACTGTCATCGTAAAACCGTCAAACTAAAATGCAAATTTGTCCATGACCATTCCATTACCGTCAAGCTGACCGGCTGTTTTAAGCTGTTCGCATGAGACCTCATTTTCAATCCGCCTTGTTTGTTTACATTCAATTTGCTTACGTTTTCTCCCACATGTGACATTTTTAAGTGGCACATTTTGACATTCTTATGGCTAGAACATAATAAGCACGCTAAGCTTAGCTTTTGAGCGTTGCATTGAAAAATGCAACTCTGTAAACAAATCACATAAAAGCAACGAGCAAAAGTTAAAGAATTTTCAACTTTTACGATTGAAATCAAGCGTCATTCTATATCGCCTCACGTGAAGTAGTGTTTTTTGGAGTCAAAATTAAAAATTGGTTAATTTTGCGCCTTGCTTTTTTGACATTTGTTTGCAGAGTTGCATTTTCCAACGCAACGCTCAAATACAAAGCTCAATGCGCCCATTTTGTTTTGGACTTTAATGTTCACGGGGCCTTTCCACCTTTGGTTTTCTGCAAGTGGCACGACCTTCTGTTATTTAGCCGTGCATTGATATCTTCCGATTACCTCAACAAAGCCGTAATAAATCAATTCATCCTAGAACTTTTAATTTACCAAATACAAACATAATAATTTTTTTTTTGTCCCTAATACTTTAATTTATTTTCCCCCTTCAGATTCCATAATCGAAGTAAAGCTGCTGCTGATGTCGATTATCCCGCCTATGGTGTAACCGGTCCCAATAAAGACATCTCACCATCGGGCGATCGCAAGTTGGCTCAAAGTGCCCAAATGTACCATTACCAGCATCAGAAACAACAGATCATTGCTATGGAAAATCGTCCAAACAATGAGGAGAATTGTGAAATGTCTTATGTGGAGAGTGACGATGATAATGAGGAGGGTGATTATACAGTGTATGAATGTCCAGGTTTGGCACCGGTAAGTTGATAATAGAATGTGAAAATTTGTGGCTTTCAAATTAGATTGAAGAGTAATAGTAATTAAGGTAGCAGTTCGTGTTGGAATTTAAAGTGGCCTAAGATACTAAGTTACTTTCACGGGTACATATATTTTTCTTGGGAATATTGTAGAACTTTTTCATGGGTAGTTATCAGTTTAAGTTATTTTTCGAATATTCAAATGAAGACAGCTGATGCTATAGACGGAAAACAGCTGATTTGTATCAATCACTGAATGAATTGAGCTACCGCATTTAAATAGCTTAGATGGATGTTTTTAATTGATTTATTTTCAATTTTTTTCAGACTGGCGAAATGGAAGTGAAGAATCCATTGTTTTTGGATGATACACCAGTTACACCATCGTTGGGTAATCATCCCATAACTCAGGTTTCGGCACAACAGCCCTCGGTAAAGAAGATCTTTGAAAAGAGCCAACAGCAGTCGTCGACCTTGGCTGCTGCAACAGCATCAGCTGCAACGTCTTTCGATGATAAAAAACCAAAGAAATCAAAGAAATAAAGATAAGGAGGTCGAAAGAGGAAAGCTAGATAGAACAACAACAAAAACGGCAGCAGCAGAACCAGCAGCAGCAACAATAAGAAACATTTCTTTCTTTTGCTAACTACTCACCTCAAACCTGTAAAAGACTATATAGACTACAAGATTTCCAAAATGTGTGGAACAGTATGAAGGATAAGGCATATTTCTTAACTATGAGAGTTATGTATATAGATTTATAAAACATTCAAACCCTCTTTTCTCTCAGTGGTTCATTAGTAAGTTGTAGTCTCTCTCTCTCTCGTGATTGGGGTCCAAGCAGTGACTGACACCTACATGTGCAGGATTCACTAATAGAAGGTTGCATCAAGATATATTCATTTACAGGTAGTGGCAGTTGCCCAACAACAAAATATTGAGTGCACTATCTGTCAAAATCAGTGATGAGTGCAACTCATGTATTTTTGTGTATGTAACGAGTTCGCTCCATTTTTCGTTGTTTGTATGTGCTATGGTTCTTAACTGCAATATACACATACACGACCAAAACTCGTTGACAGATAGTGTACTTTGTTGTTTTGCCATAGACAGACGTGTTTTTTGGGAGCTCCAGTCGTAGCTGCCGGCATTTGCTACTTACCGCATTCTGACTCATGTAATTCGCTCCACGATATACCATAGTCTGCACAATCACTGAGGATAAAAGGCACCGCATTCTGAATTACGGGTGACTATTAATTTTTGTATTTTTTGGCCAAAATTTGCAAATATCAAAAGGAATAAGCACTGGAATAACTATTTGCCACCAACACCACTGAATTGAAAAAACAATACATCAGCTGAACTCTTCTTTCGAACCTGCCAAATCTTTACGACGATAACAAATCAACAGCTGATGGTGAAAAAGTGTTATCGATAAGTAAACTGTGTTTTAGTGCGTTTTTCAACACTGACGTTGTTCATTTACTTTCCTCCTAAAGATATGCTACAATTTTTTAATAAATGAGTGCAAAGCGACCGTTACAGTCGACATCACCAGAAATAACAGATAGCACTCCGAAAAAGCGTATTCCATACATCAATATGAGTTCCAATGCAAAAGATGTGTTTTCCTGGGACAAATTGGGTGAAATGTTAGACGAGAAGTTAAAGGATGTCGCAAAAAAAGAAGACTTGATTGAAATGAGAAATGAAATACGAGAGTTACAGCAAGAAAACATACAACTTAAAGAAGAAATGAAAAAGTTAACGTCTCGCTTGGAAATAATTGATCGAAGGTCACGTTCATCAAATGTTGTGGTCAGTGGTTTAACTTGCACATCCTCTTTACTTGCGAAAAAAGAGTTCACTAAAATTTGTACTGAAATTATGAATGTGGATGTGGATGTGGTTACAACTAGAATGGTTGGATCAGGAAGGCTTTTTATTTTTACATTGGGCTCGTGTATCCAAACTCAAAAAGTGTTATCGGCTAAAAGAAATTTAAATGGGAAGAATATTTTTATCCAGCGAGATTATACAGAAAGCGAGCAAAGCATACGATACAACATGAGAAAGTTGAAAAATGAAGTATTAAACAAAAGAATTAATGTAAATGTACGATTGGCCGAATTTTCCATTTATATCAATGAAAAACGCTTCAATTGGTCTCAGGGAAAAATTATTGCTGCCTCGGAATGTGATGCCGCCTTTTTGAAGGAAATCATTGGCGAAAATGTGTATGATATTATTTCTAGAGATAGTTACAATAACGATACTGTTACCTATAAACCAGCCTCTCAATAGCAACTCGAATCGTGCCATTTACTATCATACAATGTCTCTAACCTTCAAAAAGCACTTAATTTTGGAAATTTTTTAACATATTTAAATAAATTTGAGATATTTTTTCTTTTCGAAACCCATGTGGAAGCAAGTAAAATATCATATTTTTCAACTTTTTTTAAAGATTATTATATACACTGGGTCGAAGCAACAAGAATACATAGATCTGGCCGTGCAAGTGGTGGTTGCTTGTATGGTTTTAAAAAAGATATTAAAAGAAAGTTTAAACTCGAATTCGCTACGATTCACAATGTTACCGTTTTATGTACCAACCTTAATGGGAGCGTTTTCTATTTGATTCCATCATATTTAAATTGCACAAAATGGAAAACAGAGGCAGAAAGCTTTGAAACATTTTTAAAAGAAATCAATCCGGAAAATTTCTGCATTTTGGGTGATCTAAACGCAAGAATAGGTGAAGAACAGTTAATGGAAAACAGATTTTTTGAAGACTTTGCATATATAAGTGGTCGTCGTAGATCAAAGGATAACACTATAAACACAAATGGCAGAAAGTTGTTGCAAATTATTGAGGATATAGGGGGTATTGTTTTGAATGGTAGAACAACTGGTGATACAGAAGGAAATTTTAGCTTTTGTGGAATAATGGGTAGCTCTGTAATAGACTACAATATATGCTCCCACAGCTTTTTGAGATACGTTGAAGATTTTAGTATAGATATGAAAATTTTTTCGGACCATATGCCCTTACACTTAGAGATCAAGGTACCAAATCAATGTCGGACGAGTGATAATGAAAGGGTGTCTATATGCAAACTACATTGGAAGGACAAGTTTAAGATTCAGTATAGGCAAAACCTCACAACACTGTGTAATGGTTCCCATTTTTCTGCCGACTTACTAGCAATAGACATGATTGACACGGTTATATCTAAAATAAAACAATCGAACGTAGTAAAGGAGAGAAAATCTGTTTTTGAGCCGAGGCAGAAATGGTTCGATTGGGGGTGTTTTCGTTTGCGGGCAAGCATGATGAAGAATTTGAGAATGTACAGACGTTCACATACACTGATAAATCGAAGGCGTTATTTTTTATCAAGGGCTAAGTTTCGGTCTCTATGCAGTAAGAGAAAACAGGCGTATTATAATAATAATCTGAGAAAATTAGACTATATAAACTGTAGTAAGGACTGGTGGACTCTGTCCAAATCGTTAAAAACCCCTTCTGCCTCCCACAGAGGTAATCTTAATGCAGACCAGTTCAGATGCCACTTTGAACAGATTTTGCAGTATACGGATGAGGAGCAAGCAGTGAGCTGGTGTATACCCTTTTTATGGGACCCCTTTCTAGATTCCCCTATAGAATTCGTCGAATTACTCAATGTCATTAAAAAGCTGAAAACAAACAAGTCTCCAGGGCAGGACGGCATACCCTACGAGTTTTATAAATATGCTCCCCATAATTTTTTGAAGAATGTTCTCCTTATTTTTAATAGGATTTTTTTACATGTGGATATACCAATATCTTTCACACAATCTATATTGATTCCCCTTTTTAAAAAAGGCGATCCTAACATTGCTTCAAATTATAGAGGATTATCGCTCATGGATACAATTTCGAAAATTTTCAATACCATCCTATTAAATCGTATTACAGGTTGGCTGGAACGTGAAAATATCCTTAACGAATTTCAAGCAGGTTTTAGAAAGGAATATTCAACGGTGGATAACATTTTTAACCTTGTGAATACTGTATATCTCAATATGAATGATAATAAGCCCACTTATAGTTTTTTCGTCGATTTTTCGACAGCATTCGATTTGATACCTAGAAACAGCCTTTTTTACAAATTATCAGGTATGGGTTTATCTACGAAGGTAATAAAAATATTACAAGGTCTGTATAATAATACAACTACAAAGATTTGGGACGGTTGCAGTTTTTCGAAGGCATTTAGCGTAAATTCGGGTGTGAAACAGGGATGTATTCTAAGTCCGACACTGTTTTCATTATACATCAACGATCTACCAGACGAATTACCGGGTGGAGTCAGTGTCGCAGGTTGTAATATTAAAGTATTACTTTACGCAGATGACATAGTAATTCTATCTGATTCCCCCAATGGTTTACAAACGATGATAAACTCTTTGCAAGGGTATTGCACTAAATGGCGTTTGAAAGTCAACTTATTGAAATCGAAGATACTTGTTTTTCGTAGAGGTAGTCGAATAAAGTCAGGTCTGAAATGGTATTATGATAATCAAGAGATTGAGATTGTAAACCGATACACCTATCTTGGAGTTGAACTTGCATACAATTTATCATTCAATACTCACTTACAGACTAAACTTTTGTCTTCCAAGATGGCTATAAATTCTACATGGTCGAAATATTTAGCCCAACCTAGAATATCGAAAAGTAATAAATTGAAGATTTTCACAGCATGCTCTAGATCAATAATGTTTTATGCTTCACAAATATGGGGTTTCCAGAAATATGAATGTGTGGAGAAACTGCTAAGATTTTTCATTAAAAAAATGTTGTACCTTCCAAATAATACGCCAAACTATATCATACACTTAGAAACTGGTCTACCCACTTTATATATGTCTACGTTAAAGAATCATTTTTGTTATGTCAGCAGAGTTCTGCGTTTAGGATCACACAGATTGCCACGAGTACTTGCAGAAAAAGTTTTGGAGTTGAAAATATATTGGGCGAAAGAATGGTCAAATATATGCGAAAAGATACAATACTTTCCTCCCAATCATAACGTCCCCGTTTGTTATTATTGGAAGGAGATTATTGACAATTTGAGTACTCACGAACGTAATGATTTTTGTAGCAGTGCAAATAACTCGCAATTCCATGATCTTTATTCTTGCTTACAATACAGTCAAATCCCTTCTTGTACTGCAGATCTATCTGCATATGCAACAGGTTTGATTATAAAAGCTAGAGGTGGCCTGCTTGACTTGAATGCCAAACATTTCACTGGAAGAAATAACTCAAATGTATTTTGTTCAATTTGTAATTTAAACCAGCCCGAAGACACATTACATTTTATTGGAGCTTGCCCTATTTTAGCAGAATACAGAACAATATTTTTTGGCAAGCGTGTTCTTGAAGAGAGTGAAGTTATTCAGATACTAAATGGCACGAATTTTCTTTCACTGTACAAATATATTATTGCAAGTTGTAAATATAGAAAATTAATTCTAAATGAATACAATATCTAATCACATTTGAATTCTTTTTATTGTATAACTTAATATGAGAAAATGGCAAACAGCAAATCGCTAAGCCAAACATAGATGTAGAATACGAATCATTTATATATAATTTATCGAGGAAGTAACATAAGCAATTTGTAAACTCATCTATTAATTAAATAAAAAAAAAAAAAAAAAATAGTGTACTTTGCGAGAAAAAATTGTACTCAGCTGTTTACGGTACACTACCTGTTAATTATGTCATGGGTTGCATCACACAGCAGAAATGGAAAGGCCCCATGAACATTAATTAAAAACGTCAAAATGTGCCGATTGCAAATAACACAAAAGGAAATTGACATCCTCAATGACGAGAATTCGTCACCAAAATTTTAAGACGTCTTATTACTTACTTTCCATTACCTTATTTAGTGAATCCTGAGATATGCATTAAAATAGTTATGACTAGTCAGCTGTTTTTTCGGCTGTTGCTAAATCATTTAATTTTATTCATATGAACTTTTCCGAAGTTTTTATAATAGTTTTAAGGACTTTGACACAATACTCTTGCGTGAACTTGGTCAAACCGCAGGGCAAATGCACATCGTCTTAAGGGGACATAAGCAAGCATGGAGGAATGGAATGATGCATGCAATTTATTAGAAAAAAATATAGCGATATTTAAATGAAATGCTTAACATAGGCCAAGGCTACCACATGAGCTTTAAAAATTTTAATACCTATTTAATAATTTTTTTTTAAAAATAACGGGAAAATGGTTTATGGGAGTGTTTACACCCTATGTATATGTATGCCAAAACAATGAGAAACACTGAGAGCGCAGTGCAGTGCAGTCCACTGATTAGATCCTAATTTGGGCGTTTACATTTAAAAACTAATTGAAGGAATTTGTACTCAAATCTGACTGCTATAAATAAAAAAAAAATTAAATGTAAACTAACCACATCCACATATGATGTGATGTAACTGAAAGCCAGTTACAAGGAGCTTCCTGTACACATGGTTAGTAAGCAGAAAATCACACTGAAATCGTTTTTCCCCTTCGCTTTATAAGTAACGTTATGTATTGCACGTATCTGGAAAAAAGTAACTAAACTTTTGAAAATTTTGCGTAAATATATATACATTTAATTTTTTATTCCTAAAAAAAATTCTTAATTAAAATACAAAAAATATTGGAAAATGGAAAATATTGAGTAAAACTCATTTAATCGAGAATAATAACATCACACAAAGAATGCAAAAAATAAAATTTAAACAAACCATGAAAATTGTTTAGAAGCTGATAGTGCTTAATTTAAAATAAAATGGAATATAATTCCTAGAAACCATATTATAAACCAAAAATATTATTGTTATTTTTTTTTTAATTTTGGTTTTTCCTTTTACTTTTTCCCTACAACATTTCCCTTACGCTCTAACAAGAAAAGTATTTTGTTCTTTTTTTATATAAATATATTCTAGATTTAAGTTTTGAAAAAACAACCAAAACATTATCTCTTCACACTTTTCTTCCCTAACTATAAGTGTAAAAAAAAAACAACAACAACAACAAACAAGTATAAATACTTAACAAGCTAACTAAACTATAACAATCTATCGATGTCAAAACTAATATCGAAATCATTCCAATATACAGACAACAACGTTACACATTGCATTCAAACATTTACACTTACATCTACATTTCCTCATCTACAAATTTAAAAATATTTTCTCATAAAACTCGAAAATACAAAAAAATACACAACATTCATACATATTAAAATATGTTATATACACCTACATAGCAACACACACTTTAACACACTACAACAGTTTATCCGAGCCTCTACTTTTTATTCATCTCTCAAAAAGCTTTATTTAAATACTAAACCAAAAAAAAAGAACAATTTAAACATTTGCCTTCATGACACTTAAACATACAAAGGATAACCTAACAAAATCTACTATCATGCGACAGAATATGTGTTATATATATTAATATATATTAAAAAAAAACAACAACATTAACAAACAATGTGTATATGAATTAAAGTCTAACAAAACCAAAACATCCCGAAAACAATCAATGTATCAAAAATATAAGTTAAGTTTAGAGTTGGGAACAAAGGATTTTTATTAAAATTGTCTACAGACTAAGTTTTTTTTACTCTTCTTTAACTATTTGTTTAGGTTTCTTGTTTTAAATCATGAAATGCAAATCAAAAGAGACTTTTTTTGAAAAAAAAAAAAAAATATCCTAAACATGTGTTAGCTTTATAATTTCTTAATAACGTATGCCTTAGGTTAGGTTCAAAAGAGGCTGCAGATATTAATCTGCCCCATGCCATTACGGACATACACCTAAGCTAGTAATCCGCTTGTTTACACTCTAAAAACTAACAAGTAACCTCGAAAAAGAAAAATTTCAGTTAGGAATTCCGTGCTACTCACAAATTCCGCAATTGTTTTCATGCCTGGTATTGGGTCCCCACCTAAGTGCCGGTATCTGTTAGACGCGAAAGCCGGGCAATGACATGCCCTACACATGCGGCACCGATATTACAGAAGTGAGCTCGTAGCCCTATGTGTCCCGTTATGATACCAATAGCTATACTGATCTCCTTCTTGCTTCCTTTCAGTAATAGCCTCGTCTTCTCACGATCTGGATCCCCCATAGGATTTTAAAAGTCCTATCGACCGTTTCACTGTTCCTCAGTGTTGAATGCGCATTCGTCGCCCAATCCCTTAACTCGGATTGCGTCGACCCGAAAGGCTTCGGGTTAACCAAGTTTATTGACGACAGTCCTCTGGCCTTCACCGCCAAATCGTCTGCCCTTTCATTTCCCCTTACTCCGTTATGGCCCAGCACCCAAACAGTGTGGATTTTGCCATCCTCCTGTCTTATAATCTTCATATCCAAGAATGGTATTTCGCCATCTACTTCTCTTTTCAATGTAAATTGAATTTTCGTGTGACATGTGTTAAGTAGCCTTATTATTTCCTGCTCGTCCTGTTTTTTTGATTATTCCCAAGAGGTCATCCACGTATTTCGTTAAAAACTTGATTTCTATATTTCGGCTTCTTAGTTCTTCCAACACTTCGTCCAAAAGTGTGTCCAACACAATGTTAGCTATAGTCGGTGAGAGGGGGTTGTCCATTGGCATACCATATGTTTGATGGTTAATCTTCTCCTCGTATTTAAAATAGTTGTTTTCTATGAGACAGAATTGCAAGATTTTGAGGAACCTCTGTTTCGTCATCGTAGTGTGTTCCTTGAGATGTTCCTACCTACCCATGATGTTTTTTATAGCCAAATGTGTTGGTATATTTGTAAATAATGATACGACGTCAAATGATACAAGTATATCGTCATTTTCCAATATCACGTCCCTTATTCTTTCTTTTACCTCCATGGAATTTTTGACGTTGTTTAATGACGATGTTAGTGTTTTTAATATATTACCGATGAATTTCTATACATTGTAGCACTGGACTTTCCTTGAAGTAGAAATGGGTCTTAGAGGTACATTGTCCTTATGTATTTTCGGAAAACCATAAAGTTGTGGAGCCAAGGCTGAATTGCAAACTAATTTCGATCTTTCCTATTTAAATGCGTCTCTCGTTAATAGATTTCACTAAATAAACTCTTGAAAAATTCGGAAAAAACCGACGAAATGTCGAGAAAAGGACGAAATAAACTTGTTTTATTTGCATTTTGAAACATATTGACCCTAACAACCCGCAAGAATCACGTAAGAGAACAATTTTACTTATTTAATGCAAAATAAGTCGTTTAAATTTAGCGACGTCTGTCCACAATTTGGGGGGCTAAGTAATGCCGCTCGCAAGTTGGTTGCCAAAACGCAAATGAATTTACCAATTGCTGACATGGGACTTTGCTCAATGAAACGTCAAAATTTGCTGTGCTGTCAAAAATCTTACTAGCCCCTGGGCTATTCAAAAATTATTCACCACACTTAACGTCATATTTTTACTACCCCTACAACTTTGCTACCATTCGACACACACAGCCATAGTGTGATACGAATAAAAATAATACAAGAAAATCACTTTTCAAAATGGCACTGTTTTTTTTTTTAATTTTTTCGATTAAAGCGTTGCTCTATTCCTTCTAACAAAAACGTACAAAATCAGCTTTTTGTTGTCCGTTGAATGAAAGCAACCCCAATCTATTTTTGTTTTTACACCTTTATGATTTACACAGCTTTCTCACAAACTTGTACCCAAAAAAAATCAGCTTTTGCTCACATTTTTAGGTTATGTGATACAAAAATAACATAGTAGTGTGATAGCAAAAATGATGAATCGTATGCAAGGCGAAAAGCTGTTAACAGCCGGCCAAGTTTGACGGTATCAAGATGTCAGATTTTTGTTTACATTCTCTTTGTTGTTATCTTCCTTCTCCCATATTCTTTACTCATGTTCGCACATGTATACACACACGCACACAAATTTCTTTGTGTGTATTGGCAAAACGTCGATCAGCTTGATGGCAAAATGGCGGATTGCACCATATGATTTGTGGTTGTTGTACAAATAAGATCACCTTTAATTGTTTTGCTATGAATCGTATGCAAAATGTCAATTTTGACACACATAATGAAATACCAATGACACATAAAAGCGATAAATTAAAAAAAATAAAGATTATTTTTTCAAACTTACAGATAATTACCGAATATTAAATAAAATAAAGCAACATATATATTTCTAGAATATAATCGTTGCTTATTTGTGCTTTTAAGCTGGGTATGCACCTCTAGCAAAATTTTCGGTTGCAGCCAAGACAAATTTACCCAGGTAGTGTACAGCAAACATCTGAGTGCAATTTTTTCTCGCGGAGTACACTATCTGTCAACGAGATTTCATAACGTTCGGTTGTTATGAAATCTCGCAAGCAAAGAAAAATGATGCCAACTAGTAACCCACTCAAAATCAGAGTTGCACTAATCACTGATTTTGACAGATCGTGCACTCGATTTTTTGTTGTTGGCCAACTGCTCCTACCCGTTAAATTTGTCTTGGTTGCAGTCAAGACATTTGGCCATGGTACAATTAAGAGGTAGGGTCTTTAGCACAACAACAACACGCTACCCCCAAAGAAACTACCTTGAGTGGCAAATGCCGTAAATTAAAATGTCAACTTCGTTTTAAAAATAAACTTTGTTTTACAAGTTATCTTCTTCAAAAGTGATTTATTTTTGTATTTTCATCATTATAACACTGTTTTGTGGCTTAAACAGTGGCTTTAAAAATTAACTTTGTTTTACAAGTTATCTTCTTCAAATGTGATTTATTTTTGTATTTTCATCATTATAACACTGTTTTGTGGCTTATGTGTGGAATATCGGATCAAAGATTTTAGAATAAAAATCACAGCTGTATTATAAAGCCTTTGACATTTAGATTTAATGCAAAATCAAAACAAAAATAAAAAAATTGTACTCAGCTGTTTGCATGACCACACCTTATAAATACATCCTGCACAACTACAATATTCATTATGATTTTCTTATTTTTCTTATTAAAATTATTTCGCGAAACTTTCTGCAAATTATTTTAATAGATTTTCTTTAATGCCCAACTCTAGGAAAAGTGTATAAATTTAAATAGAAACGGGAAAGATGTATAATGTATAAAAATATAAACAATTCTTTATAGCATATATATTTTTTTCTTTACATCATTATTATTAATATTGTACAATTATATGAGTCTATGAATTGCTCATTTCAATAACATACTTTAACAAAAAAAGAGACAAACTCTAAACTGTCTAATCCCCCTATTGTAACTATAACCAAATAATCTTAACAAAGCCAAATCTTCTTAAAAAATCTTACAAAAAATTCGGATCTTCTGAAAGCACCTAAATTATAACAAAGAAAAAAATGAAAGAGCATTTTTTTAATTAAAACCCAAAAAACACATTTTTTAAGTAACCAAATGACTAAAACAAATACAAGTATTTATTAACAAACCAACAGGCAACCAGAAGTTGTGTAACTCTTTTTGTAGTAAAGTCGACTACAAATTTTTTTATAACTTTTTTTCTATTACCAACAACCAACAATTTATTAAATGTGTATAGATTTATTAAATGAAGAAAAACCAAACAAACACCTAAAAAATATAAAACTTTTTTTAAACTCTAACTAAAAAGAAAACAAAAACCAAAAACTCTTTTTGCCCCCATGTAAAATTCTGGCATTTCATTAAAAAAAAAAAGAATTTTTTTGAACTAAAAAGAAACATACAATTGAGAATAACATTAAAACAAATTAAAACCAAACCTACCATACAATTATAAAACCACTATCCAAAATCCCCGGAGAATGGCAAATCAAAGCGAAATCAATTATTTTTTTATATTAGTAAAAAAGAAAACTTTTTTTAAGAGAATGAATGTCCTAACCGACTTATGATAATGAAACAAAATCCTAACTAACCTGTGTCAATTTTGAAAAATTCAATTGTTTTAGTTAAAATATCCCCCACAACATAATGATTTTTTCTATTAAAAATAATACATATATAATTTACGTTTAAAAATAACATTAAAAACTATGTGTATAAAGCATTTATACAATACGAATATGTTGAACATCCAAAAAATTGATTTACTTTACAAAAATGACTGTTATGAAAAAAACAAAAACAAACTAAACAAAACAAACTGTTATAAAAACCAAAAAGAAACTGTTATACAATTGATAAGCACCAAAATAATTGTAAACTATTAGAAAAGTATGCCGACATTAATTTGCAGAACCATTAAATGAAATTTAATTTAACGTAGTTGAAGGCAAGTAGGAAAAAAAAAGTTTAAATTTAATTTTCAAACTAGCGGTGTAAAGGTCCCATGCAGGATACACTAGTAGAAGGTTGCGTCACTTGGCGAAAACAAAGAGTGGAAAGGTCCCATTAATATTGAAGCTATAGGTCTGTTCGCGTGCCAGTAAAAATTTGCAGGAGAGTAAGATCCATTTTACTCTCTTTAAAAAATGTCCAAGCAAAAGTACGCGATCGACTTCCAGTGAAAATTTGCAGAAAAACAGCTGATTTTTGTTTTGGTTGGTTTTTTATTTGCTTGCTAGCGGTGTAAAGGTCCCATGCGGGATACACTAATAGAAGGTTGCGCCACTTGGCGAAAACAAAGAGTGAAAAGGTCCCATTAATATTGAAGTTGTAGGTCTGTTCGTGTACTTTTCCAGTAAAAATTTGCAGAAGAGTAAGAGACATTGTACTCTCTTTAAAAAATTCGCAAGCAAAAGTACGCGAACGACTTCCAGTGAAAATTTGCAGAAAATCAGCTGATTTTTATTTTGGTTGGTTTTTTAATTGCTTGCTTGGAAAACAATTTTTTTAAATAAAAAATGCTGGCGATATTTTGAGATTAAAAAAGCTAGAAGGGAAGCCATTTTTATATCCTTGATCTCCGTGTCGCTGGACAAATTACCTTGCAATCCCATGGCAGCCGGTTGTACGTACGGCATTGGCCCAATGGCTACATCTACAACAACAACCGTGCACGAAGCTACGAATGTCATCCGTGGCGCCAAGTCGAGCAATGCGCTGGTTCCAGACAGAATCTCTACCCTGATGCTGACGAATTTGGATCTACCTGGAATCGATTACCTTACAACTGTCCTCATCCTTAACAATTACCCATAAACAATATTTTTTACTTAATTCTTTACTTTTTGACAGGATTCACTAATAGAAGGTTAGGTCACATGCAAAACACAAAGTGGATAGGCCCCATAAACATCATTAAGGATGTCAAATCTGACGATTGAAAATGTCATCATATAGGAGAAAACGTAAACAAAGAATGAATGTAAAAAGAGAACAAGTTGACATCCTCAATGCCAAGTACTGCCAAATATTAAAAAAAAAGTATATCGGTTGATCGCTTGGCTTAACCTTATTCAGTAAATCCTGACTTTTTGATCCATTTTGCCATTAGCATTTGTATTTTTATGTAACGGCTGCTTTTCATAAAACAGCTGACCTTTACAAAGCATCTGTTCAAATTTGCAAATTTCTGCTGGCAAAAAAAGTCCCTTGCAAATTTTTACTGGAAAAGTACGCGAACAGACCAAATTTAGGTCTTCAATCACCCAATTACGCAAGGGGCATTTAAAAAGGTGGTTTCACGCGAACAGCTGTTAACAGCCGCCCAGGTTTGACGGTATTAAGACGACTTTTTGCATTCTGTTATCTTCTTTCTCGCATATTCTCTGCTCATGTACGCACACTCGGACAATTTTCTTTGTATATGTTGGCAAAACGTCGATCAGCTTGATGACAACATGGCGGATTTCACCGTATGATTTGTGGTTGTTGTACAAATGAGACCACCTTACCGATTACGTTAAGTCTAGTTTCAAATTTAATGTTTTTTCTTTGTTTTTTTTTTTTAAATAAAACAAAATGAACTAATGCAGCTCTGCTGTTCCTTTTCTAAAAATTTCCTCAAAATTTTGTACAAATTTCTAGCAAATCTTGTAAACAAAGCTTAAGTCTCTATAGAAGAAAACCAAAACCAAAAAAATGAATATAAGAAGCTCAAAGACAATATCAACAGGTGTTACGAAATAATAATAATAAAAACAACAAAATTATAACAAACTATAACGACAATTCAAAGTAGGAAAGACGAAAAAGAAGAGGCTTACAAATCGTTGAAATTTTAATATTATTCAGAAATGTTAAACTCAATCTGAGACAAAACCAAATTAAAAAGGTTTAAACCTCAACAACAACACAACATAAGCAGCAACCTTTTTTTTGTTACCAAAAAAATCATTATTTACCTAAATGTAAATAAACACTAGTATCAGTTGAAAATTTGAAACAGATACTTTAACACATTTAAGGCAAAATTCAAGCGTTGTTAAAGTTAGAGCCACTACAGTGCGTGCGGATGTGTCACATGCATCTGCAATTTCCTAAACGTCAGACAACAGCTGTTATACGAGTAAATACGTTGCACAGCTGTTGCACTTTACCGTTATTTTGCCAAGTCTCTCTCTGCCTAGCAATTTTCAGATAACAAATTCCAAAATAACACATTTTGCTTTGTTTTGAAATCTTTAAAATTTATACAAAGAAAGAAAAAATTGTTAACAGGTATAATAAAAAATTGAATTTTTTTCTTTATAAAGGAAAACAAAAACAAACGGAAACATTTTGTTTAACAAAATAATGACAGAACATAAATAATTACATTATAGTATGTATATTGTATCTTTGTGCAGTATGACAACACACTATTATACATACAAATATATATATTTGATGAAGCAGATACATAAACAAGGAGTATATACTAATGATAAACGTGAAAAATTATATATATATATATATATTAAAAGTGGAACTATGAATTATACAAAAATCTACAAAACAACAACATATATAAATATTTATGTATATACACATACACAATAAAAACCCATATAAAATAAAATAACTAACCTTAAACAAAAAATAATATTTTTTTTTTAAGGGGCCTCTCAGGCATATGCATTGATTTATAGCAAGGTGAGTATCAAGATGCACTTATAAGTTGAAGTCACACGAACAGCTGAGTACAATTTTTCCATTTTTGTTTTGATTTTGCAATAAATCTAAAAGTCAAATGCTTGTTAACACATCTGTTAATAAGCGGACGTGTTTTTATTTCGCTCCTCAAAAAAAAAAAATATATCCGTATCTCGGAATAGGTACTACTCCAAAGAAATGGACTCCAAAGAATCAACCTCTGCGGCGGTGGCGTCAGACCGTATACCTATAGGTGTGGGTGTAATGCTTCAAGCGCATAACTAGTCGCCAGACTAATTAATGAGGAAGAGACGGATAAACCGTCTCTTCCTCAGCCTAACAAACAGGAACCCGACGACGGACCTATCACCGACTTAAAGATTCGGAATACTGGGATAGGTAAAGATCCTAATATTGAAACATTAGCCAACGCAGCGACAGGAGACTCAATGCAACCCAACAAATAGGAACAGGACCCGACGATGGAACCAATACCGACTTTATAAAAAGTCGGAAGACTAGACTAGGCAAAGAACCTAAAACGATGACATCAGAAAGTGCAGTGACATGAAAGTCAATGCAGTCTAAAGAACAGGAAGCAGACAATGAGACCATCAACTACACCCAAGATCCTCATTTGCTGGAGGACCAATGATTGGGGTAATCCAGAAAAACCTCCACTGGAGCGAGACTGCTACACACGCTCTGATGGAGAAAATCAGCGAGGGCAAGATTCATATTGCCTTAACTCAGGAGCCATGGACGACCCGGAACAAAGATTCTGGATTGAACCGTGGATATGGTTCAACCAATTATTCTTAGCTAACACTGGTACTAGGCCGAGGACCTGCGTTATTTGTCATAAAAATTTTAATTATATATTTCCCCCAGAGTTGTCAACGTCGGATGCAACAGTGTTGAGACGGAGATGGTGGAGCAAAACTGGCATCACTTTATCTACTTGCCGACTCTCCGACATCGCCACCCACTTCGGAGCTGCAACGGCTGCATGACTTTCTGAGATTATGTTAATGCCAATCGTTGTTATGACATTATATCTTAGCCATTTCACCTTAATTGCAAGGATTTCCGCTTGATTCACACTGCAGTGGTCGGGTAACCTTTTCGATATGACCAGTTCTAGATGTTTAAAGTACACGCCAAAGCCTATGTGGTCGTCTAGTTTGGAACCATCCGTATAGAAGTCTATGTAACTTCTATTACCAGGGATACCGTAGTTCCAATCGGTTCTATCAGGAATAGTGGTAGAGAACTTTCTATCAAAAACCGGTTCAGGTAAGGTGTAATCCACACTGCCTGGAACATCGGACATTGTATCAAGGATAACACAATGTCCGTAGCCGCCACATGACCTATGAGAAAGCTCCCTTAACCTCACGGCAGTGGTCGCTACAATTTGTCTTGCCAAAATGTCCCGAGGCAGGGGATGTAGTTTTAAATTCAGTGCATCAGATGGTGTCGTTTCCAGCGCGGCTGTGATGCACAAACAAGCCATCCTTTATATCCGATTGATTATTGAGCAGTAGGTGGACTTTTGAAGCGACGTCAACCAGACCACAACACCCTATAGCATTAAAGGTCTGACAACTGCAGTATATACCCAATCCATGATACGCGGTCTAAACCTCCAACTTTTGCCAATGGCTCTCTTGCAGGTATATGGGGTAGGAGATGCCTATCTTGTCCTTTCCAAGATGTTGGATTTGAAGTGCAATTTCCTGTCCATCAAAACACCCAGATATTTTGCGCTTTCTGTAAATGGAACATTCTCTGCACCCAAGGAGACAGGTTCCACTGTAGGCAACTTGTATCTCCTGCTGAAAAGAACCACTTCTATCTTGCACGGATTTATACCTAGACCATTTCGGTAGCCCACTTTGCTGTTGCACATTCCCCTAACCGCAATTGTCACGTCATCAGCATACACGACCACATTTACACCTTTTTCTACCAGAGACAATAATATATTGTTAATGGCTATATTCCAAAGTAGAGGAGACAGTACACCTGCTTGAACCGCGAACCTGTATCGCCAAAAGACATCAGGTTGGAGCTATATCTAGAGGTAGAGGTAGTGGAAGCGGTGCAAAGCTACTTGGTGAATATCGCCTTTAGAGACCATGTCCATAGCAGCGAAGAGAAGTTTACCTTTCCCTGCAAAACCGGATTAGTTCTAACTCACATGCGTTCTGGCAGATGCTGCCATCTAAATTCCTGCCATTAACCAAGCGATACGTTGTCCTTTCAACTGCCCAGCCAATCTTACTTGATTATTCACCTACAGATTATTCTACACACGCCCTATCGAAGTTGCAGAGTTCCTTGATCAAGAGCCCAGCAATCAAATTGATAATGAAAACACAACAAAGTATCACAACAACAATTGTTGCCCCGGCACGGGATAGCTGTGGGCACCACACACGCTGGAACATTGAGCTCCAATTTGTGTAGTGTTCATTGGTGCCACGAAAAGCTTCGCTGCAAGCTACGGGGCGCGTCCAAAGGATGCGGATAGTGGAATGCTTCATACGGAGTGGCGGCAACGGCAGTCGCGGACAATCAGCGGCATCGAGCGGAAAGTCTCAGTGAGAAACCGGGCGGTACCGGCTCTTGCACAAATACTGAGTAATTATGATGCTCGATGTGTCAAGGCGAGTTATTGGCGGCTTTGAATAACCAACGGTCACCCTGTTTCCGCGGCGATCGGTGCTTTGGACCGGAACGATCTTATTCAACTACAGGAGCTTGACGAGGATCGCCAACTCCTCATGAAAATGTGGCTACAACAACAACTGTTGCAAAATCATGAAGCTAAAAACTTGAAGCGGATAGCGCTTTGATATAAAAGAGGTTTTCAAACTAAAATTAAAAAGTTGTACTCACGATCTAGAGAGTTCTTGCAAATTTGTCCATATCTATGTTCACATTTTTCATATCAAGTTTTCTTAAACAAGTTTTCATACACTTAATCATACTTTTTTACATGACGATTTTTTAAATCATTTAAACCAATTACAGCGTATTTTATTTCCGGCCATTGGGATTTCTTTATGCCAAGTAGAATTACCTTAAGTTTTTTCACTTTTCTTTTGCCTAAATGTAACAACGAAATATTTGATACTTAATGTAAACAAATATAATGAGCGCAAAAAGCTTTGCCTCTCAAGCTGAGTATTCTGTTCAGCTTTTCAGGCGGAATGCCGTCAAACTCCATATAAAAAAACGTCGGCGAAACGTTGGCTACAAATAGGCGGAAAAGTAGTACTCTGCTTATAGCGAGGAAAATGGCAAAAAAAAACTACTACAGTGGCAATACTTAAAACTATTGCAGGCATCATTTTTGTTTGTTTTATTGGTTTCAGTAGTTCGCTTTTCTTTATTTATGTGAGAAAAAGTTCATAACATAGAGAAAACAATAAAAACATTGGATTGCTGTCAAATCGATTATTCGAACGTCGACTTTGGGATCCCTACTTTGAACATCTGTCGTCCAACAAATTTGAACGATAAATCACCATAAATGCTTATTTATACAGCCAACGACCCGACGCCGCCAACGCCGATAATGTCCAAGCCGCCGCCGTCAACGAAAAGCCTCGGCTTTATTCTGTCAAAAGTGTAAGTGTGGTAAGTGTTTATTTACGTCGGTATCGGAAGAATTTTGTCGGGAAATATTCACCCAGCTTTTGCGTAAATAAATAGAAAATCATAGAATTAAAAGATACAAACATAGTGTGTGTGTGTGAAAATGTGATGAGGCCAAGCAAATGCATTGAGTTGTGAAACAAAAATCTTTAAGCAACATGGAAATCGGGCCAAAGTGGATAATTAAATGAAACGTGGGTGAGGAAAATACGAAAAGAAATACATGCTAAATACAAATTAAAAAATATATATGCTAGAATACAGCACAGCAATACAGTGTGGCAATCAAGAGTTCCAACTTTCAACCAAGACAGCGTTTGTTTTTTGATCGGTGAGTATAAGGTTTTGGCATTGTCCTGAACCTGTGAGTGGATTAAATCTAATATAACTGAAAGAAAATCTCAATTTTTTGGCTTTCTAGTGCAATGGTTTTTATTTTTGTGTTTGGTCGCACGGATGGATAAACGAAGGAATAATTACGAAACGCCAAACATCATTTGGGTAAAATTGAAGGAAAATTTGGGGCAAAAAACAGCTATGAATCATGGCCATTTTTCTGTTTCACTTTCTTTAAAAAAAAACTAAAACAAGAAAAAATCTGATTCAGTTTTCTTTGCTCTGACTATGGTTTCCAATTGTACATGGCCATTTCAGGTGCATGGAGGGTTGAATTCTTTGTTGTTGTTGCTTTGAAGAAAGGAAAACGCAACGCATTTTGTATTGTTCTCCTATGTGACAAATGGCAGCCATCTGGCAGACCTACATTTTTGTTGTAGGTAAGGTCATGTCATGATTATTGTGTTTATGTTCTACAGCAACAACAAAACAATACAATGGGAATTTTTCGCACAGTCTGATGTTATGAGTACAACAATACAACATCACTGACGTGTGTGTAAGGTGTACTTTTCTTTTATTCTATTTGGTCCATAGAAATTATCTAATGACCGCTTTATGTTGCAAATTAAGTGTTCATAAACTAATGAGACAAACTATAGCCAAACTTATCGGATGTAGGAAGTTACATATACTCTGCTTGTATTGGCATGTCGTATGTATATTCCTGAGAGATGGAAGGACAGATGACAATTTTCATTCCAAAAAAAAAACAGGAAAACCGTTCACACCAAAGCGAAAAATGTTGGTCCTAATAGTCTGTCATCATTGATGCTAAAAACGGAAGATTTCCTTTGTTGAGACACCTGGAAGTTCAGGAAGTTCTTCAAGTGACTGAGGTCCTGTCGTCCCGTCTACCGGGGTTCGAGAGAGACTTAACAGTGGCCCACAGTTTGCCTGCACCGGTGCCTAAGTTACATTGCTCCAAGTGTTCCAGCCACAAATTCCGCTTATGTTCATTGACTACCCTGTTTATTTCCAGATTCAGCTCGCTGATTCTGGTGTTAGTGGGGTCCATGCCACGAATCCCATCACACTCGTCTACGTATACCACTGCGTGCGCCGGGAAATAGGGCCGCACTTGGGGTATTCGACCGGCTGGTATAAAGCGAGCGGCTGCTGCGTTAATGATGTCTCGGAATTTCCTCTCGGCCACTAGCACATCCGAGGGGGGGTGGCAGTTCACTGAAGCGGCGATTGGTATACTCTCTTAAGCCAGTCCAATTGGCCTTCTTCTGATTGATAAACGTCCGGAGCTCAGAGGTTATGAAGTTGGGTGGTCGGTCGATGGTGAGAATTATGGGGAGGTGGTCTGACTCCAAAGAGATGACGGCTTACCAGAAAACGTCACTCAGGATATCAAGGGATGCAATGGAAATGTCTGGCGAGCTGTTGCACCTCCTCGTAATCTTAGTGGGGGTATCCCTAATCACCGTGCAAAACGTGGAGCTTTCAATGTGCTCTGCCAAAGCTCTGCCACGCTGGTCGTTACCTAGGGGAGAATACCATGAAGTGTGATACGCATTGAAGTCCCCTAGAACCCGACGATTATGGCCGGATAGTAACCCACTTAATCGGGACACAGCTACCAACCGGCGGTATGTACACGTTGTATAGCTCTATCTCGGCAATACCGGACCTGACTGCTGTCCCCATGCACTCCATGTAGGGGTCACCAGCGCTAGGCGCAAACGAGATGAGACTATGTTGCACGGAATGGTGTATCACGAAGGGCAATCCCCCATCTCCATTCCTTGAGCGATCATTACGTAGTACATGGTATCCGTGACAACTGTGCAAGCTGCAGGTGTTGGTCAGCTTTGTATCCTGGATCGCTGCGACCAATATGCTCTTCTGACTCATGAAATCCACATTCTCATCGATCTTGCCACGGAGTCCGTTGCATTGTAGATGCAAAAACGATACATTTCCCGGCACTGGCCTGGCAACATTTGGGCTGGGATGCTGCCGTTGCGTATATTTCCGTATGGGAGAGGTCAGGGGCGTCACATAGTTCCCCCCCCCCCCCAACACCCACTGCTGGCTATGTTCGCACAGCACCTTGCGACATATCCAGTATGACTACACTCCCATAGTGAAGTGAGGCCAGAGCAAGATCGGAAATGTACCTAGTCCATGCACCGGTTACACCTCACTAACACCGACCGATGATGGAGGCGGTTCTGGCAAACCGAACAGAACCATGGACCGGGGTTCTTTTCAATCCCAGAACGGACCAGAAGCGTGCGGAGAAGGCACTCCGGGATGTGCCCTCCCATGATGAAAAAAGACGAACACTTACACTGAGGCGGCAGGCCTTGCCGATGAGGGTTCCATCGGGTCAATCCGGTGCGTACAACAGGCTGTCATGGGATTGAATCGGAAATGTACCCACTCCATGCACCGGTTACACATCACCGACACCGACCAACGATGGAGGCGGTTCCTGCAAACCGAACAGAACCAGGTTCTTTTCAATCCCGGTGCGGACCAGAAGCGTGCGGAAAAGGCACTCCGGGTTGTGCCTCTCCCATGATGAAAAAAGATGAACACGTACACTGAGGCGGCAGCCCTTACCGATGAGGGTTCCATCGGGTCAATCCGGTGCGTACAACCGGCTGCCTTGGGATTGTAGATGAGTACTGCAAAATTTGATATCTTTCCCAAAAGTTTTGAACTTTGCTTTGGAACACGGCCCTTGCTTAAACATCAATTGTTCACTTTTACATAAGCGTTTAATCCAAAGTCTATTTTAATATCATCCACTTTGAAATTCCAAGTGTTAGTAGCTCTGTTGTTTTTTTTTTGGCAGCCACTTCCGTCATTGCCTTGTAATAAGCTTAGCTAGGGATTTTAATTAAATTCTCAAATGTCATGGTCATGCTACATTGCAACACACTAAAGCTACATTAAAATACACTTTTTTTGTTTGCCATGGGAGACAGTGTTTTTGAGTAGTGCAGTCAGCAGTGCTTCCCTATGGGCGGCACGCAAATGGAGCTTCCTATTTGGTATTCGCCCATGCAATAAATCACCAAGGAAATTTTACTTTTACCCATCACATTTTATGGAAGAATTTAAATTCATAGCAAAATAGTAAGCGACAGCCAACTTTCGTTGTCTCCGAGCGGCCAAGAGAGAGAAAAACAACGGATTTTCTTAATTTGCATTTTTGCGTTTAGGTCACCCCATATGTGTGAGTGCTATAATAAAAAACCACAAAATCAAATCCATTGGCCGTAACCATAACAAGGTGTTAGATGCTAATGTGGTCTGGCTGAATTTAATATTCTAAACCTTATTTTGCTGCTGCAATATTGAATGAAAGCTAAAACAATAACAACAACACAAGATTGAATAAATTATAATAGAAATAATAAATATTGACTGACACTAAGGCGGGCTGGCAGGCTGGCAGGCTGTCGACTGTTTGGAGGAATTCTGTCTGTGGCCTTATTTCTTTGTTGAGCTGCGAGCCTTAGAACAAACTACTCGTTAATGCTCGTGATCTGATGCGTGATTTAAATTGTGGCAAATTAACAACAGATTTCTTTGTTATTAAGGAGTAAATCTATATAAATTGTTGTTTTATTGGCCATGTTATCGCTATGGGGGATGTGGGTGTGGGTGTTGTGCCTACATACATACCGCACTCACTCACAACAACGAATAAATCAGTCCTCCGGAAACAATATTGATCACCTCCATCTCGACCATTGGGCCATGGTGGCGTTCTACAAGTTATTGCCTATAAAATCGATGGTTTTCTTGGTCATTGTAACCACCCCCACACCCCCGTTCCCCACCAAAATATTTGTTTTCCATTTCTTTTCATCATTGACGATGCATGAATTTTTCCTCATCCACTCACCTCAGACTGCCTTGAGTATTTGTTCACCAAACCGCAATTATTGTAGATGGCAGGCAGTGAGGTATTTTTCACCATTTGTATAAGCACATCTATGTGTGTATGGGTGTAGTTTTGTAAACAAATCTATGTATGTATATACCTACTACCTACCTACCAACGCGAATAGTTGAGGTGTGTAATGTGTTGCTAAAAGCTCACTCACGTTGCCAATGGTATTAAGGCAATTTTCCTCTTTAGTTTTACGTATCTTGGGCGTTTATTGTAGGGCAATACAGTTAAGCTTAGTGTTCATTCAACAATTTTGCCACTTTTGAATGTACGAACAGGAGGTTGTTATGAGAAATGGGTTAGCATTCCATTTTATATAAAAATGGAATGTTGTCCAAATTTTGTAGAGAATTTAGATTTTCACAAAAATTCCCATAAAAATGAAATTTTTACAAAATTTCCCCAAAAAACGATATTTAGACAAAATGACCCATAGAAATGAAATTGTTATAAAATTTGCCATAAAAATCAAATATCGACAAAATTTTCTATAAATATTAAGTGAAAATTAAATCTTATATTTAACAAGTGCTAAGTTCAGACGGGCCGAGTCTTATATACCCTCCACCATAGATCGCATTTGTCGAGTTCTTTTCCCGATATCTCTTTTTAGGCAAACAAACGATAAAATAATTGATTAATATTGGAGCTATATCAAGTTATGGTGCGATTCGGACCATGATTAAATTGAATGTTGGAGACCATGGAAGTCGTTGTGTAAAATTTTAGCCAATTCGAGTAAGGACTGCGCACTTTAGGGGCTCTAGAAGTAGAATAGAGAGATCGGTTTATATGGGGGCTGTATAGGGTTATAGACCGATGTGGACCATATTTGACACACATGTTGAAGATCATGGGAGAAGCCGTTGTACAAAATTTCAGCCAAACCGGATAATAATTACGCCCTCTGGAGGCTCAAGAAGTCAAGATCCCAGATCGGTTTATATGGCAGCTATATCAGTTTATTGATCGATTTGAACTATTTTTGACACAGTTGTTAGAAGTCATAACAAAACACGTCATGCAAAATTTCCGCCAAATCGGATAAGAATTGCGCCATCTAGTGGCTCAAGACGTCAAGATTCAAGATCGCTTTATATGGCAGCTATATCAGGTTATGGACCGATTTAAAGCATATATAGCACAGTTGGTGGAAGTCATAAATTAACACGTCGTGCAAAATTTCAGCCAAATCGGATAGGAATTGCGCCCTCTAGACGCTCAAGAAGTCAAGACCCATGATCGGTTTATATGACAGCTATATCAGGTTATGGACCGATTTCAACCATACTCAGCACAGTTGTTGGAAGTCATAGTGAAACACCTCATGCAAAATTTCAGCCAAATCGGATAAGAATTGCGCCCTCTAGTGGGTCAAAAACCAAGATCGGTTTATATGGCAGCTATATCAAAACATGGACCGCTATTGCCCATTTACAATCCCAACCTACCTACACTAATAAGAAGTATTTGTGCAAAATTTCAAGTGGCTAGCTATACTCCTTCGAAAGTTAGCGTGATTTCGATAGACAGACGGACAGACACGGCTAGATCGCTATGATGATCAAGAATATATATCCTTTATGGGGTCGAGGAGTTACAAACAGAATGACGAAATTATACACTATTATCCTATGGTGGAGGGTATACAAATCAATTTGTGTTTGTCAGTTTGTGAGTTCCTTAGACTCAAAAAACGGCTGAACCGATTTTCCTAAATTTTCACAGATGGTGTATAATGATCTCGTGGTGAAAATAGGGTACTTAATTTTTTGATATCTGAAGGGGGGTGGACCCTTCCCCTTACGAAAATTTTCAGAAACGTCAGATCTCGGATGTTGGTGATGCGCTTTAAGCGAAATCTTGTGTGCTCTCTTATAGTAACCTAAAAAGAAAAATTTGGTATTCAAATTTCGGATGGGGTACCTGGGGGCCGCCCCATCCCCAAAACCTGCAATATATATATATATATATATATATATATATATATATATAGACCAATCACGACAATATGGGACTCAAATGAAAGTTATTTACGAGTAGAATACGAATTTGATGTCCAAATGTGGTAGGCCGTCCCTCCCCAAAAACATCCCCCAAAGAGGACAAATTTACGACCATAGCAATATGGGGCTTAAATGAAAGGTCTTTGGGAGTATAGCAGGATTTTAATATAAATATTCGGGAAAGTGTCTATGGGACCACCCACCCGCCATTATACCACCCACATAGGAAGTATTTGCTGACCATTGCAATATGGGACTTAAATAGGAGATATTTCAAGGCGAAGTCAATAAGTGGCCGCCCCATCCCCCAAAATCCCCCTGTACAGATCTGTATGTTTGGTTGAGGATAGGCCAACAAATAACAAACATGTGTGCATAGTATTTATACCAAAAGATGGGGAATTTCTATGATAAAACCTTAGATCATAAAATGAGCACATCTTGAGACATTTAGGTAGAAGTAGGCATTCAAATGTATTGTTTATCATTAAATGATTTTCTAACCCTTAAGAGTACATGTGTTTCAACTAATGTAGGTAGCTAGTTCACTGTACATATCCTGTGGATGGAAATAGGATCAATGTGTGTTGTACTTGTTGTCCTTGGATATTTAAGATTGTACAATTTGTAGGAGTCTAAGTATATATTGGGTTGCCCAAAAAGTAATTGCGGATTTTTTAAAAGAAAGTAAATGCATTTTTAATAAAACTTAGAATGAACTTTAAACAAATATACTTTTTTACACTTTTTTCTAAAGCAAGCTAAAAGTAACAGCTGATAACTGACAGAAGAAAGAATGCAATTACAGATTCACAAGCTGTGAAAAAATTTGTCAACGCCAACTATATGAAAAATCTGCAATTACTTTTTGGGCAACCAAATATTAGGTGTTACGATAGTTTTTGTAAGAAAAAAAGAGGAGTTCTGTCCTAGACACCATTCAATACGGTCGTTCATTTTATTTCTCGGGCTAACACCTCCCAAACCGGTCATGTTTGCCGTCTATGGAAATATGGGGCTCAATTTAAAGGTATAAATAGACTACGAATCTGTTATCAAAATTCAGGACCAACTATCTAGGGGAAGTCCCATCCCCATAACAACCTCCAACTATGACATATTTGCTCATCATAACAATTTTGATCTTAAAGCGATGGGAGCTCGATATTGATAGTTTTTGGGGCCCATACCCCAAACCGGACATATTTGCTTACTATTGCAAATAGGCGCTCGAATGAAACGTATTTGAGATTAGTTAGCGAATTTGATAACCAATTTCCGTGCCAAGTATTTTGGGGACGCCTCATCCCTGATGCTGATATTTTTTCAGGGCTAACTGTTTGGGGGACTACCCCACTTTCCAAAGCAGCCCTAAATCGGGCATATTTACCGCCCATGGTAATATGGGGCTCAAATGAAAGGTATTGGGGAGATGAACACGAAATTGATACCCAGTTTCGGGACCAAGGTTCCCTTCTGCAAAACACCCCTCAAACAGGACTTGTTTACTGCCCATGGCAATATGGGGCTCAAATAAAAAGTATTTGGGAGTTAAATACAAATCTGATATCAAAGGTGGGATCAAGTATTTGGGGACCGCCCCTCCCCCAAAACACCCCTCAAAGAGGACAATCCTACCGACTATGGCAATATGGGGCTCAAATGAAAGGCATTTGTGACAAGAAAACGAATTTGATAACCAATTTTAGGGTCTAGTGTTTGGGGACGCCTCATCCCATAAACTATCCGTAAACCAATGTCAATATGGGGTTTAAAAAATGGTATTTAAGAGAAGAGCACGATACTGATATTTTTTTCCCAATAAAATTAAGACAAAATTTTTTTTAAAAATAAAATCTTAAAAAAATCCCTATAGAAAAAAAATTTCTTATAGAAATGCAATTTTGAAAAAATTTCCTATAAAAATGAGTTTTTTGGCAAAATTTTCAATTGAAATGAAGTTTTGGCAATATCTCCCATTTTTACAAATATCAAAAGTTGACATGATTACCTTTTGAAACAGTTTAACCGAATGTTTTAGACTACCCTCGTCATTCTATACTTTGGAATGTTTTGTCTGAGAATTCAATAGTTATGACCTGTATAAACAAATATATGTTACCATGTATACAAATATATAATTTCCGAACACGTACGTCCAGATCAGAATTTATTTTGCTTGTAATGGCATATTGTGCAATCTGGATATGAGGATATTTATTGTGATAGGCAGCTGAACATTACTACCAGATCAATTCAATTTTCCAAGACGCATTTTGAGGTTTCCAAAGATGTAGGAAAGTGCGAATTGCGTATGTTTCTGAGATATGGTATATGTTTTGTTATTATTGGGTTGCCCAAAAAGTAATTGCGGATTTTTCATATAGTCGGCGTTGACAAATTTTTTCACAGCTTGTGACTCTGTAATTGCTGTCTTCTGTCTTCTGTCAGTTATCAGCTGTTACTTTTAGCTTGCTTTAGAAAAAAAGTGTAAAAAAGTATACTTGATTAAAGTTCATTCTAAGTTTTATTAAAAATGCAATTACTTTCTTTTAAAAAATCCGCAATTATTTTTTGGGCAACCCAATATTTTGATATAAACTTTAGTCCACATTTAGGGGAAGCTAAAAGAGCATTCATGAGCATTCGTTTTATAAGTGCCAAGTAGTCATCTCCCAAACATCTGTTCTTGCGTATAAAATATTTTAGCTTTGTGGTCAAACATATGTGGGATTGCATATTCTTGGAATTTCATTAAAAATTTCGTTTTTTTTTATAATTTCTCTTTAATTTGGAATTTTTGGCGAAACATGATAGCTATAATAATTTTTTTTGCACTCTTATCAACAATTTTGGTTCTTGTTATGACTAATGCTGCAAATAGTGGCAAGTAATAGACTTTGATAAATTCTGTAGAATTATTTCTAATGAATGTTGTTTATTTCGGGGTTTAATTTGTCGATAAGAATTTCTCGTGATGTTGATAGGGTATCTTTGCGAAATGATATGCAAAAATGAAGAAACTCAAGGTGAAAATCAATTTTAACCGGTGGGATCAAATTAAATATAGGGAACGAGCATGTTTTGCCAATCTAATGCAAATAAATTGATAAGTAACAGTCGCTACTCAAAGAAAAATATCCGTATTTTGGAATAGGTATAGTAAGGAAGGGTAAAAGTCGGGCGGTGCCGACTTTATAATACCCTACTCCTACCGTATAGGTACAAAGTGGGAACTATGTCTAATTCTGAAACAATTTTGATGTACCTCGCCGTATGTTTTCAAATGGGTTGTTTAACAATCCGTATCACATCTGGAGCATTTCATGAATAGCATATCACATTTCGAGGGCGAAATTTTTCCGATCTAAAATATAATTCTGATTCTAAAAGCTCTTGGTAGGGGCTAATTCTGGTATTAGTTTGTATCACCCACCTATGACCAGTCCAGCACAGTGGGCGATTATGTTAAATTCAAATATAACTTTTGGGGCGAAATTTCTCCGATCTGAAATATAATTTGAATATGGGGACTTATGATTCCAAAAGCTCTTGGTAGGGGCTAATTCTGGTATTAGCTTGTATCACCTATCTATGACCATTCCAGCATAGTGGGCCATTATGTTAAATTCAAATATAACTTTTGGGGCGAAATTTCTCTGACTTAGGGGCTAATTCTGATATTATTGGGTTGCCCAAAAAGTAATTGCGGATTTTTTAAAAGAAAGTAAATGCGTTTTTAATAAAACTTAGAATGAACTTTAATCAAATATACTTTTTTTACACTTTTTTTCTAAAGCAATCTAAAAGTAACAGATGATAACTGACAGAAGAAAGAATGCAATTACAGAGTCACAAGCTGTGAAAAAATCTGTCAACGCCGACTCTATGAAAAATCCGCAATTACTTTTTGGGCAACCCAATAGTATCTATGAGAGTTCACTGCAATGCCGTTTTAAAATGGGTCTATAGATTTTCAAAAAATATTTTTGGCATAGAGGTTTAAGGCTTTGGTTATTATAAAATTTTTTGTCAGGTGATTTTAGAAAATATTAGATGAGAAAATGCTAAAAATAATTTTTTTTATTAAAAATATAAAAGAAAATTAGTTAACAGTACTCTGTTAATCACTTAAGATAGCTCTGTTAAAATGTCTGGTTTGTGTTTTGCCTAAGTTATATTCAAATTTATCTTCACAGACATGGTGCAGATATTAATCCGCCCATGTCACTATGGACATACACCAAAGCCTGTAATCGGTTTGATGTGTGCTCTAAAAACGATAAAGTAACCTCTAAAAAGAAAATTTCAAGTTTGGAATTCCGTGCCACTTACAAAATCCTCAATTGTTTTCAATGCCACTTCCCTAAGTTGGTTCATATCTGATATTGTGTCTCCACCTAAGTGCCGGTATCTGTTATACTCGAAAGCCGGGCAATGACAAAGGAAATTCTCCAACGTTTCATCTTCTTCCACGTATACCCTGCACATGCTATCACTTGCCGCACCGATTTTATATAAGTGAGCTCATAGTCCTATGTGTCCCCTTATGATACCAATAGCTACACTGACCTCAATCATACTTTCTTTCAGTAATAGCCTCGTCTTCTCACGATCTGTATCCCCCATAGGATTTTCGCCGTCCTACCGACCGTTTCGCTGTTCCACAATGTTGCATGCGCATTTGTCGCCCACTCCCTTAACTCAGACTGAGTCGACCCGGCTTCGGGTTAACCAAGTCCTCTGGTCTTCACCGCCAAATCGTCTGCTCTTTCATTACCCCTTACTTCATTAAGGCCCGGCACCCAAACGATGCGGATTTTGCCATCCTCAGAGAAGGCGTTAATCTCCTTCTTACACTGCAAGAGTGTTCGTGACCTTACCGTTCTGGTTGTTATTGCCCTTATGGCAATTTTGCTGTCGGTAAAGATGTTCACACTCGACGTCCTCGCGTTAGCACCACACCACCTCACGCATTCCGCTATCGCCCGGATCAACGCCTGCAGGACCGTATAACGGTCAGGCAGTCTAAAACAGATCTCAGTCTCTGGATTTTCAATGTAAACCCTCAAGCCCACTCTGCCCTCTAGCTTTGATCCATCCGTGTAACATTCCAGATGGCAGTACTAGGGTTCCGTCAATCCAAGACTGTGCCGATGGCAGCAGTGCCTCGCAATCGACTTCAAGGTTCATTTCAAGTATCCGATTGGAAACCTCTTCCCTTCCTTCCAGCATTCCTATCGTCGCCTCAATTATACCGCGCTGGTACGAGCTGCTCCCATCCTCTAGCTTTGATCCATCCGTGTAACATGATCTTCCAGATGGCAATACTAGGGTTCTGTCAATCCAAGACTGTGCCGATGGCAGCAGTGCCTCGCACTCGACTTCAAGGTTCATCTCAAGTATCCGATCGGAAACCTCTTGCCTTCCTTCCAGGATTCTTATCGTCGCCTCGATTATACCACGTTGGTATGAGCTGCTCCCATCCTCAATCCATTCTCTTATCGCCTTAAGTCTCATAGCCGCAGTGGCTGCCTCACACATAATCTGTATGTCAATGGGTCGGATATCTAGAATAGTCTCCAGTGTCGTAGTGGGCGTGGTCCTCATCGCTCCGCCTATGTCAAGACAACATCTAATCACTCTCCTGTAGAGCCAGTGGACTATCCTCGGATTCCGGCCCCATTTCGAGCCTATGGCTCGTTTGCATAGTGTCCAACATCTGTGAGCCTTCTCAGTACGCTCCTGAATGTGACACTTCTAATTCCGTTTCCTGGAAGGTTTTTGACATTTCAAGCATTGCGTCTAACTTCTGCCTTATAGATAAACGGGTCAAAATGTTGATAGCAACATTTCACATGCAGATGGCGTTACCATTCTGGCAGAAACCAAATGCATAACTATTTCTTATCATTTCATTGCTATGATAAAAACCAATTGGCATTATCTTGGCCTTTGCTCAAGTGTTTTCCTCAAGTTTTCTTTTGGTCTTTCTCAGCTTGGTATTTCCTAGCTTTGATATCAGCATATTGCATTATAGTTTCATTCAAAACTTAAAACTAGCAAGACCAACGACCACATTTCCATATCGTTTCTTTTTAATATACTGGGAAACCCATGCTGTCTGTGTACATCGCGAGTACTTGCCTTGGAGGAATACAACGATAAAGCTCAGCGGGAATCAACGATTCTTATGCGTTTTATGTTTTTTTTTTTTTTTGCTTGGTGTGGGTTCAATTTCTGCTGCTTCTCTTTGTACAACTTTATGTATTTCCGTAAGCGGTTATTTTTTTACACTTTGATGGTGTTGTGTTCCCATAACCCATTCGGCATTTGTTTATGGTTTGTTGTGGCTCTGCTTGTCGATTTTTTTTTCGTTATAAATTTTACTCTGGCGCAATTTATTTATGAATGTGGGCTTGTGTTGTGTTGTTGATTCTTTTCTTTATTTTTGCGCTGCTCCGAAGAATGATAAAAATGGGCGTCTTGTTGTTGTATTGAGTCAAAAGTTTTGAAATCGACATGGAAATTAGGGAAACAGTAGTAGCAGCAGTCAGCTTTTATTTCTCGCATACGCATTTTGAAACTATAAAATTTCATATCTTGTATTTTTATACCCTACACCATAGGATGGGGGTATACTAATTTCGTCATTCTGTTTGTAACACCTCGAAATATGCGTCTAAGACCCCATAAAGTATATATATTCTTGATCGTCATGACATTTTGTTTTGATATCTGAAGGGGGGACGGACTCTCCCCCTAACCTTAATTTTGAGAAACGTCAGATCTCGGTGATGGTGCGATTGTAGTGAAATTATGTGTGCTCTCTTATGGTAACCTAAAAATAAAAATTTGGTAATCAAAAATTCGGATGGGGTACCTAGGGGGTCCGCCCCACCCCAATCACCAATCACGGCAATATGGGACTCAAATGAAAGGTATTTAGGAAGAGAAAACGTATCTGATATCCAACTGTCGGACCAAGTATAAGGGTGACCACCCCAACCCCCAAAACACCCCTGAATCGGCCATATTTACCGACCATGGAAATATGGGACTCAAATGAAAGGTATTTGCGAGTAGAATTCGAATCTGATATCCAAATGTGGGGCCAAGTTTCTGGGAGTCCACCTCTTTCCTAAAACACCCCCACCCCCAAATAGGACTTATTTACTGACCATGGCAATATGGGGCTTGAAGAAAAGGTATTTGAGTGTAGAATACGAATCTGATAATCAAATACGGGGACAAATGTGTTTAGGGGCCGCCACACCCAAAACACCCCCACAAGGAGGATAAATTTGCGACCATAACAATATGAAGCTCAAATGAAAGGTCTTTAGGAGTATAGCACGAATTTGATATCAATATTCGGGAAAAAGTGTCTTTGGCGCCACCCCAGGCCCATAACACCACCCATATAGGACGAATTTGATATCAATATTCGGGAAAAAGTGTCTATGGCGCAACCCCTGCCCCATAGCACCACCCATATAGGACGTATTTTGCTGACCATTCCAATATGGAGCGGTAATAAGAGGTATTTTAGAGTAAAACACGAATCATAAACATATTTTTAGGGCCAAGTCACCGCCCCCTCCCCCAAAACACCCCCAAAACCGGTCATGTTTGCCGACTATGGAAATATGGAGCTCAAATGAAAGGTATTTGGGAGTAGACCACTAATCTCATATCAATATTCGGGATCAACTGCCTAGCGGACGTCCCATCCCCATAACAACCCCTAAATAGGACGTATTTGCTCACCATGGCAATTTGGGTCTTCAAGACAGAGGCGCTCGATATTGATAGTTTTTGGGGCCCATACTCCAAACCGGACATATTTGCTGACTTTTGCAGTAATGAGTTTAAATCTAAGGTATTTGAGATTATAAAACGTATTTGATATCCAATTTGGAGGCCAATGGCAATATGGGGTCCATATAAATGATATTTGAGAGTAGAGCACGATGCTGATATATTTTCAGGGCTAAGTGTTTGGGGGACCATCCCACTCCCCAAAACACCCATAAATCGGGCATATTTACCGACCACGTCAATGTGGGGCTTAAATGAAAGGTATTAGAGGGCAGAGTAGGAATTGGTACCCACTTTCGGTTATCAATTGTCTTAGTGAGCAAAATTGTCTTAGTGAGCAAATTGTCGTAGTGAGCAAACACGTCCTATTTGGGGGTTGTTATGGCGGTGGGACGTTTCCTAGAAAGTTGGTTCCTAATGTTGATATCAGATACGTGGTCTACTCAGAAATACATTTAATTTGAGCCCCATAGAGCCCCTTTAATTTTGAGTCGGATTCGTGTTCTACTCTTAAAACCCTCTTATTTGAGCCTCATATTGCAATAGTCAGCTAATACTTCCTATTTGGGTGGGGTTGTGGGGTGTGGGTTGGCCCCATAGACACTTTTCCCGAATTTTGACATCAGATTCGTGCTTCACTCCCTGTTTAGGGGAAGGGGTGGACCCCAAGAAACGTGGTCCCACATTTGGATATCAGATTCGTATTCTACTAGCAAATACCTTTCATTTGAGTCCCATATTGCTATGGTCGGTAAATATGTCCGATTTAGGGGTGTTTTGGGGCTTGGGGTGGTCCCCCTAACACTTGGTCCGACATTTGGATATCAGATACGTTTTCTTATCTCAAATACCTTTCATTTGAGTCCCATATTGTCGTGATTGGTCTAAATATATGTTATGTAGGTTTTAGGGTGGGGCGGCCCCCCTAGGTACCCTATCCGTAATTTGGATACCAAATTTTTATTTTTAGGTGCACACAAAATTTCGCTTAAATCGCACCACCCATCTCCGAGATTTGGCGTAAGGGGGAGGGATCGACCCCCCCCCGTCCCCCCCCCCCCCCCCCTTCATATATCAAAAAATGTAGTACACTATTTTCACCACGGGATCATTATGCACCATCTGTGAAAATTTCAAGAATATCGGTTCAGCTGTTTCTGGGTCTATAAGGAACACACAAACAAACAAACCTACAAACAGCCACAAATAGATTTTTATATTGGGTTGCTCAAAAAGTAATTGCGAATTTTTTAAAAGAAAGTAAATGCATTTTTAATAAAACTTAGAATGAACTTTAATCAAATATACTTTTTTTACACTTTTTTTCTAAAAGTAACAGCTGATAACTGACAGAAGAAAGAAAGAAATTACAGAGTCACAAGCTGTGAAAAAATTTGTCAACGCCGACTATATGAAAAATCCGCAACTACTTTTTGGGCAACCCAATATATAAGATTTAGTATTAAAAATGTTTGTTCATTTGTTTGTTTGAGGGTCACCAGCCCAGAAATGCGTCTGCCAATGGTTGTGATATCCATGCCCGATTGTGTGATAGCTGGCAATTTCTTTTCTTCAATTCATAAAACCAATCTCTTCCTAATACCCATTCTCGTGGTCATTTAAGCTCGACTAGCACGCAAGAAAGAAGAACTAAAAATTTTCTAAAAATTTTTTTTCTCAAAAAATTTAAAATTTTTTTTTACTCTAAAAAATGTTGTGAAATATTCCTCTGCCTTCCCTAACATACATAAAATAATTGCCGACTTTTTTTGTTATTGAAAATGCCCAGAATTACACATTATGATACGAGGCAGTCTCTGACTTCTTGGACCCCCAACACAGTACAATGACCACAATAAGTGTACTAAGCGATTAAAACTCAAAAAAAACCTTCAAAAAATCATTTCAAATAAAAAAACAAAATAAAATAAAACAAAAATGAAGACGCATGCATTCCTTAAAAAAAAAATTGTAAACATTTTTTTTGTGTTATTTTTGTTTGTCATGGGGTATAAAGACTTTTCACCCAAAAAACCATTTATGAGCCACAACATTCGGGCGGACATTGGGTAAACAGATCGCAAAACAGCAAATGCATAGAAATATGACATCAATTTCTTACGGTGGAGGAAGTGTGATGTACATACATATATATATGTACTCGAAGAAAACAATTCATTAATTTATTATCTCAGAAACAAATACAAAACATCAACGATATAGTGGGCATATATGTATGTATCTGTTTAATTGACAGCCGACAACCAAATGGTCTTCGGTGGGCGGGGTGGGCAATAAATTAAAAATCATTAAAATTGTGGCATGTAGTTGAAAAGAGGAAAGTTTCCGGGGATTTTTTTCCACAAAAGATAATTGATATTTTTCTTTGTGTCTAATTGAAATTATAAAACAAAGTATCTTAATAGAATCAATAATTATTTCGAATTTTTATTTCATAGAAAATTTAGTGAAAATTGGTTTTCTTCGAAAAATTTGCTAAGACATTTTATTTTCACAAAAAAAATTTTTCGAAATTTGATTTTCATAGAAAATGTCGTCCAAATTTGATTTTCATAAAAAAACTAGGTGAACCGATCCGCTGCGCCTTCAATTTCAATTTATATGGAACAAAATTATCCTTTAAATATTTATTTTCGACAATTAAAAAGCTTTTAGTTGCCCAAAAAGTAATTGCGGATTTTTTAAAAGAAAGTAAATGCATTTTTAATAAAACTTATAATGAACTTTAATCAAATATACTTTTTTTACACTTTTTTTCTAAAGCAAGCTAAAGGTAACAGCTGATAACTGACAGAAGAAAGAATGCAATTACAGAGTCACAAGCTGTGAAAAAATTTGTCAACGCCGACTATATGAAAAATCCGCAACTACTTTTGGGCAACCCAATACCATGCTACGAAAATAGTATTTGTATCATATCGCTTGGCTAACAGTTAAACAATTTAAATACCTTTATCTAAATCCCATATGATCTTTACTGATTTATGAATTCGCTCAAAGGGATGTTAGATGAACTCCATTCTTAAGAGAATTTATTTGAGCCTAATATTCTCATGGGGATTTGGGGGGTAAGGCTCCCATGGTGGCGGTTGGTGGGTTTAGGGGGTGGTGTGGACCCCCAGAAACGTGGTCCCGAATGTAGGTGATCTACTCCCAAATACCTTCCATTGGAGTCCCATATTGCCTTGACCCGTAAATATGTATGTCCGATTTATGGGTGTTTTCGGGGTGAGTTGGTACCCAGACACTTGGCCCTGATAAAAAATATCCGCATCGTGCTCTTCTCTCAAATACCTTTTATTTTAACCCCAAATTGTCATTGGTTAGAGGGAAGTTTATGGAATGACACGTACCCCAAACATTTGGCCCCAAAATTGGTTATCATATTCGTATTCTAATCTCAAAAACCTTTCATTTAGTCGGTAAATTTGTACTCTTGGGGAAGGGGCGGTGCCAAAATACATGGTCCCACATTTGGATATCAGATTCGTATTCTACTCCTACATAACTTTTCTTGAGCCCCATATTACGATGGTCAATAAATAATTGCTGTTTGTGAAGTGTTTTTGGGAAGGGATAGACACCCAGAAAATTGGTGGTCAATTTCGTGCTCTACTTCCCAATATTTTTCATTTGAGCCCCACATTGACCTGGTCGGAAAATATGTCCGATTTAGGTGTGTTTTGGGGAATGTCCCCTGGACAATTGGTCCCCAAATGTTGATATCAAATTCGTGGTCTACTCCAAAATACCTATCATTTGCGCCCCATATTTGCATAGTCGGCAAACAGGTCCGGTTTGGGGGTGTTTTCAGGGTTTTTTTTGGGGCGGTGTTATGGGGTGGGTTGGACCCATAGAAACTTTTTTTCCGAATATTGATACCAGATTCGTGGGGTACTTCCAAAGACCTTTCATTTGAGCCCCATATCGCTATGCTCGTAAATTTCTGCTCTATAAGGGGGTGTTTTTGGGGAGGGGCGGCCCCCAAAAAACTTGGTTTCACATTTGGATATCATATACGTATTCAACACTCAAATACCTTCTATTTGAGCCCCATATTGCGATGGTCAGTAAATAAGTCATGTTTGGGGTGTTTTTAGGGTGGGGCGACACTTGGTCGCACATTTAAGATTCGTATTCTACTGGTAAGTTTTGGGGGTGGGCGGTCCCTTAGGCACCCCACCCGAAATTTGGATGCCAGATTTTTGTTTTTAGGTTACTATAAGAGAGCACACAAAAATTGGCTTAAATCGCATCACCCATTTCCTAGATCTGGCGTTTCTGAAAATTAGGTTAAGAGGGCGGATATCGAATTCGTGCCATTTTAGTCTATGCTAGTCTATGTAGTCTAAGCGGTGATTATCCCCTCTTAATTTTGGCGACATTTGCGAGGTACAATGCCATGCATGGTCATTCAAAAAAATTTCCCCAAAGAAGTGTCCCACTGCGGGACGCTGTTTCGGATTCGGCTATAAAAAAAGGTCCCCTTTCATTGAGTTTAAACTTGAATCGGAAAGCACTTATTGATGTGTGAGAAGTGTGCACCTGCAAGGTTCCTGGTGTTTTTAAAAATGAGAGTAATGAGAATTGCGTTGTAGGAGAGGAATGGCAACTCAGACTTTTCGACTCAAATATGGGTATTAAATTCGTGCTGCACTTCCAAATCTTTTCAATTTTAGCCCCATATTGCCATGGCCGGTAAATACGAACCATTTGGAGGTTGTTTTGGGGCTGCCACCGGCACTTTGCACTGACAATAGATATCAAATCCGTTCTTTATTCCATTTAGGGCGTACCCCAAAACATTCGGCTCCAAAATTGGATATCAAATTCGTTTTCTACTCTCAAATACCTTTCATGTGAGTCTCATATTGTCATAATGGGTCAAATTACATATTTGACGTATCTTTAGGAGGAAAAGCGCTAGCTTGAGTTGAACGCAAATTTTAATGTCATATTCGTAATCTGCTCCCAAATACCTTTCATTTGAGTCTCATATAGCCATGGTCGGCTAATATGCCCATTTGGGGGTATTTGGGAGTGGGCGTCCTCCCGTTACTTGAACCTAATGTTTTATGCCATAATTGTAATCTACTGCCTAATACTTTTCAATTGAGTCCCATATTGACATGAACTTCGAATATATCTGTTGAGAGGAGTTTTGGGGTTGGAGAGCCCGCTGGGTACTTAGATCCAAATTTCAATACCATATTCATTTTCTGGTCTCCAATACATTTCATTTGATACCCTGCCCATAGGACCATGGGTGGCGTTTTTGGGTAAGGGGGAGGGTCCGCCTCTACCCGATATTAAAAAATTATATAACCTATGTTTTCTCCCAGACAAACGTATACAATCTAAGAAAATTTTAAGAAAATCGGTTCAACCATGTATCATATAGTCATAATGGGTCTAATGGCATTTTTGAGGGATGGCGTGACCCCCTATACCAATATGTCTGTTTGGGGGAGTTTTGGGATTGGGGTGGCCCGATGGGTACATAGACTCAAATTTTAATACCATATTCGTATTCTACTCTCCAATACGTTTCATTTGATACCTATATTGTCCCGATCGATTCCCTTTTGATTTTAGGTTGTGTTTTTGGCATAAGGGGGAGGGTCCGTCCCCCCTTTCCGATATCGAAAAATTCTTCCAGACCAACCTGTACAATATGCGAAAATTTCGAGAAAATCGGTTTTGCTGTTTTTCAGTCTATACGGAACAAACAAACCGAGTCCCATATATTCGTGATTGGCTAATGGGCCCATTTTGCAGTTGTCAGACCCATAATGCTATATGGTGTTGTGGCATGGTGGACGGCGCTTCAAAAATCCACCTACTGCTCAATACTTAACCGGATCCAAAGGATGGCTTGTTTGTGCACCACAGCCGCACTGAGGACGACACCATCTGATGCACTGAATTTAATGCTACATCTTATGCCTCTGGACATTGTGGCTACCCAAATTGCAGCGACCATTGCCGTGAGGTTAAGGGAGCTTTCTCATTGGTCTTGTGGCGGCTGCGGATACAGTGTTATCCTTGATACAATATCCAATGTTCCAGGCAGTATGGATTACATCCTTCCTGAGCTGCTTTTTGAAAAAAATTACTGTACCACTATTCCTGATAGAACCGATTGGAACTGCGATATCCCTGGTAACAGAAGATACATAGACTTCTACACGTTTGCTTCCAAACTAAACGACCAGGTGGGCTTTGGGTGTACTCTAAAGATCTAGAACTGATCATATCGAAAAGGTTAGCCGATCACTGTAGTGTGTATCAAGCAGAGATCCTTGCAATTAAGGAAGTGGTGGAATGGCTAAGATATATTGTCATAACTACGATTGGCGTAAATATCTTCTCAGACAACCAGGCAGCCATTAAATCCCCGGAGAACGTATTTCTGAACACAAAAACCCCCCTTAACGGTCGCAGATCTCTCAACGAGATGTCTGAACAGTTCAAAATTCACCAGTTCTGGGTGCCGAGCCACAGAGATATCCCAGGGAATTCTAAAGTGGACGAGCTTGCGAGACTAGG
This sequence comes from Stomoxys calcitrans, assembly GCF_963082655.1. Lineage (NCBI taxonomy): Eukaryota > Metazoa > Arthropoda > Insecta > Diptera > Muscidae > Stomoxys > Stomoxys calcitrans. Next base: position 126,340,282 of record NC_081556.1, read on the forward strand.
TACTACCCTACACATTCCAGGGACACTGGAATCTGTGGGTATGCCTCTAGCGACATGTAAGTTCTCAGGACCAGCCCCGAAGGGCAACGAATGATGGATGGTCACAAAGAGGGAGCTGTGAGCATTCCAAAACTATGTGGCCTCATCTAGACTTGAAGAGGTCTACTGCTTTGCTAGCTAGAACAGACCTCGCAGTCATTGTGTCCGTCATGACAGGTCACTATCTAATAGGAAGACATGCTGACAGACTGAAGGTTGCCAGCAACGTCTTTTGCAGAAGCTGTAGGGACATCGAGAAAGAAGAGACTATGGAACGCCTTCTGTGTGTGTCCCGCACTAGCAGTTAGAAGGAGTTTCACTTTAGGTTCTCATTTCTTTGAGGTTTTTGGGCTTTTTAAAGCGATCTGGATGGTTCAACGTTAGGACCTAGAAGGCATCTTCCTTCTTCTGTTCCTGTGGTATCACAATGGACGAAAACGTCTAAGTGAGTCTGATGGCAGACTGCCACTTAAACCTAACCTGACCTAACCGTCTCGGCAATCTCAGTCTTGACAACTATCCCATGCCATCCAAGTATGCATCGCTAATGACAATCGCAGGCGTATGAGGTCTAGACTGAACGGAATGGAGTTGTTGTCCTTGAGGTGAAACATTTTTTCTTGTTTCTTAATGATATGCCAAGTTTAAGGACCTTGGCAGTTTTTTTTGAAGATCGATTTTCTGCCAACTATAATAGGGATCTTCTCTTAGGACATTTTTGATTTTTTGAATCCGCATATGCTTATTTTACACTCATTAAAATAAATGCCCCCTTCGATGTGTTTCTAGGCCATGTCACAGTTGCCGTGAAGTGTGGGCACTTAAGCAATGGTCCCAGAACAATAGCGTGTCAATGTGTCATCTTCAATGCACTTTATATTAAATTCCATCGAGATTGACTACAATGATGTTGGTGGAGCACAGATGATTTCATACAGAATACCTAACTAGCCCGAGCCATGCACTCAGAGAGTCCGTCAACCAACCAGTCAGTCAGTCAGTCAGTGTTTCTTCAAGTGATGATCTGAATATTTGTAGCTGTTTTTGTGTCTACAATGAAAACCTCATGTGCACAAGTAGTGCATGGGAAAATGGAGGAAGGATGGGAAGGTTGCAAGAAAGTCTACAAACCAATGAATGTCGGACACAGACGGATATACGGTCACATATTATGGCAAGACATCGTAAATGTCTTGTAGCCAGCAGCAGTCACAGCTCTTTCTCCTTGTTTGGTTGCGTTTTTATTTTCCTCAGTATTTCATTGGGGGTTGGGTCTGTCCGCGCCGCTCAGATCTTAAATTAGTGTGTAATTAGTGAAGGTTATGGAGGCCATCAACCATAATGTTTGGGGCGATAAAAATCAGATGACGTTGACGTTTTAATTAAAATTTCTTTCATTTCTCTAAAATATCGAACAGCAAAACAGAACAGAACGGATAGGGTAGACAGAACACTAGATACGCTGCTAGAAGTCAATAACCATAGCGGCCATTGGAAGAAAGCCTGTTTTTTGTTTGTACCACTTCAAATGGTACTATTGCATCATAGGCTGGAGGAAAAAATTTTTGAAGGAATTTATTTTAATGCATTTTTTTTTTTAATTTTTCTTTTTTCTCGATTTTTTTTAGTAGGCCCATTGTTGTGGTTATTGGTTTGTTGGACTATAGCACCCTCAATATCAAAGGCAACGGGAACTGATACAGAAAAACCTCAAGTTAAAGGCACAGTGTTGTTACACACGGAAACCAGTGGAACTCGGTCACCACACCAAATACTATGCTGACTCCGATCATGTGTATGATGTTTTGGATGACGATGGGTACCAGCTGGCACTTGATAAGAGCAGAGCTTATGACGATGCAGCCTTTAATGCCAAGATTGTTGGCTGTGGTGATGTAAATGAGCTTAAATTTTCCGCGAATATACCTCCATCGCCACCAACACCACCAACACCACCACCTCCTCCATCCAATCCATCGAGGCTTTGTTTTGCAAAATTTTATTACGCGCTAAATACTCTTCCTCCTTAAAACACATAAAACAAACAAAAATAATACTCAAGCGCCATTTGACATGATGCGTTACTCGGAAATCTCCAGGGACTTGTCTAGTGATAATCTACGCTATGTGGAATTTGTTGGCCAAAACGATGAGTGTACGGCCAGGGAAGCCTCCCCCATGAGTGATGTCTCGAATGGTAGTGGTCCCTTGGTTTCACAGCAATCGCCGGTGACGTCGGCTTGTCGTCGCCATCGCAATGTGCGCTCTAAGCGTCTCTACATTGATGATGAGGCCGACGATGATGATGATGATGACTATGGCCAGGCCCATAACTATGATAATATATCGTTGGGCAATAATAGGAACAACTTTAGTGGTTTCTATGCAGGCCTACGCAGTTCCAAGCGTTTCTCCAGTGGCAGTGGCAGCAATAGTTCAGTGAATGGCACTGCCAATGGGGCAGCCACCATTGCCTATGTGCGCCAACGCAAAGATAGCACCAAGTCCACCCAAAGTTGCCGTTTTGATGCCGAATCACCACACAAACACAATGGAGGAGGCATTAGCAAATCCCTTAATATAAAGGGCAGCAGGCGTAAACATTCGATAGGTTGTCTCAATGCTTTCTCCTCATCACCCGATTCACCGGGAAATTATTATGGAGTTGGGTTAGTTGCTCCATTATGTTACACTTTGAAACTTTGTTTTATTTTTGTTTTTTTTTCCCCCTTTTAGTGCTGGTCCCCCCTCTTTGAAATCACATAGCTTGCCTGGTCATACTTCAACCAAATCATCTACGTCCTTGGATGCCACCCTATTAAGTGCTTTACGTATACCCGCCGATGAATTAGCCAATCAATTGACTTTATTAGATTTTCCCGTCTTTGCTGCCATACAACCCGATGAGTTGACCAGCTGTGCTTGGACCAAAAAGGATAAACACACCATAACACCGAATATTGTTGCATTTACGAAACGTTTCAATCACACCAGTTTTTGGGTAGTCCAGGAGATATTGAGCGGTGATCAGCCCAAACAGAGGGCTGAGATTTTGGCACATTTCATAAAGGTGAGTGAGAATGAAATTTTGATGAAAAAAAGATAATTTTAAGCAAGTGAATGAGAAAGCAGACAATTTGGCAGTGAAGGCCAGAGAATTGCCGTCAAAAAAACTTGGTTAACTCGAAGCCTTTCGGGTCGACTCAATCCTGTGTAACCCTGTGGAACAGCGAAACGGTCGGAGGGCCAGCGAAAATCCCAAGGGGAGATGCAGATCGTTAAAAGACGAGGCTATTACCGAAAGGAAGTAAGAAGGAGGTCAGTATAGCTTTCGGTATCTTAACGGGACCCATAGGACTACGAGCTCACTTATGTCATATCGGTGCGGGAAGTGATAGCAAGTGTAGTTCATGCGGGGCAGATGATGAGACGTTGAAGCATTTTCTGTGTTATTGCCCGGCTTTGGCGGCTAACAGATACCGGCACTTAGGTGGGGACACCATACAATACCAGACAAGAACCAACTTAGGGGCCTGGTATGGACAACAATTAGGTATAACTCGCTGGGTCGCGAATTATCTGTGTGGTCGCCAGTCATTTGTGGAATTTAGGGATAAGAAGTCGAAGCACCGTAGAGTGAAAAAGGGAGTTCCCCAAGGTGGGGTGATATCTCCGGCACTGTTTAACCTCTACCTATCCTCTATTCCACCCCCACCAGACGGCATAGAGATCGTGTCATATGCGGACGATTGTACGATCATGGCATCAGGCCCCCTACCCATTGCAGACATCTGCGATAGGTTGAAGGTCTACCTCAGCGAACTTGCCTCATATTTTGCTGCAAGAAATATGAAGATATCTGCCACCAAATCTTCAGCCACATTTTTCACTACAAATACGAGCTGACTGTGATGGTCAATGGAGAAATGATTCCGACCATCAAGAGTCCTAAAATACTTGTCGTCACATTTGACAGCTCTTACACATTCTCCCCACATGCCACAGCAATTTGCGAAAAAGTCAAAAGTAGAAACCAGGTCCTCAATTTACTTGCTGGCAGAATTTGGGGTGCAGACAAAGAAACCTTGTTGACCTCGTACAAAGCAATTGGCCGGTCTGTGGTAAGTTATGCAGCGTCAGCTTTGTGACACGCAGATCTTCTAGAATGCCGCCCTCCGAACTGCGACGAGCTGTCTTTTCAGTTTTCATGTGGACCACCTCCATCAGGAGACAGTGCGTAGACATAACTAAATACATACTGTCTAAGCAATACCTTTTGGGCTGTTATCCCAGAGACCATAAAAATCGTGATTTTGTGGATAGATATCCACCTCCAAGAAGCCTTAAGGCGCATGAGGTTCAGCGCTACAAGAGAGAACCTCTAGATCGAGTGGCATATCAAGCAGGTCTAAACAACATTCATGCAGACACGGTAGCAGATGCGGTAAATGGCTACCGGGTGAATGTAGTCCTTGGAGAACGACCGCCTCCCATTGCACCTGAATAAATTGAGCTCCAACGGCAATCCAGATTAGTTCTGGCTCAATTACGTTCCGGCAGATGCAGCCGCCTCAACTCCTACAGAGCAAGGATTGATGCCGACATGTAAGATGTATGTCCCGATTGTAACCAGGGACCACACGATACACGTCACCTGTTTAACTGACCAGCCAGACCCACTCGACTCAGACCCAGATCCCGGTGAACGCACCCCAATTTAGTCGCAGAGTTCTTGGGTCTTGACACTCAACAGAATCAGTCAGATAAAACTGCTACAACAACAACTAACAACATCCTTTTTTGCTTTTATTTTCCAGGTTGCCAAAAAACTTCACGAACTCAATAATCTACATTCATTATTTGCCATTATTTCCGCAATGCAGAGTGCGAGCATATATCGCCTAAAGAAAACCTGGGCATATTTAGCCAAAAAGGATAAACACTCGTATGAGCGATTAAGTGATATTTTCAGCGATCAAAATAATTGGGAAAATTTGAGAGCCTACTTGGAAAGCCTCCGATTGCCATGCATACCCTATCTGGGTTTGTTCTTAACCGATTTGATATACATTGATTTGGCATATCCTCAGAAAAATGGCATCGAGCCGGAACAACGAAGAAATCGTATGAATAATATACTACGTGTTATATCGAATTATCAAGAATCGAATTACACCAGCATTATGCCGAAAGAGTCTACACAAAAATATTTGACCTCAATACGTTACATTGAAGAATTGCAAAATATATTCGAGGAAGAACAATACAAGTGAGTATAGATCACTAACAGAAATCCGCCAGTGTGAGTTTGTATGTGTGTTTGCCCACCACTGATATTGAGTATTGAAATTTATATTGCGTTGCCCAAAAAGTAATTGCGGATTTTTCATATAGTCGGCGTTGACAAATTTTTTCACAGCTTGTGACTCTGTAATTGTATTCTTTCTTCTGTCAGTTATCAGCTGTTACTTTTAGCTTGCTTTAGAAAAAAAAGTGTAAAAAAAGTATATTTGATCAAAGTTCTTTACTTTCTTTTAAAAAATCCGCAATTACTTTTTGGGCAACCCAATATATATATACTAGCCAAATCGGGCCCGCTCCGCTGCGCCTTCTTTAACTCTCTAATATTTAGGGTTGGGGCACTTCGCCCTGAATATGTATATGGAATTCGTACCACTGTAGCCTATGTTCGCCTACAAGGCTGAACGCTTGCGTTCAAATCCTGGCGATAACATCCGACAAAATTTAAAGCGGTGGTGATCCCCTCTTAATGCTGGCGAAATTTGCCATGCATGGTCATGTTAAAAATTCTCCCCAAAGCGATGTCACACTGCGGCAAGCCATTCGGCCTCGGCTATTTAAAAAAATTCCCTTATCTTTGAGTTTAAACTTGAATCGGAAAGCTTTCATTGATGTGTGAGAAGTGTGCCCCTTCTCGGTTCCTGAGTAAATTTTTACTCTACTCCCAAATACCTTTCTTCTGAGTCCTATATTATCGTATTGGTAAATATTTTCGGTTTAGAGAGACACTTGGCCCTTATTGTAAATATACGCTTCGTGCTCTACTTTCAAATACATTTCATATGAGCCCCCTAATGGCAATACTGGTAAATAAATTCTGTTTGAAGATGGGATGGACCCCAGGGACTTTGTCCCGAAAATGAGTATCAATTTCCCGAAAATCAATCAATTGAAACATCAAATAGCTTTTAAATAATAGGGAGTTGTTTTCGGGTGGGGTAGCTCCCCAAACACATGGCTCTTTAATTGAATTTCAAATTCAATTTTTCAATTTTTTCTCTCAAGCACCCTTTGTTTGAGCTCTATATTGTCGTGATTGGTCTATATACCCATTTGGCGGGTTTTGGACGGCGTCCGAGGCACCCGACCCCAACAAAAGAAACCATGTTCTGTTTTGACTGAAAGTGCAAAAAAAAAAAAAAATCGAACGAATCGCATTACCAATCTCCGAGATCTGGTGGTTTTGAAAATTAGGGTAATGAGAAGTGCTTTGCTGCAGTCTCAAATCCATTTAATGTGAGCCCCATATTGCCATGGTCGGTAAATATGAACAGCTTTGTAGGCGCTTTAGGGCGTACCCCCAAACACTTGGCTCCAAAATTGGATATCAAATTCGTTTTCTACTCTTAGATACCTTTCATTTGAGTCCGATATTGTCATAATGGGTCAATCAATCTATTTGACTTATTTTTGAAAAGAAAAGCGCCACCTAGACTTGAACACAAATTTGAATGTCATTTTCGTAATCAACTCCCAAATACCTTTCATTTACATCCCATATAGACATGGTCGGCTAATATGCTCATTTGGGAGTACTTGGGGGTGGGGCGACCACCCACTACTTGGACCTAATTTTTTTGCCATATTTTTTCTTTCTGACAAAATTCACATTCAATTCCCAAATACCTTTCATTTAGGTCCCATATTGTCATGATCGTCCAGAAAACATATTTTAGGGGGTCTTGGGGCGGCCCCTCAGTTACTTGTACCCAATTTTTAATATGAAATTCGTACTCTACTCCTGAATACCTTTCATTTGAGTCCCATATTGTCCCGATCGGTCCACTTTTATTTTTGGCTAGTACTTTTGAGGTAAGGGGGAGGGTCCGCACCCCTTCCGATATCAAAAAATTATATAGCCTATGTTTCCTTCCAGACCAACCTACACAATCTGTGAAAATTTCAAGGTAGTCGGTTCAGCCGTTTTTGAGTGTGCATACCAGATTCGTAGTCAACCCCCAAATACCTTTTCATTCGATGCCCAGTTTGTGATGTTGGACATTTATGCCCGTTTCGGGGGTTTTTGGGGTTGGGGAGGCCCCGTAGACTCCTTGGAGCAAATTTTTATAACAGATGTGTACTCAGCTTCCAAATGTCTTTCGTTTGATACCCATATTGTCCCAATCGGTACATATGTCCTGTTGAGGGGTTTTGGGGGGTGGCGCCTCAGACACCAAGGAATACATTTTTATATCAGCATTGGACTCTACCTTTAAATATCTTTCATTTAATATCCATATTGTCCCAATCGATAAATTTGTCCTGTTGGGGGGTATTGGGTGGTGGGGAGGGCCCTCAGACACCAAAAATAATTTTTTGTGTCTGATTTGTATTCTACTTCTAAATACCTTTCATTTGATAGCCACATTGCTCAAAGCGGCTAAAGTGTCCTTCCGGGTGGGTTTTGGGATGGGGCGTTCCCCCAGGTTTTTGACCCAAAAAGTTTATACCAATTTCGTATTTTTGGAGTACCATAAGGTGGCATACAAATCGGTGCACCCATCTGCGAGATCTGGCATCTCGGAAGAGACCGCCCCCCCCCTTCGGATATCAAACAATTAGGAGCGTGCTAAGTTTGGCCGGGCCGAATCTTATATACCCTCCACCATGAATCGCATCTGTCGAGTTCTTTGCGCAGTATCTCTTTTTAGGCAAACAATGAATAATGAATATGAACGGAGGAGGAGCTATACCAAGTTATAGTCCGATTCGGGGCTCAAGAAGCGAAATCAGGAGATTGGTTTCTATGGGAGCTGTGTCAAGCTACAGATCGATTCAGACCATATTGCACACGTATGTTGAAGGCGATGGGAGAAGCCGATGTACAAAATTTGTGTCAAATTGCCAAATGAGAATTGCGTTCTCTAGAGGCTCAAGAACTCAAGATCCCAGATCGGTTTATATGACAGCTATATAAGGGTATGGACCGATACTTCGCATAAATGTTGGAAGTGATACCAAAACACCACGTGCAAAATTACAGCCAAATCGAATAGGAATTTCGCCTTCTAAAAGCTCAAGAAGTCAAGACCCAAGATCATTTTATATAGCAGCTATATCAGGTTATGAACCGATTTGAACCATACTTCGCAAAGTTGTTGGAAGTGATATCAAAACACTATGCGCAAAATTTCAGTCAAATCGGATAAGACTTCCCCCTTCTAAAAGCTCAAGAAGTCAAGACCCTAGATTATATAGCAGCTATATCAGGTTAATGACCGATTTGAACCATACTTAGCACAGTTGTTGGAAGTGATATCAAAACACTATGTGCAAAATTTCAAATCAAATCGGACGAGAATTGCACCCCCTAGAGGCTCAAGAAGTCAAGGCTCAAGATCGGTTTATATGACAGCTATATCAGGTTATGGACCGATTTGAACCATACTTGGCGCAGTTGTTGGATATCATAACAAAACACGTTGTGCAAAATTTCGTTCCAATCGGATAAGAATTGCGCCCTCTCGACGCTCAAGAAGTCAAGACCCAAGATCGCTTTATATGGCAGCTATATCAAAAACATGGACCGATTTGGCCCATTTACAATCCCAACCGACCTACACCAATAAGAAATATTTGTGCAAAATTTCAAGCGGCTAGCTCTACTCCTTCAAAAGTTAGCGTGCTTTTGACAGACAGACGGACGGACGGACATGGCTAGATCGACTTAAAATGTCACGACGATCAAGAATATATATACTTTATGGGGTCTTGGACGCATATTTCGAGGTGTTACAAACAGAAGGACGAAATTAGTATACCCCCATCCTATGGTGAAATGTAGTACCTTATTTTTACCGGGGGCCCAAACTCTACCATCTGTGAAAATTTCATGAAAATCGGTTCAGCCGTTTTTGAATCTATACGGAACAGACAAACAAACAAACAAAGCGCATTTCATTTCATTTTTAATATTGGGTTGCCCAAAAAGTAATTGCGAATTTTTCATATAGTCGGCGTTGAAAAATTTTTTCACAGCTTGTGACTCTGTAGTTGCATTCTTTCTTCTGTCAGTTATCAGCTGTTACTTTTAGCTTGCTTTGGAATAAAAGTGTAAAAAAAGTATATTTTATTAAAGTTCGTTCTAATTTTTATTAAAAATGCATTTTCTTTTAAAAAATCCGCAATTACTTTTTGGGCAACCCAATATATATATAAACGTGTTTTTCCTATTTTTTTACTTAAGATATATATATACAATATATATAAACGTGTTTTTCCCATTTTTTTATTTTCAGAAAATCCTTGAAACTAGAACCGATATCGCCTTTGGCGCCCAGCTCTTCTTCTTGCAGCTCCAAGGAGTCATTTAATGTTGATGTGGTTACCCCAGCCTTGGCCTGTTTAAATCTATCGCCAGCCAAGACAGTGGGCTCGGTACGCCTGCCCAACTCTTCAGGTGTTAAATTTATACCTGGTCATCGCAAATGCCGCAGTTTAGGCACTAAGTAAGTTTCCCCTTCATTTGGCTGCTGCTACAGTTCTACACTGTTCTGTTTCCCAGCATTTTATAATCTACACTTGTTTTAATCTTTCTTTCCTTTCACTTCCTCCCCCCCCCAAACAAACCACCGTCAAACAAACATTCTGTGCTATCTTTTCGTTTTCATGGTTTCTCATGTCACCATTTGTCACAACCACCATCACCACCACCACCACTCTTCAAATATCATTGGAAACGTTTCGTACGTACTCTACAAAACAATCAAATGTTCACAATATGACCACACAAAATGAAAACCTTTTGTGAAATCGGCGTTTCAAAAACTGTGCATTCAAACATTGCTTGAAATAATTTTTGTCTTTGTTGTGGGCTTCCTTTTTATGTTGCTAATCTATTTTGTTTTTGTTTTTTATTACAACTATACAAAATAAAATCTATATACACACATAGGTTTCGTAGCACCAGTCTGCCGCGAAAATTTTCACAAAAATGCCATTGCTCACTTATAATGCTAACAAAATCGGGCATTATTGTCAATGCCATCGCAAATGCCACCAACGCTGCTACAATTTCTACTTCTTCAACTGCCAAGTTTATACGTTGCCCATGTTGTCCGTGTTGCGAGTGTCGGTGAGTTTTCTTCTCTGCTCTGCTCTGCATTGCTATGATCGATCGATCGATCGTTCATGTCATCAGCATCATCATCACTATGCCTAAGCAAGCTTTCATCACGATTTAGCAACGATATTAATCTCTAACTCATACAAACACATGTACATACATACATACATGTATAGATAGTTGCATATTTGCATTATAAATCTATATTTTGTTTGATTGTCGCCCAATTTATTTTACTTTGCATCATTTTTTGTTGTTCTTAAATTGTCTTTTTTATACCCTCCACCATAGGTTGGGTGTATACTGATTTCGTCATTCTGTTTGTAACACCTCGAAATATTCGTCTGAGACCCTATAAAGTATAAATATTCTTGATCGTCATGTCATTTTAAGTCGATCTAGCCATGTCCGTCTGTCCGTCCGTCTGTCTGTCGAAAGCACGCTAACTTTCGAAGGAGTAAAGCTAGGCGCTTGAAATTTTGCACATATACTTCTTATTAGTGTATGTCGGTTGGGATTGTAAATGGGCCAAAATCGGTCCATGCAGCCATATAAACCGATCTTGTGTCTTGATTTCTTGAGCCTCTAGAGGGCCCAATTCTTATCCGATTTGAAATTGTGCACGTGGTGTTTTGATATCACATCCAACAACTGTTGGAAGTATGGTTCAAATCGGTTCATGTTTTGACATAGCTTCCATATAAATCGATTTTGGGTCTTGACTTCTTGAGCCTCTAGAGAGCGCAATTCTCGTCCGACTTGACTGAAATTTAGCATGAGGTGTTTTGTTATGACTTCCAATATCTGTGCTAAGTATGGCACAAATCGGTTCATAACCTGGTATAGCTTCCATATAAACCGATCTTGGGTCTTGACTTCTGGAGCCGCTAGAGGGCGCAGTTTTTATCCGATTTGGCTGAAATTTAGCATGACGTGTTTGTTATGACTTCCAATATCTGTGCTAAGTATGGCGCAAATCGGTACATAACCTGATGTAGCTGCTATATAAACCGATCTTGGATCTTGAGTTCTTGAGCCGCTAGAGGGCGCAGTTTTCATCCGATTTGGCTAAAATTTAGCATGAGGTGTTTTGTAATGACTTCCAATATCTGTGCTAAGTATGGCGCTAATCGGTACATAACCTGGCATTGCTGCCATATAAACCGATCTTGGATCTTGAGTCGCTAGAGGGCGCAGTTTTCATACGATTTGGCTGAAATCTAGCATGACGTGTTTTGTTATGACTTCCAATATCTGTGCTAGGTATGGCGCCAATCGGTACATAACCTAATATAGCTGCCATATAAACCGTTCTGGGATCTTGAGCTCTTGAGCCGCTAGAGGGCGCAGTTTTCATACGATTTGGCTGAAATCTAGCATGAGGTGTTTTGTTATGACTTCCAATAACTGTGCTAAGTATGGCGCCAATCGGTACATAACCTGATATAGCTGCCATATAAACCGATCTGGGAACTTGACTTCTTGAGCCTCTAGAGGGCGCAATTCTCATCCGATTTGTCAGAAATTTTGTACAACGGCTTCTCTCATGACCTCCAACATATGTGTCTAATATGGTCTGAATCGATCAATAGCTTGATACAGCTCCCATATAAACCGATCTCCCGATTTTGCTTCTTGAGCCCCTACAAGGCACAATTCTTATCCGAATGGACTGAAATATTACAAAATAGCTTCTACAATGTTCAGCATTCAATTCATTTATGGTTCGAACAGGACTACAACTTGATATAGCTCCAATAGCATAACAGTTCTTATTCAATATTTCTTGTTTGCCTAAAAAGAGATACCGTGCAAAGAACTCAACAAATGCGATACATGGTGGAGGGTATAAAAGATTCGGCCCGGCGAACTTAGCACGCTCTTACTTGTTTATTAATGCAAACTAGCTGAACCAGGCCCGCTCCGCTGCGCCTTCTTTTACTTTATATGGAACAAAATTATTTTTTGAATATTTATTTTCAACAAAATAGAGCTCTAAGTATAAGCATATCGCTTGACTAACTATATAAGTGCCTTTATCTGAATTCCATATGATCTTTATTGGACCACGAATTCGCTCGGAGGGTTTAATGCCATTCTAAAAAATCTTTATTTCCGCCCGATATTCTCATGATGTCCGATTTAGGAGTGTTTACGGGGGTGAGATGGGCCCCTAGATACTTGGCCCTGAAAAATCATATCACCATCGTGCTCTTGTCTCAAATACCATTTATTTAAACCCCATATTGCCATTGGTTTAAGTAGAGTTTATAGGATGAGGCGTCCCCCAAACACTTGGCCCCAAAATTGGTTATCAAATTTGCTTTCTAATCTCAAATACCTTTCATATGAGGCACATGTTGGCATGGTCGGCCAATTTTTACCCTTGGGGGGTTTTAGGGGAACAAGCGGAGTCCCAAATACATGGTCCCACAGTTGGATATTCGTATTCTACTCCCAAATTCCTTTAATGGAGCCTCATATAGCGATGGTCAGTAAATGATTGCTGTTTGTGGTCTATTTTGGGAACGGGGTATACCCGCAGAAAATTGGTCCCGAAAATGGGTATCAATTTCATATGAGCATGCCTGAATGCCCGATTTAGGGTATTTTGGGGAGAGGGGTGGTCCCCCAAACACCTAAGCCCTGAAAAATATCAGCATCGTGCTTTATTCGCATGTATCTATCTATCATATATTTGAACCCCACATTGGCATTGGCCACGAAATTGGATATCAAATTCGTTTTCTAATCTCAAATACCTTTCATTTAAGTTTCTTATTGCAAATTTCAACAAATATGTCCGGTTTGGGATATGGGCCCCAAAAACTATCAATATCGAGCTCTACTGTCTTGAAGATTCAAATTGTCTTGGTGAGCAAATACGTCCTATTTGGGAGTTGTTATTGTGGTGGGACGTCCCCTAGACAGTTAGTCCCGAATGTTGATACCAGATTCTTGGTCTACTCTCAAATACCTTTCATTTGGGTCCCATACTTCCATAGTCGGCAAGCATGACCGGCTTGGGGGTGTTTTTGGGGGATAGGGCGGCCACTCATTGACTTGGCTATATATCATATTCGTGTTCCACTTTAAAATACCTCTTATTTGAGCCCCATATTGTAATGGTTAGCAAATACTTCCTATATGGGTGGGAAGGTCCCATAGACACATTCCCGAATTTTGATATCAGATTCGTGCTTTACTCCCAAAGACCTTTCATTTGAGCCCCATATTGCTATGGTCGTAAATTTGTCCCCTTTGGGGGATGTTTTTGGGGAGGGACGGCCTCCCAAATACCTGGTCCCACATTTGGATATCAGATTCGTATTCTGCACTCAAATAGCTTTTATTTAAGCCCCATATTGCCATGGCCAGTAAATAAGTCATGTTTGGGGAGGGACCACCAGAAACTTGGTCCCACATTTGGATATCAAATTCGTATTGCACTCGTCATCACCTTTCATTTGAGTCCCATATTGCCACGGTGGGTAAATATGTCCCATTTAGGGGTGTTTTGGGGGTTGGGGTGGTCGGTCCCCCATACACTTGGTCCGATAATTGAATAACAGATACGTTTTCTAATCTTAAAAACCTTTCATTTGAGTCCCATATTGTCGTGATTGGTCTATATATTATATATATTTGGTAGGTGTTGGGGGTGGGGCGGCCCCCCTAGGTACCCCATTCGAAATTTGGATACCAAATTTTTGTTTTTAGGTTACTATAAGAGAGCACATAAAATTTCGCTTAAATCGCACCACCCATCTCCAAGATCAGGCGTTTCTGAAAATTAGGGTAAGGGGGAGTGTCCGCTCCCCCTTCATATATCAAAAAATGTTGCCCTATTTTCACCACGGGATCATAATGCACCATCTGTAAAAATTTCAAGAAAATCGGATCAGCCGTTTTTGAGTCGATTCAAACTATGGCAAACTATCGATAATCGCAACATTCGATACTTTCGATAGTTTTAATAATAAATATCGATAGTAACGATACTATCGTTAATTTCCCATCACCTATATTTCAAACGAAAATGGGAAGTAAAAGTCAGCAGATCCATTTATATAGAAGCAATATCAATGCAAAGACCAAAAAAAAGTTTAATAAAGTCAGTTGGAAGTCTTGAGAGAAATCATTGTACGAAATGTTACCCTAATCGGATGACAATTGCGCCCTCTATAGGCGCAATGTATTTTAAAGAATACATTCAGTGTCGGATTGCTTATTTTTGTTTAATTATTGCAAAAAATTGAACTTTTGTTGTTGTTGTAGCAGTTTGTTGTGTTCTATCTTTCGTCTACTTGATTCTGTTGAGTGTCAAGACCCAGGAACTCTGCGACTAAGATGGGGTGCGTCCACAGGGATCTGGGTCTAAGTCGAGTGGGTCTGGCTGGGCTGTTAAACGGGTGTCGTGTATCATGTGGTCCCTGGTTACAATCGGGACATGCATCTTGCACGTCAGCAACAATCCTTGCTCTATAGGAGTTGAGGCGGCTGCATCTGCTGGAACGTAATTGAGCCAGAACTACTCTGGTATGCCGGGGGAGGTCAATTTCTTCAGGTGCAATGGGAGGCGGTCGTTCTCCAAGGACTGCATTCACCCGGTAATCATTTACCGCATCTGCTACCATGTCTGCATGAATGTTGTCTAGACCTGCTTGATATGCTACTTGATCTGAAGGTTCTCTCTTGTATTTTCCAGACATCGGGAACTATAAGAGTGTTGAAGGTAGAGGACAGAAGTAAGGTACTCAACTGCAGATAAATTCAGATTCTTCAACATCAATGTAGAGATTCCGTCGGGGCCCAACGCCTTGGATTATTTGTCGCCACGTATGACATTCGTAACTTCGCCCACGGTAAACTGTGATGGCTGTCCATCGGCTCGGAGACCACAAATACGGCGAATGGCTCTCCTCCTTGCCCTGTCACTCTCGGGATGCACAATAAATTGACGGTTGAACAACCAGGCGCATCTCTACGGATCAGTCGCGGTTATTTCGCCAAAAGTGACTGAGGTCCTGTCATCCCATCTACCGGGGTTCGAGAGTGACTTAACAGTAGACTACAGCTTGCCTAAACCGCTGCCTAAGTTAAATTGCTCCAAGAGTTCCAGCCACAAATTCTGCTTATGTTCCAAATCGTTCTCCGACTCCGGCTTCAAAACTCATTTTCACAGTCCTAGTTGTACCCATATACATGTATATGGGTACTTATTGATCCTTTGAAAGCTTTCTTTGGGGAGGTCCCTTTTTAGAAAAATATTTTTTCGAATTTTGTTATTTATGGAAAATTTTATTTGCATTTGTAAATATGAAAGTTATGAGCTCTATGTGCCAATGCTGCCTTCTTCTGCATACTGCATCCACCAAAAATTTCTATCTTCATGTGTTTTTTTTTCTGTCCCCTAAACTAAAACTAAAAACATTAAATCGCTTGTGGCTTTCTTATGAAATAAACTATCTACCATCTCTTTTTAACGTTTTTTTTTTTTTTTTTTTTTTGAAAAATTTTATGAAAATGATTGATTTTTATTTTATATTATTATAGCATTTTCGGTAGAACTAATGCAAGCACCAATAATGATGGCATCAATGCTTCTATTAATGGAGGTGCTTGCTCAGATGGCCATCGCCATCATCATGGACACCTAATGCATCCGCACCATCATCACCACCTACATGAGTTGCAAATACAACCACGCCATCTGTTGGACGATTCGGTACTGGAGCAACCCCAATGTGGTGCCTCTACACCCAATGGCAGCCTGCATACAAGCGATAGCTCTTGTCATTTGCACGATGTTAGCACTTTGCAGATACCCACGGATGAGGAAGGCGCCGGCAATACCCTACAGGGATGTGTAAGGCGTAAAACAGTGCAGAAGGAGGGTCGCAAACCCGCAGTGGCTTCTTGGCAAAGATACTATTTACAAATCTGGGCCAATTCTTTGGTCTATTTCCCACCTAAATCGTTTAAGGGCAGCGAACGCAGTGATTTTAAGCGAGAGCCCTGCAAAGTGTGTCCCCTCGAGGGGTGGTTTGCCCAGGTGGTGATAAATCCCAAGCATAAGAACACATTTGAGCTGTACCACCGAAGTTTGGGCACCATATACAAATTTCGTACGGATAGCCCACAGGCCACCCAATTGTGGTGCAGTACGATATGTAAAATAGCTCTACAACAGAATAGAACTCCTAAAGCTTTGCCTGTAAATCTAATGTCCTTTGAATAGAAGGGAAGTAATAGATGCTCTACAAGAGCAGCAGCAGCAGCAGAAACTACTTAATGGAATATATAACCGGCCAAGAAGAAGAAAATTTTCTATATTTTATGCCAATTTTTTTAGCTTAAGTAGTTGTTTTGGAGTATCAAAACTAGTTTTTTTGTAGATTTTACACTCTTTCATACAAACACACACACACACACATACTATACCCATGCATACATACAAACATACCTTTTAAACATACTATAATGCAAGCTTTATGCCAAAAAGAAAACAGATACTAGCATTGATAATGAGAACGAGGATTACAACTCGCACTCAACTTCCTTAACTTAAAAGAAGGAATTAAAAAAATACTCCCTTGTAAACGAAACGAAATCAAATCATAGCAACCAACACCCTCCACTCTCTCATTCACACTCTATCGAACCAACCAACATACAATGAATGAACAAAAGCAACCACAACTATTTAATTTCTAAGACTGACAATAACTAAAAACCAGCATAGAATTCTTTATACTAAAATATTTAAATGTACATTGTATTGAAACCAAGTCAAAATTATGTTTGTTATATTATATGTAGTATTATTAATGTTTTTCTCCTATTTTTCTTTCATACTTTTTCTTTACTGATTGTAGCCTAAAAAACTATTTTTTGTGTGTAAAAACAACTAAAAACTCAACGAATTTTTCGATTAGTATTAAATAAAAACTATACATATATATTTATTAAATAACCTTATGCAACAAAACGAAAAAACCACTGTTACCTGGAAATCCTTCAACCGACTTTTCAAGCTGATGACAATGAACCTCAAAAAAAAAAGAAAATTTAATTGAAATTTAATTTTGCCAGAAAAATTTTAAGTTTAAATTTTGAGATTTCATGGAAATTTCGAAAATTTCATGGAAATTTCTTAGAAATAATTTCATCAAAATGTTTTTAGGGAAAAATTTCAATGAAATTTGGTCTTTAGAGAAAATTTCGGTAAAATTTTGCCTTAAGAGATAATTTCGGTGGAAATTTTGTCTTTAGAGAAAATTTCATGGAAATTTTGTCTTTAGAGAAAATTTCATGGAAATTTTGTCTTTAGAGAAAATTTCATGGAAATTTTGTCTTTAGAGAAAATTTCATGGAAATTTTGTCTTTAGAGAAAATTTCATGGAAATTTTGTCTTTAGAGAAAATTTCATGGAAATTTTGTCTTTAGAGAAAATTTCATGGAAATTTTGTCTTTAGAGAAAATTTCATGGAAATTTTGTCTTTAGAGAAAATTTCATGGAAATTTTGTCTTTAGAGAAAATTTCATGGAAATTTTGTCTCTAGAGAAAATTTTATGGAAATTTTGTCTCCAGAGAAAATTTCATCGAAATTTTGTCTTTAGAGAAAATTTCATGGAAATTTTGTCTTTAGAGAAAATTTCATGGAAATTTTGTCTTTAGAGAAAATTTCATGGAAATTTTGTCTTTAGAGAAAATTTCATGGAAATTTTGTCTTTAGAGAAAATTTCATGGAAATTTTGTCTTTAGAGAAAATTTCATTGAAATTTTGTCTTTAGAGAAAATTTCATGGAAATTTTGTCTTTAGAGAAAATTTCATGGAAATTTTGTCTTTAGAGACAATTTCATGGAAATTTTGTCTTTAGAGACAATTTCATGGAAATTTTGTCTTTAGAGAAAATTTCATGAAAATTTTGTCTTTAGAGAAAATTTCATGGAAATTTTGTCTTTAGAGAAAATTTCATGGAAATTTTGTCTTAAGAGAAAATTTCATGGAAATTTTGTCTTTAGAGAAAATTTCATGGAAATTTTGTCTTTAGAGAAAATTTTGGTGGAAATTTTGTCTTTAGAGAAAATTTCATGGAAATTTTGTCTTTAGAGAAAATTTCATGGAAATTTTGTCTTTAGAGAAAATTTCATGGAAATTTTGTCTTTAGAGAAAATTTCATGGAAATTTTGTCT
The DNA here is from genome assembly GCF_963082655.1 of Stomoxys calcitrans. NCBI lineage: Eukaryota > Metazoa > Arthropoda > Insecta > Diptera > Muscidae > Stomoxys > Stomoxys calcitrans. The sequence continues at coordinate 126,358,887 of NC_081556.1, forward strand.
TTAGAGAAAATTTCATGGAAATTTTGTCTTTAGAGAAAATTTCATGGAAATTTTGTCTTTAGAGAAAATTTCATGGAAATTTTGTCTTTAGAGAAAATTTCATGGAAATTTTGTCTTTAGAGAAAATTTCATGGAAATTTCGTCTTTAGAGAAAATTTCATGGAAATTTTGTCTTTAGAGAAAATTTCATGGAAATTTTGTCTTTAGAGAAAATTTCATGGAAATTTTGTCTTTAGAGAAAATTTCATGGAAATTTTGTCTTTAGAGAAAATTTCATGGAAATTTTGTCTTTAGAGAAAATTTCATGGAAATTTTGTCTTTAGAGAAAATTTCATGGAAATTTTGTCTTTAGAGAAAATTTTGTCATTAGAGAAAATTTAACAAAAATTTTGTCTTTGGAAAAAATGTCATGGAAATTTCGTCTTTAGAGAAAATATCATGGAAATTTTGTCTTGAGGGAAAATTTCATAGAAATGTTGTCTGTAGAGAAAATTTTGTCTTTAGAGAAAATTTCATGGAAATTTTGTCTGTAGAGAAAAAAGAGTTGAGTTGACATTAGAGCTGGCAAACTATCGATATTAGCAACATTCGATAGTTTCAATAATAAATATCGATAGTATTGATACTATCGTAAATTTCCCACCACATATACTTTAAACGAAAATGAGATGTAAAAATCGGGAGATCGATTTATATAGAAGCAATGTCAATGCACAGACCAAATAAAACCAAGGTTAATAATGTCAGTTGGAAGTCATGAGTGAAATCATGCGCCCTATATAGGCAATGTATATTAAAGGATACATTCATTATCGGATTTCTTATTTTTGTATAGTTTTGCAAAAAAAATATCTTTTGCGATAGTATCCATCGGAAAAATATCAATCGATATTCGGCCAAAAAATTAAATATCGATAGTGCCATCGATGTTGGCATCCACAACGCCAAGTACTGCCAAAAATTAAAAAAAAATTTATGTCAGCTGATCGCTTGGCTTAACCCTATTCAGTGAATCCTGTTTGTAGAAATTTGCCTTTACAGAAAATTTCTTAGAAATTTTGTCTTTGGAGAAAATTCCTTTGCAACCTTGTCTTTACAGAAAATTTTGGGTTGAGCGAAAATTTTTGTCTTGCGAAAAAATTTTTGTATCAATATTGTCTTTAAAGGAAATTTTTATAGAAATTTTCGTTCCATGTGCCAACGGTTAGTACTAAACGAATGATCGGCTGGCAATCACAAATTTTTCTAAATTTAGTTAAAGCGATTATTAGCTGTGTCTAATCGATAACTTCTTAATTCGTTTATTGTTTCATATTTTTCCCACCTAACGCAGTGGACATACTATATGCATTATGAAGTAAACACATGATACAATTACCAGGTAGTGTACCGTAAACAGCTGAGTGCAATTTTTTCACGCGAAGTGCACTATCTGTCAACGAGTTTTGGTTGTGTGTGTATTATTAGTTAAGAACCACAGCACACACAAACAACGAAAAATGGCGCGAATTAGTAACATACTCAAAATCAGAGTTGCACTAATCACTGATTTTTAAAATATAGTGCATTCAATATTTTGTTGTTGGGCAACTGCCACTACCTGTAAATGAATATAGCTTGAAGTAAACAAGGTGTTCAATTTTATGCATGTTGTTAATGCAGAGTTTACATGGCACATCTGATGTATGGTCATTGTAATAGTATTGGTGCAAACAAAAGAGTGTGCATCACATGTACACATAACCATCAGTCATGGCTAAAAAATTAAAATAATTTATTTTTTTTTCGATGAATCGCGTCTATCGGTTATCGATAAGAAAAAATCTATGTACTGTTTTAGGCAAAAGTTGTAATCAACACGTACACACGATGAGGGCGATCATGATGTGTCATGTAAACTCTGCTTAACAATCTATTATAATTTGTAATCGATTTTGTCCGTCTGTTTATACAAATCGATAAATCGCAGCAGATTAATGACCGCTTTTATAGTTGTCCGGTTTTATTTAAGTTTTATAAAGTGCATGAACAGAATCTCAGTGTAAGATTGTACTGGATACTTATCAATCTCATGCAGTGACAGATAATAATAACCGATAAAAAACAATTATATGTTTCCTGTGCTTTAATTGTTTCTTTTTAATGTTATCACATGATATCGATAACTTTGCACTGATATTCTATCCAAAACATCTGATTTGCACTGGATAGGGCTAAAATAAAACACAGCATATATAATTTTTGTGTCTTTTTAGTTCTTTACTGTGTAAATCACGTTTATTGGTTATTTGCAGTTATCGCGTGATATCTATAACATTTGATTTGCTCTGCATATTTCTAAAAAAAGCACAGCAATTATCGTCGTGTTTTATGTCAGTGCAAGTCAGATATTCTGCATAGAATTTCCATGCAAAGTTATACCGGAAAGTTATCGATATCATGCGATAACAAATAATAATAACCGATTAATCGTGATTTGCACTATGTTTAGGTTAGGTTAGGTAAGAGTGGCAGTCCTTTACAGACTCACTTAGACAGACCAAGGCTTCTGGCGGGAATTGAACTCACGACCCCTACACTGGTAATCCAAGCACGCTATCAACTCGGCTACTGGGGCGCCCGTGATTTGCACTATGCACTGTACACAAATATAACACAGCATTAGTTGATACATTTCGAGTGCTGAGTTGTACTGGATAGTTAACGATAGCATGCCGATAACAGCCGAATGCTGACAATTTTGCACAGCATGCAAATTTCGAAAAAAATGTTTTTAACATAAAGCCATTTTAGTACTTGAGTTATGTTGCTGGCCCCAAATATTATTTAAATCTATCGATTTGAATAGTAATCCATCGATAACGAAAAGTGTTGGAAACGTGTAATAAAAAACAAAAAAGGTAAAATACTCACTGTAATGCAATTTCTGATGATATTAAAACAATAAATGTGCTTGTGTACTCAAAATTTGTGAAAATTTGCACAAATTGCTACTGGTAAACGTTCGCGTACTTTATTTGCCAGCAGAAGTGAGCGGGAGAATGCATGAGAGCGAGTACAATTTTGAGAGTTTGGTAATTGAGAGCTTGCAGAAATTTGCAGCTTCAAACAGCTGTTTTATGAAAACCAGCTGTATAATTCAAATACAAAACAAAAGAGAGTATTCCTCCTCTCGAAAATTTTTTACTGGAAAAGTACGCGAACGGACCAAATAATTCGATATTAGTTCTTATTTGCTTTCGTTCAAAAAAGGATTTCTGGGTATAACGGTGATTTAGTTGTAAGTTTTCTCTTTAGCCTATAGGCAAAACATTCATACACACACACCAACACATACAAACCCATGCCTCAACACACACTTTCTCCACATTTAAGGCATTCGGATATTGAAATATTCAAATATATATGATTTGTGTAATTTTGTTTTAAGAAATTTTTATATTACTATTTATTTTTTTTATACTTTCATTGTTTTGCATGGCAGAAAACAAAAACACGATATTAATTTGTTAGGTATAAGAAGTCACATCTCACTTAAAAGGCATAATCATTCATTAAATGCCATTCGAAACTTTTAGAACTTTTAGAACAAACAAAAAAAAGATCAAAATGAAAATCAAAAGAAAAGTTCTATCCTAGGTTTACAACTATCCAAAAACAATGCATGAACACTGAAAAAGAGAATAGTTCTTTGAAAAAGTAAAGGGCTTTTGTTAAGACAAAATTAAAACAAACAAAAAAACTATAAAAACTAAAGAAAATAAAAAGAAAAATATATTTAAAAAACTTATGTGAAAATGGGATTTTTATTTGATGTTACAGCATGAATGGGTGTGCAAGGAAAAAAAATAAAAATCGATTTCAATCACAAAATTAAATGATCCATTTAATTTTTATACCCACCATCGAAGGATGAGGGTACATTCATTTTGTCATTCCGTTTGCAACACATCGAAATATCCATTTCCGACCCTATAAAGTATGTATTCTTGATCAGCGTAAATATCTAAGACGATCTAGCCATGTCCGTCCGTCTGTCTGTTGAAATCACGCTACAGCCTTTAAAAATAGAGATATTGAGCTGAAATTTTGCACAGATTCTTTTTTTTGTCCATAAGCAGGTTAAGTTCGAAGATGGGCTATATCGCACTTTATCTTGATATAGCCCCCATATAGACCGATCTGCCGATTAAGGGTCTTAGGCGCATAAAACCCACATTTAATATCCGATTTTGCTGAAATTTGGGACAGTGAGTTGTGTTAGGCCAGTCGACATCCTTCTTCAATTTGGCCCAGATCGGTCCAGATTTGGATATAGCTGCCATATAGACCGATCTCTCGATTTATGGTTTTGTGCCCATAAAAGGCGCATTTATTGTCCGATGTCGCCGAAATTTGCGACAGTGAGTTAAGTTAAGCCCCTCGACATAATTCTGCAATATGGCACAGATAGGTCCAGATTTGAATATAGCTGCCATATATACCGATCTCCCGATTTAAGACCTTGCGGCCTTAAAAGGGGCATTAATTGTCCGATGTCGCCGAAATTTGAAACCGTGAGTTGTGTTAGGACCTTCGACATCCTTCTTCAATTTGGCCCAGATCGGTCCAGATTTGAATATAGCTGCCATATAAACCGATCTCTCGATTTAAGGGTTTGGGCCCTTAAATCGAAATCGAATTCGTACCATTGCAGCCTATGACGCTGAACACGTTCGAATCCTGGCGAGAACATCGTACAAAGCGGTGATTATCCCCTCTTAATGTTGGCGACATTTGCGAGGTACAATGCCATGCATGTTTAAAAAAATCTCCCCAAAGAGGTGTCGCACTGCGGAACGCCCTTATCATTGAGTTTAAAATTGAATCGGACAGCAGTCATTGATGTGTGCGAATTTGTCCCTTCTCGATTCCTGGTGGTAATGTTCTTCCTTAGGGTAATGTTCTCATTAGGGGAGGGATGGCACCTCAGACATTTCGACTCAAATATGGATACCAAATTCACTTCACTTCCTAATCCCTTTAATATGAGCCCCATATTGCCGTGACCGGTAAATATAAACCGTTTGGAGGGTGTTTTGGGGCTGGGGCGGCCACCTGGACTTTGTACTGAAAATAGATATCAAATTCGTTCTTTATTCCCAATGAATAATGAATTATTCCCACGGAAATGAAGTTCAGTTTAGGAGGTGCTTTAGGCAGTACCCCCAAAACACTTGGCTCCTAAATTGGATATCAAATTCGTTTTCTACTCTCAAATACCTTTCAATTGAGTCCCGTATTGTCATAATGGGTCATATAAACCATTTGACGTATCTTTTGGAGGAAAAGCGCCACCTAGACTTGAACGCAAATTTTTATGTCATATTCGTAATCTACTCCCTAATAATACCTTTCATTTTAGTCAAAAATAGCCATGGTCAGCTAATATGCCCATTTGGGGGTATTTGGGGGTGGGGGACCTTCCATTACTTGGACCTAATATTTTATGCCATATGCCGAACCACTTTCGGATATAGGTGGTGTTTTTGGGGTAAGGAGGAGGGTCCGCCACCACCCGATATCTAAAAATTATATAGCTTATGTTTCCTTCCAGACAAACGTACACAATCTATGAACATTTTAAGAAAATCGGTTCAGCCAAGTAGCGTGTAGTCATAATGGGTCTAATGGCGTTTTTGAGAGGTGGCCTGACCCCCTGTACTTCGATCCGATTTTGTATGCCAGATCCGAAATCTACTCCCGAATACCTTTCAGCTCCATATTGAAATGAACATGCAATATGTCTCTTTACGGGAGTTTTGGGGTTGGGGCGGCCCGATGTGTACTCAAATTTTAATACAATATTCGTATTCTACTACCCAATACCTTTTATTTGATACCTAAATTGTCCCCATCGGTCCACTTTTGATTGTGGGTTATATTTTTGGCATAAGGAGGAGAGACCGTCGCTCTTCCGATACCGAAAAACTATATAGCCTATGTTTTCTTCCAAACCAACCTGCACGATATGCGAAAATTTCAAGAAAATCGGTTCTGCCGTTTTTCAGTCTATTAGGAACAAAAAAACCGAGTTCTATAATGTGTCCATTTTGGGCTTTTTTTTTGTGGGGTTGGGGTGACGCCCTATACTTCGACATGAATTTGTATGCCAGATTCGTTATCTACTCCCGCATACTTTTCATTTGATACCCATATTGTCCTTATCGGTCCACTTTTAATTTTGGGTGGTGTTTTTGGGGTAACGGTGGAGGGTGCGCCCCCTTCCGTTAACAATAATTTATAAAGCCTATTCCTGCTTCCTCACCATATTCGTAATCTACTACCGAATACCTTTCATTTGAGTCCCATATTGTCATGATCGTCAAATAAGCCTGTTTTAAAGGGGTTTCGGGGCTGGGGCGTGCCCCTAGGTACTTGGACCCTACTTTCATTATGAAATTCGTACTCTACTCTTTAACACCTTTCATTTGAATCCCGTATTGTCCCGATCGGTCCATTTTTTATTTTTGGGTAGTACTTTTGGGGCAAGGGGGAGAGTCCGCCCCCCTCCCGATATCAAAAAATTATATAGTCTATGTCTCCTTCCATTTCAAGGTAATCGGTTCAGCCGTTTTTGAGTCTATATGGAACAAGCAAACCGACAAATAAACAAACAAACACAAATTGAATGCTATATATAAAGAAGATTAGCTTTCATGGCGTAACGGCATTTCCACAGATTGAAGTTCCCCTGCATTTTGTAAGGCAGTTCCTAGTTTTGCTAGGCTCGTCTGCTTTACAATTCGCTGGATAATCTCTGTGGTGACTTTTAAGCCGTTAAGTGTTCTGTGACATTCACAGGCTTCTATTGATTTCAGAAATACGTTTCCCACATTGAAGATGGCGCTTTTTTTACCGCTTTTTGGTTTTTTTTTTGCTAGTTCCTGTTTCGTGTCTAACATTTAAGACCTGATATTTTTCCTCAAAATATTAGTAAACTGAATTTGTTCATGATTTCATTGGGTGTTAGATAATGATTTACTTCGTGACACTGTTTAAATAGGTCTGTCACATTTCCTTAGCTGACCAAAACAACAATTGAAAAGCCGACTACTCTATTAAACGTTGATGTGATGTGAATGATAAACTCTTTGTATCTGACCATGTTAACACTTGCACGCAGTGGTGATTGAACGTTATAAGGTCCGTCCATCTGTCTGCGAGCACAAGCCTATAACATTATGTACTTCGCGAATTTCGATGAGTTAACGGTTGTCAAAGATGTGGTGAATATAAACGCAGCATTAATGAATGGTGAATTTTTTAAATAACTTACCATTAAAGCGAGGTGTGAATTGTTTTTCGGGGAAGAGCAAATGCAGTTTTTGTTACGGGTTCAATAAAACATGTAACGCACCACCCTCAAAGAAACACTTGGTATTTATTCGTACAAAATATGTGCTTTGGTTTAGATTTGCCCAACAGACCTTGAAGTGAGAAGTTGTCCATCAAAAATAAAGCGGAAGTTGAAGCGAAGATAAGGACTGAATAAATATTTTGTTAAAAAAAAAAACAACAACAAAATGAAAGTGAGTGTTAAAAGTGAATTGTTGAAACAAATCAAAGTATTTTTAATTATTTATTAAAATTTTAGTTCCCTGCTTCGCAAATATTTTGGATTATGGTGCTGACGTTAATCACTCTTGTCTCCAGTTTAACTACCAGACAAACTGAAATGTAAGAAAAATGGTATTTGAAGCAAAACAAAAAATTATATTAATTTTGTCTTAAGAGAAAATTCCTTAAAATTTTGTGCTTAGAGAAAGTTTTCTAGAACTTTGAAATTTCTGTCTTTAAGCCTGGTACTGAGTTTGACTTTTCGCGCGAACAACTATAAAAAGGCACCATAACAAAATGGTGACCAAGAAAATGCAAACACATTTCGTAGAAGTGGTACTGAGCTCTACGACATGTCGCTGCGACATTACAAATTTCGCTTCAATTTATTGCAAATGTAGTTAAATACTCTACTCCACCATGATAAAGAGTAGGACATCCAGTGAACTGCTCAAATACAAAAAGCATGCCTATGTCAAGGGAAGGTTGGTGGAGAATGACCTGCACGAGGTTGTGCATAAAATAGAAGAATCCAAAACGTACACACTGCCGGTATGCATTGACATCGAGGGAACTTTTAACAATGTGCGGACCGGCACATTGATCCAATCCCTAGACCAGTACCGGGTGGACACCATGGTACAGAGTAGGACATTCGGCGAACTGCTCAAATACAAACAGCATGCCTATGTCAAGGGAAGGTTGGTGAAGACGGCCCTGCACGAGGTTGAGCATAAACTAGAAGCATCCTTCGATGCCAAAACGAACACACTGGCGGTATGCATTGACATCGAGGGGACGTTTAACAATTTGCGGACCGACACATTAATCCAATCCCTAGACCAGTACCGGGTGGACCCAGTCCTTAGAGACTGGATAAACCATATGCTAAGGAACAGGTGGATAAATTGTGTGTCCCATGGCATAAATATAAGGGAGAAAGTGGCACAGGGCATGCCACAGGGGTGAATTTTATCGCCACTCCTATGGGGGACCACCATAAATGACCTATTATGGATGCTGACTGAGAAGGGATTTGAACCCGTCTGCTACGCAGACAATGTTATCATAGTTCTAAGGGGTAAGGATCTGAACGAGCTATGCAGAAGGGCCGAAAGGGTTTTGCATATGGCATAAGACTGGGCTAGATCCAGAGGTCTCAATGTTAACCCAGAGAAGACTGAAATATGGCTGTTCAAGAGGAAGACGAAGGTGGGCTAATTTAACGCACCACGTTTCCTCAATCAGACGATTTCGATATCTGACAAGGTCAAATACTTAGGTGTGATCTCGAGGCCACCGTAGCGCGGAGGTAAGCATGTCCGTCTATGACGCTGAACGCCTGGGTGCGAAACCTGGCAGGACCATTAGACAATTTTTCAGTGGTGGTTATCCCCTTCTAATGCTGGCAACATTTGTGAGGTACTATGCCATGTAAAACTTCTCTCCAAAGAGGTGTCGCACTGTGGCACGCCGTTCGGACTCGGCTATAAAAAGGAGGCCCCTTGTCATTGAGCTAAAACTTGAATCGAACTGCACTCATTGATATGTGAGAAGTTTGCCCCTGTTCCTTAGTGGAATGTTCATGGGCAAAATTTGCATTTGATCTTGGACAGGAAACTGAATTGAAAGTGTCACATTCAGGAGCGTACTGAGAAGGCTCACAGATGTTGGGCACAATGTAGACGGGCCGTAGGCTCGAAATGGGACCTGAAACCGAGGATATTCCACTGGCTCTACATGAACATGATTAGACCAATACTTACTTACGCCTCAGTAGTTTGGTGGTGGATTGCTATGGAGAACAAGTGCAACATAAGGACCACACGACATGTTCAGAGAACATGTTATTTTGGCATAGGCGGAGCGATGAGGACCACGCCCACTAGGGCACTGGAGACTATTCTGGATATCCGACCCATTGACATACAGTCAACAGTAAGTGTGAGGCAGCCATTGCGGCTATGAGACTTAAGGCGATGGGAGAATGGATTGAGAAGGGGAGCAGCTCATACCATCGCGGTATAATCGAGGCGCCGATAGGAAACCTGGAAGCAAGGGAAGAGTTTTCCGATCGGATACCAGATATGTATTGGGTTGCCCCCCATTCTAAGTTTTATTAAAAATGCATTTACTTTCTTTTAAAAAGTCCGCAATTACTTTTTGGGCAACCCAATACTTGAAGTTGAGTGCGAGGCACTGCTGCCATCGGCACAGCCTTGGATTGACGGAACCCTAATATTGGCATCTGAAAGATCATCTTACACGGATGAATCAAAGCTAGAGGACAGAGCTTTGCCATCTCAGCAGAGATTTGACAGGACTTCATTCGTCACGAGGCTTTTAGGAATCGACGAAAACATCCCTCCTTGGGGCGTTCCTCTTGCCACCCGTCTTCTGACCACACTATCTCCCAGTTTCGCATTAATAATTTTGCTACAAGGCATATCATGAGAAGACTGGGAGATATTAGGGTGGATTCCAGTGCAGCAACTATTGATCCTGTCGTCACGTTATTGAGGGAACTCTCAATATGCGAGAAGATCGCCATAGTTTACTCCTTTTGCCGGGGGAACGTCTCAACCTTTTGCACTACTTCTCGGAAGTCCGTCTCCACCGACCTGTATTTGAGGCAAGCGTGTTTTGCCTCACTGAAGTTCTCCGGCGTCAGTCCCTCTCCCACCTTCTGGTCTTTCCAGTGTTTTGAGTAAAAACTATTACAGACTAATGTGTTTATAATCCTTCGTTGTGCTATGGCTAATTTTCCCCCCTTTGAGGATAAAGACCACCATGACCTCCACCCATGTCCTTGGTATGTAGGTAAATCCCTTGTAGCCAGGATAGGGTGAATTCTGCAGCAGTGCTAGGATAAAACCGATAGATCCGCCAAGGATGACGTCTTTATCACCGACCTCTTCCTGGCCGCCCGGAAATGTGTCTCCATCACAAGTTTCACCGTCTCCTGACCACTCTTGGTGTAAGTCCCGTCCTATCTCCTCAGGGAGCTAGACCTGCTTCGATGATGCTTCAATAGTGCGTTTCAATTTTTCACAGAATTCCACCCTGGATCTCCTCTTCTTCCTCTCCTGCCTTACGATATTCGTTCCTCCTGCTATTTTGAGAAATTTCAATGCATTTTTGTCTTTAGAGAAAATTTATTGAAATTTTGTCGTAATTTTAATTTTAACTTTAGAAAAAATTTCTTAATTTTTTTTGCCACTTATTCAATGAAAACGTGCTGTTGGAGGTTATTTAGGTCCTCATTAAAATCTTGTCTTTTACAGCATCCAACATACGGCTTCTGATACCGAAAAGGAAGGCTTCTGGGCGCACAAGGAAACATGGAAATCACGTTGGGTCAAATATTGGCGTGCCAAAACAATTTATGTTCCCGTTTGGAAGAAAGTTTGGACACCGCTTATACAAAATGAATGGGTCCCATTGCCAAATTCACCTCCGGGCTGGTCAAAAAGTGAAAACGAACATAAAATAAGTGAAATAGAATATTGAAAGAAGTTTCTGCTAAAAAAAGTTTCATTGAAAAAATATTCAATTTAATTGAATGTGTGTTCCCAAGTAGCTTAATTAAAACTTGCCATAATTTAAATAAAATATCACTAATTTTATATAAAAAAAAATAAAAAATCTGAATTTTAATTAAAATAAACTTTAAATTTACTACTACTACGATCTACTAACTACGAAATTTCCCATGAACATTTCACTAAGGAACAAGGGATAGTTCTCTCATATCAATGAGTGCAGCCCTATTCAAGTTTAAGCTCAATGATAATGGGTCTTGTTTTTTATGCAGAGTCCGAACGGCGTGCCGCGTAGCAACACCACTTGGTAGAGAAGTTTTAACATGGCAGGATACCTCACAAATGTAGCCATCTTTAGTAAAAGGATAACCAATGCTGACAATTTTTCTGATGTTCCCGCCCGGATTTGAACCCAGACGTTCGGCGTAATAGGCGGACATGCCAACGTTCCTAGTAGAACTTACTGTTTAGAATTTTTAGCAAAATCGGAGAGTAAATTCGACTTTTATGGTCTTTAGACCCTAAAGCTGAAGATCGGTCTCTATGGCAGCTATATCTAAATATAGCTCTACCTGGACCAAATTCGGGACAGATTTTGGGAATCTTGATACAACTTACTGTTCCAAATTTCAGTGAAGTCGGGTAATAAATGCGCCTGTTATAGTTCTAAGACCCAAAATCGGCAGATCATACTATATGACAGCTATATCCAAATATGTTCCGGTCTGGACCAACTTTGGATCGGATATCAACGGACCTAATAAAACTCACTGTTCTGATTTTCAGCAAAAATGGGGTACTAAATGCGCCCGATATACACCATATTTGTGTCTGATGTCGAGGCTCCTAGTGCAACTCGCTGTTTCAAATTTTAGCAAAATCGGAGAACAAACTCGTCTTTTATGGTCTTTAGACCCTAAGGCTAAAGATTGGTCTCTAAGGCAGCTATATTTAAATATACCCCGATTTGGACCATACTCGGGACAGATGTTGGAAGTGTTGATATAACTCACTGTTCCGAATTTCAGCAAAGTCGGAAAAAAATGCGACTCTTATAGGTCTAAGACCCAAAATCGGCAGATTGATCTGGAGTTTTAGCAAAATCGGCTAATAAATGCGCTTGTTATAGGCTTAAGACCCTAAAACGGTATATCGGTCTATATGGTAGCTATATATAAATATACACCATATTTGGGTCGGATGGTGAGGCCCCTAGTGCAACTCACTGTTTCATATTTAAGCAAAATCGGAGAATAAATGCGCCTTTTACGATCTTTCGACCCTAAAGCTGAAGATCGGTATCAATGGCAGCTATATCTAAATATCGCCCGATTTGGGCCATATTCGGGATAGATGTTGGGTGTCTTGTTGCAATCCAAATTTCAGCGAAATTGTTATAGGCTAAAGACACAAAAACGCCAGATCGGTCTATATGGCAGCTATATCCAAATATAGTCCGATGTGGTACATTGAAGAACCTGCGTATAGAAAAAATACGAGCCTGTGCAATATTTTAACTCAATATCTCAACTTTTGAAGACTGTAGCGTGATTACAACTGACGGGCACACGAGCGGACAGACAAACAGATCCACGAACATCGTTAAATCGTCTTAGATCCGAAATATATACACTTTGTAGGGTCGGAAGTGGATATTTCGACGTATTACAAACGGAATGAATATACCTGTAATCTTATGGCGGTGGGTATAATAATAATAAAACAATGTGGTGGGTCTATCTCCCAACCACTGATTCAGATTTTACACCAAATTATCGAACCCGTAAGTTCCATATCTCCTATTTTATAGAAGCATATTACCGCCATCGTCATATACCATACCATTTCGCCTCAGGTGCGAAAGGCACATAGGGCTCTGATGACCGTCGGTCTCCATGAGTCATGACAAATATTCCTCCGTCATTCGATTCAGATGTTCCTAATATCCCAGGAGGTGATCGATGGTCTGTGCTGTCATAAAACCATCAATGCGAGGCACGCAGGTACCATTAAAGACTGCATGGCAACTTGGGCCGAAGGATATTCGGCTGTTCTCTGCTTCTTAAGACCCAGGCAGTACGCCAGTATCTTTCTCTTCATCTGGTGAGACGATATCGTGGACCAAAACGAAAAAGCATATGCCAAAGTAGGCCGGATTATCTGCTTGTAAATTGTAAGTTTGATCTTTTTGTTCAGGCCCCCCGCCTCTCTGAGCGGAGCGCGGCTCTCCCCTTTCGGAGGACTACGTCCACATGACGCGTAAAACGCATAATCTCCTGAAATACTACCCCTAGGTACTTCAGAATTTCAATGCTCTGGATATGTTCATCCCCGACCCTGATGTCGTGTACGTACCGACTTGCATTCCAATAAAGCCCCTTCTTATTGCCTTTGAATACGATTGACCGGCATTTATCGTCATTCAGATTCCGACGCCATTATTCAAAATAACCGGATAGCTCCGCGAGGTACGCTCTGCCACTTTGGCCCTCGGATGTATGGCAGCTGTTAGGATAATCCTCGTAAATAAGGAGCAGGTCATACCATGCCGGTAAGGATATATCTGCCAGGTAGATATTATAAAGGACAAAGATCAGCACAGATCCCTGTGGTATCTCTGCCGCAATACGCCTCTCTTACGACTTCGCTTTGCCTACCACTACCGAGAGACTTATCCACAATATTTACGAGATGTGGGCATAAACCAAAATCGCCGCATTTTCGTTACAACTCCTCCATGCCAGACCGTGTCGAAGGCCTTCGAGAAGTCCAGGCTCAAGTCCACAGCAAATCTTCTCAGTCAAGGCGACCAGGGCGTGCGTGGTCGATACGCCTTACTTGCGACTTCGTTTCGCCCACCACTACCGAGAGATCTCGGCCAAAAAGGTAGTTCTCCACTCCTCCTTACGAGATGCGGGCGAAAACCAAATCGCATTTTCGTCACAACTTCCCCAGGTCCAGGCTATACCCCTTTTGAATCCAAACTAGCTCTCCAGAAGGATTTCCTCGTTCTCAATATGGTCATTGAGCCACGAAATGGGTCTGTAAGATTCAGGTCTAGTGGGGTTTTTTTCGTGCTCCAGGATTGGTACCAATTTAGATGATTTTCATCTCCTGGGAAAATATCCCAGATGGTTGAATATCACCGACAGCCAGTGTCATGCCTCCGAACGTGCCCTCCTCAGCACGAAGTTTGGGATTTTGTCCTTCCCGCGGCTTTTCTTGTCATTCAGCATTCTCAATACGGCTTCAAACTCCTGGGGTTTAATGAGCCGAAACCGTGGCGCAGGGGCACCAGGTATCACTGTCCCAACAGCCTGGTACTGGTCTCGGAATTCGAGAACAGGCAATGTCCATTCCGTATCATCGGGCACGGGATTTTTCTGCGCACCAGCAAAGGTCCTCGCCAATAGCCAAAACAGAAAGAACACGTTGACATTGTTTTTGAGCGTTGAGGTGAAAAATTCAACTCTGCAAACAAATCCCACCCATTTTTAACTTTGACGCGCAAAAACACAACTTCACGTATGGCAACACAGAATGACGCTCATTTTCAATCGTCAAAGTTGAAAATGCTTTAATTTTGCGTACTGTCTTTGTGGGACATGTTTGACGAGTTGCATTTTTCAACGCAACGCTCAAAAACAAACCTCCTCGCGCTCATTCTGTTTTGGCCTTTACTGCGCTATAAGAGAAGATTGAACAAGACCCAGCGTTTTATTCTAACGGCATGCCTCTACCATTGCACTGTTCACTTAGTAGTGAGTAGGTGGACGCATGTAATCTTTTAGTGGCATCGCAGTCTGACGAGGCCATGGCAAGGCCGAAATCGCGATTATTGCAGCCTGGCAAATCGGAAGATCGGTTTATATGGGAGCTATATCAGGTTGTAGACCGATCTGAACTGTCTTTGGCACAGTTATTGGAAGAATTGAGGCTTCCAGGGGTTGAAGAAGTCAAATTGGGAGATCGATTTATATGGGAGCTATATCAGGTTATAGACCGATTTAGTCCGGAGTTGCCATAGTTGTTGGAAGTCATTACAGAACACCAGTGGCAAAATTTTAACCAAATCGGACTAAAATTGCGACTTGTAAGGGTTAATGAACTCAAATCGGGAGATCGGTTTATATGGGAGCTATATCAGGTCATTGACCGATTTGGACCCTCTTTGGCACACTTGTTGAAAGTCATCGCAGAACACTACATGTACAATTTAAGCCAAATCGGATGAAAATTGAGGCTTCCAGGGGCTCCAGAAATCAAATCGGGAGATCGGTTTTTATGGGACCTATGTCAGGTTATGAACCGATTGGATCGTTCTTGGCACAATTGTTAGAAGTCATAACAGAACACTTTGAAAAATCGGACTAAAATTGCGGCTTGTTAGGGTTCAAGAAGTCAATTCGGGAGATCGGTTTATATGGGAGCTACATCAGGTTATAGACCGATTTTGTCCGGACTTGGCACAGTGGAAGTTGGAAGTCATAGTAGAATACTATGTGCAAAATTTCAGCCAAATCGGACAAAAATTGCGGTCTCCAGGGGATCAAGAAGTCAATTCGGGATATCGGCTTATATAGGAGCTATATCCAATTCTAAACCGATGTGGCCCATTTGCAATCCCCAACGACCTACATCAATATTAAGTATCTGTGCAAAATTTCAAGCGGCTAGCTTTACGCTTTCGACCGCTATCGTGATTTCGATAAATGGACGGACATGGCTAGTTCAACTCAGAATGTCGAGACATTTTATGGGGTCTTAGAACAATGTTTGGAGGTGTTACAAATGCCCCCATCCTATGGTGGTGGCTATTAAAACACACCAGAATGAATTAATTTTTTTGAGCAAACTGAAGAAGCGCAAAAAACGAATGTTTACAATTTTATCGTAATTGGATACCTCTATTTTTGTTTACTTTTCTTCCCATTCTGAATTATGTGCTCTTTGGGTGCTTGCATGCTTATTAAAATTCTGAGCGATTTTATGATCGAGCTGAATGGATATGCATGATTTTGGCAACTTGGTCTTTTGGGTTTCTAGTCACAGAGAATTCACCGAAGAGGAAATTAAACTCTCTCATAAAGAAAGAGCAAAAGCTAAAGTTTTTAATGACTGATCTGAGCGTTCAAACAAAATCCCTTTGCCGTTGGTGCTGTGCTGTGCAGTGGCGTGTAGTGTAAATAAACATTGAAATACAAATCTGCTGAGCTGTTTAGTTTCCATATATTGGGTTGCCCAAAAAGTAATTGCGGATTTTTTAAAAGAAAGTAAATGCATTTTTAATAAAACTTAGAATGAACTTTAATCAAATATACTTTTTTTACACTTTTTTTCTAAAGCTAGCTAAAAGTAACAGCTGATAACTGACAGAAGAAAGAATGCAATTACAGAGTCACAAGCCGTTGGAAAAATTTGTCGACGCCGACTATATGAAAAATCCGCAATTACTTTTTGGGCAACCCAATATATCAGATTCTTGACCGATTTAAACCGCTGTTGTTGGAAGTCATAACAGAACACTATGTGGACCCTTGCATGCTTATTAAAATTCAGAGCGATTTTCTGATCGAGCTGAATGGAGATGCATGATTTTGGCAACTCTGTCTTTTGGGTTTCTAGTCACAGAAGAGGAAATTAAACTCTCTCATAAAGAAAGAGCAAAAGCTAAAGTTTTAAATGACTGATCTGAGCGTTCAAACAAATTCCCTTTGCCGTTGGTGCTGTGCTGTGCAGTGGCGTGTAGTGTAAATAAACATTGAAATACAAATCTGCTGAGCTGTTAAATTTCCATATACATCGAAGAGCAGTTTTGTCAGCATTTTTTTTTTAAAGAATACTTTTTGAGGATTGTGAGCACTACTTGGGACATTTGTTGGGCCACAGATGCATAAAGTGACGCGTTGAGAGAAGTTGTATACGAAACGGAATTTTATAAAATGAATCTTAAAGTTTTGCATATCCATGGATTAATTGTGGCATCATTGAGTATGTTGACAAGTTTAACGACAATATTAGCTATGGCAGCTTTGGTTATACCACACCAGCCAGCAGGTAAGTTGAAAATAAAATGAAAATCTCGAAAAGAGAGAGATATCAGGGAATTGCCAGTTATTCCAAACAACTTTGAACGGAAGCTTGTTTTTTTTTATTGAAGTTTTGGAACCGGAATATTCTCCATGGCTCCATGGATCCATGGAAACAATTTGCAATAACATATCGCCTTAGTTTTCTTTTGAGCCCTAGTGAGGGATATTTGAACGAAACCAAAACTTCATGAAATTACCAATGTAATCAAATTCCTAGGGCGGTGTACATTTTTGAACGCTTAGAAATTGTGGAAGTTTTGATTTTATACCCTCCACCATAGGATGGGAGTATACTAATTTTGTCATTCTGTATGTAACTCCTCGAAATATTCGTCTAAGACCCCATATAGTACATAAATTCTTGATCGTCATGACATTTCAAGTCGATCTAGCCATGTCAGTCCGTCTGTCCGTTCGTCTGTCTGTCAAAAGCATGCAAACTTTCGAGAAACAGCCAAAAAACTTGAAAATAAATTATTGGGTTGCCCAAAAATTAATTGCGGATTTTTTAAAAAAAAAGTAAATGCTTTTAGTAAAACTTAGAATGAACTTTAATCAAATATACTTTTTTACACTTTTTTTCTAAAGCAAGCTGAAAGTAACAGCTGATAACTGACAGAAGAAAGAATGCAATTACAGAGTCACAAGCCGTTGAAAAAATTTGTCAACGCCGACTATATGAAAAATCCGCAATTACTTTTTGGGCAACCCTTTATATTAGTTTTTTTCGATTTGGAAACATTTACAATTTTTATTTTATCTTTTTTATACATACAATTTAGAGATTTTGGAAAACGTTGCCTATGCGGCTATTGGGCTAGCTGTTGGATCTTTCATAGCTGGAGGTTTAATGATTTATGGCATTATAAAGGTAAGTTAGAGAAGTTTAATCCTTTTAGTTTATTTATAAGTATACAGATATAAAAATATTTGGTGCATTTGTGAAAAAGATTCTTTGTAACACCCTGTGTTGATGGATATATCGGCATTTTATGAACCACGAGCTGTATGATGAAGTTGAGGAACTATCAAGTACATCTCTAAAGTCTGGTGGATTGCAGGAGGCTGAAAAACCCCTGCCTTGATAAAAAAAACCCTTTGAAACTGGAGCCGCCAAACCCTGTGTGGGTGGGCCATCTGGTTGGATTGGACTCAAGGTGTGCGCAAGCGGGGAAGAACGGACCTCTAAAGGTGCTTCGACAGCAGCAGAGTATGAAGCATCTAAGGAGGAATCGTCCGCACCTCAAGTGTCCAGTGCCCTGAAGAAGATGGAGTCCAATGCCTTCTACACTGCCCCTGGATGCGTACGGAAACTCATCATAACAAGATCGAACGAACATTGCGAGGTTGAACTCCTGCTGGGCTCAGAAGACGAAGCTAATGAAACAATGATGGAAATTCAGAACTCTGACTGTGGTCCGGTTTCAGCAGATAAATCTCCACCATTGTAAGGCCGATTCGGCGGCACTTAAGGTCCTTCTGATGGCAGTAGGATTTGACATGGTTCTTATAAAGGGACCATGGGTGTGCGAAGGAATGATTCGTGGACTAGGCTAGGTTGAAAAGAGGCCGCGGATATTAATCCGGCCCATGCCACTATGGATATACACCTAAGCTAGTAGTCGGCTTGTTGTGCGTTCCAAAAACTAACAAGTAAAAACGCATTAAGTTCGTCCGGGACGAATTTTGGATACCCACCACCTTGGGTATATAAACAAACCACCTTTCGTCAAAATCCGGTGAAAAATGCATACCTTATGCCCCATAGCAGTTACATCGTACTAATAAGTACAAGTCATTGTTCAATTGTGTATACCAAAATATTGGTCTATTTAGTAGCTATATCTAAAAATAAATCGATCTGAAACATTTAGGACACGGATGTCGAAAAGCCTTACATAAGTCATTGTCCGAAATTTCGGCGAAATCGGACAATACATGCGCCTTTCATGGCCCCAAAACCTTAAATCGAGAGATCGGTCTATATGGCAGCTATATCCAAATCTGGACCGATCTGTGCCACATTGCAGAAGTAGGTCGAGGGTCTTAACTTAACTCACTGTCCCAAATTTCAGTGACATCGGACAATAAAAGCGCCTTTTATGGGTCAAAAACCTTAAATCGAGAGTTCGGTCTATATGGCAGCTATATCCAAATCTGAATCGATCTGGGCCAAATTGAAGAAGGATGTCGAGTGGCTTAACACAACTCATTGTCCCAAATTTCAGGAAAACCGGATAATAAATGCGCCTTTTATGTGCCTAAGACCCTAAATCGGCTGATGGGTCTATATGGCAGCTATATCCAAATCTGGACCGATTTGGCCCAAATTGAAAAAGTATATCGAGTGGCTTAACACAACTCACTGTCCCAAATTTCAGCAAAATCGGATAATAAATGTGATGTTTATGGGCCTAAGACCCTAAATCGGCGGATCGGTCTATATGGGCTATATCTAGATATAGTCCGAACTTCGAACTTAGCCTGCCTATGGTCAAAAAAAGAGTTTGTGCAAAGTTTCAGCTCAATACCTCTATTTTTAAAGAATGTAGCGGCTAAGTGGGTTCATGTCTGGTATTGTGCCCCCTTCTAAGTACCGGTGTCTGTTAGACGCGAAAGTCGGGCAATGATATAGGAAATGCTCCAACGTCTCATCATATTCCCCATATGCCCTACACATGCTATCACTTGCCACACCGATTTTGCATATGTGAACTCGTAGTCGTATGTGTCCCCTTATAATACCAAAAGCTATACTGATCTCCTTCTTATTTCCTTTCGGTAATAGCCTCGTCCTCTTACGATCCGGATCACTTCATAGGATTTTCCCCGTTCTTCGCCCAATCCCTTTTCTCAGACTGCGTCTACACGAAAAGCTTCGGGTTAACCAAGTTTATTGACGGCAGTCCTCTGGTCTTCACTGCCAAATCGTCTGCTCTTTCTTCCCCCCCTTACTCCGTTATGGCTCGGCACCCAAACGATGCGAATTGTGTCATCCTCAAAGAAGGCACTTATCTCCTTCTGACACTGCAAGACTGTTCGTGACCTTAACGTCCTAGTTGTTATTGCCCTTATGGCCATAACGCTTCCTCGCGTTAGCACCACATCACCTCATACATTTCGTGTTCGCCCGGATCTCCGCCTGCAGGACCGTATTATGGTCAGGCAGTCTAAAACAAATCTTAGTACTTGGGTTCTCAATGTACATCCCCAAGTGGACTAAGAATTCCTGGATTAATACTACTCAAGGGTACGGGTAATGGGAGACACTAATCCTGTATTGTTACAAAAGAGTAGTCTAAATGTTTCTCTTCTTCAGTCGCTTAGCATTGTTAATTCAGTAGCAGCCAGCCTTGAAATTTATTGGTCTCATTACTGGCTGCCTTTCCTACATATGGCACACAATTCAGAGATGCCCCCTTCAAGCCTTAAGTTGCTGGCCGCTTCTGCAAGTATTAAGAGTCTCATTAGTGATGCTAAGGCACATTACCAGAAAGCTGTGAGCACCACACAGGCTGGAACATTGAGATTCGATCTGCGTGGTGTCCATTGCTGTCACGAGAAGCTTAGCTGCGGGCTGCCGGGCGCGTCCACAGGTTGCGGATAGTGGAATACTCCATACGGAGTAGCTGTAACGGCAGTCGCGTACATTCAACGGTATCGAGCGGAGAGTTTCAGTGAAAAGCCCGGTGGCACCGGCTCTTGCACAAATACTGAGTGTCTATGATGCTCGATATGACAGGGCGAGTTATTGGCACTTTTAAATAACCAATGGCCTCTCTGTTCCCGCGGTTCCTCGGCGGTCGGCCCTTGGGACCGAAACGAGCTAGCTCACACAGGAGCTAAAGAGAGGATCGCCACCTCCACATGAAAATGTGGCTACGACAACAACAACAACCAAATATGGGCACGGTATAGCTGTGAGCACCAATCTGTGCTGGTTCAATCTGTGAGCTTTGAGGTCCAATCTGTGTGATGTTGATTGCTGCCACGAGAAGCTTAGCTGCGAGCTACCGGGCGCGTCCACATGTTGTGGATATTCCACTATCCATACGAAGTAGCTGTAACGGCAGTCGAGGACATTCAGCGATAACGAGCGGAGAGTTTCAGTGAGAGGCCGGGCGGCACCGGCTCTTGCACAAATTCTGAGTGCCTATGATGATCGATATGACAGGGCGAGTTATTGGGCCTACAGGAGTTTGACGGGGATCGCCATCTCCACATGAAAATGTGACAACAACAACCAGATATGGGGAAGCTCGTACATCAACGAAAGGGGTGAGCTGCCTATCGTAATAAAAGAAATAAAACGACTTTTGTTACCAGGAAAACGCAGGAGGTACTAAATTTTACCTTTGCATCTGAAGATATAAGCAGAAGGATATGCGACTGGGTAGTATTGGATGACCACACTACCCATCCGACCTACACTAATAGGAAGAATTTGAGCAAAATTTCGGAAGTTTGCATGCTTTTCACAGATGGACAGACAGACGGACGGACTTGGCTAGATCGACTTAAAATGTCATGATGATCAAGAGTAAATTTACTTTATGGGGTCTTAGACTATTATTTCGAGGTGTTCCAAACGGTATGACAAAATTAGTATACCTCCATTCTATTAATCGATATTCAGATAAAAACATATAAAAGCGTGCCGGGTCGAATCTTGGGAAGCCACCACCATGGGTTCTGTTAAAAATGTATTAAAATATACTAAGTTGTAGGGTATAATTTTATTCTACATACCAAACTTCTGTGAAACCAGCAAAAATTAACGCTTCTAGGAACAGAACAACTATCATCGAGAGACCGGTTTATATGGGAGCTGTATCAGGAGCTGTATTGGCCGGAAATCAAAACAAAACACTATGTGAAAAATTTCAACCAAATCGGACGGCTTCCATGGGCTCAAGAAATCAAATTGGGCGATCGGTTTATATGGGGGCTATATCAGGTTATAGGCCGATTTGGAACGTACTTGGCACAGTTGTTGAAAGTCATAACAAAACACTACATGCAAAATATCAGCCAAATCCGACAAAAATTACGGCGTCCAGAGGCTCAAGAAGTCAAGAAGTCAAATCGTCAGATCGGTTTATATGGAAGCTATATCAGGTTTTGGACCGATTTTGATCGTACTAGGCACAGTTGTTGAAAGTCATAACAAAACACTAAATGCAAAATATCAGCCAAATCGGACCAAAATTTCGGCTTCCAGAGGCTCAAATAGTCAAATCGTGAGATCGGTTTATATGGGGCCTATATCAGGTTATAAACCGATTTTGATCGTACTAGGCACAGATGTTGAAAGTCATAACAAAACACTACACGCAAAATATCAGCCAAATAGGACAAAAATTACGGCTTCCAGAGGCTCAAGAAGTCAAATCGTGAGATCGGTTTATATGGGGACTATACCCGGTTATGGACCGATATCGACCCTACCTGGCACAGTTGTTGAAAGTCATAACAGAACACTACATGGAACATTTCAGCCGAATCGGCAAAAATTGTGCATTGTAGGGGCTCAAGAAGTCAAATCGGGAGATCGGTTTATATGGGAGCTATATCAGGTTCTTGATCGATTTGGACTGTACTTGGCACAGTTGTTAAAAGTCATAACGGAACACCAGTTGCAAAATTGTAGCCAAATCGGACAAAAATTGCGGTTTCCAGGGGTTCAAGAAATCAAATCTAGAGATAGGTTTATATGGGAGCTATGCCAGGTTATAGACAGATTTGAACCGTACTTGGCACAGTTGTTGAAAGTAATAACAGAACTCCACGTGCCAAATCGGACAAAAATTGCGCCTTCCATGGGCTCAAGAAATCAAATTCGAATATCGGTTTATATGGGGGCTATATCAGGTTATAGACCGATTTGAACTGTACTTGGCACAGTTGTTAAAAGTCATAACGGAACACCAGGTGCAAAATTCTAGCCAAATCGAACAAAAATTGCGGCTTACAGGGGTTCAAGAAATCAAATCGGGCGAGCGTTTTATATGGGAGCTACATGGTTATAAACCGATTTCGACCGTACTTGGCACAGTTGTTGGAATTCATAACAGAACACCACATGCAAAATTTCAGCCAAATCAGGCAAAAATTGGGGCTTGTAAGGGCTCAAGAAGTCTAATTGGGAGATCGGTTTATATGGGAGCTATATCAGGTTCTTGACCGATTCAAACCGTACTTGACACAGTTTTTTTAAAGTTATAACAGAACATTACAAGCAAAAATTCTGCCAAATCGGACAAAAATTACAGCTTGTAAGGGTTCAAGAAGTCAGGTTATAAACCGATTTCGACAGTACTTGGCACAATTGTTTGAAGTAATAAAAGAACACCACGTGAAAAATTTCAGCCAAATTGCGGCTTGTAAGGGCTCAAGAAGTCAAATCGTGACATCGGTTTATATGGGAGCCATATCTAAATCTGAACCGATATGGCCCATTAGCAATACCTAACGATCTACATCAACATTAAGTATCTGTGCAAAATTTCAAGCGGCTAGCTTTACGCGTTTGACCTCTGTCGCTATTTCGGACGGACGGACGGACATGGCTAGATCGATTCAGAACGACGGGACGATCAAGAGTATATACCCTTTATGGGGTCTTAGATGATTATTTCGAGGTGTTACAACTGGAATGACTAGATTTGTCTACCCCCATCCTAGGGTGGTGGATATAAAAATAAAATATCGATAGTGCCATCAAAATTTTGCCAGCTCTACTTCTGGAGCCTCTAGATGGCGCAATGTTTACCCAATTTTACTAACATTTTGCCCGTAGTGTTATGTTCTAACTTCCAAAATACATGCTAGGTATAATCTTAATCGGTTAATAACTTTGTGTACCTCCAAAAAGCAAAGATCGCCCGATATGTTTTTTTTAGCCTCTAGAGGGCGCAATTACTATTTGATTTGGACATGGTATTTTTTATGACTTCTAACAGCCAGTAGAAGTACAGTTCATATCGGCCCACTTGAAGTGCTGTTACTTGTTATTATTTTAAATTTATCACAATAACGATAGAACATTTTCAGAAAAGTCCCTTATTCCTGTTACCTTGGCTGACAATTTGTACCGCGGCATCATTTTTGTTGTTTATTGCTGTCTTCGCTTGGTTTGTCCATGTAACTGCCGGTCATTATGTGGCTTTTTTTTGTTTCCTAAATTTTACAGGTATGTAGTTGGCTGCTTGGAATATTTTCTTTTATTATTAATATTTGTTATGCTTTTGATTTCTTCTTTCTTTCTATTTTATTGGCTTTCAGGAATTCTGATCATGATTCTATATCCCATCTACGGGTTATTCTTTGAGATGAGAGCACAAAAGTTTGAGAACTTGCAGTTAATTTAATGAATGCCTTAATTGGCAAACGAAAGCAGCATTATGCAGAATAAAATATTTTAAATGCACTAAAATGTATACAAAAATATTGTCATAATAAATACCATGGGAGTTATTTTCAGAGTTCAGAGAAATACATCAAAAAGCTCGGTCGTGCTGAATCTTGAGTACCCGATATCATGAATCAACTCAGTTTATACTCAGAAATCATATCGGAGGAAAAAATCTATGCGATAATAGAATAATTCACGCACCAAATTTCAATTAAATCGGTTAAAAATTGAGACGTATAGAGATTCAGGAACTGGGGAATTCCCGGGATGGGCTTATGTAAAGGCTTTATCTATTAATGAAATTATCTGGACGGGATTTGGTGTGGGTGTTGAAGGCTGGAAACGTAATTCAGAAGCCAAACTTTAGACCAATCAGGCCAAGCTTTCGGAGCTTTCGGGCAAAAAGAATAAAATCAAAATTCCTACATCAAGTTGGGAGAATGGTCGAAGAAGCTTCAGCTGTAAAAGTATCTGAAGTGCCATGCGTGTATGGAATAGGCAACCAGGCAATATTAACATTTTGATGAATAGAATAGTGTTGCTCGAAGAGCCGAGTGGAAAATGAACATTAAAAACATCTTAAAATTTTCAAATTAAGTATAAAAAAATTTATTATTTGTCGTCTTCCTCTTGCATCTTTTGTTTAATTTTCTAAGGCTTAAAAAAAGTTTCTGCTTTAATCTATGCCTGCAAGGTAAAAGAAGTTTAAAAATGGGTTTTTTCGCTGCCATAGGCATTTTGATAAACTATGGGTGCCGTTGCATAGACCTCTTGCAATCCTGTTACCGGGTCCATGGCTTCTGCCCGATATCTCTTGTAGACTCTATAACTGGGAAACATAAATAAGAGTTGTATGCCTGTAATAAGAGAAATATGGAAAAATTAAAATAAATTTTGAGAAAAATTAAATAAAAACAAAATAAAATAAAATAAAATAAAATAAAATAAAATAAAATAAAATAAAATAAAATAAAATAAAATAAAATAAAATAAAATAAAATAAAATAAAATAAAATAAAATAAAATAAAATAAAATAAAACAAAATAAAATAAAACAAAATAAAATGAAATAAAATAATAGAAAATAAAATCAAATAAAATAAAATAAAAACAAAATAAAATAAAATAAAATAAAAACAAAATAAAATAAATTAAAATAAAATAAAATAAAATAAAGTAAAATAAAATAAAATAAAATAAAATAAAATAAAATAAAATAAAATAAAATAAAATAAAATAAAATAAAATAAAATAAAATAAAATAAAATAAAATAAAATAAAATAAAATAAAATAAAATAAAATAAAATAAAATAAAATAAAATAAAATAAAATAAAATAAAATAAAATAAAATAAAATAAAATAAAATAAAATAAAATAAAATAAAATAAAATAAAATAAAATAAAATAAAATAAAACAAAATAAAATAAAATAAAATAAAATAAAAGAATATAAATTAAGATAAAACAAAATAAAAAAAATAAAATTGACAAGAAAAAAAAAAACGGAAGAAAGCGTGCTAAGTTTGACCGGGCTGAATCTTGGGGTAATTAAAGCTTCTAGGAACCGAACATGGATGGTCGAGATCGATATGGAAGCTATATCAGGTTATAGACTGATTTGGACCGTTCTTGGCACAATTGTTGAAAGTCATAACGGAACGCTATGTGCAAAGTTTCAGCCAAATCGGACAAAAATTGCGGCTTGTAAGGGCTCGAGAAGTCAAATCGGGAGATCGGTTTAAATGGGAACTATATCAGGTTATAGACCGATTTGGGCTGTACTTGGCACAGTTATTGAAAGTCATAACGGAACATTTTGTGCAAAATTTGATGTGATGTTACAAACGGAATGACTAGATTAATATATGCCCATCCCATAAAAACACACAAAGTTCGGCTGGGTTGAACTTTTGATACCCCCTCAAATAAACCTTCTAATCTCATTCCGTCAAGTTTGGTGAAAAATATACCAATTTATGAAACCCTGCTATATCGAAATATGGTGCGAACTGAACAAAATTCGCTAGGTACATTGAGAGGTTTAACAAAATTCAATCAAAACGGGACACATAGGACTTATGTAAAATCGGTGCGGCAAGTGATAGCATGTGTAGGTCTTTTGTGTCTAACCGATACCGGCACTTAGTGGAGACACAATACAAGACATGAACCAACTTAGGGGAAGTCCTAACTTAAAATTTTCTTTTTAGAGGTTACTTTATACTTTTTAGAGTGCACAATAAGCCAAGTACTGGCTTAGGTGTATGTCCATAGTGGCATGGGGGCGGATTAATATCTGGACCCTCTTTCAACCTAACCTAACCTAGCCTATGGTCCAAATCCGTCTATAACCAGATATAGCTCCCATATTTTAGCAAAATCTATGGTGGTGGGTTCCCAAGATTCGGCCCGGCCGAACTTAGCACGCTTTTACTTGTTTTTTACTTACAAACGCTGGCAGCACTTCGTAGTACATAAATGACTATGTGATGTGTAGGCACATCATCCAATGTCGTTATTAGAATGACCATTGCAACTACTTGCAGGATAACATACAAAATAATTGCGATAAGACAAAACCAAAGGTAGGGCGATATCAGTCGATAGCGTTTCTAAAATCAACAAATAAACAAAACATGTTTTTAACAAAAAGGACATTTGAGCAAACGATGAAATTTCACAACTCACCTTCATAACTCCCACAATCATGGTAATGGTAAAGGCCAGAGCTATCAAGACGAAGACCAAAATGCTACTCATTTGTAGCATAATAATTTCTAAAAAAAAAACAAAAAATTAAACAAAAACTTGCAAAGACAGGGAAGCTGAGACGTAGTGCTACCAATTAATTTTTTGTTAGAATAATTTCTATAGATTCAAAGACAATAACCAGAAAATTGCATTTTAAAAGTTATGGTATGGGTGTAGTATGCCGTATAGGTGTGAGGTATGCGCCCATACTATACCACATTGTTGTCATTTGAATCAATAAAAAAACATTTTACTACAAAAAATATAGTCATTGATTTAGTAGCACTTCGTGTCAGCTACCTTGTACTATTATTATAATTGGAAATTTTCTGAAGCACTTACCTGTGTTTTGTATAAATGCTATTTGGATCATTACAAATGCAATGTAAACGGTGGCAGCAAAACAACCCAGACATTGTAACACCCCTATAACTATGGCCCAGGTGGGCAGACTACAACAGCATGACATATTGGCTAGAAAAAGAAAGAAATTTTATGGATTTTATGTTAAAATTAATAAAAACCAGTAAGCAGAGGCTAAAGTCGGGCGGTGCCGACTTTATAATACCCTACACCTACACTACAGGTACAAAGTGGGAGCTATATCTAATTCTGAACCAATTGTAGTGGACCTCAGCGGATGTTTTCCGATGGGTTATTAAACAATCCGTATCAAATTTCGAGCAAATATGTTCAAACTGTAATAAATACGGTGGACAAATGACAATATTATGGCAAATAAGCCAAAACCTGACGAATATATATATGGGACCTACATATATAAATCTGAACCGATTTCTAGCAAACCTCTCAGATATTGTGGTTGTCGTCGGGGAAAGCGTTGTACAACATTTTTGGAAGATTGGTCAATAAATGCACTTGCAGTGGCTCTAGGAGTGAAAATGGGGCGATATATGTATATGTCAGCTATATCTAGATCTGAACCGATTTCTACGAAATTCACCAATAATGTCGAGAGTTATAAGAAAATCCCTCCTGCCAAATTTCTAGAGAATCGGTTAACAAATGACCTTTTATTGCATTATTACTTCAAGTCGGACGAACATATATATGGGAGCTATATCTAAATCTGAACCGATTTCGACTAAATTTTGTAGATATTGTGGAAGTCGTCGAAACTACAGGAAGTGCTAAGAAACTTCTCCGAAATATCCATGTATCTAAAGTAAAATCCAAGTCCGCGCTTCACGACTTGAAAATCGGTTAACAAATGACCATATTATTGCATTATTACCTCAAGTCGGACGAACATATTTTTATATGGGAGCTATATCTAAATCTGAACCGATTTCGACTAAATTTTGTAGATATTGTGGAAGTCGTCGAAAAAAGCGTTGTACAAAATTTTAGAAAGATTGGTCAATAAATGCGCTTGCAGTGGCTCTAGGAGGGAAAATCGGGCGATATATATATATATATATATATATATATATATATATATATATATATATATATATATATATATATATATATATATATATATATATATATATATTTACGAGAGCTATATCTAAATCTGAACCGATTTCTATGGAAATCGCCAGTTATGTCGAGATTCATTAGAAAATCCTTCCCGACAATTTCTAGAGCAGCAAATCGGACGAACATATATGTGGAAGCTATATCTAAATCTGAACCGATTTTTTCAAATCTCAATAGGCTTCATCTCTAGGCCGAAAAACATGCCTGTACCAAATTTGAAGATGATCGGATGAAAACTGCGACTTGTAGTTTGTACACAAACTAATAAGGGCAGACGGACAGATAGACAGACGGACAGGCGGACACAGCTAAATCGAATCAGAAGGGGGAGGCCCTTACCCTTATTTTCAGAAACGCCAGATTTCGGAGATAAGTGATGCGATTTAAGCGAAAACAAAAATTTCGTACCCAAATTTCGCATGGGGTACCTGGGGGGACGCCCCATTCCCAAAATATATGTATAGACCAATCACGACAATATGGGACTCAAATGAAAGGTATTTAAGATTAGAAAACGTATCTGATATCCAATTGCCGGATCAAGTGTATGGGGGACCACCCCAACCCCCAAAACAAACGTAAATCAGACATATTTACCCACCATGGCAATATGGGACTCAAATAAAAGGTATTGACGAGTAGATTACGAATTTGAAAGCCAAATGTGGGACCAAGTTTCTGGTGGTCCACCCCTTCCCCAAAACACCCCCAAACATAACTTATTTACTGACCTTGGCAATTTGGGGCTTAAATAAAAGCTATTTGTGTGTAGAATACGAATCTGATATTCAAATGTGGGACCAATTATTTGGGAGGCCGTCCCTCCCCAAAAACATCCCCCAAAGGGGACAAATTTACGACCATAGCAATATGGGGCTCAAATGAAAGGTCTTTGGGAGTTCAGCACGAATTTGATATCAATATTCGGGAATGTGTCTATGGGGCCATCCCATCACCATAACAGCACCCATATAGGAAGTATTTGCTAACCATTGCTCAAATAAAAGGTATTTTAAAGTAGAACACGAATATGATATATAGTCAATGAGTGGCCGCCCCATTCCCCAAAACACCCCCAAACCGGTCATGTTTGCTGACTATGGAAGTATGGGTCTCAAATTAAAGGTATTTAGGAGTAGACCACGAATCTGGTATCAACATTCGGGACTAACTGTATAGGGATCGTCCCACCACCATAACAACTGCCAAACAGGACGTATTTGCTCACCAAGACAATTTGGGTCTTCAAGGCAGTGGAGCTCGATATTGATAGTTTTTGGGGCCTATACCCCAATCCGGACATATTTGCTGACTTTTGCATTAAGGGGCCTAAATGAAAGGTATTTGAGATTAGAAAACGAATATGATATCTAATTTCGAGGCCAATGCTAATGCGGGGTTCAAATATATGATATATATATATACATGCGAATTGAGCACGATGCTGATCTTTTTTCAGGGCTTAGTGTTTGGGGGACCACCCCTCTCCTCAAAACACTTCTAAATCGGGCAGATTTGCCCACCATGTCAATGTGGGGCTGATATGAAATTGATACCCACTTTCGGGAGCAATATTCTGCGGGTATACCCCTTTCCCAAAATAGACCACAAACAGCAATCATTTACTGACCATCGCACTATGGGGCTCGCATAAAGGTATTTGGGAGTAGAATACGAATATCGAATTGTGGGACCATGTATTGGGTTGCCCAAAAAGTAATTGCGGATTTTTCATATTTTTCATTCGTAAATCCAAGTTTTTTCTCCAAACCTGAATATTTCGCGGGGTTTTTATTTCACTGTTAGATGTTTGTGATTAAAACCTTTCAAGGATACATTAATTGATAATTTTCCGATTTGATTTTTCGTTCCGAACGTTTTTAGCTGTTATCGTATTCTTATTTAAATTATTATAAAATTTTACTGTGCGTATTATTATCTATGAACTTCATATATCTGCATTCTTTTCCTCCATAATACTTTTACATTAGCAGCACGTTTAACTTGAATTTGTAGCTTGTATCACGTTTTTTGTTGTGTGTTATCTGTCGAGTAGGTAATTTGCTTAGATTAGTCACAAACGCGATCTGTTTATTCAAATGTTTACAGTTTTGGGTTGTGTTGGATTTCCCAAGACGTTGTTTTTATTGCCTCATCAACATAAAGCTCTGTGTGTGGTTATTAGCTGCACTCTTTAATATAATTTTTATACCCACCACCATAGGATGGGGGTGTACTAATCTAGCCATTCCGTTAATAACACTTCGAAATATTGATCTAAGACCCCATAGAGTATATATGTTCTGGATCGTCTCGATATTCTGAGTCGATCTATGCCATGTCCGTCCGTCCGTCTGTCGAAATCACGATAGCGATCGAACGCGTAAAGCTAGCCGCTTGAAATTTTACACAGATATTTAATATCGATGTAGGTAGTTGGGTATAGCAAATGGGTCATATCGGTTCAGATTTGGACATGGCTCCCATATAAACCGATCTCCCGATGTGACTTCTTGAGCACCTAGAAGCTGCAATTTTTGTTTGTTTTGGCTGAAATTTTGAATGTGGTGTTCTGTTATGACTTTCAACAACTGTGTCAAGTACGGCCCGAGACGGTCTACAACCTGATATAGCTCCCATATAAACCGATCTCCCGATTTGACTTCTTGAGCCCTTACAAGCCGGAATTTTTGTTCGATTAAGCTAAACTAGTGTTGCTAAAAAGAGCGGAGAGCAATTTTGTATGAGGGTGAGAAAGCACTCGCTTACGTTAGTGCACCGAAAATGCGCTAGTTTCAGCACTACAATTGTTTTCCATGGGAACAACCCTCGCATGAGAATAAGAATTTGCTGCGATGAATTCAGCATAGAAAATAAATGTGCTTCACAGTAGTGCTTACAGCATGCACACAAAATTGTTAGTGCTTCCAATTTTATGAAGTTTTTTTTGGGTACCGGGCAAAGAACTTGACAAATGCGCCGATATTGGGTCTTAGGCACATAAAAGCCACATTTATTATCCGATTTTGCTGCAATTTACGATAGTGAGTTGTGTTAGGACCTTCGACACCCATCTTTTATTTGGCGCAGATCGGTCCAGATTTGATTATAGCTGCCATATAGACCGATCTCTCGATTTAAGGATTTGGGCCCATAAAAAGCGCATTTATTGTCCGATGTAGTCGAAATTTGGGACAGTGAGTTACGTTAAACCCCTCGACATACTTCTGCAATATGGCACAGATCGGTTCAGATTTGGATATAGCTGCCATATAGACCGATCTCAAGATTTAAGGTTTTGGGCCAATAAAAGGCGCATTTATAGTCCGATATCGCCAAAATTTGGGACAGTGAGTTGTGTTGGGCCCTTCGACATACTTCTGCAATATAGCACAGATCGGTTCAGATTTGGATATAGCTGCCATATAGACCGATCTCTGGATTTAAGGCTTTGGGCCCATAAAAGACGCATTTATTGTCCGATGTAGTCGAAATTTGGGACAGTGAGTTGTGTTGGGCCCTTCGACATACTTCTGCAATATAGCACAGATCGGTTCAGATTTGGATATAGCTGCCATATAGACCGATCTCTGGATTTAAGGCTTTGGGCCCATAAAAGACGCATTTATTGTCCGATGTAGTCGAAATTTGGGACAGTGAGTAACGTTAAACCCCTCGACATACTTCTGCAATATGGCACAGATCGGTTCAGATTTGGATATAGCTGCCATTTCAGACCGATCTCAAGATTTAAGGTTTTGGGCCAATAAAAGGCGCATTTATAGTCCGATGTAGTCGAAGTTCGGGACAGTGAGTTATGTTAAGCCCCTCGACATAGTTCTGCAATATGGCACAGATCGGTCCAGATTTGGATATAGCTGCCATATAGACCGATCTCTCGATTTAAGGTTTTGGGCTCATAAAAGGCGCATTTATTATCCGATTTTTAAAAAAATTTGCGATAGTGATTTATGTTAGGACTTTGGACACCCTCCTTTTATTTGGCCCAGATCGGTCCAGATTGGAATATAGCTGCCATATAGACCGATCTATCGATTTAAGGTTTTGGGCCCATAAAAGGCGCATTTATTGTCCGATGTAGTCGAAATTCGGGACAGTGAGTTATGTTAAGCTCCTCGACATAGTTCTGCAATATGGCACAGATCGGTTCAGATTTGGATATAGCTGCCATATAGACCGATCTCTGCATTTAAGGCTTTGGGCCCATAAAAGACGCATTTATTGTCCGATGTAGTCGAAATTTGGGACAGTGAGTTAAGTTAAACCCCTCGACATACTTCTGCAATATGGCACAGATCGGTTCAGATTTGGATATAGTTGCCATATAGACCGATCTCAAGATTTAAGGTTTTGGGCCAATAAAAGGCGCATTTATAGTTCGATGTCGCGAAAATTTGGGACAGTGAGTTGTGTTGGGCCCTTGGAAATTCTTCTTCAATTTGGCTTAGATCGGTCCAGATTTGGATATAGCTGCCATATAGACCGATCTCTTGATTAAAGGTTTTGGGGCCATAAAAGACGCATTTATTGTCCGATTTCGCTGAAATTTGGGACAGTGAGTTTTGTTAGACTCTTCGCAATTTTTCTGCAACTGGACCCAAAATCGGTTCAGATTTGCATATAGACCGATATCTCGATTTAAAGACTTGGCCATGTAAAAGGCGCATTTGTTAAAACGATTTCAGTGAAATTTGACACAGTGACTTATGTTGGGCTTTTCGACATCCGCGTCGTATATGGTTCAGATCAGTTTATTTTTAGATATAGCTACTAAAAAGATCAATATTATGTTATACACAGTTGAACAATGACTTGTACTTATAAATATTTGGTACAAGTCGGAACGACTATATTTCGATATAGCTGCTATGGGGCATAAGGTATGCATTTTTCGACCTAATATCACCAAGGGAATGAATATCACAAGAAATGAAGGAGTTTTTATTGATTAATGAAAAGAAATTGCCCGACAACAGATTGGTGGCTAGTCTAAACCTCAGTAGAATAGTGCTGCTCTCTATTCTCCCGTCTGTATGGCCTACAGTTGATAGCATGTTAATTTGTAGTCTAGAAATGAAACCTATATCCCTATTTGGAATATGGAGACTTTAATTTTGCTTATCAGTCGTTGGGCGCCCCGTAGCCGAGTTGGTAGCGTGCTTGGATTACCAGTGCATGGGTCGTGGGTTCGATTCCCGCCAGACTTAAAGTTGCCTAAGTGAGTCTGTAAAAGGACTGCCGCTCTTACCTAACATTCAGTCGTTGTACAACATCTTCTCATGTGTCAACATCGCTTTATGTTTCTTGGTGATTTCAAGGCAATTGGCTGGCCTTTTTCCAGCATCAATGTGTTACGGTTCATGCACATCAACAATATTGATGACTTTTTGAAACCGCTGCTGTTGTTGTTGTTTCTTCTTTTTTTCTATACACTTGGAGTCTGCCCATGAATATCACCAACAATTATATTAATGAATATTCAATGTAGCCTCCAATGTACTTGCACTTCTGGCTCCGTGCAATCCGTGTAATTATTTTTTTCCAAAGGGGGAAAGAGTTCTCGTTTACTACATTCTTGTTTCTGAACTCACAGATGAACAACATTCGATTTCTTATATCACGCCAGATATATACAATGTCATTTGATAAGATCCGAAGATCCTATATTATATTTTCATATATCCTTAGACATGATTTTTGAAGTCTCTATTAACTCCAAGTCTGAAAATAATTTCATCATTCCACTCAACTTTTTATAAGAATGTTTACCTTAGTTATTAGCTGGCTTCACGTGTTATTCTGTCTTCTCAGTCGCCAATCGGGTAGGAGATTTGCTTAGTTCTTAGTCTTAAACGTGTTTTATTGATTGTTTGTTTAAAGTCTGACACTTAATTGAATGTTGTAAGATTGTGAAATGATCGTTTTTTCGCAGACAATAGGTCGGTGTAGTGAGAGATTTTAAATGCTTTATCCGCAGCTTAGGTGTTTGCCAGCAGACACTCAACTTTCAACTGTTTAATGACAATGTACACAACGCTTAGCGTTACCTTAAGATTTATTGAAATTTCTCTTCTTTGCTTCACAGATTTTTTGCACTTTTAAACAAATCGATTCTGAGATTTTATGTTAAAAAGATTCTGAGAATTTTCAATGATAATGTGCAAACAGTTGTACTATAACACTGATGGGTGGAATGGTGTTAGGGAGAGGTATGTAAATACTATTTATATAGTATTTTTATATATTTGGTTTTATTTAAAGATCAACAAAGGAGAAATAAAATAGGCTTAAAAGAAAATAAAAGTGTATACTCATTCAGTTTGTAAGACATTGAAAGAAAAATATATTATTTCCTAAGCATGGTTCAGACACATAGTACTGAAGAAGTATCAGCATCGTACTTTATTCTCAAATAAACTCCATATTGCCTTTGGCTATATTGCCTTTCGCTATTTGGGCCATATTGCCTTTCGCTATTTGGGGGTGTATTGGGTGATGGGGCGGCCACTGATTCACTTGGCCCTGAAAATATATATATCACATTCGTGATCTACTCCAAAATACCCCCTACCTGGGGATGTTTTGGGGATTGGGGCCGCCCCCCATATACACATTTTTCCTAATGTTGATATCAGATTCGTGCTCTACTCCCAAATACCTTTCATTTGAGCCCCATATTGCTATGGTCGGTAAATATGTTCTTTTTATGTAGGGCGGCGGCCCCCCCATATACTCGGTCCCTAATTTGGATATCAGATTCGTATTTTACTCTCAAATACCTTTAATTTGAGCCCGATATTGTTATGGTTGATATATATGTCCGATTTATGGGTGCTATGGTCGGTAAATATGTTCTCTTTTGGTAGGGGGGCGGCCCCCCATAAACTTGGTCCCTAATTTGAATATCAGATTCGTATTTTACTCTCAAATACCTTTAATTTGAGCCCCATATTGTTATGGTTGATTATATGTCCGATTTATGGGTGTTTTGGGGCCTAGGGTGGTCCCCAAACACTTGGTCCTAAAATTGGGTATCGGATAAGTTTTCTACTCATAAATACCTTTCATTTGTGTCCCATACTGTCGCGATTGGTCTATATATATATTTGGTAGGTTTTGGGGGTGGGGCAGCTCCCTAGGCACCCCACCTGAAAATAGGGTCCTCCCCCTTCCGATATCAAAAAATGTAGTACCCTATTTTCACCACGGAATCGTTATGCGTCAAACACAAATTGGTTTTTATACCCTCGCCCATAGGATGGGGGTATACTAATTTCGTCATTCTGTTTGTAACACCTCGAAATATGCGTCTAAGACCCCAGAAAGTATATATACTCTTGATCGCCGTGACATTTTAAATCGAACTGGCCATGTCCGTCCGTCCGTCCGTCTGTCTGTCTGTCGAAAGCACGCTAACTTTTGAAGGAGTAGAGCTAGCCGCTTGAAATTTTGCACAAAAACTTCTTATTAGTGTAGGTCGGTTGAGATTGTAAATGGGCCAAATCGGTCCATATTTTGATATAGCTGCCATATAAACCGATCTTGGGTCTTGACTTCTTGAGGCTCTAGAGGGCGTAATTCTCTTCGGATCTGACTGAAATTTCGCATATAGTGTTTTGATATCACTTCCAACAACTGTGCTAAGTATGGTTCACATCGGTCTTTAACCTGATGTAGCTGCCATATAAACCGATCTTGGGTCTTGACTTCCTGAGCCTCTAGAGGGCGCAATTCTCGTCCGATTTGACTGAAATTTTGCACATAGTGTTTTGTTATGACTCCCAATAACTGTGCTAAGTATGGCGCAAATCGGTTTATAACCTGATATAGCTGCCATATAAACCGATCTTGGGTCTTGGGACTTCTTGAGCCTCTAGAGTGTGTAATTCTCGTCCAATCTGACTGAAATTTCGCATATAGTGTTTTGATATCACTCCCAATAACTGTGCTAAGTATGGCGCAAATCGGTTTATAACCTGATATAGCTGCCATATAAACCGATCTTGGGTGCTGACTTCCTGAGCCTCTAGAGGGCGCAATTCTCGTCCGATTTGACTGAAATTTCGCACATACTATTTTGTTATGACTCCCAATAACTGTGCTAAGTATGGCGCAAATCGGTTTATAACCTGATATAGCTGCCACATAAACCGATCTTGGGTCTTGACTCTTTGAGCCTCTAGAGAGCGCAATTCTCATCCTATTTGGCACAAATTTTGTACAACGACTCCTCCCATGGCCTTCAACATACGTGTGCAATATGGTCAGAATCGATCTTTAGCTTGATACAGCTCCCATATAAACCGATCTCCCGAATCGGACTATATTATATATAAGACAAGCTGGACAAAGCCCGCTTCGCTGGGCCTTTCTTCACTCTCGTATTTTGTTTGAGCCCTATACTGTCACGTCAGGAAATAAGTTCTGTTGGGGGTTGGTGGTACGGCCTTTCTGATATTTCACGCAATTGTGGATATCATATTGATGCTCTACTCTCAAATTTGATTCATTTGAGCTTTATATTGCGATGATCGGTAAATATGTCCGGTATGGGGGTGTTTTTGGGGCTGTGGCGGATACCCATATATCAGATGCGTGCTCTGGTCTCAATTATCTTTATTTATTCCCTTTTGGAGGTGGGGCGGTCCCCTAGATATTCCACCCTAAATAAGGATATTAAGTTTCTAAATTTTGCTTAAATCGCCCAACCCATCTCCAAGATCTGGCGTTTTTGAAAATAGGGTAAGGTGAGGGCCGCCCATTAAAATGTTGATATTATCTCTAATTCATTCTCTTGGTTTTGGTGGTGGATTGGATGGAGTAGCCAAACTCTTTGCCCCTAAAGTGTCTGACATTCACTTTAGAGGCAAAGAGTTTGGCTACTCCATACACATACGCTGTAGTCAGTATATATGTGTGGTTTAGGGGGAGTTAATGAGGTGAGGCACCCCCGAAAACACTTTGCCATGAATACCACTTTTTTTAAAGATCCCGCAAGTCCTCATGTGTCTATGGCAAAAGGAGGATCGGCCGAACCACAGCAGTGTAAATCCTGTGAATCGTATTCGGCCTAAGTTCCCAACGTTTGCCCACGGAGTTGCGACATGAGTAAAGCAGATTTAGCCCCGTTTGACACTCTCCTCAATGTTACTTCTCCAGTTCAATTTCTGGTGAGGAATAACGACCAGATATTTAGCCTCCGGAGAGAGCGACAGCTCCACTCCGTCAAGGCCCCGTCCCCTGAACTGGCCATATCTCCTTCTTTGCGTGAACAACACCAGCTCTGTCTTCCTAGGTTTTGCGTCAATCTCATCAGCTTCCTCAGCGTGCTTTGAAGGATATCCGTGACGGTAGAGAGAAAGCGATCGCCACTCAAAATGAAGACGTCGCCAGCATAGGCAACAACTTTAAATATTTTACTCCTCGAAGGACCGGAGAATCCCATTGATAACCAAGAGTCTCATACAGTGATGCATTGATAATTCTGCTCTTGAGCATAACATCAGTTCAGTTTACCAACCAGAAGAGGGGGAACTCCCATATAAACCAGAAAACGATGAATGGACCCCAACTCCATGTTATCAAGAGCCCTTTCTATATCCACGAAGGCCGCCAATGTGAAGTCCCCTGTCTTCAAGTTCCACTCTATATAACCCATCACGTCGTGGAGGGTGTAGGCATGCTGGTAACCGCTTACCAACAAGTCTCTCTCAAACAAGTCTCTCCCCAACAAGTCTCTCTCCAACAAGTCTCTCAAATGTCCTCAAGACGAAAGACGACAGACTGATCGGCCTAAAGTTCTTGGGTCGGGAGTGACCCGGTCTCCCCGCCTTGGGAATTGAAACGACCCTAACGTGCCTCCATGTACGGGCAAGCCCTAAAAATCTCCTCCAGAAAACCCATGGAATATGACCCCACTCCTTTCATCATGTCAGGTGAAATTCCAATCGGTCCGATTGATTTGTAGGGCTCAAATGAACGGTCCCTAAGCGTTCAGACGGGTCATAAGACTTGTCTGGCAACAGAAAAACACAAACCATCGCTTTGATTAAGGCTTGTAAAGTTTGATCCCTCCACCACAACATGTTCTCTTGGCAAAGGCAGGGGCAATGAGGACCACGCCCACTAGGGCACTATACAAGATATACGACCTATAGACATACACATTAAGTGTAAGGCAGCTAGTGCTGCTATGACACTTAAGGCGATGGAAGAATGGATAAAGGATAGGAGCAAGGCACCGGGATATGATCGAGGTGACGCACAGTGGGGAGAAACGGCAAAAAATTGGAAAAATCTCGAGTCCTAAATCATGCAAATCGGATCAGTAAATCAAAAGTTATGATCCCCAGAAGATTGGAGAAGTCAAAAGTGGTCAACTTTGACACCCTATATTAAAGATATGGACCTACATCAGCATTTTCTGCAAGCTTATGTCCTCCTCTACAAATGTCTAGAACATTTTGTACCGCTAAGATCAACAGATAATGAAAAGTTGTATACCTATTTCCTATTATTTTTGCCGTTTGGCCCAGTGTGCGACGGTAGGAAACCTGGAAGGAATGGAAGAGTTTTCGGTTCCGATACCTTAGAGGTCGAGTATGATAGATTGAAGGAACCGTAGTATTGGCATTTGGAAGATCATGGATCAAAGCTAGAGCACAGAGTGGGTTCAGGGGTCTACTTTGAGGACCCAGGGGCCGAGGTCTTTTTTCGACTACCTGACCATAAAACGGTCCTGCATGCGAAAATCCGGACGATCACGAAATGCGTGAGGTGCTATGTTGTTAAATGACCGTCCGAGCATTAACAACCAGGACGGTAAGGTCACGAACAGTTTTGGAATGCAAGAAGAAAGCCTTCAATAAGGATGGCTATGACCTGCCACCCAAAACGATGAGAATGTTTTGGGTGCCAGGCCATAGCAGAGAGAGCAAACGCTTTGGCCGTGAAAGCCAGAGGACTGCCGTCGGTAAACTCTGCCCGTCCGAAGCCTTTCGGGGCGACCTAGTCCGAGTTAAGGGCATTTTAGAAACGGTTGGTAGGACGACGAAAATCCTATAGAGAGATCCGGATCGTGAGAAGACGAGGCTGCTACTGAAAGAAGAATTCGGTATCATAACGGTACAAATAGGACTACGAGCACACTTATGCAGAGTAGATGCGGCAAGTGAGACTTTGGAGCATTTTTTATGTCATTGGCGGGCTTTCGCGGCTAATAGATACCGACACTTAGCTGAAGACACATTACAAGATTTGAAACGACTTGGAGTTATGGAAGGAGCCACGCAAGCCAAGTAGGTATAGTGCTCGAATTACCAGAGCGAAGGTCGTGGGTTGGTCTGTCGCTACTGTGGTCTCACAATGGATTTCAAATTGTCTAGGTGAGTCTGTAAAGAACTGCCACTCTTATCTAACCTAGAGGCGTGGAATGGAGAACAATTAGGGGTTTTATGGGAAGCACGGCTTGGATTTCCTGGCTGGGATTTATTCGAGGTTACTTTTTTTATACCCAACATCATGGGGTGTATTAATCCAGTCATTCCGTTTGTAACCTCTCAAAATATTGATCTGCGACCCCATATAGAGTATATATTTCTGATCTTCTACACATTCAGGGGGGATTTAGCCAAGTCCGACCATTTATCTGGCGAAAGCACGATAACTTTCGAAGGTGTTAGCTAGGTGTTTGAAATTTTGCATAAATACTTCGTATAAGAGTAGGTCTGTTAGAATTGTAAATGGGCAAAATCGGTTCCTGTTTTGATATAGCTGCCTTATAAACCGATATCTTGATTTAACATCTGAGCCTCTAGACAGCGCAGTTCTAATCCGATTTGGTTAAATTTCGCATGAAGCTTTCTTTTCCGACTTCCAATAACTGTGCCAATAATGGTCTGAATCGATTCATATAAACCGATCTCGGATTTTGACTCCTTCAGCCTCTAGAGGGCGCAATCCTTATACGATTTGGCTGAAATTTTGCACAAGGTGTTTGGTTCGACTTGGCTGCAAAGTTTTGCTATGGGTTCCAACGATCGTGCCAATTAAAGTCCAAATAGGGTTACAACCTGATGTATTCCCCATATAAACCGATCTTCCGATTAGTCTTCTAAGGCCCTTGGAAGCTCAATTTGTTGGCTGATTTGGCAGAAATTTGGTACATTAAGTACATGTATGACCTTCAACTCAGTTCATGTATGTAAATTTCAATCAGAATTCGTTGTGGTGGGTTTCAAAGATTCGGCCTGGCCGAACTTAACACATTTTTTACTTGTTAGCATTTTGTTTACTTCCATTTCATTTGGCAATACCTTAACGCTAATGAATGAATGCTGTACGAGTTTTTAAAGCGAATGAGTTACGATTTTTTTTCTAATAAGTAGTTCTCAATTTAAACACAAACGGTAAATTTATAAAAGCTTGCTGGAGAAGCTTTGGCTTTTGCTGATGTGCGTTTAAAATGTGTATGGCAGTGAATTTGTACCAATGGCTATTTTTTTGTTTTGTTTACTTTTAATTCTTATGAATTATATTGGGTTGCCCAAAAAGTAATTGCGGATTTTTCATATAGTCGGCGTTGACAAATTTTTTCACAGCCTGTGACTCTGTAATTGCATTCTTTCTTCTGTCAGTTATCAGCTGTTACTTTTAGCTTGCTTTAGAAAAAAAGTATAAAAAAAGTATATTTGATTATAGTTTATTCTAAGTTTTATTAAAAATGCATTTACTTTCTTTTAAAAAATCCGCAATTACTTTTTGGGCAACCCAATATATTCGAATATTAGGGTGTATCGTTGAAAATTAATGTAAACAATTATTTTCCATTTTTTTAGCCTCCACTTTTGTAAATATACAAGACGCTACAAATTGTATATTTTCTTGGGAAATTGTATATTCCTTAGGGAATAGGTAGTACCCTTTAGTTTGGAAAGGAAAGGATACTTCTTTTGGGAAAGGGTACTAAAACTACAATTTCTTTTGGGAAAGGGTACTAAAACTACCCTTTCCTTTAAGAAGGTGTACTAAAACTACCCTTTCCTTTAGGAAAGGGTACTAAAACTATCTTTTTCTTTAGGAAAGGGTACTAAAACTACCCCTTTTTTAAGAAAGGGTAATACAACTACCCTGTCTTTAAGGAAAAGGTACTAAACTGCCCTTTTCCTTAAAAAAAGCTACTAAATCTACCCTTTTTGAGGAAAGGGTACCAAAACTACCCTTTACTTTAGGAAAGGGTAATAAAAGTACCGTTTCTCTCAGAAAAGGGTACTACAACTACCTTTTATTTTAGGAAAGGGTACTAAAACTACCCTTTCCTTTAGGAAAGGATACTAAAACTACTCTTTTCTTTAAGAAAGGATACTAAAACTACTCTTCTCTTTAAGAAAGGGTAATACAACTACCCTATCTTTTAGGAAAAGGTACTTAACCCCCCTTTTCCTTAGGAAAAGGTACTAAACTATCCTTTTCTTTAGGAAAGGGTACTAATACTACCCTTTCCTTTAGGAAAGGGTACTGAAGCTACCCTTCCCTTTAAGAAATGGTAATAAAAGTACCCCTTCTTTTAGGAAAGGGTACTAGGGTAAAAGGGTACTACCCTTTCCTTTTGGAATGGATATTAAAACTACCGTTTCCAATAGGAAAGGGTTCTAAAACTACCCTCTCTTTTACAAAAGGATACTCTGACCATCCTTTTCTTTAGGAAAGGGTACTAAAACTACTCTTCTCTATAAGAAAGGATAATACAAATACCCTGTCTTTTAGGAAAAGGTACTAAACTACCCTTTTCCTTAGAAAAGGTACTAAAATATCCTTTTCTTTGGGAAAGGGTACTATAACTACTCTTCCCTTTGAGAAAGTGTAATACAACTACCTTGTCTTTAAGCAAAAGGTACTAAACTACCCTTTTCCTTGGGAAAGGGTACTAAAACTACCCTTTCCTCTGGGAAAGGGTTCTAAGACTATTGGGTTGCCCAAAAAGTAATTGCGGATTTTTTAAAAGAATGTAAACGCATTTTTAATAAAACTTAGAATGAACTTTAATCAAATATACTTCTTTACACTTTTTTTCTAAAGCAAGCTAAAAGTAACAGCTGGTAACTGACAGAAGAAAGAATGCAATTACAGAGTCACAAGCTGTGAAAAAATTTGTCAACGCCGACTATATTAAAAATCCGCAATTACTTTTTGGGCAACCCAATACATTTTCCTTTAGGGAAGGGTACTAAACTACCCTTTCTTTTAGGAAAGGGTACTGAAACTACGCTTTCCTTTAGGAGAGGGTACTAAAACTACCATTTTCTTTTGGAACGGGTACTAAATCTACTGAAACTACCCTTTTCCTTGGGAAAGGGTACTAAAACCACACTTTCCTTTAGGAAAGTGTAATAAAACAACTAAAACTTCCCTTTTTCTTTAAGAAAGGGTACTACAACTACCTTTTTTTTAGGCTGGGGTACTAAAACTACACTTTTCTTTAAATAAGGGTACTAAAACTACCCTTTTCTTTAGGTTGGGGTAATAAAACTAAAATTTTCTTCAGGACAGCATACGAAGACTAACCTTTTCTACAGGAAAGAGTACTAAAACTACTATTTTCTTTATGATAGGGTACAGAAACTACCATTTCATTTAGGAAAGTGTACTAAAACAACACTTTGCTTTAGGGAAGGGTACTAAAACCACCCTGTC
The DNA here is from genome assembly GCF_963082655.1 of Stomoxys calcitrans. Lineage (NCBI taxonomy): Eukaryota > Metazoa > Arthropoda > Insecta > Diptera > Muscidae > Stomoxys > Stomoxys calcitrans. Next base: position 126,402,502 of record NC_081556.1, read on the forward strand.
TTTAAGGAAAGGTTACTAAGACTACCCTTTTCTTTAGAAGAACTATCATGTCCTTTAGGAAAGGGTATTAAAGCTACCCGTTTCTTTAGGAGAGGGTACTAAAACTATCATGTACTTTAGGAGAGTGTACTAAAACTACCCTTTTCTTAAGGAAGGGGTACTACAACAACCCTATCCTTTGGAAAAGCGTACTAAAACTACCCTTTTCTTTAAGAAATGGTACTTAAACTACTCTTTTCTTCAGGAATGGGTACTAAAACTACCCTTTCCTCTAGAAAAGTGAAACTACTCTTTCCTTTAGGAAAGTGTACTAAAACTACACTTTTTTAGGAAGGGGTACTAAAACTACCCCTTCCTTTAAGAAAGGCTACAAAAACAAGCCTTTTTTAGGAAACTGTGCTTAAGCTATCCTTTCTTTTAGGAATGTGCACTAACACTATCCTTTCCTTTAGGAAAGTGTACTAAAACAATCCTTTCCTCTAGGAAAGTGAACAAAAACTACGCTTTTCTTAAGGAACTGCCCTTTCTTTTAGGTATGTTTACTTAAATCATCCTTTCCTAAAGAAAAGGTTACTAAAACCTTTCCCTTAGGAAAGTTTACTGAATCCTTTCCCTTAGGAAAGGGTACTAAAACTTTTCCTTTAGGAAAGGGTACTAAAGCCTTTCCAAAAAAAATGGGTATTTAAACTTCCTTTCCTTTAGGAAAGCTTATCAAAACTACCCTTTCCTTTAGGTACTAAACTATCCTTTCTTTTAGGAAGGTTTACTAAAACTACCCTTTCCTTGAGGTACTAAAACTACTCTTTCCTTTAGCAACTAAAACTACCCTTTCCTTTATGTGCTAAAACTACCCCCTCCTTCAGGAAGTGCTACTAAAACTAGCTTTCAACAACTATCGTGATTTCCATAAATAGACGAATGGACTGACATGACTAGATCGACATTAAATGTTAAGACGATCAAGAATATATATTGGGTTGCCCAAAAAGTAATTGCGGATTTTTTTAAAAGAAAGTAAATGCATTTTTAATAAAACTTAGGATGTACTTTAATCTAATATACTTTTTTTACACTTTTTTTCTAAAACAAGCTAAAAGTAACAGCTGATAACTGACAAAGGAACGAATGCAATTACAAAGTTACAAGCTGTGAAAAAATTTGTCAACGCTGACTATATGAAAAATCCGCAATTACTTTTTGGGCAACCAATATTTCATGGGCTTGCATATCAATTTTTTGATCTGTTAAAAACGGAATGACTAGTTGAGTATACCCCTCATCCTATGGTGGTTTGTGGAAGGGGTGGCAAAACTTTTGATTTTAACGACCAGTTGTTGCGGGACACCCTAGTATACCACGTGCCAGAGGAAAGAAAAAATTGGCGTGGATGTCCCCTATAAAGAGGCCTTTACGTCTGCGTGGCGGCCGACTTCCACGTCACACTCCCCACTCCTAGTGCCTTCCTGCGACAGGAGGAGTTGGGATTAACTTGGGCACACCGTTCGGCAGACCAGCGACAGCAATGTGAACGTGTGGTCTGCCATGCGCAAGTTTTTTTTTGTTTTCAGTTGTTCTTATTGTCCCTCGTTGGAATGGTCAATTACTGGATCCCATTCTTACAGGCTGGGGGAAGCGGTGTTTATTTCACGGCGGCTTCCCCGGGCAAACGTTGGAGAACTGGGGCTGCCTTTTTTTATATGTGGCCCGATGGCTAACCCCAGCTCTGCGAGGGGGAACCTGCCGAGAGATTGCAGACCTGATGCAAGTGATTGTCAGGATTTATGAAATACATCCATACCCAAGAGGATGGGTTTCATAAACCTGCAATCACGGCATCAGGCAGGCCACCGTAGCATGTTTCCCGGTACCTGAAAATAGAGGAAGAAAGGAATATTAATAAATAATTGCGGAGAAATGATGGAACGATATTACCTTATGGCCTTCTACCAAGAGCCACGAAGTAAACAGATGGGTTTCGCCCAGCTGACGCGTAGAGTTGCCATTGCGTATGTTATTTGCCATTGCATATGGCGAATTACTACACTGGGTGAGATTGTTGTTGGGCGGCTATACGACGATAAAGCGGTTTTCATTCATATAAAGTAGCCGCTCCAAACGAAAAGATTTAAGAGAATTTAAATGTTAGCTATTGGGTTACAAATGTTCTAAAACCGGAGTTAATGCATAAAATCAATATGGCTATTAACTCAAGATGGCTAATTTTTATGATTGAGTGAGAACAAAGTAATAAAAGAGGGTTAATTAGGCATTTTGGCGTCAGTTGAAAAGAAAAGTGCATGACATTATATCTGAGAGATGTGTATTTAAATTTGAATTGCAAAGTAATAATAAGGAAGAGGTTAGTGTTTTGTTAAGTTAACGAAATCTTGGGCAGCGGTCATTAAGGAGACGTTTTTTTTGTTTAGAAAATTCCAGTGGGTGTTTTGTGTGTCGACATAAGTCGTTTTGCTGTTTTAATCGAGACTGTGAGAAATAAATAAAGATACCAAATAAGATAAAGTGAGTTTTTAGGTTATATTTCTATGACCGAAAGGTGTTTTAAACCCTGTTATTTGCAGATAAAGCCTCCTGGACGAGAGGAGGCGAAATTTTTGTTGGTGCAAGTGGCTGGGTTAAGGCTAAAGTGAATTCCCCCCGATTCAGAAACACACATTGAACGGTGATTACCGCAAACGCCACCGTTTCATCTGGTGGTTATAAAGGTAGGCCGCTTTTTAGTTTATTGTGCCCAAAAGAGGGCGAGAGAGGAAATTCCGTCCGTTGTTGTCCAGACCGAGAGGTTTGGTTGGATGAAAAATCGTTGGTCAACGTTAATCCAGAGGTGCACAATTGTTGCCATCAGGCTATCCAAATTAGGGGAACTATCCCAGTTATCTCTGGAAAGCGGAATCGTTGCTTGTATTCGGCCGTACACTTTTGTTTTGGTGATGGCAAAAGGTACCACCAGTTGAACACCTCCAACGACTTTGAATTTGAAATTATATGAAGTCACGCACACATACTAACCTTTACTTTGAAAAGGCGAATTCGACTGATGACGAAACGTTTTATTCTCCTCCCGAAATAGATGATACCGAAAGATTAAAACCTTGGGGTTATAATGCAATAGTAATCAAACTTTTCATTACCTTTTTTTATGTATGTGGATATTGACATGATTATTATATTTTGATTTTTTAACTACCTTCTACTTTATTTTTACCATCATATTTATTTCTTACATTATTATTTATTGACCATTTTTTTTATATTTTTTTCATATATCCTAAGTTTTAGCTTACGTTTTTTTTACTTGTTTTTATGTGATAGAATTTGCAAAACGTTCATGAGTACGCGTTTGTAGGGTGTCTATTCCCAACAGTGTGTCCCTTCTAAGAGAGCTCCCTTAGGTAGGCCAGGCTTAACCGTTTTTATTTATATTAATTTGATTATCCTTCTTTGCAAGTTCTAGTGTTCAGTGTTCGTTTCATGTAACAAGAAAGTTAAAAATTAGAAGATTAAGTTAAGTGATTTAATGCTATAATTTAGTTAAAACTCAGTACTGTCAGTTTATTGTTGATGATTTTGATAAAAGAAAGACAGGAATCTTAATACGAATTGCGGTAGTTTTAGGCCTTTATATTTTAAATAAAATTTATGATGTTGTGACTTGTTTAAAAAAAAAGAAATATGTTGTGCTAAATTGTGGATATAAGGGGGGTGTCAACGTGAGGTAGGTGTGGTGGCTTGAGCGGGATACAGGGATCATGTTTGAAGAAGGGGATGTCCACATGACCATGGTAGGGCAGGGCGACTGGAGGGTCCATCTACCTCCCACTTAGGAAGAAATCTGTGCTTGTGTGTTAGTGTTGTCTAGTTTGTTAGAACATTTTTTATTTATTGATACGACCCCGGGGCGAAAGATGATGGGATGGGACCTCCCCTGATAAGGCGACGAAATCTAGCCGGTGCCCAAATCATTTTTGGCCGCAAATAGGGGCCTCGTAACACAGTTTAAACTTTGCTTTACTAAGGTACTCCTCTATTTTAATATGTACTAAAAATAGTACTTTGCCATTGACATTTCCAGATCTGACATAGACACTGGTTTGACAATTCAAAACAGAGGGCGAATGCAACCGTTGGAGTGCAGCATATTGGCGGCGGTAAAACAAATTGCGAACTATGCTATAATTGTTTATGTGCTTTTTGGCACTTAAATCGAAAATTCTTAAAGCTAGTGGAAGTGTTGTGCGTGTTATTGCAAGCGAAAGAGTTTAGATTTTCCTGATACTCAGCAAATCTCAAATGTACTGCAAAGGGTATGTTTACAACAAAGCTCAGGCTTTGCTGTGATGTGCCCATAAAATGTGTGTGGCAGTGAAACAGATTCAATTGTCAATGTTTTTGTTTGTTTCTTTGTATACCCTACACCAACACTGTGGTACAGGGTTTAAGTGGCAGTCTGCTATCAGACTCACTTAGACGTTTTCGTCCACTGTGATACCACAGAAATAGAAGAAGGAAGATGCCTTCTAGTTCCTACCGTTGAACCATCCAGATTGCTTTAAAAAGCCCAATAACTTGCGAATGTTTATATCCGCTAATTCAGATAGGTTCTCAAAGAAATGAGAATCTAAAGCCGAACTCCTTCTCACTGCTAGTGCGGGACACACACACAGAAGGTGTCCTTCGATGTCCTCACAGCTTCTGCAAAAGTCGTTTCTGGCAACCTTCAGTATGTCAGCATGTTTTCCGATTAGACAGTGACCTGTCATGACGGACAAAATGATTGAGACGTCTGTTCTAGCCAAATGACAGCAAAGCAGTAGACCTCTTCGTGTCTAGTTTAGGCCACATAATTTTGGAATGCTCACAGTCCCCTCTTTGTGACCATCTATCATTCGTTGTCCTTCGGGTCTGGCCCTGAAAACTTAGCTTACATGTAGCCAGAGGCATACCCACAAATTCCAGTATCCCTGGAATTTGAAGGGAAGTTCCTTTTCTCGCAAGCTCATCCCTGGGATATCTCTGTGGCCCGGCACACAGAACAGGTGAATTTTAAAATGTTCAGCCATCACGTTGAGAGATCTGCGACAGTCGAGGGTATAGACTTAAGTTATGACTCCTAACATCCATACAAAAAATGACCCGAATCGGTCTATAATCAGATATAGACTTCTTGAGCACTTAGAAGCCGCAATTTTCATCCGATTTGGTTGAAACTTGGAACATAGACTTGAGTTATGACTTCTAACATCCATGCCAAGTATGATCCGAATCGGTCTATGAACAGGTCTAGCCCCCATGTAAACCGATCCCCGGATTTTACTTTTTGAGCCCTTAGAAAGCTCAATTTTTATCCGATTTGGCAAAAATTTGAAACGAAGACTTGGGTTATAATTTCCGCCACTCATGCCAAGTATGATCCAAATCGGCGTATAAATAGATATAGCCCCCTAAATTTTCACCTGATTTGGCTGAAATATGCCCCAAGCCTCTATCTTAAGACTTACAACTTCAGTGCCAAGTTTAATCCGAAACGGTCAATATGGTGATATAGGCCCCCTAAGTACCGATGACCCGATATGACTTCTTGAGATCAAAATAATTAAAATACAAACTCAGGGTTAGTGAAGGGTATATTTTTTGCAAAATCCATGGTGGTGGGTATCCAAGATACGGCACGTCCGAACTTAACACGATGTTACTTGCTATACCCTACACCATTACTGTGGCACAGGGTATTATAACTTAGTGCATTTGTTTGTAACACCCAAAAGGAAGAGAGATAGACCCATTGATAAGTATACCTATCGACTCAGAATTACTTTCTGATTCGATTTAGTTATGTCCGTCTGTCTGTCTGTCCGTCTGTCCATGTTAATTTGTGTACAAACTACAGATTGCAATTTTCATCCGATCGTCTTCAAATTCGGTATGGGCATGTTTTTCGGCCTAGAGACGAAGCCTATTGAAATTGGAAAAAATCGGTTCAGATTTGGATATAGCTTCCATATATATGTTCGTCCGATTTGCAGTAATAATGCAATAAGATGGTTATTTGTTAACCGATTCTCTCTAAATATGACAGAAAGGATTTTTTTATGATTTTCAATATTACTGGTGAATTTGATAGAAATCGGTTCAGATTTGGATATAGCTTCCATATATATGTTCGTCCGATTTGCAGTAATACAGCAACAAAATGATCATTTGTTAACCGATTCTCTTGAAATTTGGCACGAAGGATTTTCTTATGACTCTCGATATCATTGTTGTATTTCATAGAAATCGGTTCAGATTTAGATATAGCTCCCATATATATGTTCGTCCAATTTGCAGGTATACAGCAATAAAATGGTCATTTGTCAACCAATTCTCTCGAAATTCGACAGGAAGGATTTTCTTATGACTCTCGATATAACGAGTGAATTTCATAGAAATCGGTTCTGGTTTGGATATAGCTCCCATATATATGTTCGTCCGATTTCAAGTAATACAGCAATAAAATGGTCATTTGTTAAACGATTCTCTCGAAATTTGGCACAAAGGATTTTCTTATGACTCTCGATATCATTGTTGTATTTCATAGAAATCGGTTCAGATTTAGATATAGCTCCCATATATATGTTCGTCCAATTTGCAGTTATACAGCAATAAAATGGTCATTTGTCAACCAATTCTCTCGAAATTCGACAGGAAGGATTTTCTTATGACTCTCGATATAACGAGTGAATTTCATAGAAATCGGTTCTGGTTTGGATATAGCTCCCATATATATGTTCGTCCGATTTCAAGTAATACAGCAATAAAATGGTCATTTGTTAAACGATTCTCTCGAAATTTGGCACAAAGGATTTTCTTATGACTCTCGATATCATTGGAGTATTTCATAGAAATCGGTTCAGATTTGTATATAGCTCCCATATATATGTTCGTCCGATTTGCAGTAATACAGCATTTGTTAACCGATTCTCTTGAAATTTAGTAGATAGGATTTTCTTATGACTCTCGATATCATTGGAGTATTTCATAGAAATCGGTTCAGATTTATATATAGCTCCCACATATATGTTCGTCCGATTTGCAGTAATACAGCAATAAAATGGTCATTTGTTAACCGATTCTCTTGAAATTTAGTAGATAGGATTTTTTTATGACTCTCGATATCATTGTTGTATTTCATGGAAATCGGTTCAGGTTTGGATATAGCTCCCATATATATGTTCGTCCGATTTCCAGTAATACGGCAATAAAATGGTCATTTGTTAAACGATTCTCTCGAAATTTGGCAGAAAGGATTTTTTTATGATTTTCAATATTACTGGTGAATTTGATAGAAATCGGATCAGATTTAGATATAGCTCCCATATATATGTTTGTCCGATTTGCAGTAATACAGCAATAAAATGGTAATTTGTAAACCGATTCTCTCGAAATTTGGCACAAACGATTTTCCTATGACTCTCGATATCATTGGTGTATTTCATAGAAATCGGTTCATATTTAGATATAGCTCCCATATATATGTTCGTCCGATTTGCAGTAATACAGCAATAAAATGGTCATTTGTTAAACGATTCTCTCGAAATTTGGCACAAAGGATTTTCTTATGAATCTCGATATTATTGGTGTATTTCATAGAAATCGGTTTAGATTTAGATAAAGCTCTCATATATATATCGCCCGATTTTCACTCCCAGACCCACTGCAAGCGCATTTATTGACCAATCTTCCAAAAATTTTGTACAACGCTTTCCTCGACGAATTCCACAATATCCATAACATTTGGTCGACATCGGTTCAGATTTAGATATAGCTCCCAAGTATATATTCGTCAGATTTTGGGTAATCTGTTGTCATTTGTCAACCGTAGTTATTAAATTTTTTACATATTTGCTTTGCTCGAAATTTGATACAGGAATTTAAATAATCTATCTGGATACATCCGCCGAGGTCCATAAAAATTGGTTTCGAATAAGATTTAAAGGTCTCCTATCATTGATATGTGAATGTTCTGTCTTGTGGTCCATGCCCTTAATGGAATGTTTGTGGGCAAATTAGCGTTTGTGTACTTTTTTGTTTGTTGCATTTACTTTAGATGGTCATGATTTTTGTGCAAATATATGTACCAAGCTCTTTGCTAAGAAGAAAAATAGAATTTGACCTATCGGCTTTATTTTCTATTTCATTGAAAAAGCTTTGAATTTGTTTCAACCCGCTTGCACATTAGACAGCTGACTGCTCACAACACCCCTTTCTCTTTTCGTGTGCTGGTCAACAAACAAAACAACATTTGATTTTAAATCAACAAATTTGGAAACCATTCTTATCAGCGTCATTGCGGTGATGCATTTTGTTTCTGCCTCGCATTCGAAAAGCTTCAAATATTACGTTTCATGGTGGGCAGCAACTATGGCCTCATTTTTGTACATATACACACATTTGAATACGTTCATAAAGGGGTTAGCGAAGAAAAATCACAAAAACAAAAACTAAAAGAAAAAAATTAAATCCTTATCAACAATTGTTTTTGAGACTCTACCTAGAAAACTTAGGGAGATTGATTGCAAATTTGTTAATTATTTCACCACAACAAGAATAGAAGCCGCATCAAATTGAATCGAAACAAATACTAGACAAGAAAACAAAGACTATTAAAATCTATTTTTGAATATTATTACAGTGCAAAATCTAAAGCTATAGAAAATACAGAGTTTGAACAAAATGTCCTTAGTGAATTTAGCACATCATGGAATTCTTGTGGCCGTTGTGACGATCCTTATGAGTTTTGTTGTCCTTCAGAGGGAAATAGCAACGTTGCGTTATATTTTTGTCATAAGAAATAGTTATGGTGAGTGCGCAAGTGTTTTTGTAAAAAAAAGAAGAAATAACAAGTAAGCGCTGAGAATTGCGCCCTCTAGAGGCTCAAGAAGTCAAGATCCCAAATCGGTTTATATGGCAGCTACACCAGATTATGAACCGATTTGAATCTTACTTAACAAAGTTGTTGAAAGTGATACTAAAACACTACGTGCAAAATTTCAGTCAAATTGGAAGAGAATTGCGCCCTCTAGAGGCTCAAGAAGTCAAGACCCAAGATCGGTTTATATGGCAGCTATATCAAAACATGGATCGATTTTAACCATACTTAGCACAGTTGTTGGAAGTGATACCAAAACACCACGTGCAAAATGTCAGTCAAATCGGAAGAGAATTGCGCCCTCTAGAGGCTCAAGAAGTCAAGACCCAAAGTCGGTTTATATGGCAGCTATATCAAAATATGGACTGAATGGGCCCATTTACAATCCCAACCGACCTACACTAATAAAAAGTATTTGTGGAAAATTTCAAGCGGCTAGCTTTACTCCTTCGAAAGTTAGGGTGCTTTCGACAGACAGACGGATGGACATGGCTAGATCGACTTAAAATGATATGACGATCAAGAATGAATATTCTTTACAGGGTCTCAGACGCATATTTCGAGGTGTTACAAACAGAATGACGGAATTAGTATACCCCCATCATATGGTGGAGGGTATAAAAATGAATTCAGTTAAAACAAGTAAAAAGGTATTAAGTTCGGCCGGGACGAACTTTGGATACCCACCACCTCGGGCATATATGAAAACCCCATTTCGGCACAATCCGATGAAAATTGGATAAGTTATGCAACTCAAAATCGGCACAGACATTGAGTGGTCTAATAAATATAAGTCACTGTTGAATTTTGTATTTCAAATTTCAAAAAAATCTGGTAATAAATGCAGCTTTTATGAGCTTAAGACCCTCATATCGGTCTATATGATAGCTATATCTAAATACAGGCCGATCCGAACCATATTTGGGACGGATGTCGGGAGACCTAAAACTATCCACTGTTTCAAATTTCAGCGAAATCGGGTAATAAATAAAGCTTTTACGAGATTAAGACCCTTAACCCGCATATCGGTCTATATGGCAGCTATATCTATACATAGTCCGATCTGGATCATATGCTGGTCGGATGACGGGAGGTTTAATACAAATCACTGTGTCAAATTCCAGCGAAGTTGCAGCTTTTAGGGGCTTCAGACCCTTTATCGGCAGATCGGTCTATATGGCAGCTATATCTAAATATAGTCCGATCTGGATCATATTTGGGTCCTACGTTGGGAGGCTCAAAGCTACTTACTGTTTCAAATTTCATCAAAATCGGATAAAAAATACATCTTTTATGGGCTTCAAACCCTTTATCGGCAGATCGGTCTATATGGCAGCTATATCGAAATATAGCTCGATCTGAACCATATTTAGGTATTCTGTTGGGAGGCTCAAAGCTACTCACTGTTTTTAATTTCAGCGAAATCGGCTAAGAAATAAAGCTTTTATGGGCTTCAGACCCTATATCGGCAGTTTGGTCTATATGGCAGCGATATAGTCCGATCTGAACCATATTTGGGTCCTATGTTGAGACCTCCTGAAGCTACTCACTGTTTCAAATTTCAGCGAAATCGGTAAAAAAAAATAAAGCTTTTATGGGCTTCAGACCCTTTATCGACAGATCGGTCTAGATGGCAGCTATATCCAAATATGGTCCGATTTGGCCCGTTCAAGAATTTAACCAGCGTGCGGCCCAATATCTCAATTTTTTAAGGCTCTATAGTGATTACAACAGACGGACTGGCAGACAGACAGACATACGGACATCGTTAAATCATCTTAGAATTTTACGACGATCCCAAAATTTATATACTTTGTAGGGTCGGAAACTGATATTTCGATGTGTTGCAAACGGAATGACTAAATGAATATATATATATACACATTTACAACCTGTAGAGAGCAAATTTTGCCTCTACTCTACCTTATAGCTTTCTTTGGACTCCTATATTGTTGTGAGTAAATATGTCTGGTTTGGGGTGTAATTTGGGAATTAAGTGGCCAACCAGACACTTGGCCCTTAAAGTAGATATAAGCTTCTCAAATTCTTTTGAGCCTCATATTACCATAGTCGGTAGGTGGGTTAGTCCTTTACAGACTCACTTAGACAACTTTTAAGTCCATTGTGATACCACAGTAGTGACAGACCAAGGCTTCTGGCGGTAATCGAACTCACGACCCCATGCACTGGCAATCCAAGCACGCTACCAACTCGGCTACCGGGGCGCCCTACCATAGTCGGTAAATGAGTCATTTTTTATTTGAGCCCTATATTGTCATGATTGCTCTATATATCCATTTGATGGGGTGTGCTTTTTGGCGGTGGAATAGAATTTCAGAAATTTCGCCCAAATGTCAAGTTCGTGCTCTACTCCCAAATATCTTTCATTTAGCGTCAAAATGCCATGGTTGATAAATATGTACGGTTTGGAGGGCTTGTTAGGACTTAGGCTGGGACTGGCACTCTACCACTTAACCTTATAATTGGTAAAAAATTCGATATTTAATCCCAAAAACTTTTCATTTGAGCCCCATAATGATATCTGCGGGAAATAAGTTCAGTTTAGTGGGTTCTTTTGGGCTTACCCACAAACACTTGGCCCCAAACCTAGATTCATTTTCTACTCTCAAATACCTTCCATTCGATTGTCATTATAAGTCAAAAGCCTATTTAAGGCATTTTAAGTAGGTTAAGCGTCACCTATATCCTCCTATATATTCATTTGACGGGTAGTGTTTTTTGGGGGTGCGATGGTACTTCAGACATTTCGCCCAAATGTCAAATTCGGGCTCTACTCTTTAAAATATATTAAATTTAGAGCGAAAATAGCCATGGTCGATAAATATGTAAGGTTTGAAGTGCGTATTAGGACTTAGGATGGGACTGGAACTCGCCACTTTACCCTAAAGTTTTTGGTTTTACCCACAAACACTTGGCCCCAAACCTAGATTCCTTTTCTACTCTCAATATTATTGGGGACCCATATTGTCATTATGGGTTAAAAAAAAACCTATTTAAGGCGTTTTTAGGATGTTAAGCGTCACCTAGGTACTGTAACAGTAATTGTAATGTAATTTTTTTAAACTACTCCCAAATAGCTTTTATTTGAGTCCCATATAGCCATGGTGGTTAATATGCCCTTTTAGGGGTATTTTGGGATTGGGGAAACCTCTCTTTACATGGACTTTATTTTTTGCCATATTCGTAATCCACTCCCGAATACCTTTCATTTGAGTTCCATATTGACATGAACGTGCAATATGTCTGTTATATTTTGTAGGTTGGGCGCCCCGCTGGGTACTTAAACTGAAAATGTGATGATACCCATATTGCTTTGATAAGCCCACTTTTGATTTTGGGTGGTGTTTCTGTTGTAAGGGGGAGGGTGCGCCCCCTTTCGAGGAGGAGTTTTGGTGTTAGGGCGCCTTCCTGGGTACTTGGTCCCAATTTTTAATACCATATTCGCATTCTACTCTTCAATACCTTTCATTTGATACCCATATCGTTCTTTTCGCTCCACTTGTGATTTTGGATGGTGTTTTTGGGTAACGGGGGAGGGTCCGCCCACCGATATCAATCAATTATAAAGCCTATTCCCTCTTCCTGACCATATTCGTAACCTATTCCCGAATACCTTTCATTTGAGTCCCATATTGACATGAACGTGCAATATGTCTGTTTAGGGGAATTTTGGGATTCGGGCGGCCCGCTCCAATAACTTTCATTTGATGATATCAATATCATATGATTTTGGGGTTAGGGCGTCTTCCTGGGTACTTCGTCCCAATTTTTAGTACCATATTCGTACTCTTCAATACATTTCATTTGATACCCATATTGTTCCTTTTTTTTTGGGTAACGGGGGAGGGTCCGCCCCCCCCAAAATCAACAAATTATAAAGCCTATTCCCTCTTCCTGACCATATTCGTAATCTTCTCCTGAATACCTTTCATTTGAGTCCCATATTGTCGTGATCATCAAATAAAGCTATTTTAGGGGGTTTTAGGTGCCCCCCCCCTGTTATATGGATCCAACTTTTAATATAGTCCAGTAATGTCAAAAGTTATAAGAAAATCCCTCCTGCCATTACGAGAGAATCGGTTAACAAATGAGCACTTTATTGCAATATTTCTCAAAATCCGACGAACGTATAAATGGAAGGTATACCTATATCTGAACCCATTTTGAGCAAACTTCTCAGATACTGTGGCAGTCGTCGAGGAAATAAATTCGCTTGCTGTGACTCTAGAAGTTAAAATCGGGCAATATGTATATACATATGGCAGCTATATCTAAATCTGAACGGATTTCAAAGACATTCACCTACGATGTCGAGAGACAAGAGAAAATACGTCCTGCCAAATTTCGAGAGAATCGGTTTACAAATGACCATTTTATTGCAATATTACGGCAAATCGGACAAACATATATAAGGGAGCTGTATAAAAATCTGAACCGATTTCGAGCAAAATTTTTAGGCATTGTGTAAATCATCGAGGAAAGCGTTGTACAAGGTTTTGGGAAGATTGGTCAATAAATGCGTTTGCAGTGGCTCTAGGAGTGAAAATCGGTCTATATATATAGAGAGAGTAGAGAGATATATAGAGAGTATTTGGAAAATCATTGCCGACAAATTTCGAGAGAATCGGTTAACAAATGACCATTTTATTGTATTATAACAGCAAATCGGACGAACATATATATGGAAGCTATATCCAAATCTGAACCGATTTTTTCCAATTTCAATAGACTTTGTTTCTAGGCCGAAAAACATGCCTGTACCAAATTTGAAGATGATCGGATGAAAACTGCGACCTGTAGTTTGTACACAAATTAACATGGATAGACGGGCGGACATACAGACAGACGGACGTAGCTTGATCGAATCAGAAAGGGATTCTGAGTCGATCGGTATACTAATCAATGGGCCTATATCTCTTACTTTTGAGTGTTACACACAAATGCACTAAGTTATAATACCCTGTGCCACAGTAGTGGTGTAGGGTATAAAAATTCTGTATCAGATTAGATTTCCAGTCTTTTTATAGCCACCACCATAGGATTGAGGTATATTAATCTTGTCATTTCGTTTTGCACAGATACTTAATATTGATATAGGTCGTTGGGGGATTGCAAATGGACCATATTGGTTCAGATTTAGATATAGCTCCCATATAAACCGATCTCCCGATTTGACTTCTTGAGCCCTTATAAACCGCAATTGTTGTCCAATTTGGCTGAAATTTTGCATGCAGTGTTCTGTTATGACTTTCAATACGTGTGCCAAGTACGGTTCAAATCGGTCTATAAACTGATATAGCTCCCATATAAACCGATCTCCCGATTTGACTTCTTGAGCCCTTATAAACCGCAATTGTTGTCCGATTTGGCTGAAATTTTGCATGCGGTGTTCTGTTATGACTTTCAGCAAGTGTGCCAAGTACGGTTCAAATCGGTCTATAACCTGATACAGCTCCCATATAAACCGATCTCTCGATTTGACTTCTTAAGCCCTTACAAGCCGCAATTGTTGTCCGATTTGGATGAAATTTTACATGTTGTTCTTTGTTCGACCCGGCCGAATTTGGCACGCTTTTACATGTTTTCTTTCAAGTTCTTTACAAATTGTTTACAATAATTTTTCATAATTTCAGATTTTGGCCTTCAATATATACTTACCCATGTGGGTCTATTCGCTTTAGCCGTGTTAGCGACCCTGACTGCTGCCCTAATGATCTGGGGTATTGTGAAGGTAATTCGTTGATTTAGGCTTAGAATATGCCGCATTCTGTTTGTTCTGTTTTGATATTAATTTTGTCCATACCTTAGAAATGTCGTTTTTCGTTTGTTTTTGTCATTTATTCTACAGAAGTACCATAAACTCTTTGTGCCCTGGCTGATTTTGTATGGTGTGGCAGCCTTATTGTTTAGTTTTAAAATTTGGTATGATATTTGTACAAAATATGAATCATTCGAAGATATTCTATTGGGAATTATTATAATGGGTGAGTGGGGGATTTCATGAATTGTAGTCGTAATGTTAAACTTTTGATGTGTATTTTATGACAGGCATTCAAATTATTGTGTTTCACCCCATTTACATACTTTTTGCTGATATCCGTTTTGAGAGCCAAATAATTCCCGATGAAATGGAGGCTATGTATAGACCACATAAGTATCATAGTTATGATGATTTTTTGCGTAAAACCTCACTCTAACCTTTTGGAGGAAGACGAATAATATTCAATAAGAGTTTAGTAAATAAGATAATAGTCAATATTATGTTACAAATGAATTATAAATAATATTTTAAATACTTTTTTTATATACTATTTATATATTTTTAAAACGTAAATAAATAGAAGTTTGAATATATTTTATATTTATATTTTCTTGAACTACAAATTCCAAAATTCATATTAAACCCTGGTGTAATGGGTTAATGAGTTTTTGAGATTTTTCGTTTTTTATTTGCAAATAGATGGTCCACAGCATAGGATCTCCACGCCTACCAAATATATACATTGAATTTAAGTTATTCCATATGAAGAGAATATTAGAACTTACCAATAATCAGCTGAAAAACTATCAAAATATATAGATAAACATTTAGTGGCATAATCATCAAATGGAATAAACCGAAAAAAATTTTAATTGCCATTGCGCCAGAGTCACATAATATAAAAGGTGTCAGCATAATAGGTTTTCTCTAATGGAAGAAATAAAATAAAACAAGTAAAAGGGAGGTAAGTTCGGCCGGGCCGAATCTTGGGTACCCACCACCATGGATAAATTAACCATTATCTTTTATAACAACTCCACTACCATATCCATTGTGATATGCAAATCGGAGCTGGTCAGGAACATATTTGGTTGAGGTCCCGAGAACTCTGATACAAGTCACAGTTTCCTTGAAATCGGGCATCAATTCCGTTTTTTATCGTATTAAGACCCTGAATTAGAAGATCGATCTCTATGGCAGCTATTTCTAAATTAGGTTGGTCTGGAACATGTGTTGGTCGGATGACGGATAACTGTGTCAAATTCCAGCGAAATCAGGTAATAAATGACGATTTTATGGGCTCAAGACCCATAAGCGGCAGATTGCTCTATATGGCAGCTATATCTTAATGTAGTGCTATCTGAACGATATTTGGGTCGGATGTCGGGAGGCTTAGAATAACTCACCATTTCAAATATCAGCGAAATCGGGTAGTACTTGCGGATTTTATAGGCTCAAGACCCATAATCGGCAGATCCGTCTATATGGCAGCTATATCTAAATATGGTTCGATCTGAACTATATTTGGACAACTCACTCTTTCAAATTTCAGCGAAATTGAGTAATAATTGCGGCTTTTATGGGCTTAAGATCCTGAATCGGCAGATCGGTCTATATGGCAGCTATATCTAAATAAAGTCCAATCTGATTCATATTGAGATCGGATACCGAGAGACGTAAACCAACTTACCATTTCAAATTTAAGCGAAATCGGGTAGTAAATGCGGATTTTATAGGCTCAAGACCCATAATCGGCAGATCCGTCTATATGGCAGCATTATCTAAATATAGTCCGATCTGATGAACTATATTTTGGTCGGATGTCGGGAGGCTTAGAACAACTCACCATTTCAAATTTAAGCGAAATCGAGTAAAAATTGCGGCTTTTATGAGCTTTAGACCCAAAATCGGCAGATCAGTCTATATGTCACCTATATCTAAATATGGTCCAATCTAAACCATATTTGGGTAGGATATCGGGAGGCTTAGAACAACTCACTATTTCAAATTTCAGCGAAATCAGACAATAATTACGGTTTTTATAGGTTTAAGATCTTAGTCGGCAGATCGGTCTATATGGCAGCTAAATCTAAATATAATCCGATCTAAACCATATTTAGGTCGAACTTTCTGAGGCTTTAAACAACTCACATTTTTAAATTTCAGCGAAATCGGATAATAAATAAAGCTTTTATGGGCTTCAGATCCTAAATCGGCAGATCAGTCTATATGGCAGCTATATCTGAATATGGTCCGATCTTAACCGATTTCTGATGAGATGTCGGAAAGCTTAAAAGAACTCACTGTTTAAAATTCCAGCGAAATCGGTTAAAAAATAAAGGTTTTATGCGTTTCAGACCCTTTCTCGGCAGATCGGTCTATATGGCAGGTATATCTAAATATGGTCCGATTTGAACTATATTCGGATCGGATGTCGGGAAGCTTAGAAAAACTCACTATTTTAAATTTCTGCTTAATCAGATACTAAATAAAACTTATGGTATTCAGACCCTTAATCGGCAGATCGGTCTATATGGCAGCTATATTTAAATATAGTCCGATATGAACCATATTTGGGTTGGATGTCGGGAGGCCTAAAACTACCCTCTGTTTCCAATTTCAGCGAAATCGGATAAAAAATAAATCTTTTATGGGCTTCAGACCCTTTACTGGGAGATCGGTCTATATGGCAACTATATCTAAACATAGCCCGATTTCAACTATATTTGGGTCGGATGTCGGGAAGCTTAAAAAACTCACTGTTTCCAATTTCAGCGAAATCGAGTAATAATTGCGGGGTTTATGGGCTACAGACCCTTTATCGGCAGATCGGTCTGTATAGCAGTTATATCCAAATGTGATCTGATTTGGCCCAACCAAGAACTTAACCTGCGTGCAGCAAAAATAAGTATCTGTGCCAAATTTCAGCTCAATATCTCAATTTTGAAGGCTGTAGAGTGATTACAAAAGGCGGACGGACAGACGGATAGACGGGCAGGCGTACAGACATCGTTAAATCGCCTTAGAATTTTACGACGATCCGAATTATATATACTTTGTAGGGTCGGAAATGGATATTGCGATGTGTTGCAAATGGAATGACTAAATGAATATACCCCCTATCCTATGGTGGTGGGTATAACAAGTAAAAGCGAGCTTAGTTCCAAGTTGGTATGAATCTTTGGTACTCGCCCCCATGAATTCCGCTAATAAAGTACCCTTATTAACTGAGTTTGTATTTGAATTATTTTGGTCTCAAGAAGTCATATCGGGATATCGGTACTTGGGGGCCTAGATCACCATATTGATCGATTCGGATAAAACTTGGCACTGATATTGTAAGTCAAAAAGATAGGCTTTCGAGCCAAACTTCAGACAAATCGGATGAATTTTGAGGTCATCTAGGGGCTCAAGAAGTCAAATCGAGGGATCGGTTTATATGGGGGCTATATCTGTGTGTAAACCGATTCAGATCATACTTGACATGGTTGCTGGAAGTCATGACTTAAGTTTTTGTTCCAAATTTCAGACAAATCGGATGAAAATTGAGGCTGCTAGGGCCTCAAAAAGTCAAATCGGGGGATCGGTTTATATGGGGGCTATATCTGCTTATAGACCGATTCGGATCATACTTGGCATGAATCTAAGAAGTTTTAGAAGTTATAACACAAGTCTTTGATCCAAATTTCAGCTAAATCGGATAAAAATTGAGACTTCTAGGGGCTCAAGAAGTCGAAAACGGGGATCGGTTTATGTGGGGGTTATATCTGTTTATATACCGATTCGGACCGTACTTAGCATCGATATTGGAAGTCATAACTCAAGTCTTTGTTCCAAATTTCAGACAAATCGGATGAACATTGAGGCTTGTAAGGGATCAAGAAATCAAATCGGGAGATCGGTTTATATAGGGTCTATATCTGTTTATAGATCGATTCGGATCATATTTGGTATGAATGTTGGAATTCATAACACAAGCCTTAGTTCTAAAATTCAGCCAAATCCAATGATATATCTCTCATAAAAACCGATATTGGATCTTAACTTCGTGAGCCGCTAGAGGGCGCAATTTTCATCCCATTTTGCTGAAATTTTGCATTAAGTGTTTTGTTTTGACCATCAACAACAATGCCAAGTATGGTTCAAATTTGTTCATAACCTGATATAGCTCCCATGTAAACAGATTTCGGGTCTTGACATCTTCAGCCGCTAGAGGGCGCAATTATTAACCGATTCGGTTGATATTTTGTATGAAGTGTTTTTTTTTTAATTCCAACAACCGTGATGAGTATGGTCAAAATCGGTTCATAACCTGATATACCTCCCATGCAAACCGATTTCGGGTATTGCGCCCTCTAGCGGCTCAAGGCTAGAGGGCGCAATTATTAGCCGATTTGGTTGAAATTTTGCATAAAGTGGTTTGTTGTGACTTCCAACAATTGTGCCATGTATAGTTTTAATCGGTCTATAATCTACTATAGCTCCCACATAAACAGATCTCCCGATTTTATTTCTTGATCCCCTATAGGGCGCAATTCTTATCCGATTTGGCTAAAATTTTGAAACAATGAATTCCATTTGCGTCTCCAACAGCCAAACCACGTTAGCTCCAGTCGTCACATGACTTGGTATAGCTCAAATAGCATAGCATATAAAGAGATATGGGCTAAAGAATTTGACCAATGTGCGCCATGGTGAAGGGTATATAAGATTCGGCACGGCCGAACTTAGCACGCTTTTACTTGCTTTAATTTAGTTTATGCAATTTTATGTTCTGTTCACTATTTAAAGAAACTTTGAAAAAGTTTCTTTTTGAGCTAGCCTAGAAATCGAAGTTATCAGTTAAAATTGCTGTATTTTCGGATATCGTAATGGAATTTTGCCGTAAATCAAAAATCGATTACTTTATCGAAAATTTAGTAAATCAATTAGGCGCCATTTTTAAGGGCCAAATACCCCACTTACTTCTTATAGCATCACCAGATAAAATTTATTCGAAGGGTGCCTAAAAACATGTGTTGCTTAAAAGTAAATAGCTGCGTTGCCTTACCAGCCAGCTTATTTAGCAGTGCCTTTTTTTGCTGGGATATTATAACGATCTTTCTATATGCTTGTTTGGTGGAGCAGGCATTTCCCTTAGCTACTTTACAGATCTTAAATGTCTGATTTTGGTTTTTGGGGTAATTATTAAGGTACAAACAAAAGTTCGCCTATATGGGTCCATCCATTTGCGAAATGACTGACCTAAGAACCTTTTTGGGGTTTTCCTCTACCAACATTCGAATTTTCCAGTCTTGTGATTGGTTGTTATTTCAAATAATATTTTCACTATAATTAAAGTTAATTTAGTCAAATATTCATTAAAATGAATTGCGTATAAAACTTTTTTTAAATCTAATCAATATCTATATTGAATCGTAGTAAATTCGACGATTGGGTTCTTCAGCCTTTTCGCGTCTTATATGATAGAATGTGGAACATAGAATGTGCAAGAGCAGGGTTTCCAAGCCTGTAAGAACAAATGAGAAAATTCACTATCAAAACCAATATTTCCGTATTAGTTGAACTTACCAAAAATAGGCAAAAAATTTGCCAAAAACTCAAAATGAGCAAATGGCAGAGTCACCATATTGAATCCAATAAAAAAAATTGTAAATGCCGTAGCCCCAAAGACACATAGCAACAATGGTATTAACATTAGATGACGTCTCTGTATTAAGAGAGAAAAGGAAGCGTTTTTTTTTAATTAAAATTTCCTAAAAAATCTTTTCTTTGAAAATGTCTTACCTTACAAGCCCCCAAAATCAATAGAATCGAGGCAATGGCTCCAGCCCCATATATGGTGAAGTTGAGAATATTTCTGTTAATATATTTGGTACGATGACTTTCCTCCACTAAAAGGTTATTTGAAATATATTTCAGAGAAAAAAATAACAAATAAATAAATATTTTTTATTTAATGGAATAAATAACAAAAAACTAACTAGAGTGCCCAACATCTGTGACCGTTCTCAGTACGCTCCTGAATTTGACACTTCCAATTCTTAGACAGGAAACTGAATTGGAAGTGTCACATTCAGGAGCCTACTGAGAAGGCTCACAGATGTTGGGCACTATGTAGATGGGCCGTAGGCTCGTAATGGGGCCCGAATCTGGCGATAGTCCACTGGCTCTACAGGAGCGTGATTAGACCAATACTTACTTACGCCTCAGTAGTTTGGTGGACTGCTATGGAGAAAAAGTGCCACACAATAGATTCAGAAAACATGTTGTCTTGGCATAAGCGGAGCGATGAAGACTACGCCCACTAGGGCACTGGAGACCATTCTAGATATCCTACACCTTGACATACAGAGCAGCTCATACCATCGGATACCTGAGATGAGCCTGGAGGTCGAATGCGAGGCACTGCTGCCAGCGGTACAGTCTTGGATTGTCATCTGGAAGATCATGTTACACGGATGGATCAAAGCTAGAGTGGGCCTGGGGGTCTACATTGAGAACCCAGGGACTGAGATCTGTTTTAGATTGCCTGACCATAATACGGTCCTGCAAGCGGAGATCCGGGCGATCATGAAATGCGTGAAATAGTGTGGTGCTAAAGCGAGGACTTCGAGTGTGAACAGCTCTACTGACAGTAAAATAGGCATAAGGACAATAACAACCAGGATGGTAAGGTCACAAACAGTCTAGCAGAGTAAGAAACATTAACGCCTTCTCTGAGTTTGGTTGGATGCCGTGCCATAACGGAGTAAGGGGGAATCAAAGGAGAAGGCCAGGAACTGCCGTCAATAAACTTGGTTAACCCGAAACCTTTCGGGTCGACGCAGTCCGAGTTAAGGGCATGGGCGAAGAATGTGGATGCATCCCTGCGGAATAGCGAAACGATAGGTAGGACGGCGAAAATCCTATGATGGTTCAGATGGAGGAGAGAATGTTCCATTTACAGGAACCGCAAAATACCTGGGTGTTTTGCTGGACAGCAAATTGAATTTCAAATCCAACATTTTGAAAAGGGCAACAAAGGCAACTCTTGCCCTATACACCTGCAAGAGAGCCATTGGCAAAAGTTGGGGGCTTAGGCCGCGTGTCATGCATTGGGTATATACTGCAGTTGTTAGATCTATAATGTTATATGGTGTTGTGGTCTGGTGGACGGCGCTTCACTCAGTACTTAACCGGATCCAAAGGTTAGTTTGTATGTGCATTATAGCCGCACTGAGGACGACACCCTCAGATGAACCGAATTTAATGTCACATCTAATGCCCCTGGACATTGGGCTAGACAAATTGCTGCGACCATTACCGTTAGGCTAAGGTGTAAAAGTAGTCGCGTATGCTGATGACCTGGCAATTGCGGTTAGGAGGAAAATTTCTCAGCGCTCTAAGAGATATAATTTAGAGAGCTCTACGTGCAACAGCGAAGTGGGCTACCGTAAGCTGTCGAGGTGTAAATCCGTTCAAGACAGAAGTACTGCTTTTCAGCAGGAGACACAAGTTACCTACAGCGGCACCTGTCTCCTTGGAGAGAAGAGAAAGGGCAAGAAAGGCAATTCTTGACCTATACACCTGTACGAGAGTCATTGGCAAAAGTTGGGGGTTTAGATCGCGCGTCATGCATTGGGTATATACTGCAGTTGTCAGACCTATAATGCTATATGGTGTTGTGGTTTGGTGGACGGCGCTTCACTCAGTACTTAACCGGATCCAAAGGTTGGTTTGATTGTGCATCACAGCTGCACTGAGGACAACAACATCTGATGCACTGAATTTAATGCTACATTTTATGCCTCCTGACATTGTGGCTAGAAAATTGCTGCGACCACTGCCGAGAGGTTAAGGGAGCTTTCTCATTGGTCATGTGGCGGCTACGGACACTGTATTATCCTTGATACAATATTCGATGCCCCAGGAAGTGTGGATTACACCCTACCTGAGCCGCTTTTTGATAGAAAGTACTGTACCACTATTCCTGAAAGAACCGATTGGAACTACGATATCCCTGGTAACGGAAGTTACATAGACTTCTATACGGATGGTTGCAAACTTAGCGACCGGGTTGGCTTTGGGGTGTATAAATATCATCTTAGACAGCCAGGCAGCCTTTAAATCCCTGAAGAAAGTATTTTTGAACAGAAAAACCGCCCTTGACTGTCGCAAAACTCTCAACGAGATGGCGGAACAGTTCAAAATTGACTTGTTCAGGGTGTGGGGTTACAGAGACATCCCAGGGATTTGTAAAGCGGACAAGCTTGTGAGACTAGGAACTACCCTACACATTTCAGGGATAATGGAATCTGTGTTTATGCCTCTAGCGACATGTAAGCTAAGTTTTCAAAACCTCCCCCGAAGGACATCGAATGATCGATGGATATGAGCCATAACGACGGTTGGCATAAATATCTTCTCAGGCACCCAAGCAGCCAGTAATTCTCTCATTTTTCTGAACACAAAAACCGCCCTCAACTGTTGCAGATCTCTCGGCGAAATGGCTGAAGAGTTCAAAATTCACCTTTTTTGAGTGGCGGGCCACAGAGATATCCCAGGGAATTCTAATGCGGACGAGCTTGAGAGACTAGGAACTACCCTACACATTCCAGGGATACTAGAATCTATGGGTATGCCTCTAGCAACATGTAAGCAAAGTTTTGAGAACCAAGCCCGAAGGACAACAAATGATAGATGGCCACAAAGAGGGGGCAGTGAGCATTCCAAAACTATTGGGTTGCCCAAAAAGTAATAGCGGATTTTTTAAAAGAAATTAAATGGATTTTTAATAAAACTTAGAATGAACTTTAATCAAATATACTTTTTTACACTTTTTTTCTAAAGCAAGCTAAAAGTTACAGCTGATAACTGACAGAAGAAAGAATGCAATTACAGAGTCACAAGCCGTTGAAAAAATTTGTCAACGCCGACTATGTGAAAAATCCGCAATTACTTTTTGGGCAACCAAATATGAGGTCTAATTTAGACTTGAAGAGGTCTACCGCTTTGTTGTCATTGGCTAGAACAGACGTCTCAGTCATTGTGTCCGTCATGACAGGTCACTGTCAAATCTGAAAACATGCTGACAGATTGAAGTTTGCCAGCAACGATTTTTGCAGAAGCTGTGAGGACATCGAAAAAAAGAGACTGTAGAACACCTTCTGTGTGTGTGTCCCACTCTAGCAGTCAAAAGGAGTTCCTTTTTAGATTCTTTGAAAACCTGTCGGATTTAGCGGATGTGAACATTCGCAAGTTGTTGGGCTTTTTATAGCGATCTGGATGTTTCAACGATAGGAACTAGAAGGCATCTTCCTTCTTCTGTACCTGTGGTATCACAATGAACATCTTGGTGAGTCTGATGGCAGACTGCCACTTCAACCTAACCTAATCTAACTCATCCAAATCGCGTGAAGATGAGGTGGTCAGTATAGCTATTGGTATCATAACGAGACACATAGGACAACGAGCTAACTTATGTAAAATCGGTGCGGAAAGTGATACCATGTGTAGGGCATGTGGGGAAGATGATGAGACGTTGGAGCATTTCCTTTGTCATTGCCAGGCTTTCGCATCTAACAGATACCACCAGTTAGTTGGGGACATGAATCAACTTAGGGGCGTGGTATGGAAAACAATTAAGGATTTTGTAAGTAACACGGAATTCCAAACTTAGATTTTCTTTCTCGAAGTTACTTCTTAGAATTTAGAGCGCACAATAAGCCGATTACTGTTTGAGGTGTATGTCCATATTGGCATGGGGCAGATTAATATCCGTATCCTCTTTTCAACCTAATCTAACCTTACCTAATCCTAGTCTGTTATCACCGTTTATTCTTGACATTGTTGTTAAGCGTGTTGTTTGCTTGCGGAGGAGTTTTATAGTGTTGGTTAACGTTAAATTCCACGCATTTAGCGGAAAGAGCATTTTATTTGCCATAAACAAGCGAATCAGCCAGATTGGTAAATAAACTAGACCAATTATTTATCATAAGAAGGAATTTTTAAGAACTTTCTTCAAAGTCATCGTTCAATTTGCTCATATTAAGACCAGAAAAGTCTCGTCTTCTGAAGCCTATGAGGAGAAACCACTTTCCAATTTTTTTTTTCTTGTATACTCACTTCCTTCCCGGCTAAGAATTATCCACAAATTTATACTTTCTTGAAGAATAAGGACAAGACTTAAGGCAGCTGCAAATGAGCCAATAATTACACATTGCTTAGTAAGAATGTCCAAAGTCATATTTCTAAATTTGAAATTTTTTGCCAAGATGCTGAAAACACCGAACTTCCACTACAAGTGATGAAAAACTGTCTCTAAGATTAAGAACAGACAGTGCTCTTGGGATTGACAAAACAAAGAAATTAAAAAAAAGAAAAACATTTTCTGTGACTCACAAAAATATTCCTATATACAATTTATCAAGAATTAATTAAAAATTCTTAGTATACACGGGGGCACGAATGTCATAAAGATTGTCGAATGACACGACGATAAGCATTCACTGGTCCCAAGCGGCGATAAGGTTTATAAAAAGCTTTTAATACATATCGTACAACAAACAACCGCTGAAGCGGGAGTTTACAAACTAAAATAAGCAGGTAAAGGTGTTTTTTATACGATGGGTCGCATGCTAGTATCGTCATCCTGTTTGCAAAACCTCGAAATATTAGTCTAAGACCCCATCTTATATGTTTGCTTGTTGATAAGTTTGTGTGTTTCTTATAGACTCAATGACAGATGGTGCAGAATGCTCTCACGGCAAAAATACGATACTTAATTTTTTGATATATGAAGGGGGAAGGGCAAACCCTCCCCCTTACCATAGTTCTCAAAAACGCCAGATCTCGGATATAAGTGGGGCGATTCAAGCAAAATGTTGTTTGCACACTTATTATACCCCCAAAACAAACCAGTAAGGGCGGTGCCGACTGTATAATACCCTACACCATTTCTAAATTTGGGAGCCATATCCAATTCTGAACCAATTTTGATTGACCTCGGCAGATGGATTATTATACAATCCGTATCAAATTTGGAGCAAATATGTTCAGACTGCAGTAACTACGGTTGACAAATGACAACATTATTGCAAATTATATCTAATCTGAAACTGAACTGATTTCGAGGAAAGCGTTGTGCAAAATTTTGTCAAGCTTGATCAATAAATGCGCTTGCAGTGACTCTTGGAGTGAAAATCAGGCAACATACATATATGACAGCTATATCTACATCTGGGCCGATTTCTATGCGATTCACCAGTAATGTCGAGAGTCATAAGAAAATCCTTCCTGCCGAATTTAAAGAGAATCGGGTAAAAAATGAGCACTTTATTGCAATATTTCTCAAAATCGGACGAACATACATATATGGGAGCTATATCTTAATCTGAACCGATTTCGACCGAACTTCTCAGATATTGTGGCAGTTGTCAAGGAAAACAGTGTATAAAGTTTTGGAAAAATTGGTCAATAAATGCCCTTGCTGTGACTCTTTAAGTTAAAATCGGGCTATATATACATATATAACAGCTATATTTATATCTGAACCGATTTCAATGAAATCTACCAGTGATATTCAGAGTTAAGAGAAAATCCTTCCAGAGAAATTTCGAAAGAATCGGTAAACAAATGACCATTTTATTGCATTAATACTGCGAATCGGACGAAAATATATATTGGAGCTATATCCAAATCTGAACTGATTTTTTCCAATTTCAATAGGCTTCGTCTCTAGGCCGAAAAACATGCCTGTATCAAATTTTTAGATGATCGGATGAAAACTGCGATCTGTACTTAGTACACAAATTAACATGGACGGACAGACAGACAGACGGAAAGTGATTCTGAGTCGATCGGTATACTTATCAATGGGTCTATCTCTTTTCTTTCAGGGTGTTACAAACAAATGTACTAAGTTATAATACCCTGTACCACAGTAGTGGTGTAGGGTATAAAAACTGGTATCTAAATTTGGGGTGAGGTGGCTAAGGGGGCTGCCCTACCCCCAAAGCCTGCCAAATGGATATATAGACCAATCATGACAAATGGGTTTCAAATGAAAGGTATTTGAGAGTAGAAAACTAATTTAATATCCAATTATTGGTTTAAGGGTTTGGAGGGACGCCGCACACCGAAGCCCTACCAAGCTGGCCACATTTACCGACCATGGCAATATGGGGCTCAAATAAAAGGTAGTTGAGAGTAGAATAACACCGGTATTCACGGTACTCAGTTAAGAATTCCGTGCTACTTACAAAACCCTTAATTGTTTTCAATGCCACTCCCCTAAGGTGGTATTGTGTCCCCACCTAAGTGGCGGTATCTGTTAGATGCGAAAGCCGGGCAATGACAAAGGAAATGCTCCAACGTCTCATCATCTTCCCCGCATGCCCTACACATGCTATCACTTGCCGCACCGATTTTACATAAGTGAGCTTGTAGTCCTATGTGTCCCTTTATGATACCAATAGCTATACTGACCTCCTTCTTGCCTCCTTTCACTAATAGACTCGTCTTCTCACGATCTGGATCACCCCATACGATTTTCGCCATCCTACCGACCGTGACCGCCCGGATCTCCGCCTGCTGGACCGTATTATGGTCTGGCAGTCTAAAACAGACCTTAGTCCCTGGGTTCTCAATGTAAACCCCTAGGCTCACTCTGTCCTCAAGCTTTGATCCATCCGTGTAACATGATCTTCCAGATGGCAATACTAGGGTTCCGTCAATCCAAGACAGTGCCGATGGTAGTAGTACTTCGCACTCGACTTCAGGATTTATCTCTGGTATCCGATCGGACACCTCTTCCCTTCCTTCCAGGTTTCTTATGATCGCACCGATTATACCGCTGCTCCCACCCTCAATCCATTCTCCCATCGCCTTAAGTTTCATTGGTCGGATATCTAGAATAGTCTCCAGTGCCCTAGAGGGCGTGGTCCTCATCGCTCCGCCTATGCCAAGACAAGATGTTCTCTGAACCTGTTGTATGGTCCTGATGTTGCACTTTCTCTCCATAGCAGATCGCTTTAAAAAGCCCAATAACTTGCGAATGTTCACATCCGCTAAATCAGACAGGTTCTTAAAGAAATCAGGAACTCCTTCAGTCTGCTAGTGCGGGACACACACACAAGGTGTTCTATAGTCTCTTCATCTGCGATGTCCTCACAGCTTCTGACATCAAAAGTCGTTGCTGGCAAGCTTCAGTCTGTCAGCAGGTTTTCCGATTAGACAGTGATCTGTCATGACGGACACAATGAATTAGACGTCTGTTTTAGCCAGTGACACCAAAACGGTAGGCCTCTTCAAGTCTAAATTAGGCCACATAGTTTTCGAATGCACACAGCCGCTCCCTCTTGCGACCATCAATCATTTGTTGTCCTTCGGGTATGGCCCTGAACACTTAGGGTAGTTCCTAGTCTCGCAAGCTCATCCACTTTACAATTCCCTGGGATATCTCTGTGGCCCGACACCCAAAACAGATGAATTTCGAATTGTTCAGTCATATCGTTGAAATATCTGCGACAGTCGAAGGCGGTTTTTGTGTTCAGAAATACCTTTTCCAGGGATTTAATGGCTGTCGGGCTGCCTGAGAAAATATTTATGCCAATCGTCGTTATGACATTATATCTAAGCCATTCCACCACTTGCATAAATGCAAGGATCTCCGCTTGATATAAACTGCAGTGATTGGGTAACCTTTTCAATTTAGCCAGTTCTAGATCTTTAGAGTACACCACAAAGCCCATCTGGTTGTTTAGTTTGGAACCATCCAGGGATATCGTAGTTCCAATCGGTGCTATCAGGAATAGTGGTAGGGTGTAGAGTGTAATCCACACTGCCTGGAACATCGGACATTGTATCAAGGATAACATAGTGTCCGTAGCCGCGAAGTGACCAAGGAGAAAGCTCACTTACCCTCACGCCAGGGGTCGCTGCAATTTGTCTAGCCACAATGTCCAGAGGCATAAGATGTAGCATTAAATTTAGTGCATCAGATGGAGTCGTCCTCGGTGTGGCTGTGATACACAAGCAAGCCATCCTTTGGATCCGGTTGAGAATTGAGCAGTAGATGGACTTTTGGAGCGCCGTCCACCAGACCATAACATCATATAGTATTATAGGTCTGACAAAAACAGTGTATACCCAGTGCATAACACGCGGTCTAAACCCCAACTTTTGCCTATGGCTCTCTTACAGGTGCATAGGGCAAGAGTTGCCTTTCTTGCTCTTCCCAAAATGTTGGATTTGAAGTTCAATTTCCTGTTCAGTCGAACTCTCAGGTATTTTGCTCTTCCCAAAATGTTGGATTTGAAGTTCAATTTCCTGTTCAGTCGAACTCTCAGGTATTTTGCGCTTTCTGTAAATGGAACATTCTCTCCTCCCAGGCAGACAGCTGAAAAGAACTATTTCTGTCTTGCACGGATTTACACCTAGACCACTCTCGGTAGCCCACTTTGCTGTTGCACATAGAGCTTCCTGAGTGCTTCTTCTGCGAACTTGGTGCGGATTCAAGCTAGTGCGGATGCGAGCTAAGCGCAGATGCAATTGGGTGCGGTGATGAGGTCGAGATGCGTTGCAGATTGTTTGGAATCCCTGGGTAGTACCCGGGCCCACGATGTGACGCTGACATGGGTTCCTGGGCATGAGGAGATTCCAGGAAATGAGAGGGCGGACGAGTGCGACCTCTTATCGAAAGCCAGCAACTCCCTCGTCCTCCTCCGGTCGATGACTGGCCATAGCGCCTTTGCAGTCCGGCAACCATCCACCGAGCTCCAACTTGCCGCCGACGCCGCCCTGGCCATTCCATCTACTGTGTTCAGTAGCTCGACAAGTGGCACATAGCCAAGACCTTGACATAGGGCATAACCGAACACTGTGTCATGGGCTGCATGGCGGGGCGCATGGGTATACCGAACAATGACTTCTGTAGGAGTTGCCTCGATGCGGATGAGGTGAAGACTATTAAGCACTTGATGTGTTCCTGTCCCTATCTGCAAAGACGTAGGCTCTCCTTTCCGGGAAGCTGTTTCTTCTGTGATCTGGGTGAATTTGCGAACGCACCTCTGGAGGTTTGTTGAGGGATCAGGATGGTTCCGACGGGGGTTGCCACAGGCTCTTGCGTAGGTGGATCCGCGCTTGTGTGGGGACTGGCGTTTCTTTACCCCCCCGCTCAGGTTCTCTACTCCTCCTGTCTTTCTTTTATTCGTGTATAACCTCTAGTCCGGGGCCTTCCATCTTCTTTCTCTTCCCTTTCTCTCTTTAGGGTACCACAATTGGACAAACTGCAACTCCAAGTGAACTCAACTTTGGAGGACAATCCATTCAACCTAACCTAACCTCAGGCTGAGGATTTTTGGAAGATCTTAGAATCATGCAAGATTCGCGTGGACGAGTAAAGTTGGGCATTACTCGACTGAGCGAGTAACATATAAGTATTTGGTAATATTTATTAAATGTTATTCTATAGGAGTTGCACTTTATTCGCTTGGTATAAAGATATATTACGATTAATTTGTTCATTAACAACGTAACAACTCTCACAAGCTGAAATGTTCGTCTTACTCTTCATAATCGTCATACTAAGCACCTACCGTTATAAACGGTGATTTTATAGTTATTATCCTTTTGGCAACACTGCTTTATACAGCTCACGCCTGTTTAGTGTATTGTTTGCGTGCTCTGTTAAGAAAGTTCATCGCGCGTTCATTGTGTTCAGCGACGAAGCTCAGTTTTGGCTCAATGGGTTCATAAATAAGCAGAATTGTCGAGTTTGGAGTAAAGTTCAGCCAAATGCATTGCAAGAGCTACTAATACATCCAGAAAGAGTCACAATTTGATGCGGTTTATGGGCTGGTGGTATCATTGGACCGTACTTTTTCAAAGATGATGCGAATCGTAACGTAACTGTGAATAGTGGGCTCTACCGCGAGATGAAATGCAACTTTTCTGTGCCCAAAATGCAAGAGCTTGACTTGCATGGCATGTGGTTTCAACAAGACGGTGCCACATGCCACATAGCAGGCATAAAAATGGACTTATTGAGAGGCGAGTTTGGTAAATATTTTATTTAAAGTTCGAGACCGGTCAATTGACCGCCTAGATCGTTCGATTTAACGCCTTCAGACTATTTTTTGAGGGGCTATATTAAGGGTCATGTACGTCTGTTGGCGTATTGGAAGACAACATTGTAGCATTTATTCGCAAGATACCCATCGAAATGTTGGAATCTTGGTTAGTATGCTATAATTTGACGAGGCACATGGACCATTTGAGGCGCAGTCACGGTCAACATTTGCATGAAATAATAAAGATTTCATGCGGGCATCCTGGCCCATAACTGAAACTTTCCTCTCGGAAAATAAAATACCATCCATAGCCCACTTTTAGTAGTTTAAAATTGAAGTTTTTATTTAAGTCATACTAATTACATATATGTATTAATAAATTACAAGCTACATTATTGCCTCTATTGGTATAAATATGTATAT
This sequence comes from Stomoxys calcitrans, assembly GCF_963082655.1. Classification (NCBI taxonomy): domain Eukaryota; kingdom Metazoa; phylum Arthropoda; class Insecta; order Diptera; family Muscidae; genus Stomoxys; species Stomoxys calcitrans. Next base: position 126,433,685 of record NC_081556.1, read on the forward strand.
TTTATTGCCTTATTGAAATGTAATTTCAGGACTACACACCAAACAATCACTTTTCGTTTGGTGATTTCCAAATTTTGAAGTAAAGTTGTAAAGTGTTGATGCCTCTTATATAGGTTATGCTTTATATATATTGTATTTTTGTTTCCATATAATGAGGGCTTATATCCAATAATGTCATTCCAAAGCTCAAGAAGTCTGTGGACAGTCATTATTGCTTATGGGCCCTCGGTCCCGTAAACCAATACTATGAAAATAAACTTTTGATCGACTAAAAGTCAATGAGTTCCATTTCAGTTTTTTTTTCCCAAAATTCCAGATATACATGTATTGGTGTAAGTATCGCTTACATGGCATTTGGACCATGTTCAAATAGCTCGTTTTTCGTGTCATAAATTCGATTTAAATTTTGTTTTTTTTGTTTTTCTAAATTCAGCGACTTTTTTAAATCTTGCGATAGTTATTTCGTTTAGCTTTCTGCTCTTCACTCCTTTCGTGTCTTATTTGAGAAAACAAAGAACACAGAGTATACAAAATAAGGATTTGAGCACCTGCAATGGGATAAACATCGGAAATTATATGAAGGAACAAGGGTTTATAGTTTCGCAAATAAACCTTACCAATAGTCGCTAAATATACGGCCAAAGTTTCCACGCGAACCAATGGCAAATGTTTGAAGTTACACGCTAGCGCATAGATGTAAATTCCAACCAAGGCAAAGCTGCACAACAACCAAGGTGCCATTAGAAGATGCCGTCTCTGGAAATTGTAGTGAATTCGAAATAAGTTGTTATAAACATAAAATCTAAAATTCTTACCTTGTGTACACCCCAAATAAGAAAAATAGAGAATAGGGAGACTGTACCATAAAGCATAATGTTGCCATAGTGTTCATCCAAGTCTTCCGCTGAAATTATTAGAAATAGAAGCTATTAGAAACAGTTTAATAAAAATCAATTTGTGTTTGTTTGTAGGTTTGTTTGTTTGTGTGTTCCTTATAGACTCAGAAACGGCATAATGATCCCGTGGTGAAAATAGGGTACTACATTTTCTGATATCTGAAGGGGGGGCGGACCCTCCCCTTACCTTAATTTTCATAAACGCCAGATCTCGGAGATGGGTGGTGCGATTTAAGCGACATTTTGTGTGCTCTCATATAGTACCCCAAAAATAAAAATTTGGTATCCAAATTTCGGATGGGGTACCTAGGGGGGTCGCCCCACCCTAAAACCTACCAAACATATATTTAGACCAATCACGACAATATGGGACTCAAATGAAAGGTATTTAGGATAAGAAAACGTATCTGATATCCAATTGTCGGACCAAGTGTTAGGGGGGCCACCCCAACCCCCAAAAACACCCCTAAATCGGACATATTTACCGACCATAGCAATATGGGACTCAAATGAAAGGTATTTGGGAGTAGAATACGAATCTGATATCCAAATGTGGGACCATGTATCTGGAGGTCCACCCCTTCTCCAAAACACCCCCCAAACAGGACTTATTTACTGACCATGGGAATATGGGGTTAAATAAAAGGTATTTGAATGTAGAATTAGAATCTGATATCCAAATATGAGACAAAGTGTTTGGGGATTTAGGGTCTTAGGCCCATAAAAACGCTATTTATAATACGATTTTGCTGAAATTCGGGACCGTGAGTTGTGTGGGGCTACTCGAGATCCTTCTTCATTTTGGCTCCGATCGGTCCAGATTTCGATATAGCTGCCATATCTGACCGATCTCTCGATGTAAGGTCTTGGCCCCAAAAATGAAGCATTTTTTGTCCGATTTCTCTCAAATTTAGGACAGTGAGTTGTGTTAGGCCCTTCGACATCCTTCTTCAAATTGGCCTAGATCGGTTGACATCCTTCCTTCAAATTGGCCTAGATCGGTCTATACTGATCTGTCGATTTAAAGTTTTTGGCCATAAAAAGCGCATTTATTGTCCGATGTTGCCGAAATTTAGGATAGTTAGTTTTTTTGTCTCTTCGACATAATTCTACAATTTGGCTCGGATCGGTTCAGATTTGGATATAGCTGCCATATAAACCGATCTCTCGATTTGAGGTCTTGGCCCCATAAAAGGCACATTTTTTGTCCGATTTGGCTAAAATTTAGAAAAATGAGTTATACTGGGCTACTCGACATCCTTCTACTATTTGGCCTAGATCGGTCTATATTCGGATATAGCTGCCATATAGACCGATCTCTTCATTTAAGGTTTTGGCCCCATAAATGGCGCATTTTTTGTTCGATTTCGCTGAAATTTAGGTCAGTTAGTTGTGTTAGACTCTTCGACATCTTTCTGCAATTTGGCCCAGATCGGTCAAGATCTGGAAATAGCTGCCACATAGACCGATCTCTCGATATTAAAGTCTTGGACCCATAAAAGGCGCATTTTTTGTTCCAATTCTCTGAAATTCGACACAGTGGCCAAACTAGAATTTTCTTATATAATCTCTAAGAAAAAAACTTCAATTCTTAGCCCTAAGCAGTTTTTCTATGTTCTTCAAATTCATGGCGAGCGAAGTGCGCTTTACTATTTCCAAAGTTGTTCAAACGTACCAGATGGCACATATTCACTGTCACGCTCATCATGTCTTTTTTTGGGTGCTATATTTAGAAATGTTTATTTTTTGCTACTCACTATCTTTCCATTCCCAATTGTCCCATAAGTCCAGGCTTTCCCTTAGCAGGCATATCAGACTTATGACAGTGGAAAATGCACCAATTATGACACTTTGTCTTGTTAAAATATCCGTAGCCATTTTTTTGTGTGAAATTTGCGTGATTTGAGGTGGTTTTAGTAAAGTTTTTTTTTACAATTTTCTTTATTTAATTTTTAAATTGTTTTTTATTTAATTTTTCGGAAAACACTGACACTGAAACAGCTGTCACGATCTAAATACCAACGATAATAAACTACCGCTGAGAATAGAAATGCGGCAATACCTTGGCAAAGAGTGACAGTGAGAAATTGCCAAGCAAACATTGTGGCTGGGGAACACTAAGAAATTGTCTCAGCCATATGGTGTAATGGAAACGATATCCCTGGTTCAATTTCAGTGAATTCTGGTAAAAAATGAGACTTTTAAGTACTCAAATTGTTCTATATGACAGCTATATCGAAATGTGGCTCTAATGGAGGCCACCGTAGCGCAGAGGTTAGCATGTCCACCTATGACGCTGAACGCATGGGTTCGAATCCTAGGGAGACCATCAGAAAAAATTTTCTGCGGTGGTTTTCCCCTCCTAATGCTGGCAACATTTGTGAGGTTGCCATGTAAAACTTCTCTCCATAGAAGTGTCGCACTGCGGCACGTCGTTCGGAATCGGCTATAAAATGGAGGCCCCTTATCATTAAGCTTAAACTTAAATCAGACTGCACTCATTGATAGGTGAGAAGTTTGTCCCTGTTCCTTAGTGGAATGTTCTTGGGCAAAATTTGCATTTGCATAGCTCTATTTTTTAACAATTTTGTCTGCATTAGGGTTCCAGGGTTCCTTCTTTACCATAATGAGTGGTATGATAACACTTCTATTATAAAAATGTTCCATACGAATTGCAGTCATTTTGTATATACACATGTACGTATGTATAATTTTCACTGGGTTACTCAATGATTCTAAATACGCACTTGATTGTTGTTATTGCAGTCAAACTCTTTCTCTAGTTCTCACATCTTGTCGATCTTTGTTCGGGGCAACAGATTGAAACAATAAACACAGAGAGAAGAGGAGCGAGCAGTGGGCGCACAATTGACAAACCATTACTGCATTACATCAATGAGTGAGTGTGGGAGAGAGTGACACAAACAATTTTACATACATATGTCGGCGCTATGATGCTCGTATGCCCACAGAGAGAATAGCTATGCATATTTAGTGGGTTAAATATAGCACTGGGTGAGGGGATTTGTTAAATAAGCAAATATTTGTCAATTGAGTGTGTTATATAGTGAGTAAAAAAATATTAGGATGGGTAGGGAAAAGAAGAATTTGATGAGTTGATAAAATATTAAAAATATTATTTATTTATTTAAATCATATAAGCTTAGTTTGATTTAAATAAATTAAAGGTCTTGCGACCATAAAAGGCACTGAAATTTGCTGTATTGAGTTAATTTTGATAACTCTACATTCTTCCATACATGATGCAAATTGGACCATATATGGATATTGCTACCATATAGGCCAATCTCCCGAATTATAGTCTTGAGTCCATTGTGGTGGGTTCGGCTGGACTGAATATAAAGCGTTATAAAATGTTTTTATACCCACCACCCACGGATGGGGGTATATTCATTTTGTCATTCCGTTTGCAACACATCGAAATATCCATTTCCGACCCTATAAAGTATATATATTCTTGATCAGCGCAAAAATCTAAGACGATCTAGACATGTCCGTTCGTCTGTCTGTTGAAATCACGCTACAGTTTTCACAAATAGACATATTGAGCTGAAACTTTGCACAGAATATTTTTTTTTCCATAAGCAGGTTAAGTTCGAAGATGGGCTATATCGGACTATATCTTGATATAGCCCCCATATAGACCGATCCGCCGATTTAGGGTCTTAGGCCAATAAAAGCCACATTTATTATCCGATTTTGCTGAAATTTGGGACAATGAGTTGTCTTAGGCCCTTCGACATCCTTCGTGAATATGGCTTAGATCGGTCCAGATTTGAATATAGCTGCCATATAGACCGATCCTCCAATTTACGGTCTTGGGCCTATAAAAGCCTCATTTATTATCCGATTTTGTTGAAATTTGGGACAGTGAGTTGTGTTAGGCCCTTTAACATCCTACGTCAATTTGGCTCAGATCGGTCCAGATTTGGATATAGCTGCCATTTAGACCGATCTGCCGATAAAGGGTCTGAAGGCCTTAAAAGCTTTATTTATTACTCGATTTCGCTGAAATTTGAAACAGTGGGTCATTTTAAGCCTCCTGACATCTGATCTAAATATAGATTAGATCGGTTCATATTTAGATATAGCTGCCATATAGACTGACCTCCCGCTAAAGGGTCCGAAGCCCATAAAAGCTTTATTTTTTAACCGATTATCTTAAGAGGTCTAAAATTACTAATTTTTTTAAATTTCAGCGAAATGGTTTAGATTGGCCTTAATTTAGATATAGCTGCCCTATAGACCGATCTCCCGAGAAAGGGTCTGAAGCCCATAAAAGCTTTATTTTTTAACCGATTACGCTGAAATTTGAAACAGTCCGTAGTTTCAAGTCTCCCAACATAGGCCCCAAAGATGGTTCTGATCGGACTATATTTAGATATAGCTGCCTTATAGACCGATCTGCCGAAAAGGGGTCCGCAGCCCATAAAAGCTTTATTTTTTAACCGATTTCGCTGAATTTTGAAACGCTGAGTAGTTTCAAGTCTCCCAACATAGGACCCAAATATGGTTCTGATCGGACTCTATTTAGATATAGCTGCCTTATAGACCGATCTGCCGAAAAGGGGTCTGAAGCCCATAAAAGCTTTATTTATTACCCGATTTCGCTGAAATTTAAAACAGTGAGTTTTTCTGGGCCTCCCAATATCCGAACACAATTTGGTTCAGATCGGTTTGTATTTGGATATAGCTGCCTGAAAAACCAATATTTTGTTCTACAACATTGAACAGTGACTTGTATTTATTAGACCACTCAATGTCCATGACGAATTTGCGTGCTTAGGTTATCTAATTTTCACTAGATTGTGACGAAAAGGGGTTTACATATATACCCGAGGTGGTGGGTATCCAAAGTTCGGCCCGGCCGAACTTAATGCCTTTTCATTACTTGTTATAATTCGATTTTTATTTGCAGAGATTTCCGAATGTCCACATCTTTGGAAATGTTTGTCAGCCAAAGAAGGAAGTGCAATCTGCATTACTGCATTAAACAAAGAGAGCGTTACTAATCAATTTTCATTTGTCAGCGTCGAATACAAAAGTGCGCCCACAACGGGAAAAGTATATCTTGTATTGTATTATATATAGCCATGTTGTTAATTATGAAATAAGCAAATATGTTTGCTTGGGTGAATGTATGTTAGCAGTGCATTATAGTGAATGTCCAACATTAGAGTGTGTATAAGAATTTCAACATCACATTAGATGTTTTAGGTTTATCAAAAATAGTTTTATATCTTTTACCCGCCTTTGCAATTTAAAACTTTTAAAAACTAAAGGGTTTTCTAACAAGTGGTATTATTTTGAATCATTTGGTACCTGCCACGTCATATTCCAGATTTGGCCAGATCCCCCATTTGGATCTATGTTTTTTTACTTCGTATGTCCCCATATGCAAAAAAATTTTTTTTTGCACCAAACAATATTTGAAGCCTTCAGAGCAAATTTACTAAAAAATGCCGATTTGGAAGCTAACTTTGTCTGAAATGGGTATTTTAGAGATTTTTGTGAAAAACTTTAGGGCCCTGCCAAGAGGCACCCGGACTACCTAGGACATTGAAATTTTACACATGATCTCGGTAGCATCACATCTCTATCCATTTCAAAGAGTTATTTATGTCTATCCGTTAACCCAGAGAAGACTGAAATAATCCTGTTCACGAGGAGGAGGAAGGTGGGCCAATTTGATGCACCACGTTTCCTCAATAAGACGATTTCGATATCTGACAAGGTCAAATACTTAGGTGTAATCTTGGACAGAAAACTGAATTGGAAGCGTCACATTCAGAAGCGTACTGAGCAGACTCATAGATGTTGGGCACTATGTAGACGAAATGGGGCCCGAATCCTAGGATAGTCCACTGGCTCTACAGGAGCGTGATTAGACCAATACTTACTTACGCCTCAGTAGTTTGGTGGACTGCTAAGGAGAAAATGTGCAACATAAGGACCATAAAACAGGTTCAAAGTACATGTTGTCTTGGCATAGGCGGAGCGATGAGGACCACGCCCACTAGGGCACTATTCTATATATCCGACATATTGACAAACAGATCAAGTGTGAGGCAGCCACTTTGGCTTTGAGACTTAAGGCGATAGGAGAATGGATTGAGGATGAGAGCAGCTCATACCATCGCGGTATAATCGAGGCGACGATAGGAAACCTGGAAGGAAGGGAAGAGGTTTCCGATCGGATACCTGAAATGAACCTTGAAGCCGAGTGCGAGGCACTGCTGCCATCGGCACAGTCTTCGATTGAGTAGTATTGTATTGCCATCTGGAAGATCATGTGACACGGATGGATCAAAGCTAGAGGACAGAGTGGGCCTGGGGGTTTACATTGAGTACCCAGGGACAAAGATCTATTTTAGACTGCCTGACTATAATACGGTGCTGCAGGCGGAGATCCGGACGATCACGGAATGTGTGAAGTGGTGTGGTGCTAACGCGAGAACGTCGAGTGTGAACATATTTACCGACTATAAAATTGCCATAAGGGCAAAAACAACCAGGACGGTGAGGTCACGCACAGTCTTGCAGTGTAAGAAGGAGATTAACGCCTTCTCTGAGGATGGCAAAATTCGCATCGTTATGCCGGAACGGAATAAGGGGAAATGAAAGGGCGGTGAAGGCCAGAGGCCTTTCGTCAATAAACTTGGTTAACCCGAAGCCTTTCGGGTCCACGCAGTCTGAGTTAAGGCAGTGGGCGACGAATGCGCATGCAACAGTGTGGAACAGCGAAACGGTCGGTAGAACAGCGAAAATCCTATGGGGGGAACAAGATCGTGAGAAGACGAAGCTATTAGTGAAGGGAAGCAAGAAGGAGGTCAGTATAGCTATTGGTATCATAACGGGACACATAGGACTACAAGCTCACTTATGTAAAATCGGTGCGGCAAGTGATAGCATGTGTAGGACATGCGGGAAAGATGATGGGACGTTGGAGTATTTCCTTTGTCATTGCCCGGCTTTCGCGTCTAACAGATACCGGCACTTAGGTGAAGACACAATATCAGACATTAACCAACTTAGGGTAGTGGTATTGAAAACATTTAACGATTTTGTAAGTAGCACGGAATTCCTAACGTAAAATTTTCTTTTTAGAGGTTACTTTATAGTTTTTAGAGCGCACAACAAGCCGATTACTGGCTTAGATGTATGTCCATAGTGGCATGGGACGGATTAATATCTGCACCCTCTTTTCAACCTAACCTAACCTAACCTACTATTGATGTAGGTCATTGGGGATTGCAAATGGGCGATATCGATTTAGATTTGGATCTCCCGATTTCAATTCTTGAGCCCCTGAACTTTTGTCCGATTTGGCTGAAATTTTGCATATAGTCTTCTGTGCTGACTTCCAACAACTGTGCTAAGTACGGTCCAAGTCGGCCTATAACCTGATATAGCTCCCATGTAAAACGATCTCCCGATTTGATTACTTGAGCCCCTGGAAGCCGCAAGTAGTCCTCTGTTATGACTTCCAACAACTGTACCAAGAACGGTCTAAATCGGTCTATAACCTGATATAGCTCCCATATAATCTGATACACCGATTTGACTTTTTGAGCACTAACAAGCCGCAATTTTAGTCCGATTTGGCTGCGTTGTTCTGCTAAGATTTCCAACACAAGTGCCAAATACGGTCCAAATCGGTCCATTACCTGACATAACTCCCATTTAAACTAATCTGATATAGCTCCCATATAAAACGATCTTCCGATTTGACTTCTTGAGCCCCTTGAAGCCGTAATTTTTGTCTGATTTGGCTGAAATTTTGCAAGTTGTCTTCTGTTTTGACTTTCAACAACTGTATCAAGCACGGTTTAAATCGGTCTATAACCTGATATAGCTCCCATTTAAACTGATCCACCGATTTGACTTTTTGAACCCTTACAAGCCTCAATTTTTATCCGATTTGGCTGAAATTTGACATGCGTTTTTCTGTTCAGATTTCCAACACATGTGCCAAATACGGTCCAAATCGGTCTATAACCTGACATAACTCCCATATAAACCGATCTCCCGATTTGACTTCTTGAGCTCCTGGAAGCCGCATTTTTTGTCCAATTTAGCTAGCGCAGAGGTTAGCATGACCGCCTATGACGCTGAACGCCTGGGTTCGAATCGTGGCGAGACCATCAGAAAAAATTTTCAGCGGTGGTTTGCCACTTCTAATGCTGGCAACATTTGTGAGGTACTATCCCATGTAAAACTTCTCTCAAAAGAAATGTCGAACTGCGGCATACCGTTCGGACTCGGCTATAAAATGGAGGCCCCTTATCATTGAGCTTTAAACTTGAATCGGACTGCACTTATTGATATGTGAGAGGTTTGCACATAGTGCGAACAAGGATAATCGAGAGACCGGTTTACATGGGAGCAATATCAGGTTGTAGACCGATTTAGACCGTACTTGGCACAGCTGTTGGAAGTCATAAAGGGTGATTTTTTTGAGGTTAGGATTTTCATGCATTAGTATTTGACAGATCACGTGGGATTTCAGACATGGTGTCAAAGAGAAAGATGCTCAGTATGCTTTGACATTTCATCATGAATAGACTTACTAACGAGCAACGCTTGCAAATCATTGAATTTTATTACCAAAATCAGTGTTCGGTTCGAAATGTGTTCAAATTTTGACAAATTTTGTTCAGCGATGAGGCTCATTTCTGGTTGAATGGCTACGTAAATAAGCAAAATTGCCGCATTTGGAGTGAAGAGCAACCAGAAGCCGTTCAAGAACTGCCCATGCATCCCGAAAAATGCACTGTTTGGTATGGTTTGTACGCTGGTGGAATCATTGGACCGTATTTTTTCAAAGATGCTGTTGGACGCAACGTTACGGTGAATGAACACATTTCGAACCGAACACTGATTTTGGTAATAAAATTCAATGATTTGCAAGCGTTGCTCGTTAGTAAGTCTATTCATGATGAAATGTCAAAGCATACTGAGCATCTTTCTCTTTGACACCATGTCTGAAATCCCACGTGATCTGTCAAATACTAATGCATGAAAATCCTAACCTCAAAAAAATCACCCTTTATGACTTCCAACAGCTGTGCCAAGTACGGTCTAAATCGGTCTACAACCTGATATTGCTCCCATGTAAACCGGTCTCTCGATTATCCTTGTTCGGTTCCTAGAGGTTTTAATTTTTGCTGTTTTAACTGAAGTTTGGTATATTTTTATACTATTGGGTTGCCCAAGAAGTAATTGCGGATTTTTCATATAGTCAGCGTTGACATATTTTTTCACAGCTTGTTACTCTGTAATTGCATTCTTTCTTCCGTCAGTTATCAGCTGTTACTTTTAGCGTGCTTTAGAAAAAAAGTGTAAAAAAAGTATATTTGATTAAAGTTCATTCTAAGTTTTATTAAACATGCATTTACTTTCTTTTAAAAAATCGGCAATTACTCTTTGGGCAACCCAATAGTATAAAAATATGCCCTTCAACTAAATTAATTTTGTTGATGATGACTTCCCAAGATTCGGCGCGGCCGAAATTAGCACGCTTTTACTTGTTATGATTGATTTGGTAGAATATTTATTTTGAAGAAAGTTTTTTGAGGAAGTTTAAACATACAATATTCATCCCAATTGGAAATGCAATATATTTAGGAGTAAGATTTTCTTGTGGTATTGGCTTCCGTCTATTGAAGAATCCAGATTCCTTCTTGCCTTTATCCCTCCTCCCTGTTTACACTTTTTCCTTTAATTCCTTCACCATCAAATGCATTATATTTGAGTTATTGTTATTGATTTGATCTTCAACACCCTGTTTTCGTTTCTTGCAATTTTCAAGATATATTTCGCAAAATAATGCAAACACAGGAAACAAAATCAAGGTAATAACACCTGCAAGATAAAAGAATCAAAAATTCAAAGGTTGCTGTTGCTCTTTAATGAAGTCTCACCTGAAACTCCCAAGATAGGAAGTAGAAATCCTATTTCATCAAAGGGAATGAACAAAAAAACTGTGCCACCCACATAGACCATAAATATTGTTCCGGCGCAGGCAGCTATCAACCATGGTGCCAAAAGAACCAAACATTTCTAAAAACATTCAAAATGTATGAATATTTAAGGAAGATATTTTGAAAGTGAATAGAGAATATTTTTGTTGATTTTATTACCTTGGCTGCACCTATAATGAGCAGAATACTTAGCAATGTTGATACAGCATATTCTCCTAAAAGAAAAACACTGTCTCTGATGTATTCTGAGTGTCTTTCTCCGGCTGAAAGAAATACAAAGTTAATTTAAAATTCAATGGTTGGTAAGGGTAATTTGCCAAGTCTTATAAAAATTTGCTTAAAATTGGATTTTTAATGAAATTTGTATACCCACCACCATAGGATAGGGTATGTACTATTCTCATCATTCCGTTTGTAACAACTCCAAATATTGATCTCCGGCCCTATAGAGTATATATTGGGTTGCCCAAAAAAGTAATTGCGGATTTTTCATATAGTCGGCGTTGACAAATTTTTTCACAGCTTGTGACTCTGTAATTGCATTCTTTCTTCTGTCAATTATCAGCTGTTACTTTTAGCTTGCTTTAAGAAAAAAGTGTAAAAAAGTATATTTGATTAAAGTTCATTCTAAGTTTAATTAAAAATGCATTTACTTTCTTTTAAAAAAAACCGCAATTACTTTTTGGGCAACCTAATATATTCTTTATCGTCTTGACATTCTTGGTAGATTTAGCCATGTACGTCCGTCCATCTGTCCGTCCGTCTGTGGAAATCACGATAGCGGTTGAACGTGTAGAACTAACTACACGAAATTTTTCACAGTTACTTCCTATTTATGTAGGTCATTGGGGATTGCAAAAGGCCATAGCGGTTCAGATTTGGATATAAAATGCAAATTTTGCCCATGAACATTCCACTAAGGAACAGGGGCAATCTTCTCACCTATCAATGAGTGCAGTCCGATTCAAGTTTAAGCTCAATGATAGGGGGCCTCCTTTTTATAGCCGAGTCCGAACGGCGTGCCGCAGTGCGACACCTCTTTGGAGAGAAGTTTTACATGGCATATTACCTCATAAATATTGCCCGCATTAGGAGGGGAAAGTCACCGTGAAAATTTTTTCTGATGGTCTCGCCAGGATTCGATTCCAGGCGTTCAGCTTCAGATGCGGACATGCTAACCTCTGCGCTACGGTGGCCACCAGATTTGGATGTAGCTTCTATATAAAGTGGTCCTTCGACTTGATTTTTTAGTTCCTAGAATCTGCAATTATTAATCGATTGAGCTCAAATTTGGCACATAACCTTCCGTTATGACTTTTAACAATCGTGCAAAGTGTGGTCTGAATCGGTCTATAATCTGATATAGCTCCCATATAATTCGATCTCCTGATTTGACATCTTGAGCCCCTAAAAGACGCAGTTGTTTTCCGATTGAGCTGACATTTTTTAAATAGGGTTCTGTTATGACTTCCAGCAGTCGTGACAAGTATGGCCCAAATAGGTGCATAACCTGATATAGCTACTATATAATTCGATCTCCTGATATGATATCTCAAGCCCCTGGAAGCATCAAACTATTTCCGATGGGGCTGAAATTTTGTAAATAGTGTTCTGTTACGACTTCTACCAATCGTGTCACGTACGGTTCAAATCCGTTGTATAAAATTTTAGCAGAATTCAGAACATTGCCAAACTCTTTTTGTTGTGCTCTTGAAGTTTCAAAGAAACGCTTGTTGGAAGTTGTAACGGAACATTATGTGGAAAATTTCCCAATCGCTTAATAATTGCAGCTTCTAGTGGCTCTAGAAGTCAAGTCGAAGGACCAATTTATATGGGAGCTAAATCCAAATCCGAACTGAAATGGCCCGGTTGAAATCCTCAAGGACCTACATCAATAAGAAGAATCTGGGCAAAATTTCGTGCATATAGCTCTACGCGTTCGAATGTTATCGTGATTTCTACAGACGGACGGACACGAAGACGGGCGGACATGGCTAGATCGACTTAGAATGCCAAGACGATCAAGAATATACAGAGTGAATTTTTTTGCTATTATTTTTTTGGCAACAACGTTTCGTGTTTTGTTTCACTGGCAAACACCTTTAGTTTGCTCTATAATTTAGCCATGAATTGTCTTGCAAACGAACAACGCTTGTAAATTATTGAATTTTATTATCAAAATGCGTGCTCTGTTAAGAAGGTTTATTGCGCGTTCATTGTGTTCAGCGACGAAACTCATTTTTGGCTCAATGGGTACGTAAATAAGCAGAATTGTCGTTTTTGGAGTGAAGATCAGCCAAAAGCTTTGCAAGAGCTACCAAAAGTCACATTTTGATGCGGTTTATGGGTTGGCGGCATCTTTGGACTATACTTCTTCATAGATGATGCGAATCGTAAAGTAACTATGAATGGTGAGCGCTAACGTGAAATGATATCCATTTTTTTTTTTTTTGCCTAAAATGCAAGAGCTTGACCTGTGATTTCAACATGCCACGGTGCCACATGCCACACAGCACGCGTAACAATGGACTATTGAGAGGCGAGTTCAGTGAACATTTTATTTCACGTTACGGGAGTCAGTCAATTGGCCGCCGCCTAGATCGTGCGATTTAACGCCTATAGGCTATTTTTTTGGAGCGATTATCGATTCGGTTCATTACCTTGTTGTAGCAAAGGTTCGCACCTCTTTGAACATGGCAAAGAAAGTTTGATCTGACACTGCACGGAAGCGAAAGCTGCAAGCACGCCAGACGGCAACGGCATATTCCATACGACTCTTTTCCGCAGAAAGAACTAGTAAAAGCGTGCTAAGTTCGGCCCGCCGAATCTTATATACCCTCCGCTATGGATCGCATTTGTCAATTGCGCCCTCCAGAGGCTTAAAAAGTCAAGCTATGTTAGGCTATCAACCGATTTGGACCATACTTGGCACAAATCAGCCAAATCGAATAAGTATTGGACCATCTAGAAGCTCAAGAAGTCAAGACCCAAGATCGGTTTATAAGGCAGCTATATTAAAATCTTTACCGATTTGGCCCGTTTACAATCCCAACTGACCTACATTAATAAGATAATATTTGTGCAAAATTTCAGGCCCTTAGCTTTACCCCTTAGAAAGTAAGCGAACTTTCGACAGACTGACGGTCATGACGATCAAGAATATATATATTTTATTGGGACTTGGACGCATATTTCGAGATGTTACAATTGGAATGACGAAATTAGTATACCCCCCAATCCTATGGTGGAGGGTATAAAACTGAAACGGAAAGACGTGGGTGTGAGCGAATTGAGATGTACAGGAGTCAGAATGAAGTGCGGAAATTCTACCAAAGAGTTAAACTTCAAACCGATGGCATTGGTACAGGCACATCCTTCTGCAAAGACAAAGAAGGAAATGTGGTAACTGACACAGATAGCATGCTGAGGATATGGAAAGAACATTTTACCCAACTGCTAGTGTACGATGTTGGCGGCGAAGAGGATACCGCAGAACCAATCCGTGATGATGGTATATAATGTTTACCTCCTAGTCCGAATGAGGTCCAAGAAGCAGTGACCCGACTAAAAAACAACCAGTCAGCAGGAGCCGATGGGTTATCCGCTGAACTATTTAAGACCGGAGGCGACACGCTGATAAGGCGTATGCATCAGCTTGTCTGCGCACTCTGGCTAGATGAACGCATTCCTGATGATTGGAACCTCAGCACACTGTTTCCCGAAGACACACCTCAATATCTCAATCTTTGAAGGCTGTAGAGTGGTTACAACAGACGGACGGACAGACCCACGAACATCGTTAAATCGTCTTAGAATTTTACAACGATCCGAAATATATATATTGGGTTGCCCAAAAAGTAATTGCGGATTTTTTAAAAGAAAGTAAATGCATTTTTAATAAAACTTAGAATGAACTTTAATCAAATATATCTTTTTTGCACTTTTTTCTAAAGCAAGCTAAAAGTAACAGCTGATAACTGACAGAAGAAAGAATGCAATTACAGAGTCACAAGCTGTGAAAAAATTTGTCAACGCCGACTATATGAAAAATCCGCAATTACTTTTTGGGCAACCCAATACTTTGTAGGGTCGGAAATTGATATTTCGATGTGTTGCAAACGGAATGATTAAATGAATATATCCCCTATCCTACGGTGGTAGGTATAAAAATTAAATATGGCAAATGACAGCTATATCATTTTGTTAAATTTTGGACACATGGCGTGGTCGCGACAACAATAATATGCCAAAAACTGGCCATCTAAAATCATATATTTTCTGTGCATGTAGATGGGGTTATAATGGCAGTCTGGATTTAGATTCACTTAGAACATGGGAAGAAAGATGTTTTCTAATTCAATCCATTGAACTGTAATACCGACTTAAATCTATTGAAAATCACAAAACTTTTAAATATTAAAATCCATGCCGTCAAAAGTATTGAAATTAGAGATGCACGAGATTTGTTAACCACTCAAATGTTTGTCCCTTTGCGGGGGTTGTACAGAGAAAACTTTGCCAATTTTATAATTTTTAAAAACTCACAATCATAACTTGGCTGTAAGCCAATCCGCAAATCTTCAACTTCCATAAAAATCAGCACTATACACAAAGCAATGGAGAAGGCTGCAATTATAATGCACTGTTTTGCGAGTATATCGGAGGCCATGTCAGTTTCGAAGATATCAGTGGTAGACTCTTGTTGCGATTGTATATTTACTTGGCGAAAGAAACAAGTGATTCCTTATGCAGACAGCGATAAACTGGCTTGCAGCTTCTTAGCATGGCTATTCTTATGTGATCCCAGTTGAGCAAGTTGACCCAATTCGGTGTTATGGAGTGTGCTATAAATTTACGATACAATTCATATGAATTTGCTGGCCTTCAGTTCAATAATATTCGGGTAATCAAATAATTTTAATATTCTGGGTAAGGAGTAAAAGCCATTGAACTTTCTTTGTTTTTAAGCAATGAGTGACAAATTATGAAGCTTGCATTGAACCATTGGTGGTTCTTTGAAAAGGGAATTTCGATTGTTTTCAAAGACATGATGGACATTGAGCAAACGAGGGGTTCGAGTGCATATCGAAGAATTCCCATCTCTAGCCTAACATCGGCCAGAGAAAAGGGTGAACTACCTGTCTTCACCAAGAGCTGTCTTGATGTGGATGGGGATGAAACGAGCACTTTCATATGGAATGGATTTTCTTTAAAAACATAACACAAGGATTAAGAATTAAGGATCTATTCAATACCATTTCTCAGAAGTTGGTAAAAAAAAAAAATTCAATTTAGTTTAACAATTATTAAAAAACATAATTCTGCGCATACATTAGATTTTTTACAAAAAAAAATGTCTTCCAAAATGGAACTAAACATTATCATATTCACTAGCTGGATTACTTATATCGTCATCCTTCTCATTCGAGGCCACTTCAGTGAATTGTTCTTTGCAAGACTTAACTTCCGCCGTTTTTACCTCTTCCAAACGTTTGTTATTCACAGAGCGTATTTTGCGATACACTATGTAAATGCAAAATAACGACATGATGGATTCATCTGTAAATCAAAATATGATTGAGATCTGTCAAAAAATAACACAATTGAAGACATACTTGCCACTCGTATAGCTTGAATAAGTTCATATGAAGAAAATGGTCTAGGTGCAAGGTCTACAGTGATAATGCCAATGTAAGCTATAAAGCTGATACCATGCAATACAAGCCAGAGTATCAACCACCTGAGACGTCTCTGGGGAAGAAATATTAGTCCAAGTTTATTCGAACTCAATGTGGGTTTCTTTGGGGTGAAGAAGAATTTGATTACCTTGAAAATGCCAAAAATCATTACCCCAGATATGCTGACCAATATGAAATAATGAATAAAACCAACAATGGTTTGCTTATCAAAATCTGCAAGAGAAAATTAGAAAATTTATTTTATGTTACATAGGAGAACTTGAAAATACAGCTTACATACGAAAGTATATTTTAAAATACTCCATTAGACGAGCAACACGATCATAAATTAGGATAATATTGCAGATTCCCGAGATCAATGTGAAACAGCCAATTGAGACACCAATTTTGGTGAGGCTTTTTAATTCATTCATGTTTGTCTTGGAACTTCAAGTGTCTTATCAACAGCGACTTTGTTAATGAACTGATCTTTATTTTTTTAATTTTAAATTAACAGCGAATTCTCTCATTTGTTATCGCTTTGAAAAATTCTGAGCATTGCGTTTGTCATGCTCGCATGTAAACATCGAGAGTCGGTAGTACAGTTATGTCCATACAGGGGGCATTGCATTACTACTCGAATCGTTTTACTATTTTGCTATAATTTTTATACCCACCACCATACACTGAAAAAATGTTTGTTCTAATTTTTAAGATTCGAGCCATGGATAGGCAACCTTAATTGAAAGATTGTCTATATACCAACTGTTTTGGGAAATATTTCCTTTGGTGGAAGGAGCCCATAAAGTTTATATATTCTACAATAGATCGTCTCGAAACCCTGAGTCGATCTAGCCATGAAATGAAATGAGAACTTACATTTTTTTATTACATTATTATATTGTCTTGAAAGTAAATGTGAAATTTAAAAACCATAAACTCGTTCAATTTCTTGTCTTTTGGCAGCAAATTCCAATTGTATCTCTTTTATGACGGCAATTATGGGGTCAAAAACCAAAAACAGGAAAGCTGAAAAACATAATGCGCAAATTAGTCGATATGCTAGATTTGTTCCCAGTTTTTGTTCCAAATACCAGCAGAGTTGATTCCATAAAAACAAAAAGTTAAGATACCGCCATCTAACAAGAAAAATATAATGAATCCTCCAAAACCAGCGCCAATCAATAGGGTGACCAAAATGGGTACAAAGTAGTTAAATCGCCTCTAAAATAGTAAAAAGGAAAATAGTATTATAGCACAAAAACCTATAAGGAAGGGCCAAAGTCGGGCGGTGCTTACTGTATAATACCCTACACCTAACCTATAAGTGCTATGTGGGAGCTATATCCAATTCTGAACCAATTTTGATGGAGTTCGGCTAGCAAATATGTTCAAACTGTAATAGCTGCGGTTAATAAATGACAACATTATTGTAAATTAACCAAAATCTGACGAACATATATATGGAAGCTATATCTAACACTGAACCGATTTCGAGCAAACTTCCCTGATAATGTGGTAGTCGTCGAGGAAAGCGTTGTGCAAAAATTTTGGCAAGATGGGTCAATAAATGCGCTTGTTGTGACTCTAGAAGTTAAAATCGGGCGATATACATATATGACAGCTATATCTAAATCTGAACTGATTTCTATAGAATTCATCTATATGTCGAGAAGCAAGAGAAAATCCTTCCTGCCATATTTCGGGAGAATCGACTAACAAATGACCATTTGATTGCAATATTACTTTAAATCGGACGAGAATATATACAAATGAGAGCTATGTCTAAATCTGAACCGATTTAGAGCAAACTTTATAGACCACGTGGAAGTCGTCGAGGAAAATGTTGTGCAAAATTTTGGGAAGATTGGTCAATAAATGCGCTTACAGTGGCTCTAGGAGTGAAAATCGGGCGATTTATATATATGAGAGCTATATCTAAATCTGAACCGATTTCCATGAAATTTTCCAGTGATGTCGGGAGTCATATGATAATTCTTCCTGCCAAATTTCGAGAGAATCGGGTATCAAATGACCATATTATTGCTGTATTACTGCAAATCGGACGAGAATATATATACATGAGAGCTATGTCTTAATCTGAACCGATTTCGAGCAAACTTTATAGACCATGTGGAAGTCGTCGAGGAAAGCGTTGTGCAAAATTTTGGGAAGATTAGTCAATAAATGCGCTTACAGTGGCTATAGGAGTGAAAATCGGGCGATACATATATATGGGAGCTATATCTATGAAATTCACCTGTAATGTCGGGAGTCATAAGGAAATCCTTCCTGCCAAATTTCGGTTAACAAATGACCATTTTATTGCTGTATTACTGCAAATCGGACGAACATATATATAGGAGCTATATCCAAATCTGAACCGATTTCTATCAAATTCACCAGTAACGTTGAGAGTCATAAAAAAGCTCTTCCTGCCAAATTATGAGAGAATCGGTTAACAAATGACCATTTTATTGCAGTATTACTGCAAATTATTTATTGCAGTCCCCAGATTTTATTATGACTTTTAACAACTGTGCTAAATAAGGTTCAAATCGGTTGATAACCTGATATAGCTGTCATATAAACCGATCTGCGATCTGGACTTCTTGAGCCTCTAGAGGTCGCAATTATTATTCGATTTGTCTCAAATTTTGTACGACGGATCCTCTCATGACCATCAACATACGTGTTTATTATGATCTGTATCGGTCTATAGCCTGATACAGCTCCCATATAAATCGATTTCTATATTTTACTTCTTGAGCCCCCAAAGGGCGCAATTCTTATTCGAATTAGCTGACATTTTACACAGACCTCCAACATATAATTTAATTGTGGCCCGAACCGGACCTTACCTTGATATCGCTCTAATAGCAGAGCAAATCTTTTCTTTTATCCTTTTGTTGCCTAAGAAGAGATGTCGGGAAAAGAACTCGACAAATGCGATCCATGGTGGAGGGTATATAAGATTCGGTCCGACCGAACTTAGCACGCTTTTACTTGTTTTGTGATAAAATGTAGAGTGTTTTTCAAAATGTTATCAATCTAGTCGATTTAGGAATTTGTTGCAACCCTTACCTTAACAATACCAAAAATTTCCAAAATTGTGGCTATTATACCCGCTGATGCTACCAAGTATGGGATATAACGTCCTGAAATTAAAACAAAATAAATTAAATTGCAGAATATGAGTTAATCGCAGATGAAATGATTCTCTCATACCTTTAACGAAATCTTTATTAAAATTCCCCGTTATGCGAAAGGTGGGATTTATTATTTCGAATGTCAGTGAAAATATGCAAAAACCCAGCAACAACATGGCACACATCAGGCAATGTTTAGAAATATAGCTCAGCGCCATTTTGTATCACTTGAATGAATAACTTATGCAAAGACAAAATTTGCAATGCTTTATAGGCACAAGTTGATATGCAACTGGATTCAAAAATGCAAAACTGTTTTCTTATGGCCCAAGTCTTTAATGTTGGTCTGATAACCTTTGAATTTGCTTCTAAGATAGATTTAGTGAGCCACACCTTGACGTCAGCTGAAAAAGAAGCATATTAAAAAATTTTCGATTGTTGTATATATGAAGAAAATACATACATTAATGCGACTCTTACACAAATTTTTAATTAAAAGTGTGGACGACATACTCTTCTTAATAGGCAAAGAAGTAGATAATACCCTGGGTAGTCAACTCTTTTTGGAATCTGTTTATTCAGTTCTGTATGGAATGAGTAAAGGATATTACATTTCCTACCTGATACAATGATGACGAGGTAAAAGTTGAACTGGTATTAGAACAAGTAAAAACCTGCTATATTTGGCCGGGCTAAATCTTGGGAAACCACCACCATTGTGCCCTTTTCTTCTCTCCCCTTTTCTGCCGATACCTCTCCTTCATCGGGCGCGTTGCTACTGATTGCAGGGTTGCTCTATATGCCGCATTCTTGGCTTCAGTAGCATCTCGACACTCTTGGTTGTACCATGGGTTTCTTGGAGGAGGCTTCCGGTACCCAAGTACGGATTTCGCGGCATTTTCCATCCATTGCCATTGCGTCATTATATCATCGAAACAAGGAGTGCTTTCATCAAGCCGTTGGGTCAGTCGAGTGGAATATGCCGCTGCCAGCGGCATATTCAATGTCCAGCTTCCGTGCAGTGTCAGATTGTACTATCCTCGCCATGTTCAAACGGGTGCGAACCTTTGCTGCAACAAAGCAGTTATCCAAATCTATATTCGCTTCACGGATCGATCGTACATCTAACACGCTGGATGAATGCCTTCCATCTATCACAACGTAATCAAACTCGTGTTTTGATCGGGTGACAGCCATGTGGCTTTGTGAATATTTCTATGTTGAAATCTGGTGCTTCTAACTGCCATGTTTTTTGCCGCGGCGAAATCTATAAGCCTCAACCCATTACCGGACGTTATCTCGTGAAGGCTAAACTTTTCGACTGGTGGACCAAAGATTTCTTCCTTCCCTATGTTCGCATTAAAATCTTCCAGAACGATTTTAATATCATTGGCGGGGCAGCGGTCATATTCTCTCTCGCTCGGCGCTCGTAGAAAATATCCTTGATCTGCTCGTCCTTGTCTTTCGTCGGGGCATGGGCACAAATAAGACTGTTGTTGAAGAATTTGGCTTTTATGCGGATGGTTTCCACCATTCGCAACCTGTGGACGCCTGGTAGCTTTCAGCTAAACTTCACGTGATAACGATTAACACCACACAAGTCGGAGCTCAAAGTTCCAGCCTATGTGGTGCTCATAGTTATGCGTTACTGGTAATCGTAACGAAAAACTTCGTGCAAACTTTCAACCAAATCGGATAATAGTTGCGGCTTCTAGGAGCTAAAGAAGTAGAAATCGAAGGATCCCTTCATATGGAAGCTATAGCCAAATTTGAACCGAATATCAACAGATTATGAAGCTATGTCAGGTTATGAACCGATTCTGTTCATACTTGGTACGAATGTTGGAGGTCATAGTAGAAGTCATTGGACGAACTTGCAGTCAAATATATAACTTATGTTCGGAATTTTCCCATAATTTTTTTTTTGGAATGGTTTTTTGAAATACCTTTTCAAGTTGATTTGATAGATGTATAAAATGAGTAACGTTTTCCCCCTCATTTTATTTGCCAATTGCTAAACTTAGGGGAAAATTTCCTCCGGAGGTGTCAATAAAACTTGTAAGCTGACCTCGTGTTTTGTGTTGTGCCAACAAATTTTTTAACTTATTAAGAAAAAAACAATCAAGCCGATCGGCCCACAAATGATTTGATGTTTGGCAACCAATTAAAAATTTGACATGCTCGAGGTGACCAACTTTCAAGCTGCATGGATCAGCCTCTTGATCCACTAGTGTCCTCAAATTAAGAATAATTATTGGAAAACAATTCAACAGCGACTATGCTAAATTTCATGTACATATTTCCATTCTTTTAAAAGTTCAAGAATTATTTCCAAGATTTTTTGATTTGGCAACACTATGGGATTGTGGAAATTTGGACAGTGGTACGATGCTTCAAAACTGAAATAAGTTATCAGGACAAGCCATGGGTTCTCATTTTGTATATCAGAAATCAGATTAGCCCCAGTGGAATAAGACAGATGCCAACAAGTGTATAACACCCTTGATATATTACATTGTTGGTACTTGGGTGCGTATGATGACTATTCGATAAATGTGTTCACATCAGCCATACGCCATACGCCACCTTGGACACGCATGTTAAACGACAAAAAATACTTGGCAAATAATTATTTGCAAATCTAATCGTTAAATTATGGTTGTAACGAACTTAAGGCATATTTTTTTCACTGGACCATTGGAGAAGAATATCGACCAAGCCCGTTAGCATGGGGGGGGGGGGGGGGGGGGAAGGATTGCTATTTATTTTAAATATTGATGTAATACCCCATAAAACAGTGGTACACAATAGAATCATCGCAAGTGGGTTTGGCAGTGAATGAAGATAAGATAGAATGGATGGCATCAACTCACACAAAGCCCTGCAAACACGAGCAGATAAATAAAATGGAGAAAGTCGAGAATTACAATTTTTGAGATAGTCAGCAACTTTATCTCCTTCGTAATACCGCAACTTTATCTCCTCGATAAAACTAACGATAATATTGCCTAACAGATGCTACTTTGGATTAAGCTTGCAGATGAGGAGCAAAGCCACTTCTTGACGAATGAAAATTACACCATACAAGACACTGATACTAACCATGCCGTTGTATGGGTCCGAACAAAGGAGAGTATACCAATCGCAGCTTCAGTGAACTGCCATCCCCTCGGATGTGCTAGTGGCCGAGAGGAAATTCCGAGACATCATTAACGCAGTAGTCGCTCGCTTTATACCAGCCGGTCGATTACCCTAAGTGCGGCCCAATTTCCCAGCGCAAGCAGTGATGGGATTCGTGGTATGGACCCCACTAACCCCAGAATCAGCGAGCTGAATCTGCAAATAAACAGGATAGTCAACGAACATAAGCGGAATTTGTGACTGGAACACTTGGAGCAATGTAACTTAGGCACCGGTGTAGGCAAACTGTGGTCTACTGTTAAGTCACTCTCGAACCCCAGCAGACGGGATGACAGGAGCTCAGTCACTTTTGGCGAAATAACCGTGACTGATCCGAAGAGATGCGCCAGGTTGTCCAACCCTCAATTTATTGTGCATCCCGAGATTGACAGGGGGCAAGGAAGAGAGGCATTCGCCGTATTTGTGGTCTCCAAGCCGATGAACAGCCATTACAATTCACCATGAGCGAAGTTACGAATGTCATCCGTGGCGTCAAATCATCTAAGGCGTTGGGCACCGACGGAATCTCTACATTGATGTTGAAGAAGCGGGATTCACCTGGAGTTGAGTACCTCACTACTGTCCTCAACCTTTCTTTGAACACTCTTACAGTTCTCGATGTCTGGAAAATGGGCAGAGTAATCCCGCTACTGAAGCCTGGAAAGGACCCAAGTAATGGGGATACGTACAGACCGATCTCCCTTCTCTCAGCAGTGGCAAAGTCGCTACTCCTCCCGAGCCTCGTAGGAGGATTCCGCCGAGCATCAATATGGATTTCGAAGACCGCATAGCACAACAACAGCTTTGCATGCCATCACCGCACACATTTGCTCAGGCCATGTGTTAGGATGATCCTCGTGGCACTGGATCTATTGAAGGCATTCGACACGTCCAGCCATGCCAAATTATCAGAGAAAAAAAAAACCACCGCTGAAAATTTTTCTCTGATTGTCTTGCCAGGATTCGAACTCAGGCGTTCAGCGTCATAGGCGGATATGCTAACCTCTGCGCTATGGTGGCCCCCTTGAAACGCTGGGTCACGAATTACTGTGTGGTCACCAGTCATTTGTGGAATTTAGGGAAATGAAGTCGAAGGACAGTAGAGTCTAACAGGGAGTTCCCCAAGCTTAGGTGATATCTCCGGCACTGTTCAACCTCTACATTTTATCCATTCCAACCCCTCCAGACGGCATAGAGATCGTTTCATATGCGGACGATTGTACGATCATGGCATCAGGCCCCCCCACCCATTGTTGACATCTGTGATAAGTTGAACGTCTACTTCAACGAACTTGCCTCATATTTCGCTGCAAGAAATCTGAAGATATCTGCCACCAAATCTTCAGCCACATTGTTCACTACAAATACGCGTGAGGTGAATACTGAGCTGACTGTGATGGTCGATGGAGAAATGATTCCGACCATCAAGTGTACCAAAATACTTGGCGTCACATTTGAAAGCTCTTACACATTCTCCTTACATGCCAGTA
The DNA here is from genome assembly GCF_963082655.1 of Stomoxys calcitrans. Lineage (NCBI taxonomy): Eukaryota > Metazoa > Arthropoda > Insecta > Diptera > Muscidae > Stomoxys > Stomoxys calcitrans. The sequence goes on from NC_081556.1 coordinate 126,458,082, forward strand.
ATCTGCGATAAAGTCAAAAGTAGAAACCAGGTCCTCAAGTCACTTGTTGGCAGCATTTGGGGTGCAGACAAAGAAACCTTGTTGACCACGTACAAAGCAATTGGCCGGTCTGTGGTAAGTTATGGGGCGCCAGTGTGGTCTCGTCAACTTTGTGACACGCAGTGGAATAATATTCAGATCTGTCAGAATGCCGCCCTCCGAACTCCATCAGGAGACAAAGATCCTACCAGTGCAGCGAAGACATAACTGCATGCTGTCTAAGCAATACCTTTTGGGCTGTTATAGCAGAGACCATCCAAATCATCATCTTGTGGATAGATATCCCTCGCCTAGAAGCCTTAAGGTAGATCTATTGGGTTGCCCAAAAGTAGTTGCGGATTTTTTAAAAGAAAGTAAATGCATTTTTAATAAAACTTAGAATGAACTTTAATCTAATATACTTCTTTTACACTTTTTTTCTAAAGCAAGCTAAAAGTAACAGCTGATAACTGAGAGAAGAAAGAATACAATTACAGAGTTACAAGCTGTGAAAAAATTTGTCAACGCCGACTATATGAAAAATCCGCAATTACTTTTTGGGCAACCCAAAGCGTGAAGTTTTGCGCTACAAGAGAGAACCTTTAGATCAAGCGGCATATCAAGCAGGTCTATGCAACATTCATGCAGACACGGTAACAGATGCGCTAAATGGCTACCGGGTGAATGTAGTACTGGGAGAACGACCGCCTCCCATTGCACCCGAAGAAATTGACCTCCCTCGGCATACCAGAGTGGTTCTGGCTCAATAACGTTCCGGCAGATGCAACCGCCTCAACTCCTAAAGAGCAAGGATTGATGTCGAGGTGCAAAATGTATGTCCCGTTTGTAACCAGGGACCACACGATACACATCACCTGTTTTACTACCCAGCCAGACTCACTCGACTCAAACCCAGATTCCTGTGGACGCATCCCATCTTAGTGGCAGAGTTCCTGGGTCTTGACACTCAACAGAATCAAGCAGACGAAAGAGAGAACACAATTAACTGCTACAACAACAACAACAACATAACTGTGATACAAATCAGTTCATGTCCTCTAATAGCTGTGATATAAACCCATCTTCCGATTTGACTTCTAGAGCCGTTAGAGGACCCAATTCTTATACTCTTTGGCTGAAATGTTGACATTTTGTTCTAACTTCCTACAACTGTTCATAACCTGATGTAGCTACCATATAAACCGATGGCCCGATTTGACATTTTGAGCCTCTCGAAGGCGCAAGTACTATCCGATTTGGATGAAATTTGGGTCATAATGGTCATGGCAAGTACTGTTCATATGTGTCCATACTTGAGGTTTGAAAAAAAAAACAACACAAAAGAATTTGTCAAATAAAATCCATGGTGGAGAGTATATAAGATTCGGCCAGGCAGCAATTACCTCGTTTCTTGTTTTGAGGGCAAGGTTTATCGTTACACTTTTAAGTTTGGCTTTTGTTTATGCTAAATTTTGACGACCAAACTTAGTACGATTTGAAATGTGGCATTGTTTAAACTTGCAAGTAAACACAATTTGCTATTAAATTAAATAGAAAATGGCCCTTAATAAACATTCAGTGTACTGCTTAATGCAAGCACTTTTTTTTCTTTTGGTTTGTTTCTTTTGTTTGGTAGAGAAATTTAATCGTCTCGATCGCAATGAGTCAAAAACTTTTATGCACGAATTTAGAACTGGTAAAATTTTGAAAATATTTAGTTAACATTAGAGAATATAAAATACAAATCACTTTCTTCTGTTACATATTTCAGAGGATTATCTCGATGCCACGTATTTCCTGGGGTCTGTTATTTTAGCGCCTATATTTATGGCTGGCGTTGTCAAGGTAAATATGTAGGAATAACAAGTAAAAGCGTGCTAAGTTCGGCCGGACGGAATCTTATATACCCTCCACCATGGATCGCATTTGTCGAGTTCTTTTCCCGTCATCTCTTCTTAGGCAAAAAAATGATATAAGAAAAGATTTGCTCTGCTATGAGAGCGATATCAAGATATGGTCCGGTTTGGACCACAATTAAATTATATGTTGGAGACCTGTGTATAATGTCAGCCAATTCGAATAAAAATTGCGCCCTTTGGGGACTCAAGAATTAAAATAGAGAGATCGATTTATATGGGAGCTGTATCGGGCTATAGACCGATTCAGACCATAAGAGAATCCGTCGTACAAAATTTCAGGAAAATCGGATAATAATTTCGAACTCTAGAGGCTCAAGAAGTCAAGATCCCAGATCGGTTTATATGGCAGCTATATCAGGTTATGAATCGATTTGAACCTAATTTAGCACAGTTGTTGAAAGTCGTAATAAAATACGTCATGCACAATTTCAGCCAAATCGGACGAGAATTGCGCCCTCTAGAAGCTCAAGAAGTCAAGTCCTCAGATCTGTTAATATGACAGCTATATCAGGTTACGAACCGATTTGAACCATACTTGGCACAGTTGTTGGATATCATAACAAAATACTTAGTGCAAAATTTCATTCCAATTGGATAAGAATTGCGCCCTCTAGTGGCCCAAGAAGTCAAGGCCCAAGATCGGTTTATATGGCAGCTATATCAGGTTATTGACCGATTTGAACCTAATTTAGGACAGTTGTTGGAAGTCATAACAAAAAACGTCGTCCAAAATTTCATTCAAATCCGATAAGAATTGCGCACTCTAGAGGCTCAAGAAGTCAAGACCCAAGATCGGTTTATATGACAGCTATACCAGGTTATAGACCGATTTAAACCATACTTGGCACAGTTATTGGGTATCATAATAAAACATGTCGTGCAAAATTTCATTCCAATCGAATAAGAATTGCGCCCTCTAGAGGCTCAAGAAGTCAAGATCCAAGATCGGTTTATATGACAGCTATACCAGGTTATGCACTGATTTGAACCATACTTGGCACAGTTGTTGGATATCATAACAAAACACGTCGTGCAAAATTTCATTCCAATCGGATGAGAATTGCGCCCTCTATAGGCTCAAGAAGTCAAGATCCCAGATCGGTTTATATGGCAGCTATATCAGGTTATGAACCGATTTGAACCTTATTTGACACAATTGTTGAAAGTAAGAATAAAACACTTCTTGCAAAATTTCAGCCAAATCGGATAGGAATTGCGCCCTCTAGAAGCTCAAGAAGTCAAGTCCCCAGATCGGTTTATATGACAGCTATATCAGATTATGGACCGATTTGAACCATACTTGGCACAGTTGTTGGATATCATAACAAAACACGTCGTGCAAACTTTCATACCAATCGGATAAGAATTGCGCCCTCTAGAGGCTCAAGAAGTCAAGACCCAAGATCGGTTTATATGACAGCTATATCAGGTTATGGACCGATTTAAACCATACTTGGCACAGTTGTTGGATATCATAACAAAACACGTCGTGCAAACTTTCATACCAATCGGATAAGAATTGTGCACTCTAGAGGCTCAAGAAATCAAGACCCAAGATAGGTTTATATGACAGCTATATCAGGTTATAGACCGATTTAAACCATACTTGGCACAGCTGTTGGATATCATAACAATATACTTCGTGCAAAATTTCATTCAATTCGGATAAGAGTTGCGCCCTCTAGTGGCTCAAGAAGTCAAGACCCAAGATCGGTTTATATGACAGCTATATCAGGTTATGAACCGATTTGAACCATACTTGGCACAGTTATTGGATATCATAAAAAAACACGTCGTGTAAAATTTTATTCCAATCGGATAAGAATTGCGCACTCTAGAGGCTCAAGAAGTCAAGACCCAAGATCGGTTTATATGGCAGCTATATCAGGTTATTAACCGATTTGAACCATACTTGGCACAGTTGTTGGATATCATAAGAAAACACGTCTTGCAAAATTTCATTCCAATCGGATAAGAATTGCGCACTCTAGAGGCTCAAGAAGTCAAGACCCAAGATCGGTTTATATGGCAGCTATATCAGGTAATAAACCGATTTGAACCTTATTTGACACAGTTGTTGAAACTAAGAATAAAACACTTCTTGCAAAATTTCAGCCAATTCGGATAAGAATTGTGCACTCTAGAGGCTCAAGAAGTCAAGTCCCCAGATCGGTTTATATGACAGCTATATCAGGTTATGAACCGATTTGAACCATACTTGGCACAGTTGTTGGATATCATAATAAAATACTACGTGCAAAATTTCATTCCAATCGGATAAGAATTGCGCCCTCTAGAGGCTCAAGAAGTCAAGACCAAAGATCGGTTTATATGACAGCTATACCAGGTTATAGACCGATTTAAACCATACTTGGCACAGTTGTTGGCTATACTAGTAAAACACGTCGTGCAAAATTTCATTTCAATCGGATAAGAATTGTGCACTCTAGAGGCTCAAGAAGTCAAGACCCAAGATCGGTATATATGGCAGCTATATCAAAACATGAACCGATATGGCCCATTTACAATACCAACCGACCTACACTAATAAAAAGTATTTGTGTAAAATTTCAAGCGGCTAGCTTTAGTCCTTCGTAAGTTAGCGTGCTTTCGACAGACAGACGGACGGACGGACAGACGGACGGACATGGCTATATCGACATACAATTTCGCGAAGATCAAGAATATATATACTGTATGGGGTCTCAGACAAATATTTCGAGTAGTTACAAATGGAATGACGAAATTAGTATACCCCCATCCTCTGGTGGATGGTATAAAAAACCTTGAATGAAATTTAATACAACTGTCATAGACGACAAACTTTTGCTTTGGTTTTTAGAGAAGTATCATTTTAATGTTGCCCGGTGTCTTAATCGCCCCTGCCTCTCTCGTTGTTATGGCATATGATGAACGCCGCCATAGTAAATGGACTGGAGTTCTAATATCGTTGTTTGCCGGTAAGTCTCAATTTGTTGAAAATCTTAAACAATCATTTGGTCATCAACTGGACATTTTCTCTCGCTTTTTTCTTAGTGTTTTGTTTAATGATCCACCCTGTTATTGGTTTGTGGCGTGAAATCCTGCAGGAAAGGAGAGCCAAGGCAATTGGAAATTTTGAAATGAAATGAAAGTTTACATACATAGAAAGTTTATAATACATATTTTCTCCAATGAGGGTTAAACATCAACAATTCCATAATTAATCATTGTTTCTTTATTTCATTACAAGCTATAGATTTTTCATAAAAATTTGTTGGAGACATATTTGGATTTATTAATTTCGTAAAAAGGATTTACCCTGGGCCTTCTTCTCCTGATAAATGTCATAGAATTCAGTAATAATGGGATAACCCAGCAAAACAAAAACTGCAAATTTAAAAGAAACAAGTAAGAGCGTGCTATGATCGGCCGGGCCGAATCTTATATACCCTCCACCATGGCTCGCCTTTGTCGAGTTCTATGCACGGTAACTCTTTTAAGGCAAACAAATATTTAATATTGAATAAAAACTGTTATGCTATTGGAGCTATATCAAGTGAACTCTGTAGAAGTCATTGTGTAATATTTCAGTTCATTCGGATAAGAATTGTGCCTCGTAGGGGCTCAAGATGCACAATCGGGAGACAGGATTATATGGAAGCTGTATCAAGCTATTGATCGATTCAGACCATATTAGACACGTCGCCCTCTAGAGGCTCAAGAAGTCAAGTTCCAAGATGGGTTTATATGGAAGCTATATCAAGACATGGACCGATTTCAACCATACTTAGCGCAGTTGTTGGAAGTGATACCTAAACACTACGTGCAAAATTGCAGTTGAATCGGAAGAGAATTGCGCCCTCTAGAGGCTCAAGAAGTCAAGACCCAAGATCGGTTTATATGGCAGCTATATCAAGATATGGACCGATTTCAACCATACTTAGCGCAGTTGTTGGAAGTGATACCTAAACACTACGTGCAAAATTTCAGTTGAATCGGACGTGAATTGCGCTCTCTAGAGGTTCAAGAAGTCAAGACCCAAGATCGGTTTATATGGCAGCTATATCAAAACATAGACTGATTTAAGCCATATATAGCGCAGTTGTTGGAAGTGATACCTAAACACCACGTGCAAAATTTCAGTTGAATCGGACGAGAATAGCGCCCTCTAGAGGCTCAAGAATTCAAGACCCAAGATCGGTTTATATGGCAGCTATATCAAGACATGAACCGATTTCAATCATACTTAGCACAATTGTTGGAAGTCATAATAAAACACCTCATGCAAAATTTCATTCCAATCGGAAGAGAATTGCGCCCTCTAGAGGCTCAAGAAGTCAAGACCCAAGATCGATTTATATGGCAGCTATGGTGGAGGGTATAAAAACAAATTAGTTTTGTATAATGTCAGTGTTGTCTTAAATCGTAAAGCTATTACCTGCTATGCCCATTAAAGATTTTATAATCCAAAAGCCGCCCATATTAAACCAATTGTAATTATAAATCAAAGCAGTAGGGGCAAGTAAAATCATGGGTATCATCATCCATACATTTCTCTGAAAACCAAACCAAAATCCTGTTTAAAGTGTTGATAATTGTAAGTTGCAGCAATTACCTTTATAACGCCAACAGCAAACATGGGGGCGAATAGCATTGAGAACACATAGTAGGTCATTTTGAGATAGATGTCTGAAATGTAGGTTAGGTTAGATATACATGCTGGCATTCTGCAATCAAACTCATTTGGACATTTGAGTCCAAGTTCACTTCACCATTGATCGATTTTGACAAATTCTTTGAATGCCTTCTTCAAATAAGAAGACCGCTTTAAGAGAGATATAAAAGAAATTTGTCATTGCTGTTAGAATTCATAACACAACAATAGGGTCCCCATAAGACAAATCGGAAGATCGGTTTATTTGGTAGCGCCACGAAGGCCAACGTGGTGCAAAGGTTAGCATGCCTGCCGAGCGCATGGATCAAATCCCAGCTGGTAATATTTGTGAGCTATCCTGCCATGTTAAAACTTCTTTACCAAGTGATGTCGCTATGCGACGGACCCTCCCCCTTACCCTAATTTTCAGAAACGCCTGATCTCGGAGATGGTTTGTGCGATTTAAGCGAAATTTTGTGTGCTCTCATATAGTACCCTAAAAATAAAGATTTGCTATCCAAATTTCGGATGGGGTACCTAGGGGGGCTGCCCCACCCTAAAACCTACCAAACATATATTAAGACCAATCACGACAATATGGGACTCAAATGAAATGTATTTAGGATAAGAAAACGTATCTGATATCCAATTGTCGGACCAAGTGCTAAGGGGACCACCCCAAGCCCCAAAACACCCCTAAATCGGACATATTGTATTTACCGACCATGGCAATATGGGACTCAAATGAAAGGTATTTGCGAGTAGAATACGAATCTGATATCCAGATGTGGGACCACGTTTTTGGGGGTCCACCCCTTTCACAAAACTCCCCCCAAACAGGACTTCTTTACTGACCATGGGAATATGGGGCTTAAATAAGAGGTATTTGAATGTAGAATACGAATCTGATATCCAAATATGGGACCAAGTGTTTGGTGGGCCGTCTCAAATTTAACAAATTTACGACCATACCAATATGGGGCTCTAATGAAAGGGCCACCCCACACCCACAACACCACCCAAATAGTAAATATTTGCTGACTATTGCAATGTGAGGCTCAAATAAGAGGGTTTTTTAAGGGGAACACGAATCCGATATATATTTTCAAGGCCAACTCACTGAGTGGCCGACCATACGCCAAAACACCCGGTCATGTTTGCCGACTATGGAAATATGGGGCTCAAATTAAAGGTATGTGGGAGTAGACCACGTATCTGATATCAACATTAGGGGCCAACTGTCTAGCGGACGTCCCACCACCATAACAACCCCCAATAGGAAATATTTGCTCACCAAGACAATTTGGGACTAAATATTCATAGTTTTTAGGACCACTCCAAACCGGACATACTTATTGTTAAACTGTTAGTCTAGTTGGAATGGTATTTCACTAAAAGATCTTTAATTGTCGAAAATAAATATTCCAAGGAAACTTTTGTTCCATATAAAGTAAAAGAAGGCGCAGCGGAGCGGGCCCGGGTCAGCTAGTGGTGAATAAAAAAATTCGACACGGCCGTATTAACTGCTCTTTTAATTCGGAATTCCTAACTATGATTTTCTTTTTCGAGGTTACTTTTTATTGTAGTATTAAGATCGCACAACAAGCCGATTTCTGACTTAGGTGTATGTCCACAGTGACATGGGGCGGTTTAATATCCCCACTCTTCCTTCAACCTTACCTTACCTCACAATACCTACCCATTATTAATCTAGCTGTAGTTTTTTGGAAATCTAACCAACCATCTACCCATTTGCTAGATGCATATTTATCCACATCACGAATCAGGTACAACATGTAACAAAGGCAAATAACAAAGAAAACGACAGCCTCCAAAATGCATTGCCGTGTCATTAAGCTGACAGCCATATTTAAATTATTAAGAACAAATTTTTTCTTTTAAATTTCTTATGTTATTCACATAACAATTCAAATCACTCTAAACAAATATTCTTCACACAAATAGAAGAAGAACAAGTAAAAGCGTGCTAATTTTGGCCGGGCCGAATCTTATATACCCTCCACCACGAATCTTATATACCCTCCACAAAGAATATTGAATAAAAACTGTTATGCTATTGGAGCTATATCAAGTTGTAGGCCATTTCGGACCATAAATTAATTGAATGCTAAACATTGTTGAAGTTTTTGTGTAATATTTCAGTCCATTCGGATTTGAATTGAGCTTTGTAGGGGCTCAAGAAGCAAAATCGGGAGATCGGTTTATATGGGAACTGTATCAAGCTATAGATCAATTCAGACCATATTAGGGCCCTCTAGAGGCTCAAGAAGTCAAGATCCTAGATCGGTTTATATGACAGCTATATCAGGTTATGTACCGATTTGCGCCATACTTAGCACAGTTATTGGAAGCCATAACAAAACAACTCAAGCAAAATTTCAGCCAAATCGGATGAGAATTGCGGATGATGAGGCTCAAGAAGTCAAGACCCAAGATCGGTTTATATGGCAGCTATATCAAAACATGGCCCAATTGGAACAATACTTAGCACGGTTGTTGGAAATGATACCAAAACACCACGTGCAAAAATTTCCGTGAAATCGGCCGAAAATTGCGAACTCTAGGGGCTCAAGAAGTCAAGACCCAAGATAGGTTTATATGGCAGCTATATCAAAACATGGACCGATTTAAACCATACTTAGCACAGTTGTTGGAAGACATAATAAAACACCTCATGCAAAATTTCAGTCAAATCGGATGAGAATTACGCCCTCTAGATGCTCAAGAAGTCAAGACCCAAGATCGGTTTATATGGCAGCTATATCAAGACATGGACCGATTTAAACCACACTTAGCGCAGTTGTTGGAAGTGATACTAAAACACTACGTGCAAAATTTCAGTTGAATCGGACGAGAATTGAGCCCTCTAGGGACTCAAGAAGTCAAGACCCAAGATCGGTTTATATGGCAGCTATATCAAGACATGGACCGATTTAAACCACACTTAGCGCAGTTGTTGGAAGACATTATAAAACACCTCATGCAAAATTTCAGTCAAATCGGGTGAGAATTGAGCCCTCTAGAGGCTCAAGAAATCAAGACCCAAAATCGGTCTATATGACAGCTATATAAGGTTATGAACCGAATTGAACTATTCTTAACACAGTTCTTGGAAGTCATAACAAAACACGTCGTGCAAAATTTCAGCCAAATCGGACAGGAATTGCGCACTCTAGTAGCTCAAGGTTATAGACCGATTTCAACCATACTAAACACAGTTGTTGGAAGTCATAATAAAAAACCTCATGCAAAATTTCAGCCAAATCGGTTAAGAATTGTACCCCCTAGAGGCTCAAGAAGTCAAGACCCAAGATCGGTTTATATGGCAGCTATATCAAAACATCGACCAATTTGGCCCATTGACAATCCCAGCCGACCTACACTAATAAGAAGTATTTGTGCAAAATTTCAAGCGGCTAGCTTTACTCCTTCGGAAGTTAGCGTGCTTTCGACAGACTAACGGACGGACATGGCTAGTTCGACTTAAAATGTCATGACGATCAAGACTATGTATAATGTATGGAGTCTTAGACGAATATTTCGAGGAGTTACAAACAGAATGACGAAATTAGTATACCCCCATCCTATGGTGGAGTGTACAAATACTGAAAAATTTGAGAATATCAAAATGTCAATTGACCCGAAATAATAATACTTCAAATACTGTCCTTGTAGAATGTTATCGCAAATGTTAATTTTCGCTTATCATTTAGAAAGAAATTAGTTTGATTTGGTTTTGTTTTTATACCGTGCACTAAAATTTCTTCATTCCGTTTGTAACTCATTGAAATATTAATCTGTGACTCAACAAATTTGGCATCAGTCAGTGTATTGATGTTGCAATTCACAAATTAGAGGAAAAACCCACCTTTCGAATTTTGTTCCAATGTTCTTCATACTAACGGATAGGTGATAACATCATAGAGGTGTGCACATTAGGTAGCGATTTTGGCGCAGGGTATAAAATATTTTATATATAAATTACACATCGTTGAATAGCTCTAGACTTGTAGAAGACAAAAAAGTCGGTGATAACATAAACCAGTAAAAGCGTGCTAAGTTCGACCGGGCAGAATCTTGGGAACCCACCACCGTGGATTCTGCTTAGCATTTATACAAAACTAGCTGAACCGGGCTACGCCCCGCTGCGCCTTCTTTAACTCTCTTATATCTTTTTAGGGCGAGGACACTTCGCCCTGAAAGCGAATATCGAAATCGTGCTATTGTAGCGTATGACGCTGAACGCGTTCAAATCCTGGCGAAAACATCGAACAAAGCGGTGTTTATCCCCTCTTAATGTTCGGCGACATTTGTGAGGTACAATGCCATACATGGTCACAAAAGAGGTGTCGCACTGCGGGACGCCGTTTGGACTCGGCTATAAAGAAAGGTCCCTTCCTCAGTGTACCACACACTGCTACTATAACAACAACAACCAAAGAGGTGTCGCACTGCGGGACGCCGTTTGGACTCGGCTATAAAGAAAGGTCCCTTATCATTGAGTTTAAACTTGAATCGGTAAGCACTTATTGATGTGTGAGAATTTGCCCCTTCTCATTTCCTGGTGGTAATGTTCTTCTGGCACCTGAGACATTTCGTTTCAAATATGGGTATCAAATTCATGCTGCACTTCCAAATCCCATTAATTTGAGCCCCATATTGCCATGGCCGGTAAATGTGAACCGTTTGGAGGGTGTTTTGGGGCTGGGGCGTCCACCAACACTTTGCACTGACTCGTTCTTTACTCCCAACGGAAATGAAATTCAGTTTAGGAGATGCTTTTGGGCGTATCCCAAAACACTTGGCTCAAAAATTGGATATCAAATTCGTTTTCTACTCTCAAATATCTTTCATTTGAGTCCCATATTGTCATAATGGGTGAAATAACCCATTTGACGTATCTTTAGGAGGAAAAGAGCCACCTAGACTTGAACGCTAAATTTAATATCATGTTCGTAAACTACTCCCTAATACTTTTCATTTTAGTCCCATATCGCCATGGTCGGCTAATATGCCCATTTGGGGGTATTTGGGGGTGGGCGACCTCCCATTACTTGGAACTAATATTTTATGCCACATTTGTAATCTACTCCCAATACTTTTCATTTGAGTCCCATATTGACATGGACATGAATATATCTGTTTAGAGGAGTTTTGGGGTTGGTGGGCCCGCTGGGTGCTTGGACCCAAGTTTTAATACCATGTTCGTTTTCTGGTCGCCACTACCTTTCATTCGATACCCTTATTGTGCACATTCGAGACCACTTTCGGATATGGGTGGCATTTTTGCGGCAAAGGGGAGGGTCCGCCTCCATGTTTCATTCCAGACAAACGTTCACAATCTATGAAAATTTTAAGAAAATCGGTTCAGCCAAGTATCACATAGACATAATGGGTCTAATGGCGTTTTTGAAGGGTGGCATGACCCCCTATACTCCGTTCTGATTTTGTATGCCAGATTCGAAATCTACTCCCGAATACCTTTCATTTCAGCCCCATATTGAAATGAACTTCCAATATGACTGTTTTGGGTAGTTTTGGGGTTGGGGCGGCCCGATGGGTACTTAGACTCAAATTTTAATACCATATTCGTATTCTATTCTCCAATACCTTTCATTTGATACCTATATTGTCCCGATCGGTCCACTTTTGATTTTGGGTTGTGTTTTTGGCATTAGGGGGAGGGTCCGTCCCCCTTACGATACCGAAAAATTATATAGCCTATGTTTACTTCCAGACCAACCTACACAATATGCGAAAATTTCGAGAAAATCGGTTCTGCCGTTTTTCAATCTATACGGAATTGGCTAATGTGCCCATTTTGGGCTTTTTTGTTGGGGTAGGGTGACCCCCTATACTTCGACATGAATTTGACTTCTATCTCTACTGTGCAACATCTTATCCCATCTTCCCATCTTTGCATAAGCGACTTCGTAGCCCTATGTATCCCGTTAGGATACCAAAAGCCATACGGACATCCTTCTAACCTTCTTTCAATAATAGCCTCGTCGTCTCACGATCCGGATATCACCGTAGGCTCTTCCTCGTACTACCAACCGTTTCGCTATTCCACAGTGTTACATGTGCGTTCACAGCCCACGGCCGTTACTCGGACTGTGTCGACTCGAAAGGCTTCGGGTTAAACAAGTTTATTGACGGAAGTTCTCTGGCCTTCACTGCAAAATTGTCTCCTTTTCATATTCCTTACTTCACATTGGCCTGGTCTCCGAATGATGCGCATAGTGCCACCCTCAGGGAAGGCGTTAATCTCTCTCTTACACTCCAAGGCTGTTCGTGACCTTACCGTCCTGCTTGTTAATCCTCACGTTAACATTACATCGCTAGGCATTCTGTGATCGGCCCGATTGCCGCCTGAAGGACCATATTATGGCCAGGCAGTAGAAAACAAATCTCAGTTCCTGGGTTCTCAATGGCCCATTCTGTCCCTTAGCATTGATCGATTTGTACGGCATATTTAATAGTTATTTTCAAATGTTTTTTATTCAATCAGCCAACAAATGTTTTAAAAGTCTAATTCTTTATTTGCCTAAATAAAGCTTGGCCTTCTTCTCCTCAATTATTTCACAGAATACAGCGCGAACAGGGTTTGCCAGCAAAGCAGTTGCTATAAAAATAGAAATTTAAATAAAATTGCAATTTCATGATTTAAACGACTTACTTGTAATCATTGTGAGATATATGGAAATCCATTTCTCTTCCGAGTAGAACATCTCTTGGTTATATATGTAATAGATGGGGAGCAGTAGTAGCAATGGAATCATTGAGGGTATATTTCTCTGGAAGGACATTTGCAGTGTTTCATTGCACTTAACTCTCTTAAATGTCATGTAAGCCCACTTACCTTGACAACGCCAACAATAAAAATTGGGACAAGAATGATAGCGGCCATAAAGTATATGAAATTAATAGTGGTATCTAAAATTATAATAACAGAAAATATAATCTTATATATTGGGTTGCCCAAAAAGTAATTGCGGATTTTTTAAAAGAAAGTAAATGCATTTTTAATAAATCTTAGATTGAACTTTAATCAAATCTACTTTTTTATACTTTTTTTCTAAAGCAAGCTAAAAGTAACAGCTGATAAATGACAGAAGAAAGAATGCAATTACAGAGTCACAAACTGTGAAAAAATTTGTCAACGCCGACTATATGAAAAATCCGCAATTACTTTTTGGGCAACCCAATACCAAGTAAAAAGGCATTAGGTTCAGCCGGGCCGAACTTTGGATACCCACCACCTCGGGTATATATGAAAAACCCCTTTTCGTCACAATCCAGTGAAAATGGGATAACTTATGCACCCAAATTCGACACGGATATTGAGTGGTCTACTAAATATAAGTCACTGTTGAATTTTGTAATCCAAATTTAAACAAAATCGGGTAATAAATAAAGCTTTTATGACCTTCAGACCCTTAATCGGCATATCGGTCTATATGGCAGCTATATCTAAATATAGTCCGATCTTTACTATATTTGGGTCGGATAGCGGTTAGCCTAAAACTATTTACTGTTTAAAATTTCAGCGAAATCGGATAAAAAATAAAGCTTTTATGGGCTTCAGACCCTTTATCGGGATATCGGTATGTATGGCAGCTATATCTAAATATAGTCCGATCCGAACCATATTTGGAATGGATGTCGGGAGAACAAACACATCCCACTGTTTCAAATTTCAGCCAAATCGGGTAATAAATTAAGCTTTTATGGGCTTCACACCCTTTATCGGCAGATCGGTCTATATGGCAGCTATATCTAAATATAGTCCGATCTATACCACATTAGGGTCCTATGTTGAGAGGCGTAAAGCTACTCACTGTTTCAAATTTCAGCAAAATCGGTTAAAAAATAAAGCTTTTATGGGCTTTAGACCCTTTATCTGGAGATCGGTCTATATGGCAGCTATACCTAAATATAGTCCGATTTGATCCATATTTAGGGCAGATATCGGGAGGCTTAAGATAACCCTCTGTTTCAAATTTCAGCGAAATCTGGTAAAAAATAAAGCTTTTATGGGCTTCAGATCCTTAATCGGGAGATCGGTATATATGGCAGCTATATATAAATGTAATCCGATATGGACCATATTTGGGTCAGATGTCGGCTTAAGTCCACTCACTGTTTCAAATTTCAGCGAAATCGAATGAAAAATAAAACATTTATGGGCATTAGACCCTTTGTTGGAAAATCGGTCTATATAGCAGCTATATCCAAATATGGTCCGATTTGGCCTATTAAAAAACTTAACCAGCGTGCATCAAAAATACGTATCTGTGCCAAATTTCAGCTCATTATCTCAATTTTTGAAGGCTCTAGAGTGATTACAACAGACGGACGGACAGAGGGACAAACGGATAGACGGATAGACACACCGACACACAGACATACTTAAATTTTACGACGATCCGAAATATATATATACTATGTAGGGTCGGAAACTGATATTTCGATGTGTTGCAAACGGATGTGAACACTAAACGAATTTACACCCTATCCTACGGTGGTGGGTATAAAAATCAATTTGTGTTTGTTTGTCGGTTTGTCAAAAACGGCTGAACCGATTTTCTTGAAATTTTCACAGATGGTGCATAATGATCCCGTGGTGAAAATAGGGTACTACCCCCTTACCCTAATTTTCGGAAACGTCAGATCACGGAGATGGGTGGTGCTATTTAAGCGAAATTTTGTGTGCTCTCATATAGTACCCTACAAATAAAAATTTGGTATCCAAATTTCGGATGGGGTACCTAGGGGGGCTGCCCCACCTTAAAACCTACCAAACATATATTTAGACCAATCACGACAATATGGGACTCAAATGAAAGGTATTTAGGATAAGAAAACGTATCTGATATCTAATTGTCGAACTAAGTTTTGGGGGATCACCCCACCTCCCAAAACACCCCTAAATCGGACATATTTACTGACCATGGCAATATGGGACTTAAATGAAAGGTATTTGCGAGTAGAATATGAATCTGATATCCAAATGTGGGACCAAGTGTTTGAAGCACCGACCCTCCCCAAAAACACCCCCAAAGAGGATACATTTACGACCACCGCAATATGGGGCTCAAATGAAAGGTCTTTGGAAGTAAAGCACAAATTTGATATCAATATTCGGGAAAAGTGTCTATGGGGCCACTTCACCCCCATAACACCACCCAAATAGGCAGTATTTGCTGACCACTACAATTTGAGGTTCAAATAAGAGAGGTTTTAAAGTGGAACACGAATCCGATATATATTTTCAAGGCCAACTCACTGAGTGGCCGCCCATTCCCCAAAACACCCCCCAAGCCGATCATGTTTGCCGACTATGGAAATATGGGGCTCAAATTAAGGGTATGTGGGAGCAGACCACGTACCTAATATCAACATTAGGGGCCAACTGTTTAGGGGACGTCGCAACACCATAACAACCCGCAAATAGGACGTATTTGCTCACCAAGACAATTTGGGTCTTAATGAGAGTGGAACTTAATATTCATAGTTTTTAGGGCGAATACCCCAAACCAGACATATTTGCTGACTTTTGCAATAAGGAGTTTAAATGAGATTAGAAAACGAGTTTGATATCCAATTTTGAGGGCAATTTCAATATGGGGTTCAAACAAATGATATGTGAGAATAGAGCACGATGCTGATATATTTTCAGGGCTGAGTGTTTGGGAGACCACCCCACTCACCAAAACATGGTCGGTAAATATGCCCGATTAAGGGTCAATATGGAGCTCAAATGAAAAGTATTTGGGAGTAGAGCGCGGAATTGATACCCACTTTTAGGAAAATACCTCAAAAACAGCAATTATTTACTAATTATCGCATTATGGGACTCAAATTAAGGTATTTAGGAGAAGAATACGAATATCCAATGTGGGACATGTATTTGGGGCACTCCTGTTCTCCAAAACGCCCCCCAATGTTATTACAAATTTACCGAAAATGTGGGAATATGTGGATAAAATGCAAGGAAGGCTATATATAGGCTACATAATTTTTCGATATCGGAGGGGGGTCGGTCCCTCCCCCTTATGCCAAAAACACAATCCAATATGAAAAGTGGACCGATCGGGACAATATAGGTATCAAATGAAAGGTATTGCAGAGAAGAATACGAATATGGTATTATAATTAGAGTCTAAGTACCATCTGGCCGCCCCAACCCCAAAACTCCCCCAAACATAGATATGGGCCATTAATTTTAATATGGGGCTCAAATAAAAGTTATTCGGGAGTAGATTTCGAATCTGGCATACAAAATCTGATCGAAGTATTAGGGGTCGCACCACCCCTCAAAAACGCCATTAAACCCATTATGACAATATGATACTTGGCTGAACCTATTTTCTTAGCATTTTTATAGATTGTGTACGTTTGGCTGAAAGGAAACATAGGCTATATAATTTTCGGTATCTGATGGAGGCGGACCCTCCCCCTTACCCAAAAACGCCACCCATATCCGAAAGTGGTCCGATGGGCACAATAAGGGTATCAAATGAAAGATATTGGAGACCAGAACACGAATATGGTATTAGAATTTGGTTTCATGTAGCCAGAGGGTGGCGCATTTCCTCCTAAAGATACGTCAAATGGGTTATTGGACCCATTACGACAATATGGAAGTCATTTGAAAGGTATTTGAGAGTAGAAAGAATTTGATTTGATATCCAATTTTGGAGCCAAGTGTTTTGGGGTACGCCCTAAAGCACCCCCAAAACTGAACTTAATTTCCGTTGGGAATAAAGAGTGAATTTGATATCTATTTTCAGTAAAAATTGCCGGTGGCCGGCCCAAACCCGAAATCCCCTTCAAACGGTTCATATTTACCTGCCATGGCAATATGGGGCTCAAATTTAAGGGATTTGGAAATGCAGCACGAATTTGATATCCATATTTGAGTCGAAATGCCTGAGGTGCCATCCCTCCCCTAATGAGAACATTACCCTAAGGAAGAACATTACCAGCAGGAACCGAGAAGGGGCAAATTCTCACACATCAATGAGTGCTTTTCGATTCAAGTTTAAACTCAATGATAAGGGACCTTTTTTTATAGCCGAGTCCGAACGGCGTCCCTCACCTACATGGGAAAAATTTTTTAAATAACCATGCATGGTATTGTACCTCACAAATTTCGCCAACATTAAGAGGGGATAAACACCGCTTTGTTCGATGTTCTCGCCAGGATTCGAACGCGAGTTCAATATCCCCATTCAAGGCGAAGTGTCCCTACCCAAAAAGGATATTAGAGAGTTAAAGAAGGCGCAGCGGAGCGGGCCCGGTTCGGCTAGTATATAATAAAAAATAATATAATGTGGAAATGATAAAAATGTTTATAATTTTTAAAAGGTTGTTTTATAAGCGTTTTTAAAACCATAAAAGTCTCGTCATTGCGTTTGTTTCATCTCGAATCATAACTCTGTAAACCTGTTAAGTACAAATGTTCTTGATGATCTTGTCAACCTAGGTTAGCTTAGGTTGGCAGAGAATGATACCAAGACATTGTCTTCTATCCACGTTGGCCAGGTTAAGGCCCATTGTGTTTCATCATCTTCCCTCTTCTCCTTTCGATGAATTGCCTTCACCAAACTATCCGCCCATTAGCTTACTTTCTGATGCCAACCGGATAAAATGCAAACGCCTTTATTCTGCACGGATTTAGGCCTCATCCTATGTCGATCTAGACATGTCCGCCCGTCCGCCCGTCTGTCGGTATGTCGACATCTCGAAAGATTTCGAACAAATCCAGCACTTCTTTAGAAATTGTGCTCTGATACTTCTTATTCATATATAGGACTTTGAGGGTTACAAATGGTCCATATCTTTTAATTCTTACCACTCTTTAATTTTGCCAAAAGCTTATCGGGGTTTGACCAACTATCCTTATCGTTTTCTTTATCACGAAGTGCTTCAATGACGCTAAACTCATCATAGCAGACTGTCACATAGTACAGAGAATTAACGAATACTAAAAGTGCTGTCAAAATACACTGTTTGGACATCTGGCT
The DNA here is from genome assembly GCF_963082655.1 of Stomoxys calcitrans. Classification (NCBI taxonomy): domain Eukaryota; kingdom Metazoa; phylum Arthropoda; class Insecta; order Diptera; family Muscidae; genus Stomoxys; species Stomoxys calcitrans. The sequence goes on from NC_081556.1 coordinate 126,476,708, forward strand.
AAGAGCCATGGTTATGATTTAGATCGTCAAATGGAGGCGCTAAACAGCTGCAAGCTTTGTGTAAACAACCCCACGTCTCAAATCGTACTAAATCCGGGAGTTTATAAATCTTATAGCTTGCGGAAAGAACCACAATAAATAAAAGTTCGGTAGCGCCGAATCTTATATACCCTCCGCCATGGTTCGCATGGTACCTTAACAAAACCAATCAACCTATACTAATAAGAAGTATTTGTAAAAATTAACAAGCGCCTGGCTGTACTCCTTCGAAAGTTAGGGTGCCTTCGATAGATGGACTGACATGGCCGGATAGACTTTAAATGTCATGACTGCCAAGAATATTTGTATACTTGATGGGGTCTTAGATGAATATTTTGAGGTGTTACAAAGAGAATGACGAAATAAGTGTACACCCATCCTATGGCGGAGGGTATAAAACAAATTAAACTTGACAATGATAACATTTGACCCATAGATGCTATGATGATGACAATGTTATGATAATAACTAGGGTTCGGATTTTTTTGCAAATAAATATTATTTGGCAACTGCGTTGGTATATTGCATATCTACCGGAGGGATTGAGGTTTTCAAGTCAATATAAGTCTACGAGAAAAATATTATTTGAAAAAACCACCTCATTTGCCAAATAAAAGATGTGCGAATTTTAATTTTGCACAAAAATCCGGACTCTAATGATAAGCTTAGATTTTGCAAATTACAGATAAGTGGACGAAAAAACAAATCAATTGGCCAAAAATAGAAAACTTGTGAAAAGACCCATTATATGAAACAAAACAAAAGTTTAGCTGAGAACAAGTAAAAGCCCGTAAAGTTCGGCCGGATCGATTTCGGATTTTGAGTAAACTTCTCAGATATTGTGCAGTTGTCGAGGAAAGCGTTGTACAAAGCTTTGGCAATATTGGTCAATAAATACGCTTGCAGTGGCTCTAGAAGTGAAAATCGGGCGATATACATATATGGCAACTATATCCAAATCTGATCCGATTTCTATTAAATTCACCAGCAATGTCAAAAATAGTAAGAAAATTCCTCCTGCCAAATAACGAGAGAATCGGTTAACAAATGAGCATTTTATTGCAATATTTCTCAAAATCGGAAGAACATATATAAGTGAGCTATATTCAAATCTGAAATGGTTTTGAGCAAACTTCTCAGATACTGTGGCAGTTGTCAAAGAAAGCATTGTGCAAAATGTTACTCTAAAAGTTAAAATTGGGAGATATATATATTGGGTTGCCCAAAAAGTAATTGCGGATTTTTCATATAGTCGGCGTTGACAAATTTTTTCACAGCTTGTGACTCTGTAATTGCATTCTTTCTTCTGTCAGTTATCAGCTGTTACTTTTAGCTTGCTTTAGAAAAGAAGTGTAAAAAAACTATATTTGATTAAAGTTCATTCTAAGTTTTATTAAAAATGCATTTACTTTCTTTTAAAAAATCCGCAATTACTTTTTGGGCAACCCAATATATGGCAGCTATATCTAAATCTGAACCGATTTCAATGAAATTCACCTATAATGTCGAGAGTCAAGAGAAAATACGCCTTACCAAATTTCGAGAGAATCGGTTTACAAATGACCATTCCTATATCTTTGGGAGGAGAGAATGATCCATTTGCTGAAAGCGCCAAAAAGCTGGGTGTTTTGCTGGACAGCTAATTGAACTTATATTCCAACATTTTGGAAAGGACAAGAAAGGCAGGTATTGCCCTATACACCTGCAAGAGAGCCATTGGCAAAATTTGCGGGTTTAGACCGCTTGTTATGCACTGGATATGTACTGCAGATGTCAGCCCTATAATGTTATATGGTGTTAGGGTCTGGTGGACGGCGCTTTAAAAGTCCATTTACTGTTCAATACTCAGCGGGATCCAAAGAATGGCTTGCTTGTTCATCACAGCCCTAATGAGGACTACTCAATCTGATGCACTGAATGCAATGCTACATCTAATGCCTCTGGACATTGTGGCTAGACAAATTTCTGCGACAACTGCTGTGTGGCGATAAGGAAGCTTTCCCTTTGGTCATGTGTCGGCTACAAACAATGTGTTATCCTTGATACAATGCCCGAAGTTATAGGCAGTGTGGATTATACATTGCCTGAGCCTCTTTTCAATTCTTATCCGATTTGGCGAAAATTGTGCTAATTATGGATATAACTGCCATGTTTGTATATCGCCCGATTTTCATAGCCTGATATAGCAGCCATATGAACCGATCTCGGAACTTGACTTCTTCAACCTCTAGATTGTGCAATTCTTATCCGATTTGGCTGAAATTACGCAAGAATGGTCCGAACCGGTTAATAACCTGATATAGCTTCCATATAAACCGATCTTGGATCTTGACCTTTTACCCCTCTAGAGGGCGCAATACTTGTCCAATTTGGCTGAAATTTTGCATAGGGTGTTTTGCTTTGACTTTCAAAAACTGCTCTAGTTATATTCCAAATCGGTTCATAACCTGATGTAGGAGCCATATGCACCGACTTCGGAACTCAATTTCTTGAGCCTCTAGAGAGCGCAATTTTTAACCGATATGGCTGAAATTTCGCCTGAGGTGTTTTGCGTTGACTTTCAATGGTTCTAAGATGGTTCAATTTGATATACCTGCATTTTTTTGACTTTCAATAACTGTGCCAAGAATGGATCAAATCGGTTCATAACCTTATAAAGCTGCCTTATGAACCGTTATACTGATTATATTTCTTTAGCCTCTAGAGGGCGTAATTTTTATTCGATTTGGCTGAAATTTCGCATTAAGTGTTTTTTTTTTACTTCTAATAACTGTACCAAGAATGATCTGAATCGGTTCATAACCTGATATAGCTGTCATGTAAACCAATCTCGGATATTGACTTCTTGACCATATAGAGGGCGCAATAATTATAGCTGCCTTATGAACCAATTTCCTAATTAAATTTCTTAAGCCTCTAAGGGGCGCAATTCGTATCCCATTTGGCTGAAATTTTGCATGAGGTGTTTTGTTAAGACTTCCAATAACTGTGCAAAGAATGGTCCGAATCGGTTCATAACCTTATATAGCTGACATATAAACCGATCTCGTATATTGACTTCTTGACTTTGTAGAGGGCGCAATACTTATAGCTGCCTAATAAACCGATCTCCTGATTATACTTCTTATTCCTCTAGAGGGCGCAATTCGTATCCGATTTGACTGAAATTTCGCATGAGGTGTCTATATTTTGACTTCCAATAACAGTGCCTAGAATGGTCCAAATCATTCCATAAGCTGATATTATAGCTGCCATATAAACCGTTCTCGGATCTTAGCCTCTAGGGGGCGCAATTCGTATCCGATTTAGCTGAAATTTCGCATTAAGTGTTTTATTTTGACTTCTAATAACTGTACCAAGAATGATCTGAATCGGTTCATAACCTTATATAGCTCCCATATAAACCAATCTCGCCATTATACTTCCTGAGCCCCTATAGGGGGGGTAATTCCTATCCGATTTGGCTGAAATTGTGCACAATGGCATCTTCAATGGTCTCAAATATCCAAGCCGGGTTTGGTCCGATTTGGATCATTACCTAAGTTAAATCCAATAACATAGAAACTTTTATTCAATATCCTTTGTTTGCCTATTAAGAGATACTGGGCAAAGAACTTGATCCAAGGTGGAGGGTATACAAGATTCGGCTCGACTGAACAATTTAATATCAGCAGACAGTGTTTGCTGATATCAGCACACTAACTAAATACTAAGTTTCCCATGAACATTCCATTAAGGAACAGGGGATACTTCTCTCATATCAATGAGTGCAGTCCGATTAAAGTTTAAGCTCGATATGATACTTTTTTATGACTTGGTCGAACTGCATGCAGGATACCTTACAAATGAGGCCAACATTAGTATGGGGATAACTATGGCTGAAAATTTTGTGGAAAATGTTGTTGATGCGTTTGGCGTCATAGTCGGACATGCTAACCTCTGAGCCTCGGCACATAAATTATTTTTTTTATTTCATATCAGCAGACTGTGTTTGCTGATATCAGCACACTAATTTCTCTGGTTGTAGCAGCTGGGCAAAATGTTCTTTCATTTTCCTACGCACAATATGATCTGAATCGGTTCATAACCTTATATAGCTCCCATATAAACCAATCTCGCCATTATACTTCCTGAGCCCCTATAGGGGGGGTAATTCCTATCCGATTTGGCTGAAATTGTGCACAATGGCATCTTCAATGGTCTCAAATATCCAAGCCGGGTTTGGTCCGATTTGGATCATTACCTAAGTTAAATCCAATAACATAGAAACTTTTATTCAATATCCTTTGTTTGCCTATTAAGAGATACTGGGCAAAGAACTTGATCCAAGGTGGAGGGTATACAAGATTCGGCTCGACTGAACAATTTAATATCAGCAGACAGTGTTTGCTGATATCAGCACACTAACTAAATACTAAGTTTCCCATGAACATTCCATTAAGGAACAGGGGATACTTCTCTCATATCAATGAGTGCAGTCCGATTAAAGTTTAAGCTCGATATGATACTTTTTTATGACTTGGTCGAACTGCATGCAGGATACCTTACAAATGAGGCCAACATTAGTATGGGGATAACTATGGCTGAAAATTTTGTGGAAAATGTTGTTGATGCGTTTGGCGTCATAGTCGGACATGCTAACCTCTGAGCCTCGGCACATAAATTATTTTTTTTATTTCATATCAGCAGACTGTGTTTGCTGATATCAGCACACTAATTTCTCTGGTTGTAGCAGCTGGGCAAAATGTTCTTTCATTTTCCTACGCACAATATGTGCGCATGGGACATGCTTAGGTCCAATCATCGGGTATGCGTTATTCTATCCAAATTGAGCAGACAAGCAGATGCCTACTCCTTATCAGCGTGTCGGCTCAGGTCTTGAACAGTTCAGCCGGTAACCCATAGGCTAATGCTGCCTTATTGTTTTCAGACGGGTTATTAATACTACTTGGACCTCGTCTGACTAGACACAGCGATCGGTGGTATAGACCGGAACGAGCTTGCTCGCCTACAGAAGCTTGACGAGGATTGCCACCTCCACATGCAAATGTTGCTACAACAACAACAACAACTAGTTGGTACATATTCCATACCATCATCAGGGATTTGTTCCATGGTATACTTTTGGTAACCCTCATCGGATACCAGCAGCTGGGAAAAATGTTCTTCCCATATCCTCAGCACACTATCTGTCTCAGTTAGGGCGCCCCGGTAGCCGAGTTGGTAGCGTGCTGGGATTACCAGTACAGGGGTTGTGGGTTCGATTCCCGCCAAAAGACTTGGTCTGTCGCTACTGTGGTATCACATGGACTTAAAATTGTCTAAGTGAGTCTGTAAAAGGACTGCCACTCTTACCTAACCTAACCTGTATCAGTTACTAGACTTCCTTTTTTGTTTCAGCAGGAGGATGTGCCTGCAAAATTTCCGCACTTCAATTTGACTACTGTAATTTGTAACAGTGAGTTATTTTAAGCCTCCCAACATCCGACTCAAATATGGTTCAGTTCATATAACTGCCATTGTGACGGATCTCCCGATAAAGGATCTGAAGCCCACAAAGCTGTACTTTTTGATTCGCTCACACTCTAGTCTTTCCATTTTCCTCTTCTTTTTGTGTAATAGACTATTCTTCTCTCTTTTTCTTCCAATACTTTTCCCTCAAGTAATGATTTGCTACTAATTGCAGGGATGCTCACATTTTTGGCTACAGTAGCATTACGGCACTTCTGGGGGCAATCTTGGCATTCAAGTATGCGTTTCGTGTATTTTCCATGAAGAAGGCCATGGTTTGCCATTGTGCCACTATGTCATGGGGAGAAAGTGTGATAAAGGGACACGTTTGTTATTGGAACTGCCTTATCAAGTATGCCGGCGCTTTAGAACGCCATTGGCAGAAAGTTGTTGTTGCTTACTTGCTGGCGCTTAATAGTGCTTTGCAGGGATGGTCTGCATTTAATAATGCAAAAAAAAAGACTTTTTTGTTTGGTTTGCCAATAGTTCGGCAAGTGAAACTTAAGTGATTCTTTATTGGCCAAATGGTCATCTATTTATATCATACATAACGGTATTTCTTAATCCTACTTTTTTATTTATTTTTATCCTTAAATTAAACATAAAGCATTTTGTAAACAAATATTTAGTTCTAAACAGGTGTGCAGTGCTAAACAGCTGATTCAGCCCAGGGTATACTTATGGAAGTAACGATCATTTCGAAAATAAGACACAGGTGTTCTTTCTTTGAGCCATTTGTTCAGTCGAGTGCGTTTTCTTCTCTTTCGTCGTTCAGCTTTAGTGGAGTGTAAAATCTTACGTTTCTCCCCACTCTTAAATGGCGGGCTTCAACTTTAATCGGACTGCACTTATTGTTATGAGAGAAGTATCCCCTGTTCCTTTATGGTATATTCATGGGAAATTTAGTTCTTTTAACTTAAATGATGGCGAACCTTTGCTGAAAGAAAATTATGATCCGCATCAATGTTTGCTCCTTGTATTGATTGTACAATACAATACCCTGGATGAATACCTTTCATCAGACACAACGTTATCAATATCGTTTCGCATTACTTCATCGGGAGACAATCATGTGGTCTTGTGACACACAGACATTATGAGCTCATTGTTAGATTGACACTGAAAGTGATTCTATTTTAAAACAGTTGGGTTTTTGTTGTTTCTTTAATAAAAATAACAATGAATTATCATGATTTTAATACGCTGTTCCCCAATAGTGCTTTAGCTTATTATAAAATAACTAAATATTATTAGCTTCTTCTTTATCTCACTCTCGTTATTTCTGTTAAATGTTCAATCCAACTGCATATTCTAAGGTTATCTAAAAGGTCTTTGATTATATTTTTGGACACAAGTTTAGCATGGCTCTCTGAGTTTTGGATTGCATTAAATAGAATTGTATTAATGAATTAGTTAGCAGTTTTGAAAGAAGCTTATTCCAAGCACAGATCAATATACAAAGTTGTATATTTGCAATTATTTTTTTTTTTTATTTTTAAAGAAAAAAAGTGAAATTCCATTAGGAAATGGGTTTAAGTTCCCTTTCTCGTCATACCGCTATAGCGGCATTATTTTTAGTGGCTGCCAGCATTGTTGCCATATATTGGGTCTATGAGGATATCACGAATAAACGCCTACATCCCACCGATGATGATGATGGTAAGTCATAAAGTGAGTTTCAATTCTTCAATTGGGTGATAATGTCAATTTGTACCTCTAGTGATTTTTCAACTATTTCTGCTACCAAAATTTCGTGCTATTTTCTTTCATTTGCTTATTTACATGGAAGTCTTAGAGAGTGATTCTTTATGATGTTCCTTTAAGAACTTTCACTGATAGCAAATTAATTTGATTTTATTCTTTTTTTTTAGATTTTACCTTAGAGTATGGGGAATTGGTTCTCTATATGATTGGTATATTGGCATCTGTGCTCATGTTCCTTGGCGTTTCTATGGTAAATACTTTTCTATGGCAATTTCAATAGTCTATTGTTAAAAATCTTCAACTTTTCTTTATATGTACAGAGACGACGATTCCTGTTGATACCCTTGTTTTTTGTAGGCCTGGTTTTTGTTGCATTTAAAGCTTATATGTCATACAGAATCTATCGTGACGACATTAATGCTTTAGGTTTTAATGCATTCCTGTATGGAGGTAATTGAACGATAGTTTATGACCTTTCAATTTAGGTATTTACATTTTTTTTTAATTTCGTTCAGGCGGAACATTTGCTGTTCTGAGTCCAACATATGGTGTATGGCGTGAAATAAAGGCGGAGGATGCCCAGAAGCACAAGAAATATGAACCAACAACTGAGGTGAAAAAACTTCAGCAATAATTATTAATACCTAAAAATATTTTCTATGTAAAACACATAGTTATTTTATGGAAATAAAGAGCTATGAATGGATGGAATGTCTGTCCATTTCAAGCTAATTTTACATAACCTAAAAACTTGTGAATTTTTAGTGAGGTTGGGAGATTTTCTTTGGATAATTGCCATGTTTTTCATATAAAATAAATAAACCTATACGGTATAGTTTCATCCAGCACCACTACGGAAAGAGATTTTCTTCGCGAATCCAACGGTGTCTCAAAATTGTTGGTGTTCGCAAAACTAAGGATGTTACAGTCATTTCGAACTCACTTTGGTTTTTTTTGCATTTTTCGGATAATAATTCGGCGATTTTGCGCTTGTTTTTTGAAGAAAAAACATAGGGGTTGCACTTAACCGAATTCTCAGCCATAATCTTCGATACTGTATACAAAACTCAAAAAAATTTTTTTCGCATCGAAAATTGAAAATTTTTGCAAGGGGTTAGCCTTGCTAAAAAAATTCGAAAAAAATAAAATGTGAAATTTTAACTAATTTCGTTTATTTTGCGAATCGTCTTTGAATTTCGAACTGCGGAATGCTTAAAAATGTTCGCTATTCGAAAAAACTAAGGAGTTACAGCGTTTTAGGCCTTGAAAACGACTTTGAATATATGCGCGAAAACAAACTAAGTGTTTGCTATGTTTTTCATAGAAACCTTTACAGTATAGTTTCATCCAGCACCACTACGGAAAGAGATTTTCTTCGCGAATCCAACGGTGTCTCAAAAATGGCGGTGTTCGCAAAACTAAGGATGTTACAGTAGTTTCGAACTCACCTTGGTTTTTTTTTTTCATTTTTCGGATAATAATTCGGCGATTTTGCGCTTGTTTTTTGAAGAAAAAACATTAGGGTTGCACTTAACCGAATTTTCTGCCATAATCTTCGATACTGTATACAAAACTCAAAAAATTTTTTCGCATCGAAAATTTAAAATTTTTGCAAGGGGTTAGCCTTGCTAAAAAAATTCGAAAAAAATAAAATGTGAAATTTTAACAAATTTCGTTTATTTTGCGAATCGTCTTCGAATTTCGAACTGCGGAATGCTTAAAAATGTTCGGTATTCGAAAAAACTAAGGAGTTACAGCGTTTTAGGCCTTGAAAACGACTTTGAATTTTTGCGCGAAAACAAAATTAGTCTATGCTATGTTTTTCATAGAAACCTTAACGGTATAGTTTCATCCAGCACCACTACGGAAAGAGATTTTCTTCACGAATCCAACGGTGTTTCAAAAGTGGTGGTGTTCGCAAAACTAAGGATGTTACAGTAATTTCGAACTCACCTTGGTTTTTTGCATTTTTCGGATAATAATTCGGCGATTTTGCGCTTGTTTTTTGAAGGAAAAACATAGGGGTTGCACTTAACCAAATTTTCTGCCATAATCTTCGATACTGTATACAAAACTCAAAAAAATTTTTCGCATCGAAAATTGAAAATTTTTGCAAGGGGTTAGCCTTGCTAAAAAAATTCGAAAAAAATAAAATGTGAAATTTTAACTAATTTCGTTTATTTTGCGAATCGTCTTCGAATTTCGAACTGCGGAATGCTTAAAAATGTTCGCTATTCGAAAAAACTAAGGAGTTACAGCGTTTTAGGCCTTGAAAACGACTTTGAATTTTTGCGCGAAAACAAACTTAGTGTTTGCTATGTTTTTCATAGAAACCTTAACGGTATAGTTTCATCCAGCACCACTACGGAAAGAGATTTTCTTCACGAATCCAACGGTGTCTCAAAAATGGTGGTGTTCGCAAAACTAAGGATGTTACAGTAATTTCGAACTCACCTTGGTTTTTTGCATTTTTCGGATAATAATTCGGCGATTTTGCGCTTGTTTTTTGAAGGAAAAACATAGGGGTTGCACTTAACCAAATTTTCTGCCATAATCTTCGATACTGTATACAAAACTCAAAAAAATTTTTCGCATCGAAAATTGAAAATTTTTGCAAGGGGTTAGCCTTGCTAAAAAAAATTCGAAAAAAATAAAATGTGAAATTTTAACTAATTTCGTTTATTTTGCGAATCGTCTTCGAATTTCGAACTGCGGAATGCTTAAAAATGTTCGGTATTTGAAAAAACTAAGGAGTTACAGCGTTTTAGGCCTTGAAAACGACTTAGAATTTTTGCGCGAAAACAAAATTAGTGTTTGCTATGTTTTTCATAGAAATCTTAACGGTATAGTTTCATCCAGCACCACTACGGAAAGAGATTTTCTTCACGAATCCAACGGTGTCTCAAAAATGGTGGTGTTCGCAAAACTAAGGATGTTACAGTAATTTCGAACTCACCTTGGTTTTTTTTGCATTTTTCGGATAATAATTCGGCGATTTTGCGCTTGTATTTTGAAGAAAAAACATAGGGGTTGCACTTAACCGAATTTTCTGCCATAATCTTCGATACTGTATACAAAACTCAAAAAATTTTTTCGCATCGAAAATTGAAAATTTTTGCAAGGGGTTAGCCTTGCTAAAAAAATTCGAAAAAAATAAAATGTGAAATTTTAACTAATTTCGTTTATTTTGCGAATCGTCTTCGAATTTCGAACTGCGGAATGCTTAAAAATGTTCGCTATTCGAAAAAACTAAGGAGTTACAGCGTTTTAGGCCTTGAAAACGACTTTGAATTTTTGCGCGAAAACAAACTTAGTGTTTGCTATGTTTTTCATAGAAACCTTAACGGTATAGTTTCATCCAGCACCACTACGGAAAGAGATTTTCTTCACGAATCCAACGGTGTCTCAAAAATGGTGGTGTTCGCAAAACTAAGGATGTTACAGTAATTTCGAACTCACTTTGGTTTTTTTTTTGCATTTTCGGATAATAATTCGGCGATTTTGCGCTTGTTTTTTGAAGAAAAAACATAGGGGTTGCACTTAACCGAATTTTCTGCCATAATCTTCGATACTGTATACAAAACTCAAAAAAATTTTTCGCATCGAAAATTGAAAATTTTTGCAAGGGGTTAGCCTTGCTAAAAAAAATTCGAAAAAAATAAAATGTGAAATTTTAACTAATTTCGTTTATTTTGCGAATCGTCTTCGAATTTCGAACTGCGGAATGCTTAAAAATGTTCGCTATTCGAAAAAACTAAGGAGTTACAGCGTTTTAGGCCTTGAAAACGACTTTGAATTTTTGCGCGAAAACAAACTTAGTGTTTGCTATGTTTTTCATAGAAACCTTAACGGTATAGTTTCATCCAGCACCACTACGGAAAGAGATTTTCTTCACGAATCCAACGGTGTCTCAAAAATGGTGGTGTTCGCAAAACTAAGGATGTTACAGTAATTTCGAACTCACCTTGGATTTTTTTTGCATTTTCGGATAATAATTCGGCGATTTTGCGCTTGTTTTTTGAAGAAAAAACATAGGGGTTGCACTTAACCGAATTTTCTGCCATAATCTTCGATACTGTATACAAAACCCAAAAAATTTTTTCGCTTCGAAAATTGAAAATTTTTGCAAGGGGTTAGCCTTGCTAAAAAAAATTCGAAAAAAATAAAATGTGAAATTTTAATTAATTTCGTTTATTTTGCGAATCGTCTTCGAATTTCGAACTGCGGAATGCTTAAAAATGTTCGCTATTCGAAAAAACTAAGGAGTTACAGCGTTTTAGGCCTTGAAAACGACTTTGAATTTTTGCGCGAAAACAAACTTAGTGTTTGCTATGGTTTTCATAGAAACCTTTACGGTATAGTTTCATCCAGCACCACTACGGAAAGAGATTTTCTTCACGAATCCAACGGTGTCTCAAAAATGGTGGTGTTCGCAAAACTAAGGATGTTACAGTAATTTCGAACTCACCTTGGTTTTTTTTTGCATTTTTCGGATAATAATTCGGCGATTTTGCGCTTGTATTTTGAAGAAAAAACATAGGGGTTGCACTTAACCGAATTTTCTGCCATAATCTTCGATACTGTATACAAAACTCAAAAAATTTTTTCGCATCGAAAATTGAAAATTTTTGCAAGGGGTTAGCCTTGCTAAAAAAATTCGAAAAAAATAAAATGTGAAATTTTAACTAATTTCGTTTATTTTGCGAATCGTCTTCGAATTTCGAACTGCGGAATGCCTAAAAATGTTAGTGTTTGCTATGTTTTTCATAGAAACCTTTACAGTATAGTTTCATCCAGCACCACTACGGAAAGAGATTTTCTTCACGAATCCAACGGTGTCTCAAAAATGGTGGTGTTCGCAAAACTAAGGATGTTACAGTAATTTCGAACTCACCTTGGATTTTTTTTGCATTTTCGGATAATAATTCGGCGATTTTGCGCTTGTTTTTTGAAGAAAAAACATAGGGGTTGCACTTAACCGAATTTTCTGCCATAATCTTCGATACTGTATACAAAACTCAAAAAATTTTTTCGCTTCGAAAATTGAAAATTTTTGCAAGGGGTTAGCCTTTGCTTAAAAAAAATTCGAAAAAAATAAAATGTGAAATTTTAACAAATTTCGTTTATTTTGCGAATCGTCTTCGAATTTCGAACTGCGGAATGCTTAAAAATGTTCGGTATTCGAAAAAACTAAGGAGTTACAGCGTTTTAGGCCTTGAAAACGACTTTGAATTTTTGCGCGAAAACAAAATTAGTGTTTGCTATGTTTTTCATAGAAATCTTAACGGTATAGTTTCATCCAGCACCACTACGGAAAGAGATTTTCTTCACGAATCCAACGGTGTCTCAAAAATGGTGGTGTTCGCAAAACTAAGGATGTTACAGTAATTTCGAACTCACATTATTTTTTTTTTGCATTTTTCGGATAATAATTCGGCGATTTTGCGCTTGTTTTTTAAAGAAAAAATATAGGGGTTGCACTTAACCGAATTTTCTGCCATAATCTTTGATACTGTATACAAAACTCAAAAAATTTTTTCGCGTCGAAAATTGAAAATTTTTGCAAGGGGTTAGCCTTGCTAAAAAAAATCGAAAAAAATAAAATGTGAAATTTTAACTAATTTCGTTTATTTTGCGAATCGTCTTCGAATTTCGAACTGCGGAATGCTTAAAAATGTTCGCTATTCGAAAAAACTAAGGAGTTACAGCGTTTTAGGCCTTGAAAACGACTTTGAATTTTTGCGCGAAAACAAACTTAGTGTTTGCTATGGTTTTCATAGAAACCTTTACGGTATAGTTTCATCCAGCACCACTACGGAAAGAGATTTTCTTCACGAATCCAACGGTGTCTCAAAAATGGTGGTGTTCGCAAAACTAAGGATGTTACAGTAATTTCGAACTCACCTTGGTTTTTTTTGCATTTTTCGGATAATAATTCGGCGATTTTGCGCTTGTATTTTGAAGAAAAAACATAGGGGTTGCACTTAACCGAATTTTCTGCCATAATCTTCGATACTGTATACAAAACTCAAAAAATTTTTTCGCATCGAAAATTGAAAATTTTTGCAAGGGGTTAGCCTTGCTAAAAAAATTCGAAAAAAATAAAATGTGAAATTTTAACTAATTTCGTTTATTTTGCGAATCGTCTTCGAATTTCGAACTGCGGAATGCTTAAAAATGTTCGCTATTCGAAAAAACTAAGGAGTTACAGCGTTTTAGGCCTTGAAAACGACTTTGAATTTTTGCGCGAAAACAAACTTAGTGTTTGCTATGTTTTTCATAGAAACCTTAACGGTATAGTTTCATCCAGCACCACTACGGAAAGAGATTTTCTTCACGAATCCAACGGTGTCTCAAAAATGGTGGTGTTCGCAAAACTAAGGATGTTACAGTAATTTCGAACTCACCTTGGATTTTTTTTTCATTTTTCGGATAATAATTCGGCGATTTTGCGCTTGTTTTTTGAAGAAAAAACATAGGGGTTGCACTTAACCGAATTTTCTGCCATAATCTTCGATACTGTATACAAAACTCAAAAAAATTTTTCGCATCGAAAATTGAAAATTTTTGCAAGGGGTTAGCCTTGCTAAAAAAAATTCGAAAAAAATAAAATGTGAAATTTTAACTAATTTCGTTTATTTTGCGAATCGTCTTCGAATTTCGAACTGCGGAATGCTTAAAAATGTTCGCTATTCGAAAAAACTAAGGAGTTACAGCGTTTTAGGCCTTGAAAACGACTTTGAATTTTTGCGCGAAAACAAACTTAGTGTTTGCTATGTTTTTCATAGAAACCTTAACGGTATAGTTTCATCCAGCACCACTACGGAAAGAGATTTTCTTCACGAATCCAACGGTGTCTCAAAAATGGTGGTGTTCGCAAAACTAAGGATGTTACAGTAATTTCGAACTCACCTTGGATTTTTTTTGCATTTTCGGATAATAATTCGGCGATTTTGCGCTTGTTTTTTGAAGAAAAAACATAGGGGTTGCACTTAACCGAATTTTCTGCCATAATCTTCGATACTGTATACAAAACCCAAAAAATTTTTTCGCTTCGAAAATTGAAAATTTTTGCAAGGGGTTAGCCTTGCTAAAAAAAATTCGAAAAAAATAAAATGTGAAATTTTAATTAATTTCGTTTATTTTGCGAATCGTCTTCGAATTTCGAACTGCGGAATGCTTAAAAATGTTCGCTATTCGAAAAAACTAAGGAGTTACAGCGTTTTAGGCCTTGAAAACGACTTTGAATTTTTGCGCGAAAACAAACTTAGTGTTTGCTATGGTTTTCATAGAAACCTTTACGGTATAGTTTCATCCAGCACCACTACGGAAAGAGATTTTCTTCACGAATCCAACGGTGTCTCAAAAATGGTGGTGTTCGCAAAACTAAGGATGTTACAGTAATTTCGAACTCACCTTGGTTTTTTTTTGCATTTTTCGGATAATAATTCGGCGATTTTGCGCTTGTATTTTGAAGAAAAAACATAGGGGTTGCACTTAACCGAATTTTCTGCCATAATCTTCGATACTGTATACAAAACTCAAAAAATTTTTTCGCATCGAAAATTGAAAATTTTTGCAAGGGGTTAGCCTTGCTAAAAAAAATTCGAAAAAAATAAAATGTGAAATTTTAACTAATTTCGTTTATTTTGCGAATCGTCTTCGAATTTCGAACTGCGGAATGCTTAAAAATGTTCGCTATTCGAAAAAACTAAGGAGTTACAGCGTTTTAGGCCTTGAAAACGACTTTGAATTTTTGCGCGAAAACAAACTTAGTGTTTGCTATGTTTTTCATAGAAACCTTAACGGTATAGTTTCATCCAGCACCACTACGGAAAGAGATTTTCTTCACGAATCCAACGGTGTCTCAAAAATGGTGGTGTTCGCAAAACTAAGGATGTTACAGTAATTTCGAACTCACTTTGTTTTTTTTTTTTGCATTTTCGGATAATAATTCGGCGATTTTGCGCTTGTTTTTTGAAGAAAAAACATAGGGGTTGCACTTAACCGAATTTTCTGCCATAATCTTCGATACTGTATACAAAACTCAAAAAAATTTTTCGCATCGAAAATTGAAAATTTTTGCAAGGGGTTAGCCTTGCTAAAAAAATTCGAAAAAAATAAAATGTGAAATTTTAACTAATTTCGTTTATTTTGCGAATCGTCTTCGAATTTCGAACTGCGGAATGCTTAAAAATGTTCGCTATTCGAAAAAACTAAGGAGTTACAGCGTTTTAGGCCTTGAAAACGACTTTGAATTTTTGCGCGAAAACAAACTTAGTGTTTGCTATGTTTTTCATAGAAACCTTAACGGTATAGTTTCATCCAGCACCACTACGGAAAGAGATTTTCTTCACGAATCCAACGGTGTCTCAAAAATGGTGGTGTTCGCAAAACTAAGGATGTTACAGTAATTTCGAACTCACTTTGTTTTTTTTTTGCATTTTCGGATAATAATTCGGCGATTTTGCGCTTGTTTTTTGAAGAAAAAACATAGGGGTTGCACTTAACCGAATTTTCTGCCATAATCTTCGATACTGTATACAAAACCCAAAAAATTTTTTCGCTTCGAAAATTGAAAATTTTTGCAAGGGGTTAGCCTTGCTAAAAAAAATTCGAAAAAAATAAAATGTGAAATTTTAACTAATTTCGTTTATTTTGCGAATCGTCTTCGAATTTCGAACTGCGGAATGCTTAAAAATGTTCGCTATTCGAAAAAACTAAGGAGTTACAGCGTTTTAGGCCATGAAAACGACTTTGAATTTTTGCGCGAAAACAAACTTAGTGTTTGCTATGGTTTTCATAGAAACCTTTACAGTATAGTTTCATCCAGCACCACTACGGAAAGAGATTTTCTTCACGAATCCAACGGTGTCTCAAAAATGGTGGTGTTCGCAAAACTAAGGATGTTACAGTAATTTCGAACTCACCTTGGATTTTTTTTTCATTTTTCGGATAATAATTCGGCGATTTTGCGCTTGTATTTTGAAGAAAAAACATAGGGGTTGCACTTAACCGAATTTTCTGCCATAATCTTCGATACTGTATACAAAACTCAAAAAATTTTTTCGCATCGAAAATTGAAAATTTTTGCAAGGGGTTAGCCTTGCTAAAAAAATTCGAAAAAAATAAAATGTGAAATTTTAACTAATTTCGTTTATTTTGCGAATCGTCTTCGAATTTCGAACTGCGGAATGCTTAAAAATGTTCGCTATTCGAAAAAACTAAGGAGTTACAGCGTTTTAGGCCTTGAAAACGACTTTGAATTTTTGCGCGAAAACAAACTTAGTGTTTGCTATGTTTTTCATAGAAACCTTAACGGTATAGTTTCATCCAGCACCACTACGGAAAGAGATTTTCTTCACGAATCCAACGGTGTCTCAAAAATGGTGGTGTTCGCAAAACTAAGGATGTTACAGTAATTTCGAACTCACTTTGGTTTTTTTTTTGCATTTTCGGATAATAATTCGGCGATTTTGCGCTTGTTTTTTGAAGAAAAAACATAGGGGTTGCACTTAACCGAATTTTCTGCCATAATCTTCGATACTGTATACAAAACTCAAAAAAATTTTTCGCATCGAAAATTGAAAATTTTTGCAAGGGGTTAGCCTTGCTAAAAAAATTCGAAAAAAATAAAATGTGAAATTTTAACTAATTTCGTTTATTTTGCGAATCGTCTTCGAATTTCGAACTGCGGAATGCTTAAAAATGTTCGCTATTCGAAAAAACTAAGGAGTTACAGCGTTTTAGGCCTTGAAAACGACTTTGAATTTTTGCGCGAAAACAAACTTAGTGTTTGCTATGTTTTTCATAGAAACCTTAACGGTATAGTTTCATCCAGCACCACTACGGAAAGAGATTTTCTTCACGAATCCAACGGTGTCTCAAAAATGGTGGTGTTCGCAAAACTAAGGATGTTACAGTAATTTCGAACTCACCTTGGATTTTTTTTTCATTTTTCGGATAATAATTCGGCGATTTTGCGCTTGTTTTTTGAAGAAAAAACATAGGGGTTGCACTTAACCGAATTTTCTGCCATAATCTTTGATACTGTATACAAAACTCAAAAAATTTTTTCGCATCGAAAATTGAAAATTTTTGCAAGGGGGTTAGCCTTGCTAAAAAAAATCGAAAAAAATAAAATGTGAAATTTTAACTAATTTCGTTTATTTTGCGAATCGTCTTCGAATTTCGAACTGCGGAATGCTTAAAAATGTTCGCTATTCGAAAAAACTAAGGAGTTACAGCGTTTTAGGCCATGAAAACGACTTTGAATTTTTGCGCGAAAACAAACTTAGTGTTTGCTATGGTTTTCATAGAAACCTTTACAGTATAGTTTTATCCAGCACCACTACGGAAAGAGATTTTCTTCACGAATCCAACGGTGTCTCAAAAATGGTGGTGTTCGCAAAACTAAGGATGTTACAGTAATTTCGAACTCACCTTGGATTTTTTTGCATTTTCGGATAATAATTCGGCGATTTTGCGCTTGTTTTTTGAAGGAAAAACATAGGGGTTGCACTTAATCGAATTTTCTGCCATAATCTTCGATACTGTATACAAAACTCAAAAAATTTTTTCGCTTCGAAAATTGAAAATTTTTGCAAGGGGTTAGCCTTGCTAAAAAAAATTCGAAAAAAATAAAATGTGAAATTTTAACTAATTTCGTTTATTTTGCGAATCGTCTTCGAATTTCGAACTGCGGAATGCTTAAAAATGTTCGCTATTCGAAAAAACTAAGGAGTTACAGCGTTTTAGGCCTTGAAAACGACTTTGAATTTTTGCGCGAAAACAAACTTAGTGTTTGCTATGTTTTTCATAGAAACCTTTACAGTATAGTTTCATCCAGCACCACTACGGAAAGAGATTTTCTTCACGAATCCAACGGTGTCTCAAAAATGGTGGTGTTCGCAAAACTAAGGATGTTACAGTAATTTCGAACTCACCTTGGATTTTTTTTCCATTTTCGGATAATAATTCGGCGATTTTGCGCTTGTTTTTTGAAGAAAAAACATAGGGGTTGCACTTAACCGAATTTTCTGCCATAATCTTTGATACTGTATACAAAACTCAAAAAATTTTTTCGCATCGAAAATTGAAAATTTTTGCAAGGGGTTAGCCTTGCTAAAAAAAATTCGAAAAAAATAAAATGTGAAATTTTAACTAATTTCGTTTATTTTGCGAATCGTCTTCGAATTTCGAACTGCGGAATGCATAAAAATGTTCGCTATTCGAAAAAACTAAGGAGTTACAGCGTTTTAGGCCTTGAAAACGACTTTGAATTTTTGCGCGAAAACAAACTTAGTGTTTGCTATGGTTTTCATAGAAACCTTTACGGTATAGTTTCATCCAGCACCACTACGGAAAGAGATTTTCTTCACGAATCCAACGGTGTCTCAAAAATGGTGGTGTTCGCAAAACTAAGGATGTTACAGTAATTTCGAACTCACATTGGTTTTTTTTGCATTTTTCGGATAATAATTCGGCGATTTTGCGCTTGTTTTTTGAAGAAAAAACATAGGGGTTGCACTTAACCGAATTTTCTGCCATAATCTTCGATACTGTATACAAAACTCAAACAATTTTTTCGCATCGAAAATTTAAAATTTTTTCAAGGGGTTAGCCTTGCTAAAAAAAATTCGAAAAAAATAAAATGTGAAATTTTAACAAATTTCGTTTATTTTGCGAATCGTCTTCGAATTTCGAACTGCGGAATGCTTAAAAATGTTCGCTATTCGAAAAAACTAAAGAGTTACAGCGTTTTAGGCCTTGAAAATGACTTTGAATTTTTGCGCGAAAACAAACTTAGTGTTTGCTATGTTTTTCATAGAAACCTTAACGGTATAGTTTCATCCAGCACCACTACGGAAAGAGATTTTCTTCGTGAATCTAACGGTGTCTCAAAAATGGTGGTGTTCGCAAAACTAAGGATGTTACAGTAATTTCGAACTCACCTTGGATTTTTTTTTTGCATTTTCGGATAATAATTCGGCGATTTTGCACTTGTTTTTTGAAGAAAAAACATAGGGGTTGCACTTCCGAATTTTCTGCAATAATCTTAGATACTGTATACAAAACTCAAAAAATTTTTTCGCATCGAAAATTGAAAATTTTTGCAAGGGTTAGCCTAGTTAAAAAAAATTCGAAAAAAATAAAATGTGAAATTTTAACTAATTTCGTTTATTTTGCGAATCGTCTTCGAGTTTCGAACTGCGGAATGCTTAAGAATGTTCGCTATTCGAAAAAACTAAGGAGTTACAGCGTTTTAGGCCTTGAAAACGACTTTGAAGTTTTGCGCGAAAACAAACTTAGTGTTTGCTATGTTTTTCATAGAAACCTTTACAGTATAGTTTCATCCAGCACCACTACGGAAAGAGATTTTCTTCACGAATCCAACGGTGTCTCAAAAATGGTGGTGTTCGCAAAACTAAGGATGTTACAGTAATTTCGAACTCACCTTGGTTTTTTTTTTGCATTTTTCGGATAATAATTCGGCGATTTAGCCTTGCTAAAAAAAATTCGAAAAAAATAAAATGAGAAATTTTAACAAATTTCGTTTATTTTGCGAATCGTCTTCGAATTTCGAACTGCGGAATGCTTAAAAATGTTCGCTATTCGAAAAAACTAAGGAGTTACAGCGTTTTAGGCCTTGAAAATGACTTTGAATTTTTGCGCGAAAACAAACTTAGTGTTTGCTATGTTTTTCATAGAAACCTTTACAGTATAGTTTCATCCAGCACCACTACGGAAAGAGATTTTCTTCGTGAATCTAACGGTGTCTCAAAAATGGTGGTGTTCGCAAAACTAAGGATGTTACAGTAATTTCGAACTCACCTTGGTTTTTTTTTTGCATTTTTCGGATAGTAATTCGGCGATTTTGCGCTTGTTTTTTGAAGAAAAAACATAGGGGTTGCACTTAACCGAATTTTCTGCCATAATCTTCGATACTGTATACAAAACTCAAAAAATTTTTTCGCATCGAAAATTGAAAATTTTTGCAAGGGGTTAGCCTTGCTAAAAAAAATTCGAAAAAAATAAAATGTGAAATTTTAACTAATTTCGTTTATTTTGCGAATCGTCTTCGAATTTCGAACTGCGGAATGCTTAAAAATGTTCGGTATTCGAAAAAACTAAGGAGTTACAGCGTTTTAGGCCTTGAAAACGACTTTGAATTTTTGCGCGAAAACAAAATTAGTGTTTGCTATGTTTTTCATAGAAACCTTAACGGTATAGTTTCATCCAGCACCACTACGGAAAGAAATTTTCTTCGTGAATCTAACGGTGTCTCAAAAATGGTGGTGTTCGCAAAACTAAGCATGTTACAGTAATTTCGAACTCACCTTGGATTTTTTTTTTGCCTTTTTCGGATAATAATTCGGCGATTTTGCGCTTGTTTTTTGAAGAAAAAACATAGGGGTTGCACTTAACCGAATTTTCTGCCACAATCTTCGATACTGTATACAAAACTCAAAAAATTTTTTCGCATCGAAAATTGAAAATTTTTGCAAGGGGTTAGCCTTGCTAAAAAAAATTCGAAAAAATAAAATGTGAAATTTTAACTAATTTCGTTTATTTTGCGAATCGTCTTCGAATTTCGAAATGCGGAATGCGTAAAAATGTTCGCTATTCGAAAAAACTAAAGAGTTACAGCGTTTTAGGCCTTGAAAATGACTTTGAATTTTTGCGCGAAAACAAACTTAGTGTTTGCTATGTTTTTCATAGAAACCTTAACGGTATAGTTTCATCCAGCACCACTACGGAAAGAGATTTTCTTCACGAATCCAACGGTGTCTCAAAAATGGTGGTGTTCGCAAAACTAAGGATGTTACAGTAATTTCGAACATCATATATGGCAAAGTGGACGGACGTGTAAAAGGAAGCTCCCATTAATGAGCCAGAAAACGCCTTAGCAAGCCAAGATTTCGCAAGGATTTGGAGCCTAAACACAACTGCAGCAGACCACGTATCTCATCCATATTAATTTGCCGCTTTCCAAGGTTCCGGTGAGCAAACAATAAACATTTAATAAATCACTTTTGATACAAAATATTATCACTCAATATAAATAAACAACGAGTAAACAAACACCGACACAACAAAATATAATATCAGCTGGCCTTGTCCAACCAAGTTTGGTGATGACAAAATTCCGATAAATGCAATTATTACTGCTATCGATAAACGGCATTGCCATATATGAAAATTTGCAGGGTTAGGAAATATGCAAAGCAACATCCAAACACCCAAAAGAAGATACACTGAGATAAAATCCCCTGAAAATACCAGTATAACGTCAAACATGGATCCAAATGATCTAATAAAAATAATAAAAGAAACTATTAACTCAAACTTGGATGAAAAACTTAAAACACTCCCCACAAAATCGGACATTGAAGATTTAAAAGTCGAAATAGTTGGTATCGGTGCTGATGTAAGTGCGTTGAAAAGGGAAAATCAAGAACTAAAAGATGAATTAAATAAAGTGCAGCAAGAAAATAATCAATTTAAAAAAGATATTAATTGGCTGCAGAACCAAATAAAGCCTAATAAACTATTTATTAAAGGAATAACAAGCTCCAAGAACCCGATGGAAGAGGCGAAAAATCTATTCAGAGACAAGTTAAATATATCAACCACTATTAAATATGTAAATAAGGTGTTTGATCGCAATGGGAAAATGGCAATAATAATTGAGCTTGAAAACGAACAAGCAATACAGGAAGTATTCCGAAATACCAAAAAACTGGCGGGGTCAAATATAACTATTGAACGAGATGTGATTCCAACAAAGCAATTACATAAAAGAATCTTCCTCATTTTAAAGAAAAAAATCTTATCTCTCAGTAAGCAGCATAAAATTGTTGTAAGAGAAGATAAAATGAAAATAAAAGATCAATGGTTTAAATGGAATTCTAAAAATAAACTTGTCTCTGGTAATGATGATGGTGAGCAAGAATTTGAAAAGCTATATGGGGATGTTAAAAAGAACATCTGCTTGAATTATGATCAATTTTTTGAAGAACTCTACCCAAAAAACCAATAAATGCCATCAATGAACCGAAGCCACATAACCTCTCCATTTTATCCTACAATATAAATGGTCTTGAAAACAAATATCTGTTCCCAGCCTTCTTTCAATATGTTAAACAATTTCAAATAATAATATTAATAGAAACACATTTAGAATCTGATAAGGAGAAGAGAGCAATACCATACTTTAGCGGATTTGATCTTTTTTTTGAGCCGGCAGTACGCATTCATAGATTCGGTAGAGCTATTGGTGGGAAATTGATTGGAGTAAGCAAACAGTTGCCTGAAATAGGCGTTAAACCGGAAATAATCGATTCGAACAAAAAATTATTTATAAAACTGCGCACCAAAGAATATACATGCTCTATAATACCGCAATATTTAAGACCTGCCACTTGGGATAATGATTTACGAAATCTAAAACAATATTTTCAAGAGGAAGAAATGCAAAATCCTATTTTAATCGGAGATTTTAATGTTAGAATTGGGGAAATTAGTCAACACATGGGTGAAATATACAGAGAAAGCTTTTTCTCCGGATACGATTTAAGAAAATCAAAAGATAAAACCGTCAATCAAAAGGGGATCCAATTTCTACAACTTTGTGACGACTACAACTTGTATATTTTAAATGGCATAACAAAAGGTGATGAGGAAGGGAATTTAACATATGTTACAACAGTTGGAGATTCAGTTAATGATATATGTGCTGTGTCTAAGGAACTACTACGATATACCTATGAATTTAAAGTTGAAGATAAGATATGGTCGGATCATTTTCCCATACTGTTGCAAATTAATGTTGGAACTGACAACAGAATAGAAGAAAAGATGGCGCTCCTACCAAAGTTAATATGGAAGGATAAATATAAGAGTAATTATCAACAAATGATGAGCGCAAATCTTAACAAAATCGCAGCTATAAATGAAATCAGCCTTAACGAAATCTGTGAAATTATTAAGGAATCTTATCCAAAACAAAACAGCCGTAAACCATCTTTTAATTCAAAGCATAAATGGCATAATAATAATTGCAATTTAGCAAGAATTAATACCTTCAAGCTGCTGAAAATCTACAGAAAAACGGGTATTTTAGAAGACAAACGCCGGTATATATCAGCTCAGAAGCATTATAGAGCCATATGTAATAGCAGTAAAGAGGTGTACTACAACAACATGGCTAATAACCTCAATTGTATAAGGAACTCCAAGGAATGGTGGAAAACGGCTAGAGAAATGCGCAACCAACACAATCTTGTATCCTCTAACATAACCCCCGAAGTATTTAGATCCTATTACGAAGGTTTATTAAATAACTCTGAAGAAATCACCCTTATCTATTATGCCCCTTTTTATAAAGAAGATTCTGATTTAGATGGACCGTTTACTATGATCGAACTGAAGAAAATTTTGGCAAGTGTAAAAACTAATAAAGCTCCAGGGGAAGATAGAATCCCTTATGAATTCTTCATGAATGCCACTGATCAATTTCATAACCTGCTTCTAAATACATACAATAGATTGTATACGAATGGAAAAATCGATCCTATATTTTCGAAGACCATTATTTTCCCAATACACAAAAAAGGAGATCTGAATGAAGCATCAAATTATAGAGGCATTTCGTTCATGAACTGTGCAGCTAAGATTTTTATGGGATTAATGAACGAAAAGCTATACAACTGGGTTGAACAGAACAAAATCCTAACCGAATTTCAATCTGGTTTCCGCAAAAATTATGCAACAACCGATAATATATACAATCTAGCATCTATCGTTAACCTAAAATTGAGCGAAAAGAAAAAAGTATATGCTTTCTTTGTAGATTTCAAGGCAGCATTTGATAATATATCGAGACAAGCCCTTATTTATAAGCTTTTTCAAATGGGTATATCATATAAATTCGTTAGATTGGTAGAACAAATGTACAACAATACCCAATCAGCTGTGTGGAACGGAAAAGAAATATCCGAATATTTTGAAACAACGAAGGGTGTTAAACAGGGTTGCCTTTTATCACCATTATTATTCACACTCTACATAAATGATTTGCATGATTATATTGAAGGCGGATTATGTGTGGAATCTATCAATATAAGATTACTTCTATATGCAGATGATATTGTGCTGCTAGCTGATGATATTAAAATCCTACAGAATATGATAGATAAATTAGAATTATACTGCAAAAGATGGAGCTTAGAAGTGAATATAAGCAAATCGGAAATAATGGTTTTCAGAAATGGAGGAAAGCTAAGCAAGTACGAGAAATGGACATACAAAGGCAGGGAGATAAAAATCTGCAACGAATTTAAATATTTAGGAGTAGTATTTACACCCAAAATGAAATTTCATAAACATGTGCAAAACAGAAATAATGAAGCAAAAAACGCAATAAATTCTATATGGAAACAATTTATGGAAAGAAATGATATAAATATGAATAACAAATGGAAGGTATTTTTAGCTGTTTGCAGATCCATTCAAACGTATGCTGCTCAAGTTTGGGGATACTCTTATTTTGAAGAAGTTAATACACTGCAGAGATATCTTTTGAAACGGATTTTGAGAGTACCAAGTTTTACTCCAAACTACGTGTTGATGCTGGAAACAGATGTAGAAGATACCCAGATTTATACTCTGGGATTACATTTGAAGTATATAGAGAAAACACTGTATCACCATGAACCATGCAGGCTCCCGAAACAATTATCTAATATTATATTGGAGAAAAATACATTTTGGGCAAAAGAAATAGCTACCCTGTCGCAAAACTTTAACATACAATGGGACCAATCCACTTCATGTTTAGCTAACTGGAGGGCATTTTGCAAAAATTTACTCAGCAGCATAAAAATGCGACTACATGAGGAGAGACTATGGAGACAACAGAACTGTCAGAGTCTGCGAATTTATAAATATTTGAATCCAAACCGAGCTCAGCTTTACCTGAACGATAAAAATTCTTACAATAAGATCGTATGGATATTCAAAACACGCAGTGGAATGATTCCTTTGGGGTATAATAAATTTGATTCCGATACATCGAGTAGAGAGTGTAAACTATGCAATTTGCGTGAGATCGAAACAATACAACACTTTCTGGGAAAATGTCCTGTACTTCAAGAATTCAGAATGTTATCATTTCAAAGACCAATATTAAATGAGGAAGAGGTGATTAGAGTACTTGATGGCGAAGAAGAAGAAGACTGGGATAGGTTGGCAAACTATATGGAAACCACTTATAAATATAGAAACTTTTTAATGAATGAATTCGATTAACTTAAATTTGTTTTATATATAACGCGATAGACGTAATTATTACATTATCGCAAATTCCAACTACTTCTAAAATTGATTTTTTTGAATCTTTGTATAAATTGTATAATGAATGAAAACAAAAAAATTTTCTCAATAAAGAAGTATTACTACTACTACTACTACTACTAATTTCGAACTCACCTTGGTTTTTTTTTTGCATTTTTCGGATAATAATTCGGCGATTTTGCGCTTGTTTTTTGAAGAAAAAACATAGGGGTTGCACTTAACCGAATTTTCTGCCATAATCTTCGATACTGTATACAAAACTCAAAAAATTTTTTCGCATCGAAAATTGAAAATTTTTGCAAGGGGTTAGCCTTGCTAAAAAAAATTCGAAAAAAATAAAATGTGAAATTTTAACTAATTTCGTTTATTTTGCGAATCGTCTTCGAATTTCGAACTGCGGAATGCTTAAAAATGTTCGCTATTCGAAAAAACTAAGGAGTTACAGCGTTTTAGGCCTTGAAAACGACTTTGAATTTTTGCGCGAAAACAAAATTAGTGTTTGCTATGTTTTTCATAGAAACCTTAACGGTATAGTTTCATCCAGCACCACTACGGAAAGAGATTTTCTTCACGAATCCAACGGTGTCTCAAAAATGGTGGTGTTCGCAAAACTAAGGATGTTACAGTAATTTCGAACTCACCTTGGTTTTTTTTTGCATTTTTCGGATAATAATTACGCGATTTTGCGCTTGTTTTTTGAAGAAAAAACATAGGGGTTGCACATAACCGAATTTTCTGCCATAATCTTCGATACTGTATACAAAACTCAAAAAATTTTTTCGCATCGAAAATTGAAAATTTTTGCAAGGGGTTAGCCTTGCTAAAAAAAATTGGAAAAAAATAAAATGTGAAATTTTAACTAATTTCGTTTATTTTGCGAATCGTCTTCGAATTTCGAACTGCGGAATGCTTAAAAATGTTCGGTATTTGAAAAAACTAAGGAGTTACAGCGTTTTAGGCCTTGAAAACGACTTTGAATTTTTGCGCAAAAACAAAATTAGTGTTTGCTATGTTTTTCATAGAAACCTTAACGGTATAGTTTCATCCAGCACCACTACGGAAAGAGATTTTCTTCACGAATCCAACGGTGTCTCAAAAATGGTGGTGTTCGCAAAACTAAGGATGTTAAGTAATTTCGAACTCACCTTGGTTTTTTTTTGCATTTTTCGGATAATAATTCGGCGATTTTGCGCTTGTTTATTGAAGAAAAAACATAGGGGTTGCACTTAACCGAATTTTCTGCCATCATCTTCGATACTGTATACAAAACTCAAAAAATTTTTTCGCATCGAAAATTGAAAATTTTTGCTAAAAAAAATTCGAAAAAAATAAAATGTGAAATTTTAACTAATTTCGTTTATTTTGCGAATCGTCTTCGAATCTCGAACTGCGGAATGCTTAAAAATGTTCGCTATTCGAAAAAACTAAGGAGTTACAGCGTTTTAGGCCTTGAAAACGACTTTGAATTTTTGCGCGAAAACAAAATTAGTGCTTGCTATGTTTTTCATAGAAACCTTGACGGCATAGTTTCATCCAGCACCACTACGGAAAGAGATTTTCTTCACGAATCCAACGGTGTCTCAAAAATGGTGGTGTTCGCAAAACTAAGGATGTTAAGTAATTTCGAACTCACCTTGGTTTTTTTTCGCTGTAACTCCTTAGTTTCTCGAATAGCGAAAAATTTTAAGCATTCTGCAGTTCGAAATTCGAAGACGATTCGCAAAATAAACGAAATTAGTTAAAATATCACATTTTATTTTTTTCGAATTTTTTTTAGCAAAAATTTTCAATTTTCGATGCGAAAAAAATTTTTGAGTTTTGTATACAGTATCGAAGATGATGGCAGAAAATTCGGTTAAGTGCAACCCCTATGTTTTTTCTTCAATAAACAAGCGCAAAATCGATGAATTATTATCAGAAAAATGCAAAAAAAAAACCAAGGTGAGTTCGAAATTACTGTAACATCCTTAGTTTTGCGAACACCACCATTTTTGAGACACCGTTGGATTCACGAAGAAAATCTCTTTCCGTAGTGGTGCTGGATGAAACTATACAGTTAAGATTTCTATGAAAAACATAGCAAACACTAATTTTGTTTTCGCGCAAAAATTCAAAGTCGTTTTCAAGGCCTAAAACGCTGTAACTCCTTAGTTTTTTCAAATACCGAACATTTTTAAGCATTCCGCAGTTCGAAATTCGAAGACGATTCGCAAAATAAACGAAATTAGTTAAAATTTCACATTTTATTTTTTTCCAATTTTTTTTAGCAAGGCTAACCCCTTGCAAAAATTTTCAATTTTCGATGCGAAAAAATTTTTTGAGTTTTGTATACAGTATCGAAGATTATGGCAGAAAATTCGGTTAAGTGCAACCCCTATGTTTTTTCTTCAAAAAACAAGCGCAAAATCGCGTAATTATTATCCGAAAAATGCAAAAAAAACCAAGGTGAGTTCGAAATTACTGTAACATCCTTAGTTTTGCGAACACCACCATTTTTGAGACACCGTTGGATTCGTGAAGAAAATCTCTTTCCGTAGTGGTGCTGGATGAAACTATACTGTAAAGGTTTCTATGAAAAACATAGCAAACACTAAGTTTGTTTTCGCGCAAAAATTCAAAGTCGTTTTCAAGGCCTAAAACGCTGTAACTCCTTAGTTTTTTCGAATAGCGAACATTTTTAAGCATTCCGCAGTTCGAAATTCGAAGACGATTCGCAAAATAAACGAAATTAGTTAAAATTTCGCATTTTATTTTTTTCGATTTTTTTTAGCAGGCTAACCCCTTGCAAAAATTTTCAATTTTCGATGCGAAAAAATTTTTTGAGTTTTGTATACAGTATCGAAGATGATGGCAGAAAATTCGGTTAAGTGCAACCCCTATGTTTTTTCTTCAATAAACAAGCGCAAAATCGATGAATTATTATCAGAAAAATGCAAAAAAAAACCAAGGTGAGTTCGAAATTACTGTAACATCCTTAGTTTTGCGAACACCACCATTTTTGAGACACCGTTGGATTCACGAAGAAAATCTCTTTCCGTTGTGGTGCTGGATGAAACTATACAGTTAAGATTTCTATGAAAAACATAGCAAACACTAATTTTGTTTTCGCGCAAAAATTCAAAGTCGTTTTCAAGGCCTAAAACGCTGTAACTCCTTAGTTTTTTCAAATACCGAACATTTTTAAGCATTCCGCAGTTCGAAATTCGAAGACGATTCGCAAAATAAACGAAATTAGTTAAAATTTCACATTTTATTTTTTTCGAATTGCAAAAATTTTCAATTTTCGATGCGAAAAAATTTTTTGAGTTTTGTATACAGTATCGAAGATTATGGCAGAAAATTCGGTTAAGTGCAACCCCTATGTTTTTTCTTCAAAAAACAAGCTCAAAATCGCCGAATTATTATCCGAAAAATGCAAAAAAAAACCAAGGTGAGTTCGAAATTACTGTAACAGCATTAGTTTAGCGAACACCACCATTTTTGAGACACCGTTGGATTCGTGAAGAAAATCTCTTTCCGTAGTGGTGCTGGATGAAACTATACCGTTAAGGTTTCTATGAAAAACATAGCAAACACTAAGCTTGTTTTCGCGCAAAAATTCAAAGTCGTTTTCAAGGCCTAAAACGCTGTAACTCCTTAGGTTTTTCGAATAGCGAACATTTTTAAGCATTCCGCAGTTCGAAATTCGAAGACGATTCGCAAAATAAACGAAATTAGTTAAAATTTCACATTTTATTTTTTTCGAATTTTTTTTTTGCAAGGCTAACCCCTTGCAAAAATTTTCAATTTTCAATGTGAAAAAATTTTTTGAGTTTAGTTTACAATCTCGAAGATTATGGCAGAAAATTCGGTTAAGTGCAACTCCCATGTTTTTTCTTCAAAAATCTATCTCAAAATCTAATAATTCGTTATGTTTCCTTATTTCTATAGAGTTTTAATTGTTTTGGGATTTAAGAGTCATATTTGAGAGTGGAACGTCCATAAAAATGACAACAACTGTTTGTTATGTGTAATAATATAGTGATAACTTTTATTTAAGAGTATTATCATTTCATTTTTACAATTAAATTGTTCTTCATTATAAACGTTTAATATTAGAAGCAATTTTCATCATGGCTTAAAAAGCAGGCCAGCGAATGAAAACGAAGATTATGTTGAAAAAATTGTAAAGAAAACAGTAAGTAAGGGAAAAAAATTAAATACATGTATAAATTGGAAAAAATAATAAGAAAAAAAAGAATACAATAAGATTATGGAAAAAACATCATTATGGTAAATAAAAGGCAATAAAATTATTAAGAATGACGTTATTATGTAGACAGAAAAAAAGAAAATATAGTAGCTAAGTATATATCGTTTGAAACAATTGTACACAAGCTTACACATGTCTATGTATAGTGAACGTCTGTGTGTGTGTGTGTGACATATAAATTTGTGGCAGTTTAAAGTTCATTTTTGCATTTTCATTGTTGTTACTTAAAATTTAATATTTTTTATATATATATTTAATTAATATTATTAAACTATATGTTTTTAAAAGCATATTTCTAAGACTTAACATTAATAAATTTTGATTAAGAAACACTATGCAACAAGAATTATTTTTTTGAGTTGCTGAAAAATAAATTTTTAGTGATCCTACGGGATTTGCCATTTAGAAAAATTAAAAAAAAAAATATTAAAAACCCAAATTGCATTCCTCAGTTTATGTAGTCATCTTAAGGAAGGCCATAGAATTATTTGTATATTATAGGAATGAGGTCAAAACGGACAGTATTTAGAAACAGATGCCATATAGAACGATTGGTACAATATGGGACTTAAGTGAAAGATACCTGGGATTCGAGCACGAATCTTATATAGAATTCGGAAGCCAAGTATCAGGGGTCCGTGTCTCTGCCAAAGCTTTTTAGAGGTTCAATAAGTCAAATAAGGCGACTTGTCCATACCTTATTTGACTTACTGAACCTCTAAAAAGCTTTGGCAGAGACACGGACCCCTGATACTTGGCTTCCGAATTCTATATAAAATTCGTGCTCGAATCCCAGGTATCTTTCACTTAAGTCCCATATTGTACCAATCGTTCTATATGGCCGTTTGGGGAGTTTTGGCGTGGGGCGTTCCCCTTGTTACCTGACTGGACATTTTAATATCCGAATTGTGTTTTTGGGTTACTATCATTGTGCAATCACAAATTCGTCCAACCATCTCCGATATACGTATATCTCGGATATATCGCAAAACCTTCATTTTCCGGCTTCCATTTACAGAGTACAATCCGATTAAAGTTTTAGCTCAACGTTGTGCCCAGGTCGAAAGGCGAGTCCCATAGTGGCACCACTGCGTAGAGATACTTGGTTAGATATCTCACAAATATGGTTAACTCCGCGGAACGGTGGCCGCCTTCGTCTTTGTTTAGATTTGTATATAAATGAAACTAAAAAAGTTTGGTCTGAGAGCTAAAACCCTTTTTGGGATTTTCTCTACTTAAATTTCCATCACACACTGTGCTATCTGTAATCTGGTAGAGCAGAAGTTCTCCAGAGATATATTTTGTATACCTACACTCCAAAATTCTGGAAACCTTTATGCAAAAAGTACTCTCTCGGTCCAAAAAGTACCTTTTTAGTACCACTTTATAATTTGTATTTTCCATCCCTGCTCCCACCACCAATGGCTTCGCTCTTTGTTTGTCAGATTGTTTGTCTGTTCTGTATAGATTTAAAAACGTCTGAACCGATTCTAATGAAATGTTCACAGATGGTAAAATTTTAGTGAAAATAGGGTACTATATTTTTTGATATCCGAAGGGGGATGGGGACCCTCCCCCATAGCCCAATTTTCAAAAACGCCAGATCTCGGAGATGCGTGCACCGATTTAAGCAAAATTTTATATGCCACCTTATAGTACCCCAAAAACACGAAATTGGTATAAAATTTTTGGATCTAATAACCTGGGGGGACGCCCCATCCCAAAACCCACCCGGACGGACATGTTTAGCGATTGGGACAATATGGGTATCAAATGAAAGGTAGTTAAGTGTAGAGTACGAACTTGGTATACAAACATCGTCCAGAGTGTTGGGGGGGTATTTAAAAGTAGAGTACAAATCAGACATACAAATTCATTCATTAGTGTCGGAGGGGCCTCCCCACCCCTCGCAAAACCCACCGCAAGGCGTATTTACCAGTTGGGACAATATGGATATCAAATTAAAGGAATTTAAAAGTAGAGTAAGAATCTGTTATAAAAATGTATTCCATGATATCTGAGGCGCCTCCCCAACCCCCAAAACCCCTGCAGCAAGGCTTATTTACCAATTGAGGCAATCCCATGGCAGCCGGTTGTATGTACCGGATTGACGCGATGAATTCCTTCATCGACCAGGGCTGCCGACTCAGTGCACCACACACTGCTACTACAACAACAACCAATTGGGGCAATGTCGATATCAGGTGTTTGCAAGTTTAGTACACATCTGTTTTAATAATTTGGTCCAAGGCGTCCACGGGGCCTCCCCAATCCCAAAACCCCTTCCTTAAACGGGCATGAATGTCTAACGTCACAAAATGGGTATCAAATGAAAGGCCTTTGGGAGTTGACTACGAATCTGGTATACATATTTGGGAGTATGGAAATGGCCGGACCGCTAAATACCTTTCAAAAGGGCGTGTAGTTCGAGCGGGATAATATGTGAATTAAAAGAAAGGTCTATGTCAGTAGAGTTCAAATTTAATGTGTTAATATAAGGATTCAAGAATCTGGGTCACGTCCTGCCGTTCGGCAGGACATGTATATCGCGACAATAAAGGACTCACATAAATTGTCTTTTTGGGCCTTTGCGTCCGGGGAAGCGACCCTCTCCTCCCAATAAAAACAACACCATACAGTCTTATAGGACTACCGCGAACACATATTGTGCTCAAATGAAAGGATGTGTCAGAGTGCAATCCCCTCCAAGGACTACATTCACCCGGTAGCCAATTACCGCGTCTACTACCGTGTCTGCATGAATGTTGTTCAGAGCCGCTTGATATGCCGCTTGATCTAGAGGTTCTCTCGTGCAGCGCTGAACCTCACGCTCTAGATCATGTAGATCTATCTTAAGGCTTCTGAGCGGTGGATATCTATCCACAAGATGATGGTTTGGATGGTCTCTGCGATAACAGCCCTAAAAGTATTGCTTAGACAGCGTGCACTGGTAGGATTTTTGTCTCCTGTAGAGGCGGTCCACATGAGAACTGAGGAGATGGCGGCATTCTGACATATCGGAATATTATTCCACTGCGTGTCGCAGAGCTGACGAGACCACACTGGCGCTACATAACTTACCATAGACCGGCAATTTGCTTTGTACGTGGTCAACAAGGTTTCTTTGTCTGCATCCCAAGTGCAGCCGGGAAGTGACTTGAGGAAATTATTTCTACTTTTGACTTTATAGCAAATTGCTGTATTGATGGTCGGTATTGTCACTCCGCCTACCATTACTTTCATCCCCCTACGTATCTCACGCTTATTGATATTGAACAATGTGACTGAAGATTTGGTTGCAGATATCTTCAGATCTCTTGCAGCGAAATATGAGGGAAGTAGACGTTCAACCTATCGCAGATGTCTTCAATGGGTCGGGGGTACAATGCCATGATCGTACAATTGTCCGCACACGTCCCTCAGGCCTGGCTGGAGGGTCGTGTTGGCGATGTCCTCAAATAGTTTGGCATGGCTGAGCGTGCTGAATGTCTTTGATATGTCCAGTGCTACGAGAACCGCCCCATCACATGGCCTGGGCTTATTGAAGCCACGGCAAAGGTGATGGCATGCAAAGCAGTTATTGTGCTATGCAGCCAACAAAATCCATGCTGATGCTCGGCGAATGGAAATTTTCCTAGGAAATTCTCGGGTGAAGTAATGCCTGAAGCGTCTTGGCTACTGTTGAGATAAGAGAGATGGGGTGTGTGACTCCCCCAAACTCGGGTCTTTTCCAGGCTTCAGTAGCGGGATCACTCTGCCCATTTTCTAGACATCGGGAACTACAAGAGCATTCAAAGACAATTTGAGGACAGTAGTAAGGTACTCAACTACAGGTAAATCCAGTTTCATCTGTGTAGAGATTCCTGTGGGTCCCAACGGATGACATTCGTAACTTCACCCACTGTTGTTGTTGTAGCAGTGTGTTATACTCTGAGGCGGCAGCCCTTGCCGATGAAAAACTCCATCGGGTCAATCCGGTACGTACAACCGGCTGCCAAATTGTGATGCCTGTCCATCGGAGCCCACTGTAACGCAGAGGTAAGCATGTCCGCCTATGACGCTGAACACCTGGGTTCAAATCCTGGCGAGTCCATTAGAAAAAATTTTCAGCGGTGGTTTTCCCCTCCTAAGGCTGGCAACATTTGTGAGGTACTATGCCATGTAAAACTTCTCTCCAAAGAGGTGTCGCACTGCGGCACGCCGTTCGGACTCGGCTATAAAAAGGAGGCTCCTTATCAATGGGCTTAACACTTGAATCGGAGTGCACTCATTGATTAGTTTGCCCCCGCTCCTTAGTGGAATGCTCATTGGCAAAATTTGCATTTAGCAAGGCTCCAATGAAAGAAATTTGGGAGTAGAGCACCAATGTGGATATCCACATTGGGGCGAAATATATAAGACGCCGTACTAGCACCCCCAAACAGGACTTTTTCCTGACCGTGACAGTTTTGGGCTTTGGACTTAGATAAAATGAGCGAGTGAAAGAAGGCGCAGCGTAACGGACCCTGTCCGGCTAGTATTTAACTACATTCCGATTTTATAAGATCAGGAAGTCAGGGTTATATACCAAGAATACGAAATCATCAAAAATTGTTTGGAAAATGACTTCAATTACCAAAATATGGGAAAATGTATAAATACCCAAAAAAGGTATTTATTGGGTATTTACCCAATAAAAACCCTAATTATGGGTTGCCCAAAAAGTAATTGCGGATTTTTCATATAGTCGGCGTTGACAAAATTTTTCACAGCTTGTGACTCAGTAATTGCATTTTTTTTCTGTCAGTTATCAGCTGTTACTTTAAGCTTGCTTTAGAAAAAAAGTGTAAAAAAAGTATATTTGATTAAAGTTCATACTAAGTTTTATTAAAAACGTATTTACTTTCTTTTAAAAAATCCGCAATTACTTTTTGGGCAACCCATATATAAGCATTACTATATATTCCATATAAATGTGTACTTAGTTTACCAATGCCATGGTAGGACCTAAATTACTCAATTGAAATCCTTAGGAAGCACTACAGCCAACTTTGGACAGCGTGTTGGGGGATATTGTTTTCTTTTTCATTTTTATTCCATTCAAAAGGAAAAAAAATTGGGGTCCATGAGATAAAAAAAAAAATCTAAAAATCTAATCTAAATCTTTCTTCTCAATTCATGTTGCATAGTGTTTTTAGTTTAAAAATTCAAAATACCTTAAATCCCAAAATAAAATATTCAAAATTACTGCTTTGAAAATTTCAACAAATTTATGTCCAGAGGACACGAAAGACACAAAGCAGTGAAGAAATGAATGAATTTTTTTTTTTTTTTAAGAATAATGGGAATAGGAAATTTTTGAATTTATATTTGAATAGATTGACTCTCTTAATAACATAAAAAAAACACAAAATGTTGTTGCTCCTCAAGAGTTTGAAACATTTTGTTCTTGTTTTCGTTCAGCTCTTAATAACTAAATGCAAATACAAAATAAAGTCATATTATATTAGATTCATATTATAGTTTCAGTTGATTTAATGATATTTTATACATTGAGTTAATGAATGATTGCATTTTATTCTTGTTTTTGTTTTTATGATAAGACAAAATAATAATAATGGCGTGTTACATTAAAGAAACGACAAAACAAAATGAAAAGGATAGAGGGTCCTTTAGAATCCCACAACTTAGATTTTATTAAAAATAAGGTTTTTTTTTGTTTTATTATTTTAATCCTTCCTTCAATAAGTGGTTTGGTTTTTCATTTCAAATATTTCTTGAAATATAAGAAAAAAAAAAAAAAAACCAAACATAATCTCTATTCCTTAGGGCAAAGAAGGAATTTTAAAAATCATTCAAAATCCATTTCAAAATTTCAAAATTAAAAATAAAATTAAACTAAACTAAATCATTTAGGTTTATAAAGAAATTAAGAAAAAATAAAAATAAAACTTAAAAGCTACACTCTCGAAAAAAAAAGAAATAAAACTTAACTTAACTTGGGGCACTCAACCTTGCCTTATATCCTTGCTTGTCCTGTCTGGTTGCTGTTGCGTTGGTTGCGTTTGTTAAGGATATTGAGGATGATAATAATTTCAGATTTCTTACACCGCTTGTTGTCAATCCCATTCACCGATATACAAACTGCGTGGTGTTGGTATATAACCCCGTGTAGGCAAGGGCAAACGTCCATATATGTGATTGTAGGGAGAGTCAACATGATCAGAATCTATATAGGGAAGATACAATTTTAGTTAACAAATAATTTTGAAAAATTAATTTTTATTGGTGATTTGAGAGTTTTCTGTATAAATATTAAAACGTCCAAAAATGTCCAGAATATTTTACAAAAATATATGACATATGTCTCTTACAAGCCAAATTCTAATATATTGGGTTGCCCAAAAAGTAATTGCGGATTTTTCATATAGTCGGCGTTGACAAATTTTTTCAACGGCATGTGCCTCTGTAATTGCATTCTTTCTTCTGTCAGTTATCAGCTGTTACTTTTAGCTTGCTTTAGAAAAAAAGTGTAAAAAGTATATTAGTTCAAAGTTCATTCTAAATTCTATTAAAAATGCATTTACTTTCTTTGAAAAAATCCGCAATTACTTTTTGGGCAACCCAATATGTGGGTATTTATATTACAAAGACGCACTGAAGAGGTTGTGGAAGATGCTAAAGTTCTCAAACTCAAAAAGAACAAGTAAAAATATGCTAAGGTCGGCCGGGCCGAATCCACCATGGATTCTGCCAAAATTTTCCACAAAATAAAGTCAGTTGAAGACATATGCAAATTTAATGCAACAAATTTCGGAAAATCAGGCACAAATTAAGGTCGGTTTATATGGGAGCTATATCAGATTATAGACCGATTTGAACTATACTTGGCACAGTTGATGAAAGTCATAACAAAAAGCACCATGCAAAATATCAGAAAAATCGGATAACAATTGCGGATCCCAGGGGCTCAAGAAGGCAAATCGGGAAAACCGGGCCCGCTCCGCTGCCTTCCTTCCTTCCTTTTTTAACTCTCTAATATCTTTTTAAGGTTGGGGACACTTCGCCCTGCATGCGGATATCGATTTCGAGCCATTGTAGCCTATGAAGCTGAACACGTTCGAATCTTGGCGAGAACATCGAACAAAGCGGTGTTTATCCCCTCTTAATGTTTGGCGACATTTGCGAGGTACAATGCCATGCATGGTAATTTAAAAAAAAAATTCCCCAAAGAGGTGTCGCACTGCGAGACGCCGTTCGGACTCGGCTATAAAACAAGGTCCCTTATCATTGAGTTTAATTTTGAATCGAAAATCACTCATTGATGTGTGAGAATTTGCCCCTTCTCGGTTCCTGGTGGTAATGTTCTCATGGAGGCCACCGTAGCGCAGAGGTAAGCATGTAAGCCTATGACGCTGAACGCCTGGGTTCG
The DNA here is from genome assembly GCF_963082655.1 of Stomoxys calcitrans. Lineage (NCBI taxonomy): Eukaryota > Metazoa > Arthropoda > Insecta > Diptera > Muscidae > Stomoxys > Stomoxys calcitrans. The sequence continues at coordinate 126,513,982 of NC_081556.1, forward strand.
AATCCTGGCGAGACCATCAGAAACAATTTTCAGCGGTGGTTTTCCCCTTCTAAAGCTGGCAACATTTGTGAGGTACTATGCCATGTAAAACTTCTCTCCAAAGAGGTGTCGCACTGGGGCACGCCGCTAGGACTCGGCTATAAAAAGGAGGCCCCTTATCATTGAGCTTAAACTTGAATCGGACTGCACTCATTGATATGTGAGAAGTTTGCCCCTGTTCCTTGGTCGAATGTCACATGGGTAAAATTTGCATTTGCAATGTTCTCATTAGGGGAGGGATGGCACTTCCGACATTTCGACTCAAATATGGATATCAAATTTGTGCTGCACTTCCAAATATCTTTAATTTGAGCCCCAAATTGGCATGGACGGTAAAAATATGAACCGTTTGGGGGGTGCTTTGGGGCTGGGGCGGCCACCGGCACCTTGTACTGAAAATAGATATCAAATTCGTTCTTTTTTTCCAACCTCAAAAGCACTAGGCTCCAAAATTGGATATCAAATTCGTTTTCTACTCTCAAATACCTTTCATTTGAGTCCCATATTGTCATAATGGGTCAAATAACCTATATGACGTATCTTTAGGAGGAAAAGCGCCACCTGGACTTGAACGCATACCATACCATATTCGTGTTTGGGTCTCCAATACCTTTCGTTTGATACCCTTATTGTGCCCATCGGACCACTTTCGGATATGGATGGCGCTTTTCCGAAAAAGGGGGGCGGGGGGTCCGCCTCCATCCGATATCTAAAAATTTTATAGCCTATAGTGCCTTCCAGACAAACGTACACAATCTTTGAAAATTTTAAGAAAATCGGTTCAGCCAAGTATCATGTAGTCATAATGGGTCTAATGGCGTTTTTGAGGGGTGGCATGACCCCCTATACTTCGTATTGATTTTGAATGCCACATTCAAAATCTACTCCCGAATACCTTTCATTTGAGCCTCATATTGAAATGAACTTCCAATATGTCTGTTTGGGGCAGTTTTGGGGTTTGGGCGGCCCGATGGATACTTAGACTCAAAATTTAAAATACCATATTCGTATTCTACTCTCCAATACCTTTCATTTGATACCTATATTGTCCCGATTGGTCAACTTTTGATTTTGGGTTGTGTTTTTGGCATAAGGGGGAGGGTCCGTCCCCCTTCCGATACCGAAAAATTATATAGCCTATGTTTCCTCCCAGACCATCCTACACAATATGGGAAAATTTCGAGAAAATCGGTTCTGCCGTTTTTCAGTTTATACGGAATAAACAAACCGAGTCCCATATATCCGTGATTAGCTAATGTGCCCGTTTTGGGCGTTTTTGTGGGCGTGGGATAACCCACTAAACTTCGACGTGAATTTGTATGCCACTAAGGATAGCGTAATGGTCGATAAGATGACAATAACTCTTTGGGGAGATCCGGATTGTGAGAAGACGAGGCTATTGCTGAAACGAAGCAACAATTACACTAAGTATGGTTTAAATTGATCCATGTTTTGATATAGCTGCCATATAAACCGATCTTGGGTTTGGACTTCTTGAGCCTCTAGAGGGCGCAATTATCGCCCGATTTTATTGAAATTTTGCACGTAGTGTTTTGATAGCACTTCCAACAACTACGCTAAGTATGGTTTAAATCGGTCTATGTTTTGATACAGCTGCCATATAAACCGATCTTGGGTCTTGACTTCTCGAGCCTCTAGAGGGCGCAATTCTTATCCGATTTTATTAAATTTTTGCACATAGTGTTTTGATAGCACTTCCAACAACTACGCTAAGTATGGTGTAAATCGGTCCATGTTTTGATATAGCTGCAATATAAACCGATCTTGGCCCTTGACTTCTTGAGCCTCTAGAGGGCGCAATTCTTATCCGATTTTATTGAAATTTTGCACGTAGTGTTTTGATAGCACTTCAAACAACTACGCTAAGTATGGTTTAAATCGGTCTATGTTTTGATATAGCTGTCATATAAACCGATCTTGGGTCTTGACTTCTTGAGCCTCTAGAGGGGGCAATTTTCATCCGATTTGGCTGAAATTTTGCATGAGGTGTTTTGTTTTGACTTCCAATAACTGTGCTAAGTATGGCGTAAATCGGTATAGAACCTGATATAGCTGCCATATAAACCGATCTGGGATCTTGTTTTTTACAATTTTTTTTCGATTCTATCCCACTGTGCAACGCCTGCCATGGTGGTTCCCAGAACTGGTTTGTCCACTGGAGGAACACGACCCGATAATTGTATTTTCAAATGTGTCAGTTGTTTGAATACCTCAGATTAGCAGAAAAACATGGTAAAAGGTACATCGGAGCGTATGAGTGTTGGTAATTTTGTACGTCAAGTACACGATCCCATGGCGAATGGCAAGAAAAGCGAGTTTTGCTACATTTTTAAAAAATCACTATAAATTTCAATTAAGCCTATTAATAAAATAAATCTATTTACAGCCAATTAAATAAAATTTACACAAAGCTCAAAATATTAAAAAAAAATATTTACATATTTATCTACAAAACCACTTCAGTGCGTCTGAAAAAAAATTTACAGTCGAAACTTTGTCATTATTTTCATTTATATAACCAATACAAACAAGGAGGGGTAACTTAATACAGGGGAAGTTCAGAGGGTAAAGTCAAACATTAGTCGAAACCGCACCACTAAAAAAACAAACCAAACACAGGGACTATTCCAAATATTTGAATTATGAGGGTCTAAGGGTCTCGGGGTATGGTTCATGGATAGGCAAGTAGGAAAAGGTAAACGAAAGTAAGGTATGGTTTGGAAATAAATAAATCGAAAAGAAGCATCATATATATCACATATTTACAGCAAGGTTTTGGTCGTCCTAAGGCCCTTAAAAGGAAATAAAAAAAAAATCAACAATATAACACCACAAAAACTGCCATAAACAAAAGAAAACAAAATCGGGTATTGAAATCAAACCTAGAAAGTGGTGGTTTCTAAAAGGGTTCGTTGTCTTCGTCGCTGTCATCGCAGTTTCCTAGTAATCTTGTATTTGAACTTTTTTCATGCTCAGACTCCTTTGCTTGCGTGGCTTCAAATAGCCATAGATGGACTCCATATCGCTGACATCCACTCGACTAGAGGAGCGGCTGGCCCTACCTGCATGGGGAGCGGCCAAAGATGGCTGTGACTGTGAGTGTGGCTTTCTATCTGCCGAACGCTGTTGATGATGATTTTCTTTGGATTTTTGGCCGTTTTCCTCATAGTTTGCCTTGAGATCCTTTAGGGTCTTGTTATCCTTGGAAAGCGGCGTTTTGTTATTATTCTTGGCAAAATCTTGATTTTTATTCTTAAAGTTGCTCAAAATTGTCTCAGATTTGGTGACCACATTGTTGTTCATATCGAATTGTTTGGCAGTGGCATTGGGGCCCTTTGAGCTGAGTAGACCTTTCAAATTCATACGCTTGGCACCTCTCCACATGGGAGGAGGCACTAAAGGTTTAATGGTATCATGGCCACTATCAATGCTGCTCAAATTTAATTGGGAGTTATATTTTTTGGCATTTTTAAGCGCCTCTTTGTCATCATGATTCGATTTCACCCTATCATAGATGTTAGTGGTTGAGGGAGCCTTGGCAATACGCTTCCGTCCGCCATACATGTACAGCGAACCCTCTTCATTGGGTTCTTCAAAAAAAGATTCAATGGATTGTGATTTACTGCGCATGTGCAGAAGGTTTGAGGATTGCTGTCCAGTCTTCACTTCATTAATCACTATGGACTTTTTTCTTTGTGGAGTGGGTGAACGTATTTGGCGCAAACGAGCCTTATCCACGTAGCCATCTGTTAGGGGATATGAGTCCTTGTTCGGCGACTGATGACGATAATTGTGTCTGGCCGCAAATTCATTGAATTTCTGTACTTTCTTGGGTGTCTCCAGCTGCTTCTTATAGTCCATTTGTGAGTGATTCAAGTCTTCCATGTCAAAGTCATTGTCCAAATCAAAGGCACGGCTGTATTCGTAATTCTCTGGGGGTTTTGGTTTCAGATAGCCATTGTCGCGATACTCGTCGGTCTCATCCGAGGCCAGGGTGTCCTCGCGACCACCCATAAGGGAGACATCACTGTCGCTGCACCACTTCACCAAGCCCCGCGTCTGTGAAAGTTGTGAGGAGCGTCCCTTTGCCGCTCCACTCAGCAGATGATGCTGCCTTAGCTGCTGTTGGCTTAGACTACGCACCGGCCTCTTGGGTGTGGGAGCCCCAAAAAGAGGCGCCAGCGCATAGCAGCTGACACAGTTGCAGTTGTTATCCAGCTGCGTGGAGGAGCGGCGCGTGGGTCTGGATTGATGGCGGCGTCGGCGTTCCATATCGTAATCCTCATCTCCATCAAAATACAGCTCGTGGGCCTTGTAATAGAATTCTCCTGGGGTGGAACGGGCCGGAGTGGAGACCTGTACATGACGCGAACACATGCGTGATCCACGCGTCTGCGATGAGGGACGATGGTGATGGTATTGGGCGCGATGATGATGATGACCCTGGGAAGGATATTGGAGCTGATGCTGAAAAGATCTTTGACGATGATTATGATTGTAGGCGGTATGCTGATGATAGGCATGGCCATTTCCATTTCCAGCAGCTGTCGTTTTGTTGCTATAGTGCTGCTGCTGCTGATGTACCTGTTTTGGGAAATTAAGATTTCTTGTCTGTCCGTAAATATTCTCAATTGGGTCGGCAGAGAGCAAAGCTCCATTGGCCGAGGTCAGTAGCAGACCACCTGGCGAGGCAGGTGATACCGAAACATAGGGGCTCAGTCCATGGGGCAACATTTGAGCGACATAGGAGGCATTATGAGACATGGGAGTGGAAGCAGTGGCTGAAGAAGCCATAGCAGAAGTAACAGAGGGGGAAGGAATAGCAGAAGAAGAGGTAGCAGTAGAAGAAGCAGTACCCGAACCATTAGCCGTTGAATTGTTTATGGACATATGGCCATGAAGCTCAGTTGAGTGATGATGAAGATGGTGGTGTTGGTTGTGATGGTGTTGGTGGTTATGGTTGTGGTGTTCATTACTGAAAGAGGGCGTTGGTGCAAGATAATTATATAGGGTACTAGTCGTGGCTGCTGTTGCCGCTGCCGCCGCTGCATTGGGGTAATACATTTCCGCAATGGTCGTGGTCGTGGTGGCAGCATTTCCCCCAGCCCCAGTCGTTTTTTGAGCTGATGTTTGTGGCTGGGGAGCATGTAGTTGCTGTTGCGTCTCTGTACTACTTAAAAAGGTCGTCGCGGTCGCCGTTAAGGCTGCAGCGGCAGCAGCAGCGGCAGAGGCAGCTGCCACCCCCATTGGGGCAGGCGTGGCCGCCCCCACCCCTGCAGCCGCCGAAGTAGTCGTTGTCATTGCTGCCGTATTATGATTATAAATACCTATGCCACTCTCAAAACTGCGTGTTTGCCACATTTGTTGCGCATGCGCATGTGAATGATGATGCATAGGATGTTGGTGCTGTTGTTGTTGTTGTTGTTGTTGATGGGCTACAGCATGTGCTGCAGCAACGGCCATCATTTGCTGTTGCTGTATATGATGTGGATGCATATGGGGCGGTGCGGGAGCATGCATCGCCGGATGCATGGGCATCATAATGGAAGTCTTCTTTTGGTTTGTCAATGTGTTCATGCCATTTTGAGCCGCTACGCCATTGCTGTGAACCGCATGATGGTCTTTGGACGATTTCGATGAGGTTTTCACAAAATTGGGAACTCGAGCACGCAAGCCGCAATAGTAGGGATCATCTAGATGAGGGGGTGAGAAAAAAGCAAACGGAAAAACGGAATCAGATGTTTTGTTAAATTTATTGAAAATGCTTATAAAAAAACTATTTCTTTAAACAAATCAAATTTTTTACGAAATAGGTTGTGAGAGAAATAATTTACATGATAAAAAAAAATTTTCATAAAAAATTGTGTTGCAATATTAAAAAAAAAAATTAAAAATAAAAAATCTATTAAATCTCTATAAGGGTTTGGTTAGGAATTGTGTCATATCATTTTGGTATGACTTTCAACAACTGTGCAAAGTATGATTTAAATCTGTCTAAAACCTGATATAGCTGCCATATAAACCGATCTCCCGATTAGACTTCTTATCCGATTTGGCTGCAATTTTGCGTGAAGTGTTTTGGTATGACTTCCAACAACTGTGTTAGGTATGGTCTAAATCAGCCTATATCCTGATATAGCTGCCATATAAACCCATCTCTAGATTTGACTTCTTAAGTTTTAGATGCCGAAATTCTTATCCAATTTGGTTGATATTTTGCATAGGTCATACTTCAAACTAAACTAGTATGGTCTAAATTGGTTCATGACCTGATATAGCTGTCATATAAGCCGATCTCCCAATTTGACTTTCTGAGCCTCTTGAGAGCGCAATTATTACTCAATTTGGCTGAAATTTTCGAGGTGATATTTTTCTATGACTCTTATGGCATGACAAGCACGGTCCATATCGGTCAATAACTTCACATAGGTAAGGTTGGAATAGGTTTAAGTGGCAGTCTGCCATCAGACTCACTTAGACGTTTTCATCTATTGTGATACCACAGGAACAGAAGAAGGAAGATGCCTTCTAGTTCCTACCGTTGAACCATACAGATCGGTTTAAAAAGCCCAATGTTCACATCCGCTAAATTGGACAGGTTCTCATAGAAATGAGAACCTAAAGTGGAACTCCTTCTGACTACTAGTGCGTGACACACACACAGAAGGTGTTCTATAGTCTCTTGTTCTTCGATGTCCTCACAGTCCTTCAGTCTGCCAGTCTACCAGTTTTTCGATTAGACAGTGATCTGTCATGACGGACACAATGACTGAGACGTTTGTTCTAGCCAAGCAGTAGACCTCTTCCAAGTCTAGATTAGTCCACATAGTTGTGGAATGTTCATAGCCCCCTCTTTGTGGCCATCTATCATTCGTTGTCCTTGGGACCTGGTCCTAAAAACTTAGCTTACATGTCGTCAGAGGCATACCCAGATATTCCAGTATCCCTGGAATATGTGGGGTAGTTCCTGGTCCCGCAAGCTCAACTGCTTTACACTTCCTTGGGATATCTCTGTGACCAGTTCTAGAACTTTAGAGTACAACCCAAAGCCCACCAGGTCGTTTAGTTTCGAACCATCCATATAGAAGTCTATGTAACTTCTGTTACCAGGGTTATCGTAGTTCCAATCGGTTCTATAAGGAATAGTGGTACAGTACTTGTGATCAAAAAGCGACTCAGGTAAGGTGTAATCCACACTGCCTGGAACATTGGATATTGTATCAAGGATAACACAGTGTCCTTAGCTGCCAAATGACCAAAGAGAAAGCTCCCTTTACCTCACGGCAGTTGTCGCAGCAATTTCTCTAGCCACAATGTCCAGAGGAATTAGATGTAGCATTAAATTCAGTGCATCAGATGGTGTCGTCCTCAGTGCGGCTGTGATGCAAAAAACAAGCCATCCTTTGGATCCGGTTGACTATTAACATTAGGTGGACTTTTTAAGCGCCGTCCACCAGACCACAACACCATATAGCATTATAGGTCTAACAATTGCAGTATATATCCAATGCATGACACACGGTCAAAGTCCCCATCTTTTACTAATGGCTCTCTTGCAAATGTATAGAACAAGTGTTGCCTTTCTAGCCCTTTCCAAAATGTTGGATTTGAAGTTCAAGTTGCTGTTCAGCAAAAGACCCAGGTATTTTGCGCTTTCTATAAATGGAGCATTCTCTTCTCCCAAGGAGACAGGAGCCACTGTAGGCAACTTAGATATCCTGCTGAGAAGAACTGCTCCTGTCTTGTACGGATTTTTACCTAGACCACTTTCGATAGCCCACTTTGCTGTTGCACGTAGAGCTTCCTGGTGTATATCTCTTAGAGTGCTGGGAAACTTTCCCCTAACCGCAATTGCCACGTCATCAGCAAGCGAGACCACTTTCAGACCTTTTTTTTCCAGAGACAATAATATGGTTGCCCAAAAAGTAATTGCGGATTTTTTAAAAGAAAGTAGATGCATTTTTAATAAAACTTAGAATGAACTTTAATCAAATATACTTTTTTTACACTTTTTTTTAAAGCAAGCTAAAAGTAACAGCTGATAACTGACAGAAAAAAAAATGCAATTACAGAGTCACAAGCTGTGAAAAAATTTGTCAACACCGACTATATGAAAAATCCGCAATTACTTTTTGGGCAATATATATCCACTTCATCAGCATACGCGCCCACTTTTATACTTTTTTCTTCCAGAGACAATAATATATTGTTAATGGCTATGGTCCAAAGTAGATGAGACAGTACATCTCCTTGAGGTGTTCCTCTGTTGATCCATCTTTTTAGATCTACAGATCCCAAGCCTGCCGTAGAGCATCGTTTAGTAAGTAAGTTTATAATAAACTTTCTTACGGTAGAGCTGATGCCTAGGAACTCCAACTATTTCATGATTGACGCCGGTTTTACGTTAATGAAAGCACCTTCAATGTCAAGAAATGCTATCATTGTATATTCCTTGACAGCGAGAGAACCCTCTATGTAGCCGTCTAGGTCGTGAAGGGCTGTTTCAGTGGATTTGTCTTTACTATATGCATGCTGCCCCACGACAGGCCATCTCCAGGGATCTTTGCCCTAAGATATGTTTCTATGAGCCCCTCAAGAGTCTTCAACATAAAGAATGACAGACTAATAGGACGAAAATCTTTTTGTGGTAGGGTTTTCCTGCTTTCGGAATGCAAAGGACCTTCGTGTCACTCCATCCCACAGTATATACCTGTGACATTCTGATACAAGCTCAGTATATCTCCCTAAGCCAGGGAACCAGTCTCTCAGACATAACTTGCAATTCAACTGGTGATACATACATCATTAGGGCATGGCGACTTAAAGGAGTCGAAACTTCTTATCGCCCAAAGGATTTTCGGCTCAGACACAATATTCCTACTAATCTCCGACGAATCCAAACCAGTGACTTCATATAGCTGATATATTGGATTGCCCAAAAAGTAATTGCGGATTTTTCATTTACTTTCTTTTAAAAAATCCGCAATAACTTTTTGGGCAAGCCAATATATTTGAAAAAGTAATTCAAAGAACTTGACAAATGCCATCCATGGTGGAGGGTATATAAGATTCGGCCCGGCCGAACATAGCAAGCAAGATTCGACCCGGCCGAACATAGCACGCTTTTACTTGATTTATTCTATAATTTTTATTCAAAAACTTATAAGGCTACTTGGAAAAAAAATTGTCAACTTTGTTTCTTTTGGGCTTCGAATTAATTGATTTGCTCTGTTTGTTAACATTGCAAAAGTGTTAGACATTCAATATGCGAAAACCCACAAATGTGGCTAAGGTTCAATCTAAACTAAAACTATGTCGTCATTCTGCATGAAACACAGCCAATTCATCACAGCAAAAAAAAAAAATTGTTATATGTAAAGAATATTAAAAGCGTATTTTTTGCGCGTATTGTTGCTTGCATTGAATAACATTTTATTCAAATATTGATTGGACTATGGCCATTATATTGCATGTTGCAGTTGCAGCAACAATGCCATTCACTTTGGCTTATAAACAGAAAAGTGAAACGCCACAAACAGACACACACACACCCGCTCCTCCCAGTAGACTAAGTCTCTTGATTGTCATTGGGTTGTGGATTTGACGCTTGGTCGCCTGGTATCGGTGACAAAGCGCATTTGAAACCATTGGCTACCACATGAGCCAGCAATGTTAGCCACATTCGCAGCTTTTTGGCTCATAAGTATTCGTATTACACTGCCAACGCTGCCACAGCATCTTGCAAGGCAATGCACATTTGCACAATTGGCCTCCAATGAACCCAAGGAATGAAATGGATGGTTGCATGAATGACTGCCCAGCTTTAGTTAACCAAGTCATTCACTCTTGCCATGGCTGACGGTCTGTCATAAGTTAAGGCGGCATTGCTATTTGGCCCCTAACATCATTCAGACATTAGAAACTGAAAAATCTAAATGTGAAACATAAAACCGCTTTTGTTGCATGGTGCTGTTCCAAAAATGGCAAATCCATAACTCTAAGAGGAAAATATGCATGAATTTAATTTTTGTTCCTATTATAAAAATCGAATGAGGTATAGTGGATGACCTAACCCCTTTTTTGGGGGGTTTTAAACAAAGGCGTAGGTTTTAGAAGCATTTCAAATTATTATGAAAATCTTATTAAAACAATCTTAATATTGGCAACCCTATGCCTGAGTAGAAGCGTGCGTTTGACAGCTGATCATTCCTTTTGAATTTTTTATTAACGCAATTTATCAATCAAAGTATTTCTTCGCGCTTTTCATCAAACGAGCTACGGACTATTGGAATTTCATCGAATATTTTGGATAATTGTTATAAATTACATAGAATTGTTTTCTCTAGGCTGCTGTGAATTTGCATAGCCTTTGTTGTTGCAGTGTTGGCTGTATTGCTGTATTCTAACTGGATATTTTCATATTACTCTTTGTGTGCTGCTGCTGTTGTTGCTGTTGCTTTTGACTTTTTTGTTTATCTTAGCTATGCCGGCTAATAAAGCTACTAAGTGTGGGTGCTGTGAGGAGCCTATCAATAAGTCTGGTAGTGTCATGTGCAGACTTTGCTCCCGTTGGTTTCATGCTAATTGTGTCAAGCTGTCAGAGAAGGATTTACAGGCGTTAAAGTCCGTGAAAGCAAGTGCTTTTATATGTAACTCTTGTGAACAAAATATTTGCTCCAGTAGTTTCCTCACAGACATGTGCAGTTTGGAAAAGAAACTAGATAATTTCATCGCAAAGAACAACAGCGACCAAACAGCCATCAAAGACGCATTAGATGGTATTAAATCAGAAATGACTTCATGTTTGGGTGGCATCAGAGCAGACATTGCTGAATGTAACAAGAAAATTGTATCTGTGGAAACTTCAACATCGCTTAAAATTTCAAAGCTGGAAATAGAAAATAATATGCTGCATAGACGACTTAATCGTGGCGATATTGTCATTGGTGGTATGCCCGTGGGCATTAACAATCTGGTGGCCACTGTTATTTCACTGGGTGCTTTTTATAAGATCGACATCTCCAGGCGCGATATAAACCATGTTTGTTACATAAGTAACCGCAAGTTAATACTGCTGAAATTGAATAGTGTTATGATCCGGGATTCTATTATGAGCGAGTATTGGAAGACTCGTTCTTTGAGAGTGTGCGATTTTTTTGTTGGTGATGGAAGTGATGTAGAACGCCGTGTGTACCTTAACGATCACTTTTCACCTGCGGCCAGCAATTTTAACATGATCTGCAAACAATTACTTCGGAAGCGACTTGTGGTAAAGTACAGAATTTTATATGGTGACAGGCTGAAGGTTAAGCTGCTGTTGCCTGACGGAAGCGAGGTTATCCGTGGTGTGGACGAGTGTGTAGCGCTTCTTGAATCGTCTACTGAGGAGGCATCGTAGTGTTTTACTAGTATGTTTACCATTTCTCATGAATTCAATTCTATTACTTTTTTCTTGTACAATTCCCTTTTTCGCATACTTTTGACATATTTTGATTGATTATGTATATATTAACTTTAATATGTTTCCTGTTTTTGATCTCATTTTTTATATTGATCAGCTGTTTTAGAAATGATTATGAATTTAAATTGTTACATGGATTTAAATACTATCTTTATTATGATTACTTTATTACTATTAGACGGTTTTTGGCTCCCCATGTTAAATTTCTTGCACATTTTCGATGTCTTCTAATTTGAACTTAGGTCCTGTTGTTAGCAACAACACTTACATTAAATCTATACTGCGTGGTTGTAACGATAAATTAAAAGTGGCCCATTTGAATTGCCAAAGTATGAGACCTAATGTTTGCTCTTCCAAATTTGATGAGCTTAAATCTATTTTGTGTGATTCTATGCTTGATCTTGTTGGACTGTCCGAAACTTGGCTGAAGTCAGCCGTTTCTCTACGTTCTGTTAGCGTTCCAGGCTACATATTTCATAGAAATGATCGCAAAAGTTCCAGAGGTGGTGGTGTTGGTATTTACATCTCTTCATCACTTCGTCATAAACTTGTTTTTAGTAGTTCGATTTTGGGGAAGTGTGAATCTCTGTTTCTTGAGTTATACTCTGGTTCGTTGAAAATATTATTTGGCGTTGTATACTTACCTCCTCCCGGCGATATTTCCACGTTTGAAGAAATTCACCGTGACCTTTTTCTTAAATTTTCGAATATTATCGTTGTCGGAGATTTTAATTGCAACTTATTTAATATTTCAGCTTCTTCTTTAGTCCATTCAACGTGTCGTAGATTGTGCTTGACTGTTTTGCACAATGCTAAGCCAACTCATTACGATGTAGTGCACGGTACAACGAGTCTGATTGATTTTATGCTTTTGAGTTCTAATTTAAGTAAGTCCACATCTGGCCAGGTTCAGTGCCCTGCAATCTCTCGTCATGTGCTGTTATTTGGGGTTTTTGACTTTCACTTGAGTAGAACGGAGTCTTTTGTAGAATACCATGATTACAAGAACATCGATATGTCTGGCATGCTTAGTTATTTGATAGATTTTGATTTCTCGGATATTTTTAGTGCACTGGATGTCGATACTAAGTGTTTTCTTATCTCTTCTCTTTTTGAGGATCTCTATTCATTTGTTCCTGTTGTCAGGAAAAATGTGATATCTGTTGGTAATGAGTGGATGAACTCCAGGAATATTGTTTTCACCAAATCATTAAGAGACTTGGCTTACGCAGATTATCAAGTGAATAGATCTCCTGAAAAATGGAGAACTTTTTGCAAATATCGAAATAAGACAAAATCTCTTATACGTAAGGAGAGACGAAGATACTATTTAGAACGGTTCAAGGGACTGCGTGCAGATGGTTTGTGGAAAGTTCTTCGCGCATCTGGCTGCATAGGTGATGATGCAGTTGTGTTTAATAATGATGTTAATGACGTTAATACCTTTTTTGTTGATGGCGTGTCTTCTGATGCGAGCTCTATTATTGATCTAGAAGCATTTTCCTTCAATGAAAGTGGGTTTTCTTTCGATTGTGTCAACATCAATGACATTGCCAATGCCATTTCAAAAATAAAGTCAAAATCAGTTGGTGTTGATGGGCTATCTGTTCTATTTTTGAATGTTGTTTTTCCTTATGTGTCTGAGGTCATTTTGGATTTAGTTAATTCCATTTTAACATCTTCTGTTTTTCCAACTGCTTGGAAAACGGCTCGAGTAGTTCCTATTCCTAAAACTGTTCCTGTCAATGGCCCGGATGATCTAAGACCCATTTCAATTTTACCCATTTTGTCAAAGGTTTGTGAGCACATTATGAAGGATCAGATTCTTGCACAATTTTCTAATCGCATTTTCTACAATCAGCATGGATTTCGTAAAGGTCATAGCACTACGACTTTACTTCTCCAGCTAACAGATTCTATTAGAGCGAATAGCAATTTGGGCAGAGATAGTGTGTTGGTTTCCCTTGACTTGACTAAGGCGTTTAATTCCATTTGTTTTAAAATTTTATTAGAGAAGCTTTGTGTTAAATTTAATTTTTCTAGACCTGCTTGCAGGCTTGTCCTTTCCTACTTATATGGAAGGTCTCAATTTGTGGACATGAGCGGCAATGTATCTTCTACACTTCCTCTTACCTCTGGTGTTCCCCAAGGCTCAGTCTTGGGCCCTTTGCTTTTTCTTTTTTATGTAAATGATCTACCGGACTGCTTAGATGTTTCCATTTGTTCTATTTTCTTGTATGCGGATGATGTTATGCTTCTTTTCAGTGGTCATCGTGATTTTCTTAATGATTTCCAGGTTGGAATAAACCGCTGTTTGAGTCAAGTTATTCAATGGACAAGTACGAATGCTTTAAGGGTCAACCCCCTTAAGTCTAAAGCTTTGATTTTTGGAAACCGGGCTTTTGATTTACCCCTGTTTTTGGGGGATAATAGAGTTAATTTTGTCAATGAGCTTAAGTGCCTTGGAGTGTTGCTAGATAGGAACCTGAATTTTGGAGCTCATGTCGACTTTATTCATAGTAAGGTATATTATAGCTTGCGTAGAATATATTCTACCAATATTTATTTGCCCCTTTGGGTTAAAAGACGACTGGCTCATGCTTTACTTGTACCTTCTATTAGATATGGTCTGGAGGTTGTATCGGGTACTATGATGGGCAATATCCAGAAGTTGAAGCGTATTATGAATGCTATAGTTCGGTTTGTTTTCAATGTTCGTAGGCGTGCACACATAGGAGAATTCGTTAAACATTTTCTGGGTGTTTCTTTTGAAAGTTACATCGATCGTAGTAACGTACTCTTGTTTTACAAGATTATTAGAAGTGGTGTGCCTTTTTCTTTGCGTGATTCATTTACCTTCTCTCATTCGGTTCGAAATACCCAGATTATGATACCTAGGATATCGTGCTCTTTGTATGAGAAGTCTTTTGTTGTGCGGATTGCCCGATTTTGGAACTTTTTACCAGTGGATTTGAGGGTTTTCTCCCACTCAAATAATGCTTTTCGTTTAAAAATTGTCAACTACTTGCAACTCTGAAGTATCAGATATTTCTGCACACTTTAATTGCGCTTACTTTTTAAATGTACGACTGTGCTACTGCTTCTAGATATGTTAACTGTTAATTTTTATATATAATGCTAAATACTTCCTACTTTTGACGTTGTTGCTTTCAATATAGGACTTTTTTGGTATATTTTTTGTATTCTACTAATAATTTTTGGCTGGGGAGCCCATAGGAATACGATTTGTAATCTGATAAAAGATATAGATTAAGAATAGTTTTATACGCTTATTGCTACTTAGGGGTATAAGTTATGTTTGTAATACAAGTATTTTGGCCTAATTGGCTTAGTATTGCAATGAATGAATAAATAAATAAATAAAAATAAATAAATCTTATTAAAAAAAAAATTAAAAATTATTCCAAAATTCCCAGCTACTTTGAAGGTACCCTCAATCCCGAGGTACCCTCAATGCCTTTGTGTCATCGTTTATTCCTTAAAAGGAATCATGACTCCTATGGAGCCGATAAGGTCATGCAGAACTATTTTCGTGGATTTGTCCTTCCTATAGGAGTGCTGTTGTCAAAACAGGCGAATTACAGGAATATACGCGAACAACACAGGCTAAGAGGACGAAAATCTTTTGCTTTCGTGTAGAACGGTTTCACAGCTTTTGGAATTAAATTATCCTTTGTGTCCCTCCACCTCCCAAGGAGTAAACGATATACCGATGGTTAGTCCACTTGATGGCTATAGTTCCAATATAGCCTCAATTAGTAAGTGAAAAATATCGTTCTGAAAACTACACCACCCGCGGATGGCCGGCATCTCTTTGCACTCCAATTCCAGTGCTATTCAGCCCGAAGAGAACCCCTCTTTGCTAAAAGTCTTTGTTCTCCTCTACAAATGTCTAGAACATTCTATGTCGCTCAAATCAACAGATTATAAGAAAAAAGGCATTAAGTTCGGACCGGCCGAACTTTGGATACCCACCACCTCGGGTATATATGTAAACCCCCCTTTCGTGATAATCCGGCGAAAAATGTATAATTTATGCACCCATAGCAGCTATTGGGTTGCCCAAAAAGTAATTGCGGATTTTTCATATAGTCGGCGTTGACAAATTTTTTCACAGCTTGTGACTCTGTATTGGCATTCTTTCTTCTGTCAGTTATCAGCTGTTACTTTTAGCTTGCTTTAGAAAAAAAGTGTAAAAAAAGTATATTTGATTGAAGTTCATTCTAAGTTTTATTAAAAATGCATTTACTTTCTTTTAAAAAATCCGCAATTACTTTTTGGGCAACCCAATATATCAAAATATGGTCCAATTTGGACCAAATTCGGCACGGGCATTGAATGGCCTCATAAATACAATTCACTGATCAATTTTGTAGAACAAAATATTGTTCTTTTTGGCAGCTATATACAAATATAGACCGCTCTGAACCAAATGGGACACGGATGTCGAAAAGTTAATCATAAGTCACTGTGTCAAATTTCAGCGAAATCGAATAACAAATGCGTCTTTTATGGGGCCCAGACATAAAATCGAGAGATCGGTCTATATGGCAGCTATATCCAAATATGAACCGATCTGGGCCAAACTGAAGAAGGTGTCGAGGGGCCTAACACAACCCACTGTCCCAAATTTCAGCGAAATCGGACAATAAATGCGCCTTTTAAGAGCCCAAAACCTTAAGTCGAGAGATTGGTCTATATGGCAGCTATATTCAATTCTGGACCGATTTGGACCAATTTGAAGATGAATGTAGAAAGGCCTAACACAACTCACTGTTCCAAATTTCGGCGAAATCGGACAATAAATGCGCCTTTTATGAGCCCAAAACCTTAAGTCGAGAGATTGGTCTATATGGCAGCTATAATCAAATGTGGACTGATCTGGCCCAATTTGAAGAAGAATGTCAAAAGGCCTAACGCAACTCACTCTTCCAAATTTCGGCGAAATCGGACAATAAATGCGTCTTTTATGGGGCCAAAAACTTAAATCGAGAGATCGGTCTATATGACAGATATATCCAAATCTGGGCCCATCTGAGTCAAATTGAAGAAGAATATCGAAGGGTCTAACACAACTCACTGTCCCAAATTTCGGCGACATCGGACAATAAATGCGCCTTTTATGAGCCCAAAACCTTAAGTCGAGCCATTAGTCTATATGGCAGCTATATTCAATTCTGGACCGATCTGGCCCAATTTGAAGAAGAATGACAAAAGGCCTAACGCAACTCACTGTTCCAAATTTCGGCGAAATCGGACAATAAATGCGGCTTTTATGGGTCTAAGACCTTAAATCGAGAGATCGGTCTATATGGCGGCTATATCCAAATCTGGACTGATCTGTGCCTTATTGCAGAAGTATTTCGAGGGGTTTAACTTAACTCACTGTCCCAAATGTCGGCGACATCGGACTGCGTCTTATGGACCCAAACTCTTAATCGAGAGATCGGTCTATATGGCAGCTATATCCAAATCTGAACCCGTCAAAGCCAAATTAAAGAAAGATGTCGAAGGGCCTAGCACTACTCACTGTGCCAAATTTCAGCAAAATCGGAAGATAAATAATGCGTTTATGGGCCTAAGACCCTAAATCGGATGATCGATCAATATGGCAGCTATATCCAAATCTGGACCGATCTGGGCCAAATTGACGAAGGATGTCAAAGGGCCTAACACAACTCACTGCCCCAAATTTCAGCAAAATCGAATAATAAATGTGGCTTTTATGGGCCTAAGAACCTAAATCGGCGGATCGGTCCATATGGGGGCTATATCAAGATATAGTCCGATATAGTCCATCTTTGGACAAAAAAGAATCTGTGCAAAGTTTCAGCTCAATATCGCTATTTTTAAAGACTTTAGCGTGATTTCAACAGAAAGACGGACAGAAGGATGGACATGGCTAGATCGGGTCGGAAATCGATATTTTGATGTGTTGCAAACGGAATGACAAAATGATATACCCCCATCCTTCGATGGTGGGTATAAAAGAGGTGTCGGCAAGCCTAATACAAGTCACTGTCCTGGTCTACATGGGGGCTATATCAAAATATAGTACGATATAGCCCATCTTCGAACTTAACCTGCCTATGGACAAAAAAAGAATCTCTGCAAAATTTTCAGCTCAATATCTGTATTTTTAAAAATTGTAGCGTGATTTCAACGGACACAGACGGACGGACATGGCTGGATCATCTTCGATGTTTTCGACGATCAATATAGGGTCGGCAATGGATATTTCGATATGTTGCAAACAGAATGGCAAACTGATTATACCCCCATCCTTCGATGGTGGGTATAAAAAGTCGTAGATTTATTTCCAAATTTTTGCCGTTTGGACAACATGTTGTCACTCATTGTAGAGTTTACAATTGTGCTCTGTAGCCTTTTCTTTCAGTTTCCGAGGAATAGTTGAACTATGGGTTGCTCAAAAAGTAATTGCGGATTTTTTAAAAGAAAGTAAATGCATTTTTAATAAAACTTAGAATGAACTTTAATCAAATATACTTTTTTTACACTTTTTTTCTAAAGCAAGCTAAAAGTAACAGCTGATAACTGACAGAAGAAAGAATGCAATTACAGAGTCACAAGCTGTGAAAAAATTTGTCAACGCCGACTATATGAAAAATCCGCAATTACTTTTTGGGCAACCTACATATCCCTTTGAGCAGGTGAAGACCAGAGAACTGCCGCCAATAAACTTGGTTAACCCGAAGCTTTTCGGGTCCACGCAGTTTGAATTAAGAGAGTGGGCCACTTATTTGCATGCAACATTGTGGAACAGCGAAATGGTCAATAGAACGGCGAAAATCCTATGGGGGGATCCAGATCGTGAGAAGATAAGGCTATTACTGAAAGGAAGTAAGAAGGAGGTCAGTATAGCTATTGGTATAATAATGGGACACATAGGACTGCGAGCGGCAAGTAATAGCATGTGTAGGGCATGCGGGAAATATGATGAGACGTTGGAGTATTTCCTTTGTCATTGCCCGGCTTGCGCGTCTAAGAGACACCGGCACTTGGGTGGAGACACAATACCAGATATGAACCAACATAGGGAAGTGGTATTGCAAACAATTAAGGATTTTGTAAATAGCCCGGAATTCCTAATTTAAAATTTTCCTTTTAGAGGTTATTTCATAGTTTTTAGAGCGCACAACAAGCCGATTACTAGCTTAGGTGTATGTCCATAGTGACGTTGACAAATTTGACAAATTTTTTCACAGCTTGTGACTCTGTAATTGCATTCTTTCTTCTGTCAATTATCAGCTGTTACTTTTAGCTTCCTTTAGAAAAAAAGTGTAAAAAAGTATATTTGATTAAAGTTCATTCTAAGTTTTATTAAAAATGCATTTACTTTCTTTTAAAAAATCCGCAATTACTTTTTGGGCAACCCAAAATATCTGGACAATCTTTTCAACCTAACCTAACCTATTCTAAATCTTTTTCATCTCACCTTGTATTTTCTGCATTATTTTTGCAAGAATCAAATTTTACCGAAATTTTCTTAAAATACTTGGCTTAAAACAAAATTCTCATTGGCAAACCAAATTCCTTTTTTTCGACGCTTATGATTTTATGTTTCTTTGTGTCTGTCCACCAAACTAAAATGGAATAGTTTTGTTTTATCATTTTGCTAAAATCATGCATCCATACATGTATATGGCGGTGAGCATGCGCACATGAACTGGTGCTTTATATTGGCCGACTGGTGGCCCAATAAATCGCCAATGAAAATGCCAAAAAGCCACCACCCCAGGTTGCTAAAGTTTATGGGCAAAACATGCTAACAAATGTCTTTGCTAGACTGAATTGCTTAATAACTTCAAAGAGTATTTCCATATGGTGGCTGCAGTTGATTCAAACAAACGACAAAAGCCATAGTAGGCCAAAATGAGACAAACAAAAAGCCAACAAAACGAACAATGTCGTTTTATTATCGTTATGTTTTTCTGGGATGGGTTATGGTTGTATTACACCATGCCAGACCATTCCATGCCATTGCTTAATCTCAAACAAAAAACAGTGCAGTTTTTCCTTAAACTACTCACTTACCATATTTCTTATTGTCTTTGCCTTTATCCGATTTGCCGCGTGACAATTTAATACGTGTATCCACTTCGATGTCATCATAGTCAGGCTAAAAGGAAACAAACAAAAAAAACCATTTAAAATAGATTCAAATTTGAACTAAATTATTAATTAAAGGCATTAGGGAGGATATATGATCAGTGGATATGAGCTAAACAAAAGGTTAATAATTTTGCCTTTCGAAATGAAAAATCATGAAATGGCCATTAAGGTTTTAACTCAACTTCCTTCTTTCTACTACTGGCATAAAAATAGAAAACCAAAAACCATTCATGTAAACTAAACCATGGGCAGGTAAGTCAACAAACGTGAAACTTTAACCTAGATAACCCATTTCCATAGGATAAAGGCAGTAATATAGGTGGTTTACTTAACATTACATATGAATACTTTCTAATTGGCATTACGTACGAAATGTGGTTTAGATAATCACTTAACTAACTGTGTAGGCCTGCTTGTAAAAACAAAGCTTCACTGGAAGTTGGCGTATGCACACCCCGACTAAGGACAGAAGGAAGTATTGGGTTGCCCAAAAAGTAATTGCGGATTTTTCATATAGTCGGCGTTGACAAATTTTTTCACAGCTTGTGACTCTGTAATTGCATTCTTTCTTCTGTCAGTTATCAGCTGTTACTTTTAGCTTGTTTTAGAAAAAAAGTGTAAAAAAGGTATATTTGATTAAAGTTCATTCTAAGCTTTATTAAAAATGCATTTACTTTCTTTTAAAAAATCCGCAATTACTTTTTGGGCAACCCATTATTATGTAATAATAATTTCCTATAATTTCTTCAGTTTAAACAACCTAAAGGCTACGTTAAGCCACACTATGGGCAAACATTTACTAGCATAGCGACCTATTCAGATAATTATTAAAGTCATATGAGAACACAAATTTTGTTAACCAAATTTCAATGAAAGTTTCATAAACAAATGTTTTGAAGATTTTGTTGAAAATCACATTTTAATGAAAGATTGCAAAAATTTTGTAAGCATGAAAATGTGGACAGATGGCAGCACTATAGGAGCAAAAGCAAATTTTTCCCATAAACATTCCACTAAGGAACGGGGGCAAACTGCTTACATATCAATGAGTGAAGTCCGATTCAAGTTTAAGCTCAATGATAAGCGGCCTCCTTTTTATAGCCGGCGTGCCGCAGTGCGATACCTCTGTGCAGAGAAGTTTTACATGGCATAGTACCTCACAAATGTTGCCAGCATTAGGAGGGGAAAACCACCGGTGTAAGTTTTTTTCTGATGGTCTCGCCAGGATTCGAATCCAGACGTTCAGTGTCATAGGCGAACATGCTAACCTTTGCGCCACGGTGGCCTCCATCGGTCAGGTTAATATTGGACACATATGATGAAAGGTATTTTGGAGAAGAGTAAGAATCTGTCAATAGTAGTTTGATCATCCCTTAACATCCCATCCAACCAAAATATCGAGCGATCAAATATGTATGAAAATCAAAACAAAGTGACTTAAGCGTCAAGATAGGGCTTGTATATGGGGGCTTGTATTGGGTTGCCCAAAAAGTAATTGCGAATTTTTCATATAGTCGGCGTTGACAAATTTTTTCACAGCTTGTGACTTTGTAATTGCAGTCTTTCTTCTGCCAGTTATCAGCTGTTACTTTTAGCTTGTTTTAGAAAAAAAAGTGTAAAAAAGGTATATTTGATTAAAGTTCATTGTAAGTTTTATTAAAAATGCATTTACTTTCTTTTAAAAAATCCGCAATTACTTTGTGGGCAACCCAATATATGGGGGCGTCACGACCCTAACCATATGAAAGACGTTTGTAGAATATTATGTTCTAATGTCTGCCTACGAACCTGAACGACTGGGTTCGAATCCAGGCGTGAACATGAGAAAAAATTTGTCTGCGGTGGTTATTCTTTCCTAATGCAGGCGACTTTTGTGAGGAACAATGCCATTTGAAGCAATTAATACGTGCTAAGTTCGGCCGGGTCTTGGAAATCGAAAAAGGATGATCGAGTGACCGGTCTGTCTGTCTGTCCGTCTGTCTGTCTGTCAGTCCGTCTGTCTGCCGTCTGTCTGTCCGTCTGTATGTCTGTCTATCCGTCTGTCTGCCGTCTGTCTGCGTCTGTCTGTCCGTCTGTCTGTCAGTAGGTCTGTCTGTCTGTCCGTCTGACTGTCTGTCCGTGTATTTGTCTGTCCGTCTGTCTGTCTGTCTGTCCGTCTGTCTGTCCGTCTGTCTGTCCGTCTGTCTGTCCGTCTGTCTGTCCGTCTGTCTGTCCGTCTGTCTGTCCGTCTGTCTGTCCGTCTGTCTGTCCGTCTGTCTGTCCGTCCGTCTGTCCATCTGTCTGTCCGTCTGTCTGTCCGTCTGTAAATCAGTCTGTCCGTCTGTAAATCAGTCTGTCCGTCTGTCTGTCTGTCCGTCTGTCAGTCTGTCTGTCCGTCTGTCTGTCCACCTGTCTGTCTGTCCGCCAATCCATGTTAATTTGTGTACAAAGCGAAGGACCGTGTTTGACACAGTTTTTGGAAGTCGTAAAAGAACACCACATGCAAAATTTCAGACAAATCGGACAAAAGTTGCGGCTTGAAAGGACTCAATAAGTCAAATCGGGAGATCAGTTTATATGGGAGCTATATCAGACCAATTCGGAACGTACTTGGCACAGTTGTTGGAAATCATAACGGAACACTACATGCAAAATTTCAGTGAAATCGGACAAAACTTGCGGCTTGTAAGGACTCAAAAAGTCAAATCGTGAGATCGTTGTATATGGGAGCTATATCAGGTTATTGACCGATTTGGGCCGTACTAAGAACAGTTGTTTAAAGCCATAACAGAAAACAACATACAAAATTTCAGACAAATCGGATGAATATTGCGCCTTCCAGGGGCCCAAGAAATCAAATCGGGAAATCGGTTTATATGGGATCTATATCAGGTCATAGACCGAATCGGGCTGTACCAGGCACAGTTGTTGAAAGTTATAACAGAACACTACATGCAAAATTTCAGCTAAATCGGATAAGCATTACGACCTCTAGAGGGTCATGAAGTCAAATCGGAAGGTCGGTTTATATGGGAGCTTTATCAGTTTATGGACCGATTTTAAACGGTCTAGGTACAGTTATTGAAGTTTATAACGGAACACCACGTGCAAAATTTCGGCTAAATCGGATGGAAATTGCGGCTTCCAGGGGCCCAAGAAGTCAAATCGGGAGATCGGTGAATATGGGAGCTATATCAGGTTATAGACCGATTCTGAACGTTCTAGGCACAGTTATTGGAGTTTATAACGGAACACCACGTGCAAAATTTCAGCTAAATCGGAGGAAAATTGCGGCTTGTAAGGGTTCAAGAAGTCATATCGGGAGATCGGTGTATATGGGAGCTATATCAGGTTATAGACCGATTTGGGTCGAAGTCATAACAGAACACTAAATGCAAAATTACAGCCAAATTGGACAAAAATTGCGGGTTCCAGGTGCTCAAGGAGTTAAATCCGGTGATCGGTATATACGTGGGAGCTGTGTCTAACTCTGAACCGATATGGCCCATTTCCAATTCCCAATGACCTACATTTATACTTAGATGAATATTTCGAGGTGTTACAATCAGAATGACTAAATTAGTATACCCCCATTCTTTGGTGGTGGGTATAAAAATGGTTTGGCAGCCACGTACAATCTCTTCCTAAAGGGGAGTCGCACTACGGCACGCAGTTCGGACTTGGCTACAAAAAGGAGATCCCTTATCATTGAGCTTAAACTTGAATCGTACAGCA
The DNA here is from genome assembly GCF_963082655.1 of Stomoxys calcitrans. Taxonomy (NCBI): domain Eukaryota; kingdom Metazoa; phylum Arthropoda; class Insecta; order Diptera; family Muscidae; genus Stomoxys; species Stomoxys calcitrans. Next base: position 126,537,371 of record NC_081556.1, read on the forward strand.
CTAATTGATATGTGAGAAGTTTGACCCTGTTCATTAATGTTCATGGGTGAATTTTCATTCGCAATTTGGTATGAAGCTCCAACACCGGCCACGTCACACAGTGGGATAGAATAGAAAAGACAAAAAAAAAAGAAACGTATGAAGTTAGCTCGTGCCAAACTTTGGGCACCCACCACCATGGATAAATTAACCATTCTCTTTTATAGCAACTTGCTTTAATACCTTAAATTGTATACTCTTTACCATAGGATGGGGGTATACTAATCTCGTCATTCCGTTTTTAAAATCTCGAAATATTCGCCAAAAACCCCATAAAGTATTGGGTTGCCCAAAAAGGAATTGCGGATTTTTTTAAAGGAAAGTAAATGCATTTTTAATAAAACGTAGAATGAACTTTAATCAAATATACTTTTTTTACACTTTTTTTCTAAAGCAAGCTAAAAGTAACTGCTGATAACTGACAGAAGAAAGAATGCAATTACAGAGTCACAAGCTGTGAAAAAATTTGTCAACGCCGACTATATGAAAAATCCGCAATTACTTTTTGGGCAACACAATATATATATTCTCGATCGTCATGGCATTTTAAGTCGATCTAGCCATTTCTGTCCTTCTTTCCGTCCGTCTGACTGTCTGTCGAAAGCACGCTTGCTTTCAAAGGAGTAAAGCTAGGAGCTTCTTATTAGTGTAGTCCGGATGGGATTGTTAATGGGCGAAATCGGTCCATGTATTCATATAGCCTTTTTGAGCCCCTAGAAGCCTCTGTTCTGTCTTCCAACATCTGAGCCAAGTATGCTCTGAATCGGTCTATAAACTGATAGAGCCCCCATATAACCAATTTGCGGATTTGGTTTCTTAAGCCTCAGTGCTCATCCGATTTGGTTGAACTTTGACACAAGGACTTCTGTTATGGCTTCGAATATCTGCGCCAAGCATGATCCGAATCGGTCTATAAACTATTGGGTTGCCCAAAAAGTAATTGCGGATTTTTTAAAAGAAAGTAAATGCATTTTTAACAAAACTTAGAATGAACTTTAATCAAATATATTTTTTTAACCCTTTTTTTCTAAAGCAAGCTAAAAGTAACAGCTGATAACTGACAGAAGAAGGAATGCAATTACAGAGTCACAAGCTGTGAAAAAATTTGTCAACGCCGACTATATGAAAAATCCGCAATTACTTTTTGGGCAACCCAATATTATAGCCTCCATTTAAACCGATCCCGGATTTGGCTTATTGAGCCCCTTAATTTCAGTGTTCATCCGCTTTTGCTGATATTTGGTACTACTTCATGTAACGAATTATGCTACATATACCACTTAAGATTCAACACTCGTGCCGAGTCCGAAACTAAGCCGAATATGATTCAAAACGTCCTATAATCTGATATTACTGGCATTTATTGTTTGTTTTTATTTCCATCATCTTAACCCAGAATGTCTCTGAACGCTCTGTATGCTGATATTGCTCCCATACAAGCTACCTAGGTTAGAAGACGATGACGCCAAGATTTAAGCCTCAACATTCTTGCTGAGCAATAAAACGCTTGAAAGAAAATCGTTAAAAACTTGATTAATGCTATCCATGGTGGAGTGACATATGATTCGGCCCGATACAATTTAACACCCTCTTACTTTTTACACCCATCACCCAAGTATGGGGGTAAAAATAAGAGGGTGTTTTTTGGGCCACTCTATGGTCCAAAATATAAAAAAGTTAGGATGGGTTTATATCAGGCAATACCGACCATTGAGTAAAAAATGTCTTATATTAGATATGAAGTATTTTGAACAAAATTCCTACATATTGTAAGTCTTAGCGGAAATCGCTGTGCAAAGAGTCATAAGAGAAACCTTCGTGGCAAATCGGGTAACGAATCGCCAAATTATTGCAGTATTTGTTAAAATCGAGCGAAAATATACATGCCAGCTATATCTAAAAGGAGGCCACCGTAGCGCAGAGGTTAGCATGTTCGCCTATGACGCAGAACGCCTGGGTCATATCCTGGCGAGACCATGAGAAAAACTTTTCAGCGGTGGTTTTGCCCTCCTAATGCTGGCAACATTTATGGGGTACTATGCCATGTGAAACTTTTATCCAAAGAGGTGTCGCACTGTGGCACGCCATTCGGACTCGGCTATAAAATGGAGGCCCCTTATCATTTAGCTTAAAAACTCAAATCGGACTGCACTCATTGATATGTGAGAAGTTTGCCCCTGTTCCTTAGTGGAAAGTGCAAATTGCAATATCTAAAACTGAACCGATTTCGACCAAAATCGGTAAACATAGTAAAAGGCCTTAAAAAATACATATTTGCAAATTTTGCCCATGAACCTTTCACTAAGGAACGGGGGAAAATTTCTCACATATCAATGAGTGAAGTCTGATTCAAGTTTAAGGTCATTGATAAGGAGCCTCCTTTTTATAGCCGAATCCGAACGGCGTGCCGTAGTGCGACATCTGTTTGGAGAGAAGTATAGTACCACACAAATGTAGCCACCATTAGGAGAGGAAAACCACCCCAGAAAATTTTAGCTGATGGTTTGGCCAGGATTCGAACGCAGGCGTTCAGCTTCATAGGCGGACATGCTAGCCTCTACGCCACCCAAAAAAAAGACAATTTTAAAAATGTTGAGAAAATCTGAAAGCCTATGTAGAGAATAGATCCCATGAAACCCGAAGTGTTGATTCAAGCTCGCTGCCAAGTCGGCAGCCAGGGTGCCTATGCCAAATACTTTACTATGGGCAAATTTTTGTTAAGACTGCTATATCAATCGATCTACCGATTCGAATTCTCTTACTTTAAAACCATTGATTTGCTTTCAATATTTCTTCATACTCTTCGCATTTGGCATTATTCCATTGCAATACAACTTTATTAATAATTGCAATAGGCAATAGTTAATGGGGGTAGAGTCGTATTGGAAAAGGTCTACCAACGAATAGACAAATTCAATAGCTTGGTATTTTATGCCAATGGCAAAAATATTTCAGACCAACAAAAGGCAACAACAAAAACAATAAAACAAAACACTTGTTTCAAGAAAAACTGCAACACCGATGCACGCCAAGACTCTTAGAGAATAGCCAACAATACAAAAACAAAACAAAAAAAAAAAAACAAACAATCAAATAAATATAGCACGATATAAACAGAAATCATAACTTTAACGATTCATTGGGTAATGGCCACATTTTTAAGTCAGCAATGCAAAAACAAGTTAATACAATACCCAAAGAGAAAAAAAAAACCCCAACTACAATCAAAGACATTTCAACATTTCAACTAAACAACAGCAAGAAAACTAGCAACAACAAAACAAGTTGAACTAAAACAATTCAAAACTATATTTAAAATATACAAAACTACACTGGCACCACCACCATTACCATCACCATGGATATTTTATAATATTAGGGGGCTTTAGTTGCATAAACACCAAGGTGCAGGGGCTTGCAACAGAAATGAAATATATAACAAGTAATGTTTAATCGCGTGTAATTAATATGCAAAGAATGCAGAGTTTCTGTTTTTTTTTTCTCGGTTGCCTAGCTTTGCGCTTCAACTACCCAACTCACCACCGCGACAAAGACATACATGCTCATTTCTTGTTCATGAATTTGCGGGAAAAAAAAGTGCAATAAATTTTGTTACGATTTCATATGCCAACTTCATTCATCTACCTCAAGTCCCCTAGCCGCAGAACAGTCCCATTAGCCAAGGCAACCAAGTACAACCAACCTTACAATTCAATGCACAGTGCACAGAACTTTACGCTTGTTTCTTAAGTCTTTTGTTTCACTGCAATGCCTTTTTGAGGGCAAAGTGTGAGATGCTGCTTTGTATACAAGTGTGATGCTGATTTTTTCGAACAAAATAAAATGTCGCATGTTGAAATTAATCAAATAATGTGGCAAATGTTTAAGAATTACACCATTTCCAAAAAAAAACAAAAACACAAAAAATAAATACAAAATTTAACAAAGGCATAAAAAAGTTTAAAAAATTTAATGTTCACCATTTTCAGCTAAAAAAAAGGCAAAAGACGTTGAGTTCGGCCGGACCGAACTTTGGATATCCACCACCTCGGGTATATATGTAAACCCCCTTCCTCCGTCATAGTCCGGTGAAAACTGCATAATTTATGCCAAAGACCTAAAATCGAGAGATCGGTCTATATGGCAGTTATATTCAAATCTGGACCGATTTAGGCCAAAATGAAGAACGATATCGAAGGCCCTAAGACAAATCACTGTCCCAAATTTCGGCAAAATCGGACAATAAAAGCGCCTTCTATTGGCCCAAAGAGATCGGTTTATATGGCATCCATATCTAAATCTGAACCGATCTGAGCCAAATTGACGACGGATGTCGAAGGGCTTAACACAACTTACAGTCCCAAATTTTGGCAAAATCAGACAATAAATGCGCCTTTTATGAGTCTAAGACCTTAAATCGAAAGATGGGTTCATATGGCAGCTACATCCAAATCTGGGCCGATCGGGACCCAAATAAACGTAGGATGTCGAGAGCTCTAACACAACTCCCAACTCCCAACAACTGTCCCAAATTTCAGCAAATTCGGATTATTAATGTGATTTTATGGGCCTAAGACCTAAAAATCGGCGGATCGGTCTATTTGACAGCTATATCCAATTTTGGACCGATCTGAGCCAAATTGAAAAAAAGATGTCGAAGGGCCTAGCACAACTCTCTTTTCCCAATGTTGAAAAAATCAGACAATAAATGCGCCTTTTACGAGCCCAAGACCTTCAATCCAGAGATCGGTCTATATGGCAGCTATATCCAAATCTAGACCAAACGGGGCCACATTTCAGTAGGATGTCAGTGGGATTGCAGCAAAATCGGAAAATAAATTTGGCTTTTATTTACGTAAATAAGCAGAAATGATTTTGCAGGGAAGATCAGCCAGAAGCATTGCAAGAGCTACCATTGCATCCAGAAAAGTTACAGTTTGGTGTGGTTTATGGGCTGGTGACATCATTGAAACGTACATCTTCAAAGATGATGCGCATGGTAACGTAACTGTGAATGGTGAACAGTACCGTGAGATGATATCCAACTTTTTTTGTCCAAAATGCAAGGGCTTCACTTCATTTTTCTGAATATTTATGTGTCTTGAATTTTTCTAAATTTTATGTGCCTTTTTTTGAAAAACTTTGCTATAGCTCTTAAAATCACCCTTTAGATAAGATTTTAACCTGGTGATGTGCAAAATTTTTGGATTTTAAACTCTCATAACTTTTGATTGAAGAGACGGGAGCCTATCACTATGGATTATAGTAAAAATAATTCCCATTCAATTCATGTTAAGGTTGGGCCCTTGCTGTCATCAGTGTGAACTCTCTGGTTCTAGATAAAAACGGTACAAAGTAGATAAGTGGCAGTGTCCGCAATCGAAACAACTTGTCTTAACATTGTTCCTGGTGTTTTCCCATCGACTCGTTCACATTCGCACTTAGCTTGCATCCACACCTAGCTTGTGTCCGCGCTCGGTTCGCATCGGCGACTCGTTCACATTCGTGCCTAGTTCGGAGGGTAAAGTTAGATAAGGTATGAGTGCCAGTCCTTTACAGACTCACTTAGACAACTTAAAGTCCATTGTGATGCCACAGCAGCAACAGACCAAGGCTTCTGGCGGGAATCGAACCCACGACCCCTGCAGTGTTAATGCAAGCACGCTACCAACTCGGTCACCCTCGGGGCACCCTAGTTCGGAATCGCGCTTAGCTCGCATCCGCGACTAGTTCGCATCCGCGCCTAGCTCGCATCCGCGCTAAGTTCGCATACGCGACTCGTTGGCATCCGCACATAGCTTGCTCGCATCCAGGCCTAGCTGGCATCCCCGACTCGTTCGCAACCGCCGCAATCCGCTCACATCCTTAGATAGCATAGCCGGTCGTAGATAGCTTGTTTTCCAAGGCACCCTTCCCTGCTAGAGATCTTTCCATCCTGTATACCTTGTAGGGTTGCCCAAAAAGTAATTGCGGATTTTTCATATAGTCGGCGTTGACAAGTTTTTTCAAGTTTGAATCTGTAATTGCATTCTTTCTTCTGTCAGTTATCAGCTCTTACTTTTAGCTTGCTTTAGAAAAAAATTGTAAAAAAAGTATATTTGATTAAAGTTCATTCTAAGTTTTATTAAAAATGCATTTACTTTCTATAAAAAAATCCGCAATTACTTTTTGGGCAGCCCAATAGTAGTGACACTTGGAATGCTCTATATAAAAATGTGTTTCTTTATAGGTAAAGAACACACCTGCTTTACCCTACCACCGAACCAGAAGACGCCGTCATCGCATCCGCCAGCCCCGAACCCACAATCAAAGACGACAATACGGAGGTCAGCCAGGCCAGCGCTCAGTTACACAAGGAGAGTTCGATGCCCCCTATCTATCCCAAACACCATTCATTGCCCGCACCAACACCTGACATCGAAAGGTCCCGATCAACTATAAATCGAGTGCCGTCGGCCACCGCACCTACCAAAAGCACCAACATGGGGGCCTTGAACTTGCGAGGCCCCGCCGTCGAGACTACACCAGCCATTAACATCCTCAAACTCAAACGGAAAGACAGACAAACGAACGAATGGCTAGCCAACAGAAAAGTTATGCCTGGCATTTGAAACAAGACATTAGCTTAAATTTACAACTTGCACTTACCTTAGGAATCTCATGTGTCCCATATATATTATCTCTGGGTGGCAATTTCGGCGGCTTTTCACTGCGTTTATGAGCCAATTGTTGCGTTTGCATTAGCAATTGTTCTCGGGTGGCGGCAGTATGGCCATTCATGCCGCCTCCCAGAACACTGCCATTATTCAAGAGATGATTTGAATTGGGCACACCGCCGCCGCCGCCGCCACCACCACCAACACTGCTGCCATTGCTATTGTTGCTTATTATCGATTGTTGTTGCTGTAGTTGATGTTGTTGTTGTTGCTGATGTTGCAATTGCATTTGGGCACTATGACCGGACATCAGGCTGTTGTTGCCCATGCCACTAGCACCAAAGCCAGAGCTACCCGAACTGCCGCCACTGCCATTGCCAGCGACGCTGTAGGGATCCTCATCGGGTATGGGTATTCTGGGACGATTTTTGATATCGACCAAGGGTCTTTGAACTGAAAAGGGAGCAAAAATGAAAGAAGGAAACATGTTAAGCATAGAAAAATAAATCAATTACATATTGTGATTGTCTTTGGATTTTTGCCATTTGCTGGCATTATGTGCGTATTCTGCTGTCTGCCTTTTTAGTGTTTTGAAGTGCGTTTTCTTGTCTTTGTCTCTAGTTGGGCCTAAGAAGGCAGAGGTACCATTTTTTTTTACAATATTTCTGATTTGTATGAAATTCTAGTTTAACTTTTGCAGCTTTACTTTTCGCTGTGTGCTTGGTTTTTTTTTTTTTGGTTTCAATTATTCATTGAAATATGATTGCGGCCTAAGCTTTAAATGCAAATTTTTTCATTTCTTTATGGCCCTTTCGTTTATTGACACAACAATTGGCGGCCCCATTTCAAAGGCGGCTGCACAAATGTAACAATTCATGTTCAAACGCAACATGACATTTGAAAATGAAAGCTGTTGCAACTTTGTTAAGGATTTTGCAAGTTTTTTGTTAACTTTTCAAGAGATTCAATGCTTGGAGGAAAATGACAAATACTTGAATGATGCCATACAAAAAGTTATTGCCGAAACTCATTGTAAAATAAAAAAAATTTTATATTTTATGTAAGAAGCAGAGAAACCCCATTTTATGGGTTTAAAAAAAAAATTAATCGAAATATTATTTTTTTACATTTTTTATATGCTACACCACCATTGTGGTAGAGGATACTAAAAAGAAACAAGTAAAAGCGTGCTAAGTTCGGCCGGGCCGAATCTTATATACCCTCCACCATGGATCGCATTTGCCGAGTTCTTCTCCCGGCACTCTTCTTAGGCAAAAAAGGATCTAAGAAAAGATTTGCTCTGCTATTATTATATTATTACATGTTGGAGACCTGTGTAAAATGTCAGCCAATTCGAATAAGAATTGCGCCCATTGGGGGCTCAAGAAGTAAAATAGAGAGATCGATTTATATGGGAGCTGTATCGGGCTATAGACCGATTTAGATCATAATAAACACGTATGTTGATGGCCATGAGAGGATCCGAAATTTCCAAATTAAAAATTTCAGGCAAATCGGATAATAGATGCGACCTCAAGATCCCAGATCGGTTTATATGACAGCTATATCAGGTTATGAACCGATTTGAACCATATTTGACACAGTTGGTTAAAGTAAGAATAAAATACGTCTTGCAAAATTTCAGCCAAATCGGATAAGAATTGCGCACTCTAGAATTCAAGACCCAAGATCGGTTTATATGGCAGGTATATCAGGTTATGAACCGATTTGAACCATACTTGGCACATTTATTGGATATCATAACAAAACACGTCTTGCAAAATTTCAGCCAAATCGGATAAGAATTGCGCACTCTAGAGGCTCAAGAAGTCAAGACCCAAGATCGGTTGATATGGCAGCTATATCAGGTTATGGACCGATTTGAACTATACTTGGCACAGTTGTTGGATATCATAACAAAACACGTCGTGCAAAATTCCATTCCAATCGGATAAGAATTGCGCACTCTAGAGGCTCAAGAAGTCAAGACCCAAGATCGGTTGATATGGCAGCTATATCAGGTTATGGACCGATTTGAACTATACTTGGCACAGTTGTTGGATATTATAACAAAACACGTCGTGCAAAATTCCATTCCAATCGGATAAGAATTGCGCACTCTAGAGGCTCAAGATGTCAAGACCCAAGATCGGTTTATATGACAGCTATATCAGGTTATGAACTGATTTGAACCATACTTGGCACAGTTGTTGGATATCATAACAAAATACTTCGTGCAAAATTTCATTCCAATCGGATAAGAATTGCGCACTCTAGAGGCTCAAGAAGTCAAGACCCAAGATCGGTTTATATGGCAGCTATGTCAAAACATGGACCGATATGACCCATTTACAATACCAACCGACCTACACTAATAAGAAGTATTTGTGCAAAATTTCAAGCGGCTAGCTTTACTCCTTCGGAAGTTAGCGTGCTTTCGACAGACAGACGGACGGACGGACATGGTTAGATCGACATAAAATGTCGCGACGATCAAGAATATATATACTTTATGGGGTCTCAGACGAATATTTCGAGTAGTTACAAACAGAATGACGATATTAGTATACCCCCCATCTTATGGTGGAGGGTATAAAAACTAAAGAAGGAAAAGAGCTAGACCCATCTATAAGCATACCAATCGGCTTAAAAATACTTTCTGATTCCATTTAGCTATGTCCGTCTGTCTGTCCAAGTATTTTTATAATCAAGGCACAGGTCGCATTTGTTGTCCGACTGCTATACAATTTTGCACAAGTAATTTTTTTGGTCCAAGGATGAAAGCTATTGATCGGTCCAGATTTAGATATAGCTCTCATGTATATCTTACTTTCAAAATGCTCTTTTAAAGGTGTAAAAGTCACAAATTTGGTATAAAATGCTGTTTTTTACCTTCCAATACGTGTGCAAAATTTCATCAAAATCGGTTGAGATTTAGATATAGCTCTCTTATATACCCTATATGTTGCCCAAAAAGTAATTGCGGATTTTTCATATAGTCGGCGTTGACAGGTTTTTTCACAGCTTGTGACTCTGTAATTGCATTCTTTCTTCTGTCAGTTATCCGCTGTTACTTTTAGCTTGCTTTAGAAAAAAAGTGTAAAAAAAGTATATTTGATTAAAGTTTAATCTAAGATTTATTAAAAATGCATTTACTTTCTTTTAAAAAATCCGCAATTACTTTTTGGGCAACCCAATATGTTGCACCCGAATGGCCTATTCTATTCGATGTACCATTATGTATGCAAAATTTCATCAAAATTGGATCAGATTTAGAATCGAATCGTTCACACTCACATCTTTCCATTTTCCTTCTCTCTCATTTTCTCCCGACACCTCTCCTTCATATGGCGCGTTGCTTTTGACTATATCGCATTCCTACCTTCAGTAGCTTTTTGGCCATTTCCTTCTTCTTCTTCTTGCGGAAGAGACGTTCCTTCTCTCTCATTTTCTCCTGACACCTCTGCTTCATCTGGCGCGTTGCTTTTGACTATGCCGCATTCCTACCTTCAGTTGGTTTTTGGCACTCCTGGTCCTTGGAGAAGGCTTTTGGTACCAAAGTACAGCCGTTGCAGCTCTTTCCATGCCGTGGTCAATGGCTTGCCATTGCGCTGCTATACCATCGGGACAGGGAGTACTTTCTTTAAGCTATTGGGTCAGCCGAATGGAGTATGCCGTTGCCACCGATGTTCGATGTTCGCCCTTCGGATCGATCCTATATCCAACACGCTGATTGAATACCTTCTAGCTATCACTATATGATCTATTTGATTTCTCTTTGTTGTTGTTGTAGTAGCCACATTGCATGTGGAGCTAGAGATTCTCGTCAAACTCCTAAAGCTGCGGGAACGCGATTGCAATTTTTTTGGGAAATTTTTCCCATGAACTAAGGAATGTTCATGGGCAAAATTTGCACTAAAAAGAATTGCAATCGCGTTCCCGCAGCTTTAGGAGTTGGACGAGAATCTCTAGCTCCACATGCAATATGGGAACAGGGGCAAACTTCTCACATATCAACGAGTGCAGTCCAATTTAAGTTTAAGCTCAATCATAAGGGGCCTACTTTTTATAGCATCATAGGCGGACATGCTGGGTAACATGATGGTCATTGGTTATTTTAAAGGCGCCAAAAAAACTCGCCTTGTCATATTGACCCCCATAGACACTCAGGATTAAAGCAAGAGCCGGTGGCGCCCGGCCTCTTACTGAGACTCTCCACTCGATGCTGCTAATTGCTCGCGACTGCAGTTGCAGCTACTTCGTTTATGAAGCATCTCACTATCCGAAACCTGTGGACGCACCCGGTAGCTCTCAGCTAAGCTTCTCGTGATAACTTCATATGACCATCACACAGTTCGGAGCTCAAAGTTTCTGACTGTGTGGTATTGATAATTATCTCTAATTGGGCTTTCTTTGGTTTCTCGTATTTAAATCGGGTGGCAGCCATGGGCCCGAGTGAATCCTTCGATGTTGGAATCTGGTGATGCTAACTCCCATATCATTTGCCGCGGCGAAGTCTATTAGCCTCAATACATCATCGAAGGTTTCTTGGTGTCGGCAAAATGTTCCGATTGTTGGACCAAAGATATTTTCCTTCCCTACTTTCGCATTAAAATGGCCAGAAACGATTTTAATATCATGGGCGGCACAGCGGTCATATTCTAGGCGCTAGTAGAAAACATCCTTGGTCTGTTCGTCCTTGTCTTTCGTCGGGGCATGTGAGCAAATAAGGCTGATGTTGAAGAATTTGGCCTTTATGCGGATGGTGGTTAGCCCTTCATCCACCAGAGTAAACCTGAAAGCAAGGTTTTTTAGTCTCCGACTAACTACAAATCCACAGCCAAATTCATGCCTCGTTTCATGGCAGCAATACAATAGAGTGTCACCCCTCAGTGTTGTTGTGGAGCCCTTCGCGAGCCATAGTACTTCCTGTTGTTGTTGTAGCAATGTGTTGGGTTCTATCTTTCGTCTGCTTGATTCTGTTGAGTATCCAGATCCCGAAACTCTGCAACTAAGATGGGCTGCGTCCAGGGGGGTCTGGGTCTGAGACGAGAGGGTTTGGCTGGGCAGTTAAACAGATGACTTGTGTCGTGTGGTCCCTGGCCACAATCGGAACATATATTGGCATCAATCCTTACTCTGTAGAAGATGAGGCAGCTGCATCTGCCGGATCGTAATTTCGGCATTCTGACAAATCTGAATATTATTCCACTGCGTGTCACTGAGCTGACCACACTGGCGTTGCATAACTTACCACAGACCGGCCAATTGATATCCACCTGGTCAACAAGGTTTCTTTGTTCTACTTCTGAATTTTTCGCAAATTGCTGTGGCATGTGGGGAGAATATGTATGAACTGTCTAATGTGACGCCAAGTATTTTGGGACACTTGATGGTCAGAATCATTTCTCTATCGACCATCGCTTTAAACTCAGTGTTCACCTCACGTGTATGTGTTGTAAACAATGTGGCTGAAGATTTGGTGGCAGATATCTTCAGATGTATTGCAACGAAATATGATGCAACTTCGTTGTAAGGTAGATGTTCAACCTATCACAGATGTTATCAAAGAGTCGGGGGCCTGATGCCATGATCGTACAATCGTCTGCATATGGCACGATCTCTATGCCATCTGGGGAGTGGAATTGGGGATAGGTAGAGGAACAGTGCCGAAGATATCACCTTGCCTCCCTGTTTCACTCTACGGTGTTTCGATTTCTTATCCCTGAATGCCACAAATAACTGGCGACCACACAGATAATTCGCGGCCTAGCGTTTCAGGCCTAACTGTAGGGACTTATGTCAAATGCCTTCGATAGGTTAAGTGCCACGAAGACCGTCTTGTCACATAGCCTGAGCTGATTAAAGCCAACGCAAATGTTTGCGGTGATGGCATGCAAAGCAGTTATTTTGCTATGCAGTCTTTGAAATCCTTGCTGTACTCGGAGAAAGGAAATTCTCCAACGAGGATTGGGAGGAGTAGTCCCTCAAGCGTCTTGGCTACTGGTGAGAGTAGGGAGACCGGTCTGTACAACTCCCACCTTACTCGGGTACTTTCCAGGCTCCAATAGCGGGATCACTCTGCCCATCTTCCAGACATCGGGAACTATAAGAGCTGATTGAATGTGTGCGGCGATGACATGCAAAACAGTTGTTGTGCTATGTAGTCTTCGAAATCCATGCTGATGCTCGGCATTCTCTAACGAGGCTCGGGAGGAGTAGTCCCTCAAGCGTCTTGGCTACTGGTGAGAGTAGGAAGATCGGTTTGTACGACTCTCACCTAACTAGGGTACTTTCTAGGCTTTAATAACGGGATCACTCTGCCCATCTTCCAGACATCGGAAGATGGGCAGATACTCGACTCCAGGTTGATCCAGATTCTTCAGCATCAGTGCAGAGATTCTGTCGCGGTCCAACGCCCTGGATGGCTTGGCACCACGGATGACATTCGTAACTTCGCCCACGGCAAATAGTGAGGGCAGTTCTTGGTCTCGGACACCGCGGATACGACGAATGGTTCTTCTCCCAGGCCGGTCACTCTCGGGATGCACAATAAATTAACGGTTGAACAACCTGGCGCACCTCTTCGGATCAGTCACAGTTACTTCGCCCAAAGTGACTGAGGTCCTGTCATCCTGCCTACCGTGGTTGCGAACAGTTCGCACTTCCTGTATGGCAGTAATGTCTGTCCTGTATTTCTCCAATATATCCATCGATGTGTGTACTACACCCTCTCAATAAAACTTGCAGAAATTCCGGTTATATTGGGTTGCCCAAAAAGTAATTGCGGATTTTTTAAAAGAAAGTAAATGCATTTTTAATAAAACCTAGAATGAACTTTAATCAAATATACTTTTTTTACACTTTTTTTCTAAAGCAAACTAAAAGTCACAGCTGATGACTGACAGAAGAAAGAATGCAGTTACAGAGTCACAAGCTGTGAAAAAATTTGTCAACGCCGACTATATGAAAAATCCGCAATTACTTTTTGGGCAACCCAATAGATACGGAAATCATGGTCCTTACAACGTTTGCGGGGTTTGTTAACATAGGGGGGATCCGTTTTAAATCTTCTTCCTTTTCTTTATAGTAATCTCTTCAAGTTTTTCGAGTAATGGGCTACTAGCCCGAAGCCCCAACCCATCTTTTTATCGTTCTACAGATGAACTCGTGCCACATTTGGTCAATTCCTTCAACAGATGTTAAAGGAAGCTACCCGGGTGAAACACCGCGGGGTGGTTTGTTTCCACATTGGAGATGATGGAAGACCAAGATAAGCCTGAATTTTGCCAAGTCAAAACCAATCACAACCGTTGCTAGGTTTTCAATATTCCCAAGGAACCATGACCCTATATTGACATATTTGAGGAGACCTCTCGTCGATAACTCTACAAGATCACCCAAATCGACTCTGCAAAATGGAAAGCCACAGTCACAGCCTGCGCCTTTTGTCTTCTTTTCATCCAGACAGCTTATGCAAATGCAAATTTGCCCATGAACATTCCATTAAAGAGCAGGGCCAAACTTCTCACATATCAATGAATGCTGTCTGATTTAAGTTTAAGCTCAATGATAAGGGTCACCAGCATAAGGAGGGTATAAACACCGCTGAAAAATTGTTTTCTGTGTTCTCGCCTGGGCTGTAAAACAATCGATGACCCCAGACTGCTTCCACAGTAATAATTAGTCAGGACATCCCTAGTGCAACGCCTTATAACCTATCCCACATTGGCCGGATATAACTATAACTGCAATAGTTCTCCTTGACCTTTTATCGAAAGCCTACAAATTCTTAACATTTGTCTTTACTGAAGTGAAATAACATTTCTATGGTAACTATAATGAAAATTAAATTTTCGATAATTTTTTCCATTTTTTTTTTCGTCATTGAAAATCATTTCTCGATACTAATGCGTGAAAGGCCTCATTTTAACGCTTTGTTTTAATGGAATTTAAAACAGAGTTTATGGCCTCATCATTTAGTACCACACACATTATGCATGACCGACGCGCGGCCTACAAACAATTGCTCTTGTCTGTGCTCCGCTTGTGTGCGGTTTGTTTGAGGAGGTAGGCAATAACCTTAACTTTTATACTAAAACTAATCAATTTAGCCAATTAATCACTCAAAAAGCGATTCTCCATACAATGAGTTTTCAATGTTTGTTTTCATTTCAATTTCAATTCGTTTTGTGTTGTGTTTTGTTTTTGCGTTCATTGCCGATTGATGGCATCTTCGGATAAACAAATAGAAAACAGCATTACAAACAAACAAACATTGGCTGTGTCCGTCTGTCTGTTGGTGTAGCTTAAAGAGCATATAAACCCCCAATGTCTGTCCGTCTATCCGTTGGACAGTCCATCAGATAGATTTCAACCTTGTACTTGTTTTCCCATTGTTAATATTGTTGTTGTTTAATGTTTGTTGCTTTTGTTGTTGTTGTTGTCTAACAAACCTAATTTACATCTTACGAGGTGCTGTTGCTTGTTGAGGTCGCTGATCCATGTTTGAATACCCATATCTTTCTATGTTTCCACCACCAACTTTACATCCGTCAGCTTTACTGCAAAATTGTACAAAATGCAGCAAAAAAACAAAATGTGATTTTGATTGATTGCATCGGGCATGACTTGTAGGCCTACACAAATACCCCGTGCGGACATTATTTTGTTGAAAATTTCATTTATCATTGTCAAAGGGTTTGTTTTGGTTTCTGGCTTTAGTAGAGGTCAAAGCTTTTAGATTTTCCTAAATCCAATGCAAAATTAGGAAGATGTACATAAGATTTTGTGTTGTCAAATTATGAATGAATTTCATATGCGGAAGATTCAGTTCAAACCAAGATGTGATGGAAAAGATTAATGCAGGAACTAAAACAGAGCACTGGAGCATAAACAAAGTTCCAAGAAATGTTAATGCCAAACAAGTAAAACCGTGCTTAGTTCGGCCGGGCCGAATCTTATATACCCTCCACCATGGATCGCATTTGTCGAGTTCTTTTTCCGGCATCTCTTCTTAGGCAAAAAAAGATATAAGAAAAGATTTGCTCTGCTCTTAGAGCGATATCAAGATATGATCCGGTTTGGATCACAATTAAATCACATGTTGGAGACTTGTGTAAAATGTCAGCCAATTCGAATAAGAATTGCGACCTGTGGGGGCTCAAGAAGTAAAATAGAGAGATCGATTTATATGGGAGCTGTATCGGGCTATAGACCAATTCAGACCATAATAAACACGTATGTTGATGGTCATGAGAGGACCCGTCGTACAAAATTTCAGGCAAATCGGATAAAAATTGCGACCTCTAGAGGCTCAAGAAGTCAAGATCCCAGATCGGTTTATATGGCAACTATATCAGGTTATGAACCGATTTGAACCTTATTTGACACAGTTGTTTAAAGTAAGAATAAAATAAGTCATGCTACCTTTGTTAATAGGATTAGGGAGGAGCTATTAGATGTGGACCATGTAGTGGGCATGGTCCTCATCGCTCCGTCTTTGCCACTGGAGACTGTTCTAGATATCCGACCCATTGACTTACAGATTAAGCGTGAGGCAGCCATTGCGGTTATGAGACTTAAGGCAATGGGAGAATAGATTGATGATGGAAGCAGGTCATACCATCGCGGTATAATCGAGGAGACGATAGGAAATCTGAAAGGGAGGCAAGATGTTTCCGACCGGATACCTGAGACGACATTTGAGGTCGAGTGCGAGGCACTGCTGCCAGCGGCACAGTCTTGGTCTGACGGAATTCTAGCATTGCCATCTGGAAGATCATGTTACACGGATGGATTAACGCTAGAGGACATGGTGGGCCTGGGGGTTTACATTGAGAACCCAGGGACTAAGATCTGTTTTAGACTGCCTGACCATAATACGGTTCTGCATGCCGAGATCCGGGCATCGCGGAATGCGTGAGGTGGTGTGGGGCTTATGCGAGGACGTCGAGTGTAAACATCTTCACGAGCAGTCTTGCAGTGTAAATAGGAGATTAACACCTTCTCTGAGGATGGCACTATATGCATCGTTTGGGTGGCGGGCCATTACGGAGTAAGGGGGAATGAAAGGGCAGACGATTTGGCAGTAAAGGCCAGAGGGTTGCCGTCAATAAACATGGATAACCCGATGCCACAGACGCCGTCCGCGTTAAGGGCGTGGGCGACGAACGCGCATGTAACACTGTGGAATAGGGAAACAGTCGGTAGGATGGCGAAAATCCAATGGGGAGATCCGGATCGTGAGAGGAAGAGGCTATTGTTGAAAGGTAGTAAGAAGGAGATCGGTATAGCTTTTGGTATCAAAATGGGACCTACAGGACTACGAGCTCACTTTTGCAAAATCGGTGCGGCAAGTGATAGCATGTGTAGGGCAGGTGGGGAAGATGATGAGATGTTGGAGCATTTCCTATGTCATTATCCGACTTTCGCGGCTAAAATACACCGGTACTTGGGTGGGGACACAATACCAGATATGAACCAACTTTGGAGAGTGGAGTGGGAGTGGAAAACAATTAAGTATTTTGTAAATGCGTCTGTTGAAATCATGATAGCGGTTGAAAGTTCATTGGTGGCGGTAACCAATGGTGAATTTTATGTATCTACTGTGGGTCTGTGGGTTACATCATGTTATAATTATTTGCTTTGGTAGTCTGTCTCTTTTATTTGTCTCCTTTTTAATTGCAGCTACTGTTTTTCTTTTTTTATTTGCATTCTTTAAGTCTTCCCTATAAAAATTTTGTAATGTTCATTTTGTTTATGTATTTGTCACAAAACATTTGTTCTCGCTTCTGGTTGTTGGCTGGTTGGTTGGTTGGTTGGGTCAATTATCTATGCCACATGCGCATGGGCGCAAGTGTTCCAAAGTGATTTGCAATGTTTACTTACCTGGTGGCAATTTACTTTTGAGCATATCCATTGCGACGACATTTACAATCAGTACCCATATGGGGCATTCCAGTATGTCACTCTCCGACTTGACAAAAGCCACCGCTGACAGACATTGAGTCTCTAAACGTCGGCGATCAGGATAGGCCCGTCTCAGTTCACGATTCACATTTGATTGAAATTTTTTCATATCAAACAACTGCAAAAGAATAGAAGTTAAAAAAAAGAAAGAAAAAAAAAACAAATCAAATGAATATAAATTTAACCACAAAGAGAAAAAATTAAATCAAATGCCCTCATTCGATATGACATGCAATGACAAGTGAAGTGGAATTGCGGGTAGCCACCATGTGAAATGATTTGTTGGTTTCTTTGTAGGTTCTCTGCATGTTATGGGCTTTGTTTCTTGAGACTTACTTTGACTATTTTTTCACTTTCCAATGCCTGATTGGGTAATTTCAAGATATCGGCACCTATGGAGGTCTCCTCATTTTGGCTGCTAGCCGTACTTTTGATGTAAACATTACTTTTGGCATAACGTCGTATTAAAATATTTCCAGCATCGTCCATTTTGATTTTGACACCCTGAAAAATTTATCAAAAAAAAAAAATAGAAAAAATTAAAAAAAAATTTAGAAAAGACCTTAAAATATTTCGATTTAGCTTTTAAGTCTACAAGGTTGTAAAAATTTCCTAGGAAACGATAATACCCTCAAGAAGTGAAATAGGGAGATCGATCTCTATGAAGCTGTAGCATTCTTAGCACACATGTGTAAGGCAAAATTGCACTAACGAACAGGGGCAAACTTCTCCCATATCAATGAGTGCAGTCCGATTCAAGATTAAGCTCAATGATAAGGGGCCTCCTTTTTTTAGCCAAGTCCGAACGGCGTACCACAGTGCGACACCTCTTTAGAGAGAAGTTTTTACAAGGCATAGGCTCACAAATGTTGCCGGCATTAGAAGGGGAAAACCACCGCTAATTTTTTTTTATTATCCCGCAAGGATTTAAAACCCAGGCGTTCAGCGTCATAGGCGGACATGCCAATCTCCGCGCTACGGTGGCCTCATTAATAAATGAGTTTAGGTTAAGTTAGGTTGAAAAGAGGGTGCGAATATTAATCCGACCAATGGTACTAAATACTAAACAACAAACTAAACTAACAAAATCCCTTATTTATCTCGATTCCACGCCCCTAAGTCGGTTCAAGTCTGGTATTGTGTCCAGACCTAAGTGCCGGTATTATAGAAAAAACTCCAACGCCTTATCATCTTCCCCATATGCCCAGCACATGCTATCACTTGTCTCATCCATTGGGTTGCCCAAAAAGTAATTGCGGATTTTTCATATAGTGACTTGTGACTCTGTAATTGCACTCTTTCTTCTGCCAGTTATCAGCTGTAACTTTTTAGCTTGCTTTAGAAAAAAGGTGTAAAAAAAGTATATTTGATTAAAGTTCATTCTAAGTTTTATTAAAAATGCATTTACTTTCTTTTAAAAAATCCACAATTACTTTTTGGGCAACCCATATTTTGCATGGGTGGACTACAAGCGTACACATGCAAAATAGATGAGACAAGTGATAGCATGTGCTGGGTCCCTTTATAATATCGAAAGACAAACTCATCTCCTTCTTACTCCCTTCCAGTAATAGCCTCGTCTTCTCACGATACGGTTCTCCCCATAGAATTTTCGTCATCCTACCGACTGTTTCGTTGTACCACAGTATAGCATGCACATTCGTTGCCCATGAACTTAACACAGACTGCACCGACCCAAAAGTTTATTGAAGGCAGTCCTGTGGCTTTCACTGTCAAATCCTCTGCTCTTTCATTCCCACTCACTCCGCTTTGGCCCGGCATCCAAACAATGTGGATCGTACCATCCACAGAGAAGGCGTTCATTTCCTTCTTACACTCTAAGACTGTTCGTAACTTTACCGTCCTGCTTGTTACAGCCCTGATGGCCAGTTTTCTGTCCATAAAGATGTTGACCCTCGAAGTCTACACGTTAACAACACACCACTTCACACATTCCATGAACGCTCGGATCTCCGCCTGCAGGAACGTATTATGGTCGGGCAGTCGAAAGCAGATTTCGGTCCTTGGGTTCTTATTGTAGACCCCACGCCCACTCTGTCCTGTAGCTTTGATTCATCCGTGTATCATGAACTTGCAGATGGCAATACCAGAGTTCTGTCAATCCATGACAGTTGCGCTGACAGCAGTGTATCGCTCTCGATCTCAAGAGTCGTCTCAGATAAACTTCCAAATGGCAATACCAGAGTTCTGTCAATCCAAGACTGTTACGCTGACAGCAGTGCATCGCACTCGAACTCAAGTGTCATCCCAGATATCCAATCTCTCAGGTATCCGACCTCCTCCAGTTATTCCAGCTTTCTCGCCTCGATTATACCGCAATGGTGTGACCTGGTCCTATCCACTATTCATTTGCAAGACTTCGAAATATCCATTTCTGACCCTACAAAGTATATATGTTCTCAATCATTGTAAAATTCTAAGACGATTTAACGATGTCCGTGTGTCTGTCTGTCTGCCCGTCCGTCCGAATGTTGTAATCACAAAATACATATTGAGCTGAAATTTGCACAGTTGCGTATCTTCTCTACAAATTAAGTTCTTGAACGGACAAAATCGGACCATATTTGGATATAGCTGCCATAATGACCAATCTGCCTATTTAGGGTCTAAACTCCATAATTGCTGGATTTCGCTGAAACTTGGCGTGTAAAAGAGATCTCAGCATCTAAATCAAAAAGGATGCAGCCCCTTTTTGGATATAGCTATGTAGGTGTCATTGGAGTTGAATATATCCATGGTGTGGGTATAAAACGTTCGACACCGCTTTTACAAATTGACCCACCCTAATGTGCATGTACCTTGTGTATATATAAATTATATCGGAGATGAATTGAAATTTCATACCCTCTATCCTCTACATTATAGTAGTGGATATAAAAATTATTTGGAACAAGTATCAAAAAGCCTAAAACGTTTAATCATATACAACATTTGTCTTTAAAGCGTCAGCCCAAAACGAAAGACTTAAGACACAAACTTGAATTGCGGTTTGATACACGTGAGGATGGTACGACAATTTCTGGCCAATGATCGAGATGTCTGGTGACTTGTGCAAGAGTATATGTCGCATGTGCGAGACTTTGGTGAAGAGAGTGGCATTAGGATTTACATATGAGTACTTCTGCAACCACGTCTTTGGTCTTTTCTCTAAAGATAAAATTTCCATGAACTTTTTTCTAAAGAAAAAATTTGCATGAAATTTTTTCTAAAGAAAAAATTTCCATGAACTTTTTTCTAAAGATAAAATTTCCATTAAATTTTCTTTAAAGACAAAATTTTCATTAAATTTTCTTTAAAGACATAATTTTTATTACATTAGGGACAAAATTTCTATGAAATTTTCTCTTCAAACAAAATTTCTAAGCAATTTTTTCAACAGACAAAATTTTTCAAAAAAATTTCTCTAAAGACAATATTTGCTGGAAATATTTTCATAAGACAAGATTTCCATGAAATTTTCTCTAAACTAAATAAAATTGAGAGAATTTTCTCTAAATCTTTCATTGAATCTTTAATAAAAAACATATGCGTGAAATTTTCTCTAAATACAACAATTTCTATGAAATTTTTTCTACAGACAAAATCTCTACAAAATTTTCTTTAAAGACAAAATAGCCAAGAAATTTTCTCTAAAAACAAAATTAAATTTTTTTTATAGACGAAATTTTTATAAAAGATTTCTCTAAAGACAATATTTACATGAAATATTCTCTTAAGCCAAAGTTTTATTCTCTTAAGTCAAAGTTTTAATGATTTTTTTTTTTAACGAAAAATTTTTTATGAAATTTTTTGTAAAGGCAAAAATTTGAAAGAATTATTCTCTAAATTTTCTAAATTTTCATGAAATTTTCTTAAAAGTCAAAATTTCCAAGAAAATTTTCTCTAAGAAAAAAATGTCTACCAAATCCATAAAATGTTCTTTAAAGAAAAAATTTTCGCGAAATTTTCTCTAAGAACAAAATTTCAATAAAATAAAGACAAAAATGTAGTAAAAATTTCCAGAAATTTAAAAAAAAAGTATTTCAAATTCTCAAAAAATTCTTTTGCTGTTCTAAACGCCAGGTATAGGACAATTTTTATACCCATCACCGAAGGATGGGGGTATAATCCATTTTGTCATTCCGTTTGCAACACATCGAAATATCCATTTTCGACCCTATAAAGTGTGTATACCCTTGATCAGCATAAAAATCTAAGATGATCTTGCCATGTCCGTCCGTCTGTCTGTTGAAATCACGCTACAGTCTTTAAAAATTGAGGTATTGAGTTGAAATTTTGCACAGATTCTTTTTTTGTTCATAAGCAGGTTAAGTTGGAAGATGGGCTATATCGGACTATATCCATATAGAGCGATCCACCGATTTAGGGTCTTAGGCCTATAAAACCACATTTATTATCCGTTTTTGCGGAAATTTGGGGCAGTGAGTTATGTTATGCCCTTCGATATTCTTCTTCAATTTGGCCCAGATCGGTTCAGATTTGGATATAGCTGTCATATAGACCGATCCGCCGATTTAAGGTCTTAGGCCCATAAAAACTCCATTTATTATCCATTTTTGCGGAAATTTGGGGCAGTGAGTTGTGTTAGGCTCTTCGACATCTTTCTTCAATTTGGGCCAGATCGGTCTATATTTGAATACAGCTGCCATATAGACCGATCTCTCGATAAAAGGTCTTGCGCCCATAAAAGGAGCATTCATTTTCCGATTTTGCTGAAATTTGGGACAGTGAGTTGTGTAAGGCCCTTCGACATCTTTATTCAATTTGGTCCAGATCGGTCCAGATTTAGATATAGCTGCCATATAATCCGATCTCTCGATTAAAGGTTTTGGGCCCATAAAAGGCGCATTTATTGTCCGATGTCGCTGAAATTTGGGACAGTGAGTTGTGTAAGGGCCTTCGACATCGTTTTTCAATTTGGCCCAGATCGGTCAAGATTTGGATATAGCTGTTATATAGACCGATCCGCCGATTTAGGGTCTTAGGCTTATAAAAGCCACATTTATTATCTGTTTTTGCTGAAATTTGGAACAGTGAGTAATGTAAGGCCTTTCGATATTCTTTTTTAATTTGTCCCAGATCGGTCCAGATTTGGATATAGCTGTCATATAGACCGATCTCTCGATTTAAGGTTTTGGGGACATAAAAGGCGCATTTATTGTTCGATTTTGCAGAAATTTGGGACAGTGAGTTATGTTAGGCCCTTCGACATCTTTCTTCAATTTGGCCCAGATCGGTCAAGATTTGGATATAGCTGTCATATAGACCGATCCGCCGATTTAGGGTCTTAGGCTTATAAAAGCCACATTTAATATCCGATTTTGCTGAAATTTGAGACAGTGAGTTGTGTAAGGCCCTCCGACATATTTCTTCAATTTGGCCCAGATCGGTCCAGATTTGTATATAGCTGCCATATAGACCGATCTCACGATTTAAGATTTTAGGGCCATAAAAGTTTCATTTATTGTCCGATGCGGCTGAAATTTGAGACAGTGAGTTGTGTAAGGCCCTTCGAAATCCTTCTTCAATTTGGTCTAGATCGGGCCAGTTTTGGATATAGCTGTCATATAGACCGATCTCTCGATATAAGGTCTTGCTCCCATAAAAGGGGCATTTATTGTCCGATTTTGCAAAAATTTGGGACAGTGAGTTGTGTTAGGCCCTTCGACATCCTTCTTCATTTTGGACTAGATCGGTCCAGATTTGGATATAGCTGCCATATAGACAGATCTCGCAATTTAAGGTTATGGTGACATAAAAAGCGCATTTATTGTCCGATTTTGCCGAAATTTTTTTGTGTTAGGCTTTTGGACATCCGTGTCGTATATGGTTCAGATCGTTTTATTTTTAGATATACCTACTTAAAAGACCAATATTTTGTTATACACAATCGAACAATGACTTGTATTTATAAGTATTTGGTCCAAATCGGAACATATTTCGATATAGCTGCTATGGTTTTTTTTACGAAAGGTGGTTTACATATATACCCGAGGTGGTGGGTATCCGAACTTAACTCTTTTTTTACTTGTTTCTCAGCCATTACTATGAAAGCTGTAACTTTTATAACCAATACGTTTTATTGCCATTACTTTTTTATGTTTATGTTTTATTACCACAACGTGTTGATTTTTTTCCCACGCAATGATACTGTGAGAATTACTATTTTTTCTCAATAAAAGTTCATGCAACATCAATTATTTTAAAAATTAATTGATTTAGCATAAACCGATGATCTTAAGAACAAGATTCGGTTTTCATTATTAATTGAATGATCATCCAATGAGAACAACATAACTACATGGAGTTGTAATTTTATGGCAAGAATTTCCTTGAACTCTATGCTGGTCATATTTCCTTTTCGGAATAATTTTGAGTAATTTATCAAATTAAATTTAAAAGGCAACCCAAAACAGGCGATAATCACCGCTAAAAATTAAGAAGAAAAAAAACTACCACAATAAATGGAGCTGTATTTCAACAATATAAGCCACTACCAAATCACCTAAATCCTAAGTAATTGTTGGAATTTTTTTTTTTGGTATGACTCGCTGGCTCAAGCCATCCCTTTGGTGTTAACCAAATAGAGAGAATAGCAAAAAAAAAGTTTCTTTAAGTATTGCTATTAAATGTGACGTAATATTCTATAAAGATCTCATCTCATACTATGCAGAGATTTATGCGATTTTTGTTCACAAAAACATGATTTATTTCATTGGTTTTTTGTTCTCCGTGTGAGTGTGGTAAACTCTTAACTCAACCACAATTGGTCAGAGAACCACGATCGTTGATGTTAATGACCACACTCTGTCTGGCACTTGGTTTATGTTTCACATAAAAGAGCGAACATGTGACAAACTGACAAATATTCTTGTAAAGAGTATGGTATGGATGTGGGCGGTTTCTGTAATTTCAGGTACCCACCGTATATATCATTTGGATGGGTATTAATGAGTTTTAGTTTAACTATAGCCGCTTTTTTTAAGCAAATATCTTGGAATGGATGGCGATTCATTCATGTTTGGCAAACAAAGGCGTAGGAATAGAGGGAGCTGAAGACACGGGAAAATTAGAGCTCCGACTTGTGTGGTATCCATCGTTATCACGGCAAGCTTAGCTGAAAGCTATCGGGAGTGTCCACAGATTGCGGATGGTGGAAAGCTCCGTTTTTATGCAGAATAGCGGCAAATGCGGCCGATTTTCGAGAGGAGAGTCTCAGTGAGGTGTCAGGTGGCACTGGCTCTTAATTAAAAACTGAGTGCCCATGATACTCGAGATGACAAGGCGAGTTATTGGCGCCTTCAAATAACCAATGGCCAACATCAGCGTCTGTTCCCAGGTTAGGGGCGGCTGGAGGCGAGCGTAGGATCTTGGAGCAAGTGGCTCGCCACAACGAAGGAAACATGTGCAGTCCCACAAAACCCATGCGTTTGGGGCGCCCGGCCAGTAACCCGCCCCTGGAAAACTAGGCGAGCGTAGGATCTTGGAGCAAGCGGCTCGCCACAATGAGGGATACATGTGCAGTCCCACAAAACCCATGCGTTTGGGGCGCCCGGCCAGTAACCCGCCCCCGGAAAACTATGAGAACTACTACGAGAAACAAAGGAATAGTAACAACGGATCCCCCCCAACGTTGACGACCCACGCAAATGAAAAAAAGGACCATGATTTGCGGATCTGCACCTCGAATGGCCGCCCTCTTTATAGAGAAGGTGCAGTATACGCGCTGGCGGATGTATTAGAGAAGTACAAGGCAGATATTATCGCCTTACAGGAAGTGCGATGGACTGGGAATGGCGTCACAACAACACCAAACGGTGACACGAGGCATGAATTTGGCTGTGTATTTGTGGTTAGTCGGAGACTGAAACACCCTGTTTCCAGCTTTACTCCGGTGGATGAGAGGCTAGCCACAATCCGCATAAAAGCCAAATTCTTCAACATCAGCCTTATTTGTGCCCATGCCCCGACGGAAGACAAGGACGAGCAGACCAAGGATATTTTCTACAAGCGCCTAGAGAGAGAATATGACCGCTAACCCGCCCAAGATATTAATATCGTTCTGGGAGATTTTAAAGCGAAGATAGGGAAGGAAGACATTTTTGGTCCAACAGTCGGAAAGTTTAGCCTCCACGAGATAATGTCCAGTAATGGGTTGAGGCTGATAGATTTCGCCGCGGCAAAAAACATGGTAGTTAGAAGCACCTGATTTCAACATAAAAATATTGACAAAGCCACATGGCTGTCACCCGATCAAAACACGAGGAATCAAATTGATCACGTTGTGATAGATGCATTCATTCATTCAGGCATTCATCCAGCGTGTTAGATGTGCGATCGATCCGTGGAGCGAATATATTGGGTTGCCCAAAAAGTAATTGCGGATTTTCATATAGTCGGCGTTGACAAATTTTTTCAACGGCTTGTGACTCTGTAATTGCATTCTTTCTTCTGTCAGTTATCAGCTGTTACTTTTAGCTTGCTTTAGAAAAAAAGTGTAAAAAAAAGTATATTTGATTAAAGTTCATTCTAAGTTTTATTAAAAATGCATTTACTTTCTTTTAAAAAATCCGCATTTACTTTTTGGGCAAACCAATAGATTCGGATCATTACCTTGTCGCAGCAAACGTTCGCAACCGTTTAAATATGTCGAAGAAAGTACGATCTGCCACTGCACGGAAGCTGGACATTGAAAAGCTGCAAACACAACAAATGGCAGCGGCATACTCCACTCGACCGACCCAACTGCTTGATGAAAGCCCTCCTTATTCCGATGATATAACGGAGCAGTGGCAAACTATTGCCCACTCCTTGGAAAATGTCGCGAAATACATGCTTGGGTACTGAAAGCCTCCTCCAAGAATCCCAAGGTACGACTAAGAGTGTCGAGATGCTACTGAAGCCAAGAATGCAGCATATAGAGCAACCCTGCAATCAGTAGCAATGCGCCAGATGAAGGAGAGGTATCAGGAGAAAAAGGAGAGAGGAGAAAAGTCTATTCCGCAGAAAGAAAAAAACAAATGGAAAGACGTGAGTGTGAGCGAATTGAGATGTACAGGAGTCAGAATGAAGTCCGGAAATTCTACCAAAGAATTAAACATCAAATTGATGGCTTTGGTGCAGGCACTTCCTTCAGCAGAGGCAAAGAAGGAAATCTGGTAACTGACACAGATATGGTAACTGCTGAGGATATGGAAAGAACATTTTACCCAATTGCTAGTGTCCGACGATGGCGGCGAAAAGGATGCAGTAGAAGCAATTCCTGATGATGGTATAGAATATTTACCACCCAGTCAGAATGAGTTCCGAATAGCGGTGACTCTACTGAAAAACAACAAGGCAGCAGGAGCCGACGGGTTACCCGCTGAACTATTTAAGACCGGAGGCGACAAGCTGATAAGGCGTAATATGCATCAGCTTGTCTGCTCTATCTGGCTAGAAGAACGCATACCCGATTATTGGAACCTCAGCATACAATGTCTCGTACACAAGAAAGGAGACAAGATGCAATGTAGCAACTACAGAGGAATAAGTCTTCTCCCCATCGCATACAAGATACTCTCGAGCGTACTGTGTGAAAGATTAAAACCTAAAGTCAATGAGACAATTGGGCCCTATCAATAGGGTTTAGACTTAGTAAATCCACCCTAGACTAGATATTCATACTGCGCCAGATCCTGGAAAAGACAAGAGAAGGACAAATCAACACCTACCATTTTTTTGTTGACTACAAAGCAGCCTTCGATACTCCTTTACGTTCAAAGGTATTTCAAGCCTTGTCTGAGTTTGGTATCCCTGTAAAATTAATAAGACTCTGTAGGATGACGCATGCTGATACGCCTTCCTCAGCAAGAATAGGAAAGAATCTCTCCGAACCATTTAATACCAATCGAGGTTTCAGACAAGGAGACACACAGCCTATCGTGTGATCTCTGTTATATCCTGTTGGAGAAGATTATACGAGATGCAGATGTGAATAGATATGGCACACTAATCACAAGACAACGTATGCAACTCGCCTATGCCGACGACATCGATATCATAGGTCGGTCACCGCAAGTAGTAACTGTAACCTTTGAAAGCATCGAAAGTGAAACAGTGAAAATGAGTCTGGCAGTAAATGGAGTTGAAGCGAAATGGATGGTATAAACTCTCAAAACACCCTGTACAACGAATCAGATAAGAAAATGGAGATAGTTGGAAACCACAACGTTGAGATAGTCAGTAACTTTATATACCTCGGCACCGCCGCAACCGAAACGAATGACACCAGTTTTGAGATTAAGCGAAGAATAATACTAACAAACAGATGCTACTTTGGAGTAACTGGAAATGAGAAAGCAGACGATTTGGCAGTGAAGGCCAGAGAACTGCCGTCAATAAACTTGGTTAAACCGATGCCTTTCGGGTCGACGCAGTCTGAGTTAAGGGCGTGGGCGACGAATGCGCATGCAACCCTGTGGAACAGCGAAACATTCGGTAGGATGGCGAAAATCCTAAGGGGAGATCCAGGTTGTGAGAAGACAGAAGGCTATTACTGAAAGGAAGAAAGAACGGGGTCAGTATAGCTTTTGGTGTCATAACAGGACATACAGGACTACGAGCTCACTTATGCAAAATCGGTGCGGCATGTTTAGGGCATGCGGGGAAGATGATGAGACGTTGAAGCTGCTACTTTGGTTTAAGTAGGCAGTTTAGAAACCAGGCCACCTCTCGACAGACAAAGATTACACTATGCAAGACACTGATACTTCATGTGCTGTTATATGGTTCTGAAGCATGGGTACTTGTGAAAGCAGATGAGGCAGTGCTTGGAGTATTTGAGAGAAAGATTCTTCGTAAAATATATGGACCAGTTTGCGTTAATGGAGAATAAAGGCGACGTATGAACCACGAGGTGTATGACGACGATGGCATAGTTACACGCATCAAAATACAACGGCTGCGTTGGCTAGGTCATGTTGTCAGAATGGATGAAGAAGCAAAGAAGTCTTTTTAAGGCAAACACGGTGGTACACTCAAATCGGTGGAATAAATATTCTGTAAAAGCCTATTAAAGTAAAGTACGAAGAACTAAGTCACAGACAAAATAAGTAAAAATGGGACCCTTCACTACAAATCGCGTGGAAATGACGAGTTTAGTCTAGGGTATAGAATACAGTTAGCATTAACAGCACCCCCTTAAAAAAAAAAAAAAATGTCATCTCTACTTCACTGCCTTATGGGATGCTAGCTACTTATTTCTCTGAGTCTCATTCTTGGCCACCATAGCTTTGGGGTTTCTTAGCTAATCATTATTAATATGAGACATCCGTTGTTGAAATTCTTGAAAAAAAAAAATCCAAAACAAAAAACAACAAATAAAATAAAACTTACCTGGCCAATGTGTTTTTTAAATTCTTCTGTTTTTTGATCACGCATTGGATTATCGAAGCCACATAAACCGATTCTGAAAATATATACAAGAAAAATTTAGCAACTTTGTAAGAAGGGGGAAAAAGACGATTATTTGGCATCTCTCAATTTCATTGCATATTTTAGTAGTGTCTGGCGCAATAGCAACTGCATTGGTCTCTTTGTCATTGGCCTTTGTGTGTGTGAATCATTCAATTTATGGGGCTATCATTTTAATAGAGAAACTTTGAAATTTGCTATGACAATGTTGAGGGGTAAGGAAAAAAAGGTGGAAATCCCACATGCGCAAAGTTTAAGAATGTCATCGGATAATAAATGTTGTTTGGCTATTAACAATTAAGTGCTTCATATGGGCTTTATGTTTTCCATGATGAACGAATGATAAGGCATATGTTAAAAATTGTAAAAAAAAATTTGAATTTGTAATGAAAATGATTTTAAAAACTTTGAAAAATGGAAAATTTAAAAAAATAGTATGAATCTGATAGTAGGTAGGTACCAAGCGTCATATGGCCACCAATAACTCCTCCAACGGGCATGCAGACTGATCGTTACAATATAGGACTTAAATTAAGTTATAAAGAAGCAACAAAGGTATTGGAGGGAAGGGAAGCAACAAAGGTATCAAGGGAAGGTCGGTGAAGACCTCCCTGCACGCTCTGTGCATAAAATAGAAGAATCCTTCGATGCCAAAACGTACACATTGGCGGTATGCATTGACATCGAGGGGGCTTTTAACAATGCAAGGACCGACACACTGATCCAATCCTTAGACCAGTATCGGGTGGACCCGAAGCTCTATAAACCATATGCTAAGGAAAAGGTGGATAAATTGTGTGTATCATGACATCAATTTAAGGGAGAAATTGGCCACGCCACAGGGAGGCCTTTTATCCCTACTCCTATGGGTGACCACCATAAATAAACTATTACGGTTGCTGACTGAGGAGGGATTTGAACCCGTGTGCTACGCAGACCATATTATAACACATCTAAGGGTTAAGCATCCGAACCAGCTATGCAAAAGGGACGAAAGGGTCTTGCAGATGACACACGACTGGCTAGACACAAGGATCTCAATGTAAACTCAGATAAGACTGAAATCTGCCTGTCCACGAGGACAACGAAGATGGGCCAATTTGACGCACCACCTTTCCCCAATAGAACGATTTCGATATCTAACAAGGTCAGAGGCTAAGGTGTGATCTTGGACCGGAAACTGGATTGAATTGGAAAAGTCACTTTCAGGAGCATACAAAGAAGGCTCACATATATTGGGCTCTATTTAGACAGGTCCAAGGCTCGAAATGGAGCCTGAATCCGAGGATAGTCCACTGGCTCTACAGGAGCGTGATTAGACCAATATTTACATACGCCTCAGTAGTTTGGTGGACTGCTATGGAGAAAAAATGCAACATAAGGGCCATACAACAGCTTCAGACAACATCTTGTCTTGGCATAGGCGGAGCGATGAGGCCATAGAGGACGTAGAGCACCAGAGACTATTCTAGACATCCAACCCAATGACATACATATTAAGTGTGAGACTTAAGGCGATGAGAGAATGGATAAAGAATAGGGGCAGATCATACCATAGCGCTCTAACCGAGGCAACGATAAAAAACCTTGAAGGAATGGAAGAGGTTTCCAATCGGATAACTGAGACGAAACTTAAGGTTGAGTGCGAGGGATTGCTGCCAGCGGCACAGTCTACGACTGACGGAACCCTATGATTGCCATCTGGAAGATCATGTAACACGGATGGATCAAAGCAAGAGGACAGAGTGGGTCTGGGGGTCGACATTGAGAACCCAAGGGACTGAAATCTGTTCTAGACTGCCTGGACATAATATGGTCCCGCAGGCGGAAATCCGGGCAATCACGGAATGCGTGAGGTGGTGTGTTAACGCGAGGACGTCGAGTGTGAACATCTTAACGGATAGTAAACTGGCCATCAGGGCAATAACAACAAGAACAGTAAGATCAAGAACAGTCATGGAGTGTAAAAAGGAGATTAACGCCTTCTCTGAGAATGGCAAAATCCGGTAGGACTGCGAAAATCCTAAGGTGGATCCAGATAGTGAGAAGACGAGGCTATTACTGAAAGGCAGCAAGAACGAGGTCAGAATAGCTTTTAGTGTCATAACAGGACATATAGGACTACGAGCTCACTTATGCAAAATCGGTGCGGCAAGCGATAGCATGTTTAGGGCATGCAGGGAAGATGATAGGACGTTGAAGCATTTCCTATGCCAGATCGGTTCAGAATTGGATATAGCTGCCATATAGACCGATCTCTCGATTTAAGGTTTTTCGGCCCATAAAAGCCACATTTATTATCCGATTTTGCTGAAATTTGGGACAGTGCGTTAGGCCCTTCGACATTCTTCGTCAATTTGGCCCAGAGCGGTCCAGATTTGGATATAGCTGCCATATAGACCGATCTTCAGATTTAAGGTATTAGACCCATTAAAGCCGCATTTATTATCCGATTTTGCTGAAATTTGAGACAGTGAGTTGCGTTAGGCCTTTCAACATCGTTCGTCAATTTGGCCTTGATCGGTCCAAATTTGGATATAGCTGCCATATAGACCGATCTCTAGATTTAAGGCTTTGGGCCCATAAAAGGCGCATTTATTGTCCATTGTCGCCGAAATTTGGGACAGTGAGTTGTGTTAGGCTCTTCGATATCTTTTTTCAATTTGCCCCAGATCGGTCCAGATTTGGATATAGCTGCCATATAGACCAATCCTACGATTAAGGGTCTTAGGCCCATAAAAGCCACATTTATTATCAGATTTTGCTGAAATTTGGGACAGTGAGTTGCGTTGGGCTCTTCAACATCCTTCGTCAATTTGGCCCAAATCGGTCCAGAATTGGATATAGCTGCCATATATACCGATCCTCCGATTTAGGGCCTTGAGCCCGTAAAAGCCACATTTATTATGCGATTTTGCTGAAATTTGGGACAGTGAGTTGTGTTAGGCCCTTCAACATCCTTCGTCAATTTGGCCCAGATCAATCCAGATTTGGATATAGCTGCCATATAGACCGATCTCTCAATTAAAGGTTTTGGGCCCATAAAAAGCGCATTTATTGACCGATGTCGACGAAATTTGGGGCAGTGAGTTGTGTTGGGCCCTTCGATATTTGTCTTCAATTTGGCTCAGATCGGTCCAGATTTGAATATAGCTGCCATATAGACCGATCTCCCGCTTGAACAATGACTTGTACTTATAAGCATTTGGTCTCAATCGGATGATATATATAGACATATCTATATAGCTGCAATGGGGCATAAGGTATGTATTTTTCACTGGATTTTGACGAAAGGTGGTTCACATATATACCCGAGGTGGTGGGTATCCAAAGTTTGGCCCGGCCGAACTTAACGCCTTTTTACTTGTTTTGTTTTGAGTTTATGCCGCAGTGCAACGTTTGCGTTGACCAGTTCATGTTGTCGTAATGAATGAAGAAGCTCCAGCGTAGAAGTCTTTTGAAGGCAAGCAGATCGATTTTTTTATATGTCATTCAGTACGTTCCTTGACTTGCCAATTCGTTCATTCTTTCCTCCAACCGTCCTCTCTTCATTCTTCTTTTATCATTCTTCCTGACTTTCATTCTATTAATCCCGCTACCCCGTTTGTTATTGGGTTGCCCAAAAAGAAATTGCGGATTTTTCATATAGTCGGCGTTGACAAAATTTTTCACAGCTTGTGACTCTTTAATTGCATTCTTTCTTCTGTCAGTTATCAGCTGTTACTTTTAGCTTGCTTTAGAAAAAAAGAGTAAAAGAAGTATATTTGATTAAAGTTCATTCTAAGTTTTATTAAAAATGCATTTACTTTCTTTTAAAAAATCCGCAATTACTTTTTGGGCAACCCAATATATTGAAATATTGATTTGTCCGTCCTTGCTTTGTTAATAACTGACAACAATTTCAACAAATTACTTCATGTACACAAATCACAAATACTCTCATGTGTCAAGTACATGGCGCACTACAAGTGCTATAGCTCTTTATTTGACTTTGTGGCCATGTACACTTGGATCGTTCATTCTTTTACAACAATCGTCAAGGTTTGTGTCTTAAGTCTTTTGTTATAAACAATTTACAATACCCTATACCACAAAGAATTTATAAAACAATAACAACGGCAGACAAGAACATTCTTAACCCCATAACATCGAAACCTCTATTCAATATTTAAGTGCAGAAATAGGAATAAACAAAAGTGCGAGAAAAAAGAAGCCGAAATACGCATCGAAAGAAACGCAAAAGTAGAAAAATTAAAACGAAAATGATAAAATATTTGAGGTTGCTGAGAAACCACAGAAATGTACATGATTTCCAAAATAAGAAACAAAAAACCCAAAAACACTATTTTACATAGAAACTTGTAAAGCATATATTTTTGAGACATATTGTATGTAGGTTTTTTTTTTTGAAAAAAAAGGCGTATATAAAAGGTGCCTACAAAAGGCGTTGTAGGTATGTAAATGCAAAAGTCCATATACTTTGTAAAATTTTTTTTTTATATATTTTTTTTTTGCATATTTTGTTAATAATGGGCATGTGTTG
This sequence comes from Stomoxys calcitrans, assembly GCF_963082655.1. NCBI lineage: Eukaryota > Metazoa > Arthropoda > Insecta > Diptera > Muscidae > Stomoxys > Stomoxys calcitrans. The sequence goes on from NC_081556.1 coordinate 126,571,055, forward strand.
GTATCAAAAAGCAATTTTTGCCTGTTCGAGGCTGCCACTGTTTGGTGATGGTGTTGCTGCTGTAATCATTGCCACAGCCATAGTCAGAGGCAGAAAATGGAAACGAAAACGAAAAAAACACTACCTACAAAAACAATGAGAAAAATTGAACGGCACCAACAGTGGATGACCTTGCAACCGTTGCACTCGCATAATCCTCCACTAACTGTAGAAGTACATTAAGTAGACGATTGTTTTCGGTTAATTTTGTGCTGTTTATGAGCTTTTTTTCTGCTTGTCTTGCAAGCTGACTGGCTTGTTTTGCTGATTTCATTTCCATTTTGGGGTTGGTTGGCTGGTTGGTTGGTTGGCTGTGTGCTAAACGAGTCTGGTGTATTAAATAATGGTGGCATGGTGTGGTTTTGCAGCAGGTTTCTGCTTCGTTGATTGTCTCTCTCGCTTCTGCTTTTTTCGCATCTTCTTCTTCTTCTCTGGTCATTTGCTGTGTTTTATTTTGATTTGGTTTCTTTGGCAAGTTTACCGTTTACGGTGCAATATTTTTACAGTTTTTTTTTCGTTTGGTTTGTTTTTGCCATGCTATGTTAAGAGCGAATTGTGTAAAACTGTGAAACAAAAGTAAAAGTGATGTTTCATGATGATTGAAAGGTAACGACAGCGGGAGCCCAGAGCAAGGGGTGTGGTGTAACTATAACAAGTTTTTCATTAACAACGCATTGGGCAGATTTTTTGTGTTTTTCAGTTTTGAACAGGATCAAAGCTGTTATTCAAGTTGCTGCTATAAATTTCGGAAAGGATGTTTTTTTCTGTTTTTTTTTTTTTTTGTAAAAACCAAGATTTGTATATAGGATATGGTGAATTAAATTAATGACCATAGGGGCGTTGTGCTTTTAAAATTAATGAATGTAACTTCGTTGTCGCCGGTAATATGAAATTCGAAGAAGCAAACAAAAGATTTAAGACGTAACAAAACAAAAATGGCTTTAGCTTCTTCAATATTAAAGACCCTAAGCAAAATATAATTCCATACGATTTTTCACCAATATGAAACCTACATCAGATTATAAACCAAATCGGACCATACTAGGCTTTAATGTACAAAGCCATAAAATAAAATTATAGACTAAATTTTAATCAATTCATATTACTTTACTTTACTTTAGTTGGCTATGGCAGAACATTTGTTCCACTAGCCGAACGTATTGGGTTGCCCAAAAAGTAATTGCGGATTTTTTAAAAGAAAGTAAATGCATTTTTAATAAAACTTAGAATGAACTTTAATCAAATATACTTTTTTTACACTTTTTTCCTAAAGCAAGCTAAAAGTAACAGCTGATAACTGACAGAAGAAAGAATGCAATTACAAAGTCACAAGCTGTGAAAAAATTTGTCAACGCCGACTATATGAAAAATCCGCAATTACTTTTTGGGCAACCCAATAGAATAGCATTACAAGCGCCTCGATCTTCTGAGCTCATTCTAAAATCACTGACACCAAGTTTCGAGTTGTCTGCCACCTCGGGATCTTTCCATCGGGCTTTTGGTCTTCCCGGTTTGCGTGTACCAGCGTGTTTGCCTTCAAAAGACTTCTTTGCTGGAGCTTCTTCTTCCATTCTGACAACATGACCTAAAAACGCAGTCATTTTATTTTGATGAGTGTAACTATGATATCGTCGTCATGCTGCTCATACAGCTCGTGGCTCATTCAACGCCTATATTCTCCATTAAAGCAAACTGGTCCATATATTTTACGAAGAATCTTTCTCTCAAATACTCCAAGCACTGCCTCATCCGCATTCACAAGTACCCATGCTTCAGAACCATATAACAGTACGGGCAGTATCAGTGTCTTTCTCTCAAATACTCCAAGCACTGCCTCATCTGCTTTCACAAGTACCCATGCTTCAGAACCATATAACAGTACGGGCAGTATCAGTGTCTTTCTCTCAAATACTCCAAGAACTATCTCATCTGCTTTCACAAGTACCCATGCTTCAGAACCATATAACAGCACGGGCAGTATCAGTGTCTTTCTCTCAAATACTCCAAGCATTGCCTCATCTGCTTTCACAAGTACCCATGCTTCAGAACCATATAACAGTACGGGCAGTATCAGTGTCTTTCTCTCAAATACTCCAAGCACTGCCTCATCTGCTTTACAAGTACCCATGCTTCAGAATCATATAACAGCACGGATAGTATCAGTGTCTTGCATAGTGTAATCTTCGCCAGTCGGGAGGTGGCCTTGTTTCTAAACTGCTTACTTAATCGAAAGTAGCATCTGTTTGTCAGTATTATTCTTCACTTAATGTCAAAACTGGTGTCATTCGTTTCGGTTACGGCGGTGCCGAGCTAGATAAAGTTACTGACTGTCTCAAAGTTGTGGTTACCAACTTTCTCCATGTTCTTTATCTGCTCGGTTGTGCAAGGCTTTTTGGGAGTTGAAACCATCCATTTCGTCTTATCTCCATTTTCTGCCAGACCCATTTTCACTAAATCTCTTTCGATTCTTTTAAAGGCTGCAGTTACTACTTCCGGAGGCCGACCTATGACATCGATGTCGTCGGCATAGGCGAATAGCAGGTGTTCTCTTGTGATTAGTGTGCCATATCTATTCCCAATCTGCCCGTCTGTCCATGTCAATTTGTGCACAAAGAACCGGTCTGTTTATTGCCTGTCTTTCTGTCCGATACCTTCAATTTAGCGCAGACATTTTTGTTGGCCTATAGACGAAGTCGATTGAAATTTAAAGAAATTGCTTCGAATTTGGCTATAGCTCCCATATAAATGTTCCTCGCATTTGGACTATTTTGCAATAATGTGGTCATTTTCCAACTCAATCCTCAAGAAATTTGGTAAATACCACTCTCTTATTGCTGTAGCAATTTCTAGCGATTTTTCTCTAAACCGATTCAGATTAAAAAAAATATAGTAAAATTTTCCCAAAATTTTGTTTTTTTTTTGATCAGAAAAAGTCCAGGAACATAAGTTCAGAGTTATTTTATGGTCGGCATTGTCCGACTTTTCCTCCAAATAAAAGGTTTTACCTTATTGCCTTTTTAAAATTATTTCATTTCAAAATGATTGATGTTTGATACATAAATAGTCCATATATTCCGAAACAAAAGACTTAAGACACAAACCTCCAACCTTAGCTGGAATATAATTTATTGCCGTTCTAACAAATTGGTAACCAAATGAACTTTGCCACAAAACGTGGGCATGCAATATCTGCGTGCAGCTAAGATATCAAAACGAAAGACTTAAGACACGAGCACTTTGGGGGCAAAAGGTTTCCCAACCTCGAAAACTGACTTATTTATAGAGTTCTCAGTATTTTTTTTTTTTTTTGTTTTTTTGAAATTGTCATATAAAACTCAATTACATACATACATATGTTGCATAAATTTACGGTACTTCTGTTCAAAGTTTATCAAATTTGCTTTATCAAAGATTTGCATTTGTATTGTGTGTGTGTGTGCTATTCTGAGGCCAGTTAACCTATATAAAGTTTTTTGTTTGGCTCCCATTCACTCAATGGCTAGCATTTATTAGCACACCACACATACAACCACACCAACCCAAGAACCTTGGCAGACTGCCACTCCTTGATTTATGTTGGCAGTTTCGTGAGGTGCTGTTTCTTTTGACCATTTTATTACATTTACCATAAATCTTTAAGTCTTTTGTCGTCACAACTAAACGACATCGATGTGCTGCTGCTGCTGCTGTATGTGGGACGCACTGTTGTGTGTTTTGTGTTAGATTTAGGCCACTTTATTGTTGTTCTTTTTTTTTTTGCTCTTGTTCTTAGTATGCTGTTATCTTTTCAAGCAATTGACAATGTGTCGTTGCTTGTTTTTTTTTTTGCTGAAAATTGGTTTCTAAATCAGTTTTATGGGCTATATTGAGTTTTTAATAATTCTTTGCGTCATTCTTGCTAGTTGCGATAAATAGAACTGAGCCAATGGAAATGAGAGCTAGTGGTAGTGAGAAGGTTGTATTGTGATTAATAGTTTTAAATGATTTTAATCGAGATCACCAACAACACCCACACTAATTTCTAGACTTATTGAATGGCGCCATCAATCAGGATATTGTTGGTCAACCATAACCAGTCTGGTCTAGGCTTGGCCTGGTTATAGCAAATGTTGTAATGGTTAGATGACAAATAAGATTAGCAATCATAGACAAAACATAAACAACATTTCTTTATTGAAAATCAAATTGGGAACCATTTTTTATGCAAGAAAAAATATTTTCTATGAAATCAAATTTTGATAAAATTTTTTTGAAAATAAAAATTTGACAAAATTTTTAAAGAAGTTTAATTTTGGCGAAATTTTTACAAAAACCCATCTTCAACATTTTCCATGGAAATCAAGTTCGAGGAATTTTTTTTTATGATTTTTCTACCCACTACCGAAGAATTAGGGTACATTAATTTTGCTATTTCGTTTGCAACATATCGAAATAATCATTTCTAATCCTATAGAGTATATGTATTATTGGTCCTTGTAAAAATTGAAGACGATCTAGCTATGTCCGTCCGTCCGTCTATCCGTTCGTCCGTCTGTCTGTTTGTCCATCAATCTGTCTGTCGGTTGTACTGAGCTGATACTTTTTTTTTTGTCCAAAGACAGATGGGCTATATCGGACTAGATGCTGATGCAGCCTCTATATAGGTCGATCACCCGATTTAGGTTCTTAGGCTCATAAAAGCTGCATTTATTACCCGAATTTCATAGAAATCGGTTCAGATTTAGATATAGCTGCCGTATATGTATATCGCCCGGTTCTCACTCCTAGAGCCACTGCAAGCGCATTTATTGACTATTCTCGACGACTAACACAATATCTAAGGAATTTGGTCGAAATCGATTCAGATTTAGATATTGCTCCCCCATATATGTTCGTCCGATTTTGAGAAATATGAAAATAAAGTTCTTATTTGTTAACCGATTCTCTTGAAATTTGGCAGGAAGGATTTTGTTCGACTCTAAGAATTATTACTGGTGAATTTCATAGAAATCGGTTCAGATATAGATGTAGTTGACCTATATGTATTTTGCCCGATTTTCATTTCTAAAGCCACTGCAAGCCCATTTAGTGACCAATCTTGCCAAAAATTTTGAACAACACTTTGCTCGACGACTACAACACAAGATTGGTCGAAATCGGTTCGTAGGTAGATATAGCGTCTATATATACAAATTTTCGTCGGATTTTGGATTATTTGCAATAATGTTGTCATTTGTCAACCGTCGTTATTACAGTTTGACATTTGCTCGAAATTTGATGCGGATACACTAGTCCATCTGAAAACCTTCCCCGAGGTCCATCGAAATTGGTTCAGATTTATATAAAGCTCCCAGTTGATACTTTTAGGGTAGGTGTAGGGTATTATATAGTCGGCACCGCCCGACTTTTGTCTTTCCTTACTGGTTTTTTATGACTTCTATTAGTTATGGCAAGTACGGTCCATCTGTATCGCCTATTTATTTGAAGTCCTTCAAAGAACTTCTCTAATGCAATCCAAGGTGGAGGGTATGTAAGATTCGGCCTTGCCGAACTTAAAGCCCTTTCACATTTTTTTCATGTCATACTTCCACGAAATTTTCTACGAGAATAAAAATCTCTGCCAAATCATAGCAAACATTTTCTTTGTCAACCAATTTTTTTTACTTATTGGGTTGCCCAAAAAGTAATTGCGGATTTTTCATATAGTCGGCGTTGACAAATTTTTTTCACAGCTTGTGACTTTGTAATTGCATTCTTTCTTCTGTCAGTTATCAGATGTTACTTTTAGCTTGCTTTAGAAAAAAAGTATATTTGATTAAAGTTCATTCTAAGTTTTATTAAAAATGCATTTACTCTCTTTTAAAAAATCCGCAATTACTTTTTGGGCAACCAGATCAAGTTTGAGATTATTTTCACTTCTTCCCTTCTCTTCCCATTAAATATTGACAATATGAGTAGTATGGGCCTCATGTCAACACTAATTAACACAGGCAGTTGTGAATGTTAATTATGCAAAAATCTCTTTTTAATAACCCCAACTGACAATGACGCCATAGGAGGCACTACCCAGCCCAGGATCTGTCTTTGTTTACACAAAAAAACAAACAAACCCTCATCCATATAAAATCATTAACCATTTATATGTCTATTAATTAAATTTCATTCACCGACACTTTGTTACCAGTCTTCCGAGTCATAGGGTCCTTAATGCATAATGCCAAAGTTCTGAGGATGATGATCGGCAACAGTAGCTGGAGTGTTGATTTTATTTATGGCTTCAGCACTTTATGGTGGTAGCATAAAACAGTATGTCTGCCACAGAGGCAAACAAAATGACGTATAAACCATCTTCATCACCACCAGCAACACCACCATCATCTTCATTCTTAACAGACCCTTAAGATCTACAGATCATCCACGTTAAACAACAAGAAAACTAAACGCAGAACATTTTCTACTTTGGCTTTATATTCTCAAGTTCTTCGTTAGCCCTTTGGGTATTTTTGCTGAAGCCCCACAAACGAAGCAATAAAATGCAAATTTCTGTAATGATCTCTAAACAGGACCCCACGGGTGGGGCATGTAAAAGTGGCTCCTAGCTAGATATGTGGCCATTAATTAGACACGCATTGTGCTGACAGGAGTGGTGGTTAGCTCACGCCTTCTGTAAATATGCCAAACGGTAGACAATGCCGCGAAGGTGAGGAGTCCTGTTGATTGTGATTGAACACAATTGTGTTGATTGCCTTGTGTAAAGTTAATGAGAATTAATTTGATAACGATAAGATCTTGACTTGAGTGTAACAACAACACAGGACAGCAGACACTGGGTGTGGGTGACAAATCACAATGACTAGTTGGTGTTAATCATTACGAATGAAAAAAAAAGACTAGATGACATTTTGAATTCTACTGAGTTTTAAATAATGAAAAGTCAATGGTAAATGCTCTGACTTTTAATTTTATGATAAAACTGGAAGAAGTAGAAATGCTAAAAAAAAAAAAATTTTTAGTCAAAGAATTTGTATTAAATTTGGTAAACAGAAAATTTTAAGAATATTAAAATAAATTTTCCTTCAATAGCTGAATTTTTTTTTTTAAATGCATGCAATGAACGGAATTTGAAATAAAAATTTTAGATTTGATATAAAATGTGAAAAATTTTGTATAAATAGCAAATTTTCGGAAAATTTTCATAAAAAGCTGATTTTGAGTTAATCCGATACGAAAAAGACTAGATGACATTTAATAAAATTCCATTGAGTTTTAAATAAAAAAAAGTCAATGGTAAATGCTCTGACTTATAATTTTATGATAAAACTAGAAGAAATAGAAATTTTTAAAAATATTTTTTAGTCAAAGAATTTGTATAAAATTTGGTAAACAGAAAAATTTCAAGAATATTAAAATAAATTTTCTTTCAACAGCTGAATTTTTTTTTTTTTTATGTATGCAATGAACGAAAGTTGAAATAAAAATTTTAGATTTCACATAATATGTGAAAAATTTTGTATAAAAAGCTAATTTTCGGAAAATTTTCATAAAAAGCTGATTTTGAGTTAATCCGATACGGCATAACTAGACGCACCTCACAGGCTGGAACTTTGAGCTCCTACTCTCATGAGGTGTTCATCATTATAACAGGAAGCTTAGCTGAAAGCTACAGAGGGCTTGCATAGGTTGCGGATAGTGCAAAGTTTCGTATTGGGTTGCCCAAAAAGTAATTGCGGATTTTTTAAAAGAAAGTAAATGCATTTTCAATAAAACTTAGAATGAACTTTAATCAAATATATTTTTTTTACACTTTTTTTCTAAAGCAAGTTTAAAGTAGCAGCTGATAACTGACAGAAGAAAGAATGCAATTACTGAGTCACAAGCTGTGAAAAAATTTGTCAACGCCGACTATATGAACAATCCGCAACTACTTTTTGGGCAATCCAATATTTATGCGAAGTAACAGCTATTGCGGCAGTGGGCAGTCTGCGATTTTGAGAAGAGAGTCTCAGTGAGGGGTCAGACAGACGGTACTGCCTCGTATTTAAGTACTGAGTGTCAATGATACTCGAAATGAAAAGGCCGGTAGTTGGCGCCTTTAAATAACCAATGGCCAACATCAGCTTTTGTTTCCATAATAGGTGTGGCTGGAAATGGGCATCGGATCTTGAAGCAAGCGGCTCCCAACATCGAGGGCTACATGTGCGATTCCACATAACCAATGCGGTTGGGGCGCTGGACTGTAACCCGCACTCGGAAAACTTAAAAAATTACTCAGAGTAATAAAGAAATAGAAACAAGTAAAAGCGTGCTAAGTTCGGCCGGGCCGAATCTTATATACCCTCCACCATGGATCGCATGTGTCGAGTTCTTTTCCCGGCATCTCTTCTTAGGCAAAAAAACTATATAAGAAAAGATTAGCTCTGCTATTAGAGTGATATCAAGATATAGTCCGGTTTGGCCCACTTCTATCAAACCATCAAAAATTAAAGCTTCTACGAACCGAACAAGGATAATCGAGAAACTGGTTAATATGGGAGCTATATGAGGTTATAGGCTGATTTGCAGCATACTCGACAGAGTTGTTGGAAGTCGTAACAGAACACCGCATGCAAAATTTCAGCAAAATCGGACAGGACTAAAGAAGTCAATCGAGAGATCGGTGTATATGGGAGCTGTATCAGGTTATAAACCGATTTCGACCGTACTTGGCGCAGATGTTGAAAGTCGTAACATGTTGAAAGTTGGAGACCTGTGTAAAATGTCTGCCAATTCGAATAAGAATTGCGCCCTTTGGGGGCTCAAGAAGTAAAATAGAGAGATAGGGGCCTTTAGAAGTCAAGATCCCAGATCAGTTTATATGGCAGCTATATCAGGTTATGAACCGATTTGAACCTTATTTGACACAGTCGTTGAAAGTAAGAATAAAATACGTCCTGCAAAATTTCATTCCAATCGGATAAGAATTGCGCAATCAAGAGGCTCAAGAAGTCAAGACCCAAGATCTGTCAGATATGACAGCTATATCAGGTTATGAACCGATTTGAACCATACTTGGCACAGTTGTTGGATATCATAACAAAAAACTTCTTGCAAAAATTCATTCAAATCGGATAAGAATTGCGCCCTCTAGAGGCTCAAGAAATCAAGACCCAAGATCGGTTTATGTGACAGCTATATCAGGTTACGCACCGATTTGAACCATACTTGGCACAGTTGTTGGATAACATAACAAAATACTTCGTGCAAAAATTCATTCAAATCGGATAAGAATTGCGCACTCTAGAGGCTCAAGAAGTCAAGTCTCCAGATCAGTTTATATGGCAGCTATATCAGGTTATGGACCGATTTGAACCATACTTGGTATAGTTGTTGGATATCATAACAAAATAATTCGTGCAAAATTTCATTCCAGTCGGATAAGAATTGCGTTCGCTAGAGGCACAAGAAGTCAAGACCCCAGATCGGTTTATATGGCAGCTATATCAAAACATGGACCGATATGGCCCATTTACAATACCAACCGACCTATACTAATAAGAAGTATTTGTGCAAAATTTCAAGCGGCTAGCTTTACTCCTTCGGAAGTTGGCGTGCTTTCGACAGACAGACAGACAGACGGACGGACCGACGGACAGGCGGACGGACAGACTGACGGAAATGGCTAGATCGACATAAAATGTCGCGACGATCAAGAATATATTGGATTGCCCAAAAAGTAATTGCGGATTTTTCATTTAGTCGGCATTGACAAATTTTTTCACAGCTTGTGACTCTGTAATTGCATTCTTTCTTCTGTCAGATATCAGCTGTTACTTTTAGCTTGCTTTAGCAACCCAATATATCCCGGACACAGAAAAGGGGATAAAATGTGTTAACAAATTTTTACAAAAAAATTTCCTATAAATAGCAATTTTTGAGCAAATTTCCTACAAATAGCGAATTTTTACAAAGTTTCCTATAATTAGCAAATTTTTAAAATATTTATAAAAATGGAAAATTTTTACAAGGTTTTCAATAAATGGCAAAATTTTGATAAAATTTCCTATACATAGCAAATTTCCTATAATTACCAAATTTTTAAAAAAATTTTTCCAAAAATGATAAATTTTGACAAGATTTCCCATTAATAGCAAATTTTGACAAAATTTTCATTAAATAGCAAGTTTTGACAAAATATTCCTATGAATAACAAACTTCCACAAAAGTTCCTATAAATACTAAGTTTGACAAACTTTCCTATAAATAGCAAATATCGATAAACTTGAATAAATTGCTTGCGAGTATAGAAAAATTTTATAAAATTATGCATAAAGAGCTCAATTTATGCTAACATTTTCCAAAACTAAAATTTTAACTCAATACTCCATTCATGTGGGAAGCTTGGCCAAATATGCAGTTTGCAATCCTCTCTATCTCGTTTTCTTCTACCTAATCCGGGATAACGATCAATGCAATAGTAAATTTCCTCATGCTAAAAAAAAAAAAAAAACAAAAGACTTAAGACACAAACTTTGTTTTTGGAAAACAAAAAATTCACAAATTAAATCTCATCTTCACTTTCAATTTTCAGGAATATTAAAAACAATTTATTTGACATCTAACTAGCCTTCCTTACAAAATACCTCATTGCATTATGGCATGGCCAATGTAACAAAGTAAGTGGCATATAAACACTTCATGCCACCTTTCAACAGAAATGAACAAAACTGTTGACCCAGGCTAACCTTTTTCATTGCTACACCATAAAGCTGTAATCTAAAATGCTTTCCTGTTGTTTTTTTTTTTTGCTTTTGCTATTGGTGGATGAAATTATCGGGGTTGTTGTTTAAAAAACACTTGTTATGATTTCCGTTGAAATTGAACAAAAAAATGGAAAACAGAGAGAATCACAAAAACAACAAGAAATGCCAAAATTCATCATAAATTCAAAAATAGCATTTAAACTAAGGCGCATCATGGGCCAAAGATGGATGGCTTTGTGATGGCTGGTCGCCATGGTAAACAGCCGCAGCCGCAGCACCATCATCATCATCATCACCACCACCATTACTGGCCGCATATAAGAAGTTGAAGATGATTACAATGACCTCGTCACGTTTGACTTTCGCTATTTAAAGACATCACAGCCCGTCAAACAGGCAGAAAGAAACAACCGCCGACAACCAGCTTAACCAACCAAAAATGCAAAAAAACAAAACCCAAAAAAATGGCAATCATATCATTTAGTTTGCATCTTGTTGTGCCGAGAGTGGTGCACTTTACATTATGACTTGCCAATTTTTTTTCGTTGGCCTTTTTGCTCTTCGTCTTTTCTAAATCAGTTGGCATAGTTTGCCAGAAAAAAAAGAGACACAGCGGCAAACAAGGTAGCTAACAATGAGTCAGACATATTGCCGGCCAGCAAAGATCTTGGAGCTTCTTCTTCTTCTTTGTCATTCGGGTTTGCTATTTAAACTTCTAGGCAGTGTTGCCGTATTGAGAAAAAAATCCTATGGAGTTTTCATTGGCAATAAAGATCTGGAGATTTTGACAAAATTTTCTAAAAAATTTTAAAAAAATTTCCAATAAAACGCAAATTTTGACAAAAAATTTTGTAATACAAATTCTCATAAACACTGAATTTCGATAAAAATTTGTATGAATAGCAAATTTTGAAAAAATTCCTATAAATAAAAAATTTTGACAATAAGTGCCATAATAAAATATTTTGACAAATCTTCCTATAAATAAGGCATTTTGACAAGCTTGCTATAAATAGCAAATTTGTACACATTTTCTTTGAAAAGCTAATTTTGACTTCCTCTAAATAGAAAATTTTGCCAAAACTTTCCTAGAGATGTTAAATTTGGACAAAAATTTTCTAAAATAAAGCCATTTTGACAAAAATTTTCGAACAAAGATCGATTTTGAGACAATGTTGTACAAATAAGTAATTTTTTCAAAATTTTCTAGCAAATTTTGAGAGAAACTTTTCCAAAAAATTCTCTAAAACTAAAATTTTGACAAAATTTCATTTATATACCAAGTTTTCTGAAAATTTCCATAAAAATAGAATTTCGACAAATTTTTAGAGATTTTCCTATATACAAACAGTTTTGTCAATATGTGCTATAAATAAAAAATTTTGACAAAATTTCCTATAAACAAAACATTTGGCCAAGTTTGCTTTAAATTTTTTTTTTTTACAAATTTGCTATAAATAGCTAATCTTTATAAATATTTCTATAAAATTTAGCAATATTTTGTGCTTAGAATCTATTTCACTCAATTTTTGTCTTAAGGGAAATTTTACTGAATATTTGTCTTTAGGAAAATTTCACTGAATTTTTGTCTTAAGAGAAAATTTCGCTAAAATTTTGTTTCTATAAAAAATTTAATTGAAAATATGTTTGAAGAGAAAATTTCATTGAAAATATGTCCAAAGAGAAAATCTCACTGAAATATCACTTTATTGAACATTTCACTTGTATTTTACCTTCATAGAAAATATCACCAAAATTTTGTCTTCAGAGAAAAATTCACTGAAAAGTTGTCTTAAGAAAAATTTTATTGAAATTTTGTCTCCAAGGAAAATTTTACTGAAAAATTTACAGTGATTGTGTAGGCATCCAAAAAAACTGGAAAAGGCACCACCCTTAACCTTTTTTTTTGGGAAAAGGCAGTGCAACCACCCTTTTTCTTGGGAAAGGGTACTAAAACTACCCGTTTTCTTGTAAAAGGTTACTAAAACTATCCTTTTTCGAGGAAAAGGGTAGTTTTAGTACCCTTTTTTCTTGGAAAAGGGTACTAAATCTACCCTTTTCTTGGGAAAGGATACTAAAACTACCCTTCTTTTTGGGAAAGGGGACTACAACTACCCATCTCCTTGGGAAAGGGTACTAAAACTACCCTTTCTTTTGGAAAGGGTACTAATACTACCCGTTTTCTTGGAAAATGGTACTAAGACTACCTTTTTTCTTGGGAAAGGGAACTAATACTACCCTTTTCTTGGGAAAGGCTACTAAAACTACCCCTTTCCTTTAAAAAAGGGTACTAAAACTAACCTCTTTCTTTGGAAAGGGTACTAAATCTACCCTTTTCCTTGGGAGAGGGTTCTAAAACTACCTTTCACCTTGGGAAAGGATACTAAAACTACCATTTTTTCTAGGGAAAAGGAAAATAACAATACCATTTCTTAAGGAAACGTTGCTTAAACTACCCTTTCTATAGAAAAGGGTATTAAAACTACCCTTTTCTTTGAAAAATGGTACTAAAGCTACCCTATTTCTTATAAAGGGTACTAAAACTATCCGTTTCCTAGGGAAAGGTTACTAAAAATACCCTTTTCCTTGGGAAAGGTTATAAAAATTACCCTTTTCCTTGGGAAAGGGTACCAAGACTAACCTTTTCCTTGAAAAAGGGTACTAATGCTGCCATTTTTCTTGAGAAAGGGTACTAAAACTAAACTTTTCCTTGAAAAAGGGTACTAAAACTACCCCTTTTTTCGGAAAAGGATACTAAAACTACCCTGTTCCTAAGGAAAGGAAACTAAAACTACCGTTTCCTTAGGAAACGTTGCAAAAACTACCCCTTCTTTAGAAAAGGTTATTAAACTACTCTTTCTTTAGGAAAGAGTACTAAAACTTCCCTTTTCCTCGAAAAAGAGTACTAAAACTACCCTTTTCCTCAAAAAAGAGTACTAAAACTACCCTTTTTCTCGGGAAAGGGTACTAAAACTACACTTTTCGTACAGAAAGGGAACTAAAACTACCATTTCTTTAGGAAACGTTGCTTAAGCTACCTTTTTTTAGGAAAGGGTATTAAAACTACCCTTTTCCTTGAAAAAGGGTACCTTTGCATTGGGAAAGGGTACCTTTGCATTGGGAAAGGGTACTAAAACTACCCTTTTTCCTTGGGAATGGGTGCTAAAACTACACTTCTACTTGGGAAAGGGTACTAAAACTACCCTTTCATTTGGGGTACTAAAACTACCCCTTTTCTTGGGAAAGGGTACTAAAACTAAACTTTTCCTTGAAAAAGCGTACTAAAACTACCCCTTTTCTTGGGAAAGGGTACTAAAATATTACTTCTCCTTGGGAAAGAGTACTAAAACTACCCTTTTCCTTGGTAATGGGAGCTAAAACTACCCTTCTCCTTGGGAAAGGGTACTTAAACTGCCCTTCTCCTTGGGAAAGGGTATTAAAACTACCCTTTCTTTAGGAAAGAGTGCTAAAACTACCATTTCTCTTAAAAAAGGGTACCTGTGCCTTGGGAAAGGGTACTAAATCTACCCTTTTCCTTAAAAAAAGGGTAATAAATCTACCCTTTTCCCGGGAAAGGGTACTAAAACTACCCTTCTCTTTGGGAAGCGTACTTAAACTACCCATTTCCTGGGAAAGGGTACTAACACTAGCGTTTTCCTTGGTAGAGGGTGCTAAAACTTTTTTTTTCCTTGGTAGAGGGTATTAAAACTACCCTTTTCCTTAGGAAATGGTACTAAATTTACCATTTCCTTGGAAAGGGTAATTGAAATATTCTTTTCCCTGGGAAAGGATATTAAAAGTACACTTTTTCCTGGGAAAGAATGCTAAAATTACCCTTTCCCATCGGAATGGGTACTATAGCAAATTTTAATAAAATTTTCAAAAAAAAAAAACAATTTTGACAAAATGTCGTACCATAAACAAATTTTGACCAAAATTCTTAAAAAGTAGCACATTTTGCCAAAAATTTCTAAAAAATAGCAAAATTTTAACAATATTTCCTAAACTAGCTAATTTAGACAAAAGTTCATAAGAATAGTAAATTTTAACTTAAATGCCATAAAATGCAAATTTTTACAAAATTGCCACAAGATAAAAAATTTTGGCAAAATTTGCTTTAAAAAGCTAATTTTCTTCAAATTCTCATAAATAAAAAAATTTGGTAACATTTCATATAAATAAAAATTTTGACAAAATTGCTTTTTATAACAAGATTGCTATAAAAAAAAGATAATTTTGACAAAAATTCTTTTAAACTGCAAATTATGACAAGAAATTCCCATAAATTCGAAATATTGATAAAAATTCCTATAAATTGCAAATTTTGACCAAATTTCTTATAAAAAACACATTTTGACTAAGTTTCCTATCAGTACTAAATTTTGAGAAAATTTCCTATAAATGGCAATTTTTAATAAAATTTCCTATAAATAGGAAGTTTTAACAAAATTTGCTATAATAGCAAGTTTTAACAAAATTTCCTATAATAGCAAAGTTTAACAAAAGAATTCCTAACAAAAAAACAAATTTTGAAAAAATTTCGCATTAAAAACAACTTTTGACGTAATTTTCTATAAATATTTAATTTTGACGAATTAAATTTTGGTAAGAAAAATACCTTCCCTATAGGCAACACTGCATCTATCCACTACTGCCCTAACATGATTTGCATTTCATTTGGTATTCCCTTCAAAATACTTAGCTCCAAAAAAACCAAAACAAAAGACAAAGCATAGCTAAATAAACTTCTGTTAATGATGAAGCGAAGAAGCTCCTGTCTTTTTCAAAATGGGTAAGTCAGTCAGTCATGTAGTAAGCCACAGTCAGCCTTAGTTTTTTTTTCTCTGTTTTGCTGTTTTCTTGGTACACAACTATTGTTATTTATTTGTCATCGTACTTGTTACCGGTGACGTTAGATTGTCTGCACAAACCAAGGGATTGTTTTGGCGTTTTATTTTTTTTCTTCTTTGCTTCATTCTGGGTAAATTCAGCAATCTCAAGTTCCAAAATAAAATTGAAGAAGACCAAGCAGAGGATAGGAAAAAAATTCGTTTTAATGCAAGTGACATTTTTAAGGTGATATCTTCAAATACAAGATGTAAACGTGCCTTGTTGCAACTTTTGACATACACACACACACACAACAAAGTGACTCTCAAGCCACACACATAGCTGTAGAGCCCAAAAGGTGCACCGCGTCTGCGTTCGCCAGGCCTACATGAAAACGTGCTGTGATGCCTTTTTCGGTCTCTTTTGTATTCGTTGCCCCTAGCTTGCTAAAGATCAAATACGATTTGATAGTGCAAAGCAGGATTATGAATATAAATAACATTTCATTCTACAATAGCAGCACAAAAAAAACACAATCTTGCAACAACAAAAATATAATGGCTGAATAAAAAATATGTTCACTCTTAGCAGAACTCAAATGAAAAACGCTTGCTTTTTGAAATGTCAAACAAGTCGCGCATTTGAAACTCTGAGGCTAGAACAATTCAAATTTACAACTTTTCGCTGGCATATCAACATTTCGAACAAATCGTAATTGGCATGTCACTCTAGGGAGCAGCAATCAATAAAGCAGTCATGATTTCTATAGTGGAGGTTAGAAAATTAGGTTTTCAAAGAGATATGGAAGGGGAGCAAAATAGCTAACAAGTTGGGTAAATTAAAACAAAAATATTAACCATTGCTATATCCAACACCAAAGGGGTGGATTAGTCAATCCTCCCGACATCCGTCTCAAATATGGTCCAAATCGGCCATATAAACCGGCGGTGGCGGCGCCGAACTTAAAAAAAGTTTTACTTATTGAATGTAAAAATTTGTCTTTAGGGAAAGGCTTACTGAAATTTGGCCATTGGGAAAAAATACATTGAAATTTTATCCTGAGCAAAAGTTCTCTGACATTTTGTCTTATTAGCAAATTTCAAAGTAATGCTGTCTTAAGAGAAATTTCACCTAAATTTTTGCCTTAAAAGAAAATTTTACTGAAATTTTGTCTCATAAACTTTCACTGAATTTTTGTCCGTAGCGAAAATTTCACTGAAATTTTGTCTTTAGAAAAACTTCATGGAAAGTTTGTCTTTAGAGAAAATTTCATGGAAATTTTGCCTTTAGAGAAAATTTTACGGAAAATTTGTCTTTATTGAAAATTCCACTGAAATTTGTTTTAAGACAAAATTTAGTAAAATTTTGTGCTTAGAATCAATTTCACTTAATTTTTGTCTAAGGAGAAAAATTTTGTCTAAAGACAAAACTTCACTGAAATTTCACTTAAATACTTTCTTTAAAGAAATTTTCCTTTTTTTCATGGAAATTTTGCCTTTAGAGAAAATTTTACGAAAAAAAGTCTTTATTGAAAATTCTACTGAAATTTGTTTAAAGACAAAATTTAGTAAAATTTTGTGCTTAAAATTAATTTCCCTTAATTTTTGTCTTAGGAGAAAATTTTTCTAAAATTTTGTCTTAAGAGAAGACTTCATTGAAATTTCACTTAAATACTTTCTTAGAGAAATTTTCTTGAAACTTTATCCTTAGAGAATGACTCAGTGAAAAGTTGACTTTTGAGCAAATATTACTGACTATCGAGAAAATGCCACTGAAATTTTGTTTGTAGACAAAATTTCACTAAAATTTCATTTCTAGAGAAAATTTCATAGAAATTTGTCTTAGGAGAAAACATCACTTTATTGAAAATTTCACTGGTATTTTACTTTTATAGAAAATTTCACCGAAATTTTGTCTTTATAGAAAACTGGATTGTAAAATTGCCTTAAGAAAAACATTCATTGAAATTTTGTCTCTTAAGAATATTTCACTAAAATTTTTTTGTAGAGAATTTTTTCGGATTTTATTTTTAGGCAAAAAATCACTGTAATTGGGTCGTCATCCAAGAAACTGGAAAAGGCACCAAAACTACCCTTTTTTGGGAAAGGGTAGTGTAGCCACCATTTTCCTTGGAGAAGGGTACTTAAACTGCCCTTTCTTTAAGAAAGGTTACCAAACCTACTCTTTTCCTTGGGAGAGGGTACCAAACCTAGGAGAGGAGAGGGAGAGAGAAAAAGGTACCCTTTTTTTTTGTGAAATTGTATTAAAACTACCCCTTTTATTTGGGAAAGGATACAAAGCCTACACTTATCCTTGGGAGAAGATAGATTTTCCTTTAGAAAAGGTACTAAAACTGACCCTTTCATTGGGAAATGGTACAAAAACTACACTTTTACTAGGGAAAGGGCACTAAAACTATCCTTTCCTTGGGAAAGGTTACTAAAACTACCCTTTTTTTGGGAAGAGGACTAAATCTACCATTTTCCTTGGGAAAGGGTACTCACACCGCCCTTTTTCTTTGGAAAGGGTACTAAAACTACCCTTTTTCTTGGAAAAGGATACTAAAACTGCAATTTTCCTTGGTAAAGGGTACTAAAATTATAATTTTCCTTGGGAAATCGCAATAAAACTTGCCTTTTTCTTGGGAAAGGTTACTAAAACTACACTTTTCTTCGAGAAAGGGTACTAAAACTACATTTTTCTTTGGGATAGGGTATTAAAACTACACTTTTCCTTGGGAAAAGGTACTAACACTACCGTTTTCCTTGGTAAAGTGTACTAAAACTTCCCTTTTCCTTGGAAAAAGGTACTAACACTACCGTTTTCCCTGGTTAAGGGTACTAAAACTACCCTTTTCCTTGGGAAAGGGTACTAAAACTACCCTTTTCCTTGGGAAATGGTACTAAAACACCCTTTTAGTACTGAAATTAACCTTTCCTTGGGAAAGTTTTCCCGTTTCCTTGGGAAAAAGTTCTAAAACCATCAGTTTTCCTGGGAAAATATACTAAAACTGCCTAGGGTATTAAAACTACACTTTTCCTTGGGAAAGGGTACTAAAACTACCCTTTTTATTGGGAAAGGGTACTAAAACTACCCTTTTTCTTGGGAAAGGGTACTAAAACTACCCTTTTCCATGGGAATGGGTACTAAAACTACCCTTTTCTTGGGAAAGTCACTAGAACTACCCTTTTCCTTCGAAAGGATACTTAAACTACCCTTTTCTTTGGGAAAAGATACTAAAACTACCCTTTACCCTGGGAAAGGGTACTAAAACTACCCTTTTCTTGGGAAAGGGTATTAAAACTACCCTTTTCCATGGGAGAGGGTACTAAAACTACCTTTATCCATGGGAGAGAGTACTAAAACTACCTTTTATGTTGGGAAAGGGTACTAAAACTACCCTTTTCCTTGGGAAAGGGTACTAAAACACCCTTTTAGTACTGAAATTAACCTTTCCTTGGGAAAGAGTACTAAAACTACCCTTTTCCTTGGGAAAGGGTACTAAAACTACCCATTTCCATGGGGAAGGGTACTAAAACTACCCTTTTCCTTGGGAAAGAGTACTAAAACTACCCTTTACGTTGGGAAAGGGTACTAAAACTACCCATTTCCATCGGGAAGGGTACTAAAACTACCCTTTTCCATGGGAAACGGTACTAAAGCTACCCTCTTTCATGGGAAAGGGTACTAAAACTACCCTTTTCCTTGGGAGAGAGCACTAAAGCTATCATTTTCCTTGGGAAAGGGTACTAAAACTACCCTGTCCCTTCGAAAAGGGTACTAAAACCACCACTTGTCTTCGAAAGTTTGTTAGCCCTCTCTTGGGGTTTATTCTTACGAATCGTTACATTTCAATCCATTCCAACGCATTAGATATAACAATAGATTTACTATTTGCCGTTGGGGTGACTGCCCTCTTCAACATGAAACACGGAACCCTCAGATCAGACATATTTATTATACTTTATTTTTTTTATATTAATAAAAAGTTTCCACAATTTTATAACACTAAACCAACACATCTAAAGGTAGGAAATTGCAACAGTCATATCATTCTTAAAAATTAATTTAGCTAGTTTTGGTATTTATTTGCCAGTCAGGCGAACGATCTTCAAACATATTAAAAATGTTACGTAATTTTAACTACCGCATAAACATTAATCAGACATATTTTCCGCTTCCGTGGAAGTGTTTTTTTGAGGCAAGAAAAAAAATTTTAATGGCAGTTCTGCACCTCCCAAAAAGTGTTATGCATTTTTAAGGAAAATTTCTTTATCTGTGGCAACTACTCAAAAGTATGTATTGAGTGTTAAATATTTTATTTTATAAGAAAATTTCTTGCTAAAATATTTTGAATTAACCCAATAAAAAAAAGTTTGTTGCTTAAGTCTTTTGTTTTGGTTATGGCTGAAAGCAAATAGTTTACATTTTGCACGCCTAAAATGTTTGCAACTTTTTCAATTTTAATGGTAAAAAATCACTTAATGGTGAAGGTGTTAAAAAATTCAAAACACCCCAAAAAAAAAAGAAACAAAACAAAATTGCCGTCTATTATGAAATCATGGGTCAGCGGCAAAAGAAAACATATGAAAGAAACCAAACAAAAAAACAACACATATACAGAAATGTTAATTAAGGAACTAAAGCGCAGAAAAGATACATTTTTTGTTTAATTTATGTTTTTGTTTTGTAGGTCAGCGGGATCAAAACGGCAACGCCAAAAAACTTATGATATAACGAATTACTTTTTTTTTTTTTGGTTTTTTTCATCTTAAATTGGAGAAATTCCGTTTTATATTTATTGATGATGATTCAAATGGCTAAGGCCATTGAACCTAACCCTAGGGGCCATTACAAAGAATTTCTTATGCTTCGACCTTCTGCCACAAGAATTCTCAGATAGTTGCAAATGTGAATGGCATTCAAAAGAAGCGAAGCCAACAAAAGGCAAACGGCAGCTTTTAAATAAATAAGATGTCTTTTATGCTCGTTTGTTTGATTCTCAGTCTGTCTGTCTGTCTGTCCATCGGACCCTCCGTCTGTCTGGCAATGTGATGTGGCTTATAATAAACAAGATAACAATAAATTTGTTAACAATTTGTCTTTGATTACAGCGATTATACAGTTTTGGCTTTTGCCTGTCTGTATGCTGAGGGTTTTCTATTCTTTTGGCGAACCTCCACCCTAAGCCATCAACTCTACCATCATCATCATCATCATCATAAATCAGGCAGTGTGATTAAGTGTTTTAAGCATTTTAATAAAAACGAGAGAGAAAGAATAAAAAAACCCACGAAAAAGACACTTCTCAGTTGTTGCCGAGTGATATTGATGTCTATCACCATCATGATCACTGTCATAATGCGATTTGCCACCATTATCTTCAACACTGTCCGTATGTCATAATGCCAACCATAATGATGTTGTTAATGATAATGATGCTGATGCTAAATACATATAGGAGATGTTATTCACTGGGTACCAGCTCACTTTTTATTACCTTTGATTTGGTTTGTTTTTGAGCATAAATAATTGGCCATATATAAAAAAAACCCCACTGTAAAAAAAAAAAAATGCTACACTTCTAGGTCAAGGGTATAGCTCTGATGATGGAGAAAAAGACCCCAGTCTATAAACTATGACTGCTGACATTAAACACCATAAACAGAGAGAGAGCAAACAAACAAACGCAGATATCTCTTTTTATGGTGCTTGGCCAGCAATTATTAGCTGTATTCTTTTTCACAAATACTAATTTTTTTTTAGGAAGCTGTTGTTAGCGCTTGTGCAGCAGTAGCTAAGCGCTTATTGCTGTGCTTCCCTCTACTCCATGCTCTAATCATCAGTGAAAAAAATTGAGTTTTAATGAAATTACATGTCCAAGACCTTAAACAAATGATGATGATAGCCATTTAACTTATGAGAAATTAAGAGATGCCATAATGATGCCATTTAATTTGGACAGAGAGAGACAACAAAGCAAAGCAAACTTACCGCATGCCATCGAAACCATCATCGGAGCCATTTATTGTTAGGACGGGTGCTCTGGCATAGGCTTTGGCCACGCGACGATTACGTTCAAAGACAATTACTTTAGCCCAAATTTCATCGTCGATTTGGGTCCATTTGTCCAGAACTTCTTGAATGTGTTCCTAAAAAGAGACAAAATTAGAAAAAAAGGTTAGTAAAAATAAAACTTTTCCTATAACAATAAAAAAACTTTTACATAAGCCAATGTTTGCATCTATGTTGGTTCCGATTCTCAGTTTGTAGGGGAGAGAGTCGACAAATAAAATGTCAATGCAATTTTTGCGAATGACAAAATTTCGATGACATTTTTATACCCACCACCGACGGATGGGGGTATATTCATTTTGTCATTCCGTTTGCAACACATTGAAATATCCATTTCCGACCCTATAAAGTATATATATTTTTGATCAGCGTAAAAATCTAAGACGATCTAGACATGTCCGTCCGTCTGTCTGTTGAAATCACGCTACAGTCTTCAAAAATAGAGATATTGAGCTGAAACTTTGCACAGACTGTTTTTTTGTCCATAACTATATCCATGACTATATCTTGATATAGCCCCCATATAGACCGATCCGCCGATTTAGGGTCTTAGACCAATAAAAGCCACATTTATCATCCGATTTTGCTGAAATTTGGGACAGTGAGTTGTGTTATGCCCTTCGATATCCTCCGTCAATTTGGCCCAGATCGGTCCAGATTTGGATATAGCTGCCATATAGACCAATCCTCCGATTTATGGTCATAGGTCCATAAAAGCTACATTTTATATCCGATTTTGCTGAAATTTGGGACAGTGCGATATCTAAGGCTTTTCGACATCCTCCGTTAATATGGCTCAGATCGGTTCAGATTTGGATATAGCTGCCATATAGACCGATCCTCCAATTTAGGGTCTTAGGCCCATAAAAGCCAAATTTTTTATCCGATTTTGCTGAAATTTGGGATAGTGAGTTGCCTTAGGCCCTTCGACATCTTCCGTCAATATGGCTCAGATCGGTTCAGATTTGGATATAGCTGCCATATAGACCGATCCTCCGATTTAGGGTCATACGCCCATAAAAGCTACATTTATTATCCGATTTTGCGGAAATTTGGGACAGTGAGTTGTCTTAGGCCCTTCAACATTCTCCCTCAATTTGGCTTATATCGGTCCAGATTTGGATATAGCTGCCATATAGACCGATCTCTCGGTTTTAGGTTTTGGGGCCATAAAAAGCGCATTTATTGTCCGATTTTGCCGAAATCTAGGACAAAGAGTTAAGTTAAGCCCCTCCACATATTTCTGCAATTTGGTCTAGATCGATCAAGATTTGCATATAGCTGCCATATAGACCGATCTCTCGATTTAAATTCTTGGTCCCATAAAAGGCGCATTTTTAATCCGATTGCACTGAAATTTGACACACTGACTTATGTTATGCTCGGTTTATTTTTAGATATGATATGATCGGTTTATTTTTAGATATAACAACTAAAAAGACCAATATTTTGTTATACACAATTAAACAATGACTTGTACTTATCAGCATTTGGTCCAAATTGGATCATATTTCGATATAACTGCTATATGACATAAGATATGCAATTTTCACCGAATTTTGATGAAAGGTGGTTTACATATATACCCGAGGTGGTGGGTATCCAAAGTTCGGCCCGGCCGAACTTAACGACTTTTTACTTGTTTTAAAATGCAGCCATCACACCTTATATGGTTGAAAAGTCTTCTAACCAAAGACGAAACGCGTCCCATAGTGGTTGGTGTGTGTTGCTGACCTTTGGCTTTCCTTTTCCATTTGCATCTTCGATCATTCAGCTCGTCTCGAAAGAGAAACAAACAAAAATTGTAAAATTCAATGATCTCGCCCTAACAAGCAAAAAAAAAAAATTGAAAATTTTTCCTTTAGACAAAATTCCTTAAAAACAAGAAAAACGGCATTAAGTTCAGCCGGGCCGAACTTTTTTGTCGTAATCCGGTGAAAAATACAAAATTGAAGCATTAATGGAAGCTATTGGGTTGCCCAAAAAGTAATTGCAGATTTTTTAAAAGAAAGTAAATACATTTTTAATGAAGCTTAGAATGAACTTTAATCAAATATATAATTGCCATTTTGTATTTTGGGTAGTACTTTTGGAGTAAGGGGGAGGGTTCGCCCCCCTTCCGATATCAAACAAGTAAAAAGGCGTTAAGTTCGGCCTGTCCAAATTTGGGTATATATGTAAACCACCTTTCGTCGTAATCCGGTGAAAAATGCATAATTTATGCCCCCATAGCAGATTTATCGAAATATGGTCCGATTTGGACAAAATTCACATGGACAATGAGTGGTCTAATAAAAACAAGTCATTGTTCGTATTTGTAGAAAAAAATGTTGGTCTTTTTGGCAGCTATATTCAAATAAAGACTGATCTGAACCACATAGGACATGGATGTCGAAGAGCCCAACATAAGCCACTGAGTCAAAATTCAGCGCAATCGGATAATAAATGCGTCTTTTATGAAGCGAAGACTTTAAACAGAGAGATCGGTCTATATGGAAGCTATATTCAAATCTGGACCGATCTGGACCGTCTCCAAGAAGGATATCAAGTGGTGTAACGTAACACACTGTCCCTAAATTTTAACGAAATCAGACAAAAAATGAGCCATTTATAGGCCCAAAACCTTAAATCGGCAAATCGTTATATATCGAAACTATATCCGAATCTCGAACAAACTAAATCAAATTGAAAAAAATATGGCGAAGGACCTAACACAACTCCCTGACCGAAATTCCGGCGAAATCGGGCAATAAATGGGCCTTTTATGGGTCCAAGACTTTAAATCGAGAGATCGGTCTATATGGTATCTAAATCTGAACCGGTCGGGGCCAAATTGACGAAAGATGTCGAAGGCCCTAACACAACTCACTATCCAAAATTTAATCGGAATCTGATAATAAATGCGCCATTTATGGACCCAAGACTTTAAATCGAGAAATCGGTCTATTTGGCGGCTATATTCAAATCTGGACCAATCTGGGCCAAATTAAAAAAAGGATGTTCAACAGCTTAACACAACTCACTGTCCCCAAATTTCAACGAAATCAGACAATAAATGCGCCATTTATAGACCCAAAACCTTAAATCGGCAGATTGTTATATGTCGCAGCTATATTCAAATCTAGACCAATCTGTGTCAAATTGAAGAAGGATGTCAATTGGCCTAACACAGCTCACAGTCCCAAATTTTAGCGAAATCGTAAAATAATAACGGCTTTTATGAGCATAAGACCCTCAATCGGCAGATCGGTTTATATGTCAGTTATATCTTAATATAGTCCGATCTGAACAATATTTGAGATGGATGTTGGGAGGCCTTTATCAACGCATTGTTTCAAATTTAGCGAAATCGGATAAGAATTGCGTCTTCTGTGGAGTGAAGACCCTCAATCGTCGGTTCGGTCTATATGGCAACTATATCTAAATATTGTCCGATCTGCACCATATATAGGTGTGATGACGGAAGGATTAAAACAACTCGCTGTTTGAAGTTTCAGCGAAATCGGGTAATAAATGCAGCTTTTATGGGCTAAAGACCTTTAATCGACAGATCGGTCTATATGGCACCTATACCTGAATATAGACCAATCTGAACCATATTTGTGCTGGATGTCGGGGGGCTTAAACAACGCACTGTTTCTAATTTCATCGAAATCGGATCAAAAATGCACCTCTTACGGCTTAAGACCATGAAACGGCATATCGGTCTATATGACAGCTATATGTAATTATGGTCCAATATAGGCCATATTCGGTTTGAATATCGGGGCTCGTGGTACAACTTCCTGTTTCAAATTTCTGCGAAATCGGACAAAAAATGTGGCTCTTATTGGCCAAAGTCCTTAAATCACCAGATCAGTCTATATGGGGGCTATATTTAGGTCTTCGAACTTAGCCTACCTTTGGGCAAAAAAAGAGTCCGTGCATAGTCTTAGCTCAATATCTCTATTTTTAAAGACTGTAGCGTGATTGCAACAGAAAGGCAGACAGACATGGCTAGATCGCCTTAGATTTTTACGATCTGTATTTGGTCTACCCATGCTCTGCGTTTCAAAGTATGAGAGCAGTGCAAACACCGAATGGTGAGTTTCAGTTTCACACTGGCTTAATAGAATTGCAGAGCGACTGCTGGCCGATGGTTGAACTTAGCATCCAAACAAAGCGTGAGGGCGAGGCCAGTTTCGTCGACCGATTGTTCTCTATGAGAATGTTTCTTGGTCGGCTTCCGACTTCCGATTTTGATATCTACTTTTAGGGTAAAGAATTTTGAAAGCCGCCCCTTCAACAAAACCATCCCGACACTACCAAGCTATGCAAATATTTTGGCAGTATTGTTGTTGTTCTATTAGTAATGTGTTGTACACTAAGGCGACAGCCCTTGCCGATGAACAACTCCATCCCCCCCCCCCATAATTCCAAATCGAGTCAGACCTTTAAAGGTATGCAACCTATTGAAATGTCGAATGAAATCTTGTAATATTTTCTTACGATGGGACAAAAATTGTGAATTTTTGCAACCTTAAAAGGCCTTATCGGATAAAAGATATACAAGGGAGCAAACTCTACATCTGTGCCGAATTTGATCATATTTCGCTTTAAAGTCCATATCGGATGAAAAATATGTGTGGCGGCTATATATAAATCTGAACTGATTTTTATGAGATTTTGCAGACGTATTGGGATGTCAAATAAAACATCTTGTGGAAAATCTTGCGAAGATCGGACTAACATTATGGGTTATTCAGCCTTAAACGGCCATATCGGATGAAAGATATATATGGGAACTATATCTCAATATGGACCGATGATTATGAAATTATGCACACACATATACGGACGTCAAATAGAACACCTAAAGCAAAATTTTGTAAAGATCGGACCAAAATTGTGGCATCTACAGCCCTAAAAGGCCATATCGGATAAAAGATATATATGGAGCTATGTCTAAGTCTAAACCGATTTTTACGAAATTTTGTGAAATAGAGCACCTCACGCTTAATTTTGTTAAGATTGGACCAAAATTGTGACCGCTACAGCCTTAAAACACCATATCGGATGAAAGATATATAAGGGAACTATATCATAATCTGGACCAATTTTTTCGAAATTTTGCACACATACTAGGACGCCAAAAAAAAAAAACACCTCGGACCAAAATCTGTGGCTTTTACAGCCTTAAAAGGCCATATCGGAAGAAATATATATATGGGAGCTATGTTTAAATCTGGACTGATTTTCAAGAAATTTTGCACACATATAAGGACGTCAAACAGAACACCTCATGCTAAATTTTGTAAAGATCAGACCAAAACTGTGGCCTCTACAGACCATATCGGATGAAAGATATATATGGGAGCAATGTCTAAATCTGAACCGATTTTGTTCAAAACAAATGGCGTTCGTCTTTGGACCAAAAAAAGTAAGTAATGCAAAATTTTACAAAAATCTAACAACAAATGATCACAAGACCGACATGGATAAATCGAATCAGAAAGTGATTCTAAACCGATCGATATACTTATCAATGGGTCTAGCTCTTCTCCCTCATAGCGTTGCAAACAAATACACACAGTTAGAATACCCTGTACCACAGAGATGATGGACCACAAATGAAAATTTGACAGCCCGGACCATTTTTTGAAATACCGAGGTGACCAAATGTAGGGGCCTGCCAAAAGGCGTCCGGACATTCTAGGGCCTTGAAATTTTAATTTTCAAAGATATATCACTACCCGTTCACACACGACATATTTTTCATTTATTTATTTTTTTTTTTTTTTGATTTACTCCCACTGTGCGTCGGGTTTTGAACCAAGGCATTTGGTGTTATAGGTTAATATGGAATCTATATAGACCGATTTGGATAATGCATGCCCCGATTATTGTAAGGGAGATAAGTTTCTATTGGAGCTATTGGGTTGCCTAAAAAGTAATTGCGGATTTTTCATATAGTCGGCGTTGACAAATTTTTTCACAGTTTGTGACTCTGTAATTGCATTCTTTCTTCTGTCAGTTATCAGCTGTTACTTTTAGCTTGCTTTAGAAAAAAAAATGTGAAAAAAGTATATTTGATTAAAGTTTATTCAAAGTTTTATTAAAAATGCATTTACTTTCTTTTAAAAAATCCGCAATTACTTTTTGGGCAACCCAATATATGAGGCTAACGAGCGATTTGAATCATACTTAAAACGATTATTGGAAGCTATAGCAAAGCACTCCGTGCCAAATTTCAGCCAAATGCAAACTTGCCATGAATATTTTATTAAGGAACAGGTGCCAAACTCTCACACATCAATGAGTGCTGCATGATCCAAATTTTAAGCCCAATGACATGGCCCCTCCTTTTTATAGTCGAGTCTGAACGGCGTGCCGCAGCACCTTTCTGGGGAGAAGGTTTTACATGGCATAGTACCAATGTCGCTGAACGCCTGGGTTCGAATCCTGGCGAGACCATCAGAAAAAATTTTCAGCGGTGGTTTTCCCCTCCTAATACTGGCAACATTTGTGAGGCACTATGCCATGTAAAAAGTTCTACCCGAAGAGGTGTCACACTGCGGCACGACTATCGGACTCGTCTTTAAAAAGAAGGCCCCTTATCATTGAGCCTAAACATGCATCGGACTGCACTCATTGATATATGAGAAGTTTGCCCCTGTTCCCTAGTGGAATGTTCATGGGCAAAATTTGCATTTTCATTTTAGTACCTCAAAAAATGTCGTTAGCATCAGGAGGGGTAAAGTTTTTTCTGTTGTTCTCGCCAGGATTCGAACCCACGCGTTTAGCGTCATAGGCGGACATGCTTAGCTCTGCTCTGCGGTGGCCTCAAAAAAAAAATTTTAATTAGCAACGAGTTTTTTAAATTTTTATTTTTTAGTCTAATGTAATTTTTTGTGTCTTTTTTGGTTTTTTTCAAGTCTTTCCAAGACCATACAATTTTGTGCCAGTTTCTTGAGGAAATATTTTGAGGAAATCAATGTCTTCGTTTATCTATTTATCTCCACACTTCCGTTTTGGGCTAAATAAAATTCTTTTCAACATATGGGCAAAACATTTCGAAAACAATAGCACTACGCAAAAGTTTGTTACTTTAAAGTTTGTGTCTTAAGTCTTTTGTTATCACAAAGTGAATGTTCGCAGCCACTGCCAAATTGACACACATTAGGAATGTATACTCATACCAATGCATCTGTAGTTGGGAAAAATATTTATCGGGGACTTTCAATTTCCCATTGGTTTTACAAATGTAGGTAAAAATTCACATTTTCGTGCTATACCAATAATGATGTAACACATTTAAGGCATTTCAATTTGTGCTAACCATTCAATGTGTTTACAATCGTGTTAAAGCTATTTGATGTTTTTTTTTTTTGTTTTTGCGGCCTATTTCTCTTAAGGGTTTTGGTTTTTGCATATAATTTGCATTAAGCCTTGTAGCCATCATTTAAAGTATAACAATTTTGTCTTAACTCATTACAGAAGCACAGACAGCCAAAGGTAACCCCAAAAAACAGGAGGAAACAATAGCAAAAACTCTACTTCTACACTACCGCAATGGCAATGTAGCGTTAATAAAACTAAAAAAACTTAAACACGAACTACCAAAATCCGAAAGGCTAAACATGAAACCCCCTACCGCTCTCCACAAAAAAAAAAAAACGAACGTACGTTTGTAGATATTTGCAAATGAATGTAATATTTGCAGATAATAATAGTAAAAGTCTATGATGCCAGTACCATTTTTTTTCGTATTGTTGTTTGTGTTTTCCAGATTTCTTTTTATTATTGTTTTCTTGGTATTTTTGTTTTATTTTTTTTTTCTCTCTCTCTCTTATTTTGCAAGGCCGTTCACTTGGCGGTGTTTCAAACTAATGATCTGCTTTGCCAACTTAAGTTTTTTTTTCTGTATTTTCTTTAACGCTTTGCCATAGGCATTAACAAGCGCTACAGTCATTTTTGGTAATATGCTCTGTTTGTGTGTTAACCGCAAATGTAAAAATGTTTGTTACAATTCACATCACAGGAGGGAGACAACAAACAACTGCCTTAAAAAAATGTCTTGACTGCCTGAAAGTGCTTAACGTATCCGAAACAATTTGGTAAAGTTGGCAAAATTGGTGGCTGTTGACTGATTTGTTGTTTCTTTTTGCTTTTTTTTGCTTTTGTTGTTTACTGTGGTGTGTGTGTTTCTGGGGAATGTTAATGAAAGTGAAAATAATGTTAAAGCCATGTTAGACAATGTGTGCTGTAAACTGTCTGGAAACCGGTGAACAAAATTTTTGGCTTTGAAAGAAAAAAACTGGCAAGTTTGTCAATAAAGTTTGTCAACAAGGGAGTATTTGGAATATCATAGGTCTACGAGTTGAAAAATCAGTTAGGTTAGGGTCGGCTTGGGTCGAGCGTCGGATCTTGGAGCAAGCGGCTCGCAACAACGAGGGATATATGTGCAATCCTACAAAACCCAGGCGGTTGGGTCGCTGGGCCAGTAACAAGCCTCCGGAAAACTTTGAGAACCACTATGAGAAACAAAGGCATAGTAACAAGTAAAAGCGTGATAAGTTCGGCGCGGGAGGAATCTTGGCAACCCACCACCATGGATTCTGCTAATAATTTATACAAAATAAATTAAGTTGTAGGGCATAATTTTATTCTACATGCCAAACTTCTGTCAAACCAGCAAAAACTAAAGCTTCTAGGAACCGAACAAGGATGATCGAGAGACCGGTTAACATGGGAGCTATATCAGGTTATAGAACGATTTGGACCGTACTTGACACGGTTGTTGGAAGTCATAACAGAACATTACATGCAAAATTTCAGCCAAATCAGACAAAAATTGCGGCTTGTAAGTGCTCAAGAAGTCAAATCGGGCGATCGGTTTATACGGGAGCTATATCAGGTTATATACTGATTTGGACCGTACTTGGCACATTAGTTAAAGGTCATAACAGAATACTACATGCAAAATTTCAGCCAAATCGGACAAAAATTGCGGCTTGTAAGGGCTCAAGAAGTCAAATTGGGAGATCGGTTTATATGGCAGCTATATCAGGTTATAGACCGATTTGGACAGTACTTGGCACATTAGTTAAAGGTCATAACAGAATACTACATGCAAAATTTCAGCCAAATCGGACAAAAATTGGGGCTTGTAAGTGCTCAAGAAGTCAAATCGGGCGATCGGTTTATATGGGGGCTATATCAGCTTATAGACCTATTTGGACCGTACTTGGCACAGTGGTTTTAGGTCATAACAGAAATCTACATGCAAAATTGCAGCCAAATCGGCTTCCAGAGGCTCAAGAAGTCAATTCGAGAGGTCGGTTTATATGGGAGCAATATCAGTTTATAGACCGATTTGGACCGTACTTGGCACAGTTGTCACAACAGAACGCTAAGTCCAAATCGGGCAAAAATTGTGGCTTCCAGGGGCTCAAGACGTCAAATCTGGAGATCGGATTATATGGAGGCTATATCTAAATCTGAACCGATATGGCCCATTCGTCATCCCCAACGATCTACTTCGCTATTGAGTATATGTGCAAAATTTCAAGCGGCTAGCTTTATGTGATCGACCTCTATCCAGATTTCGACAAACGGACGGACGGACATGGCTATATAGATTCAGAACGACAAGACGATCAACAATATATAAACTTTATGGGGTCTTAGATGAATATTTCGAGATGTTACAAACGGATTGACTAGATTATTATATCCCCATCTGGTGGTGGGTTTAAAAGCGGAGCCCCCTAACGTTGACTACCCACGCAAAATAAAAAAAGGACCATGATTTGCGGATCTGCACCTGGAGTGTCCGCACTCTCTATAGAGAAGGTGCAGTGATAGTAATACATCCGGGCTGGCGGATGTATTAGAGAAGTACAAGGTAGATATTACCGCCTTACATGAAATGCGATGGACTGGGAATGGCGCCACTACAACACCAAACGGTGACGAACTATACTAAAGCTGCCATGAAACGAGGCATGAATTTGGCTGTGGATTTGTGGTTAGTCGGAGACTGAAACACCTTGTCTCCAGCTCTACTCCGGTGGATGAGAGCATAGCCGCAATCCGTATAAAAAACAAATTCTTCAACATCAGCCTGCCTTATTTATGCCCAGCCCCCAATGGAAGACAAGGACAAGCAGACCAAGGATATTTTCTCCAAGAGCCTAGAGAGACAATATGACCGCTGACATACCCATGATATTAAAATCGTTCTGGGAGTTCTTAATGCGAAGATAGGGAAAGAAGACATCTTTGGTCCAACAGTCAGAAAATTTAGCCTACACGAGACAACGTCCAGTAATGGGTTGAGGCTGATAGTTTTTGCCGCGGCAAAAAAACATGGTAGTTAGTAGCACCATGTCTCATATATAAAATTTGTGTTTGTTTGTTCCGTATAGACTAAAAAACGCCCGAACCGATACCTTGAAATTTTCACAGATTGTGTAGGTTGGTCTGGAAGGAAACATAGCCTATATAATTTTTTATATCGGGAGGGGGGGCGGACCCTCCCCCTTACCACAAAAGTACTACCCAAAAATAAAAGTGGACTGATCGGGACAGTATGGGATTCAAATGAAAGGTATTCAGGAGTAGAATACGAATTTGATAATAAAAGTTGGGTCCAAATACCTGGGGGGCCGCCCCAGTCCCAAAAATCTTAAAAACGGCTGAACCGATACCTTCAAATTTTCACACATTGTGTAGGTTGGTTTGGAAGGAAACATAGGCTATATAATTTTTTTAATATAGGGAGGGGGGGCGGACCCTCCCCCTTACCCCAAAAGTACTACCCAAACATAAAAGTGGACCGATCGGGACAATATGGGATTCAAATGAAAGGTATGCAGGAGTAGAATACATTTCATAGTAAAAGTTGGGTCCAAGTACCTGGGGGCCGCACCAGCCCCAAAACCCCTTTAAATATGTTTATTAGACCATCATGACAATATGGGACTCAAATGAAAGGTATTCAGGAGTAGAGTACGAATTTCATAATAAAAGTTTGGTCCAAGCACTTGGGAGGCCGCTACAGCTCCAAAACCTCTTAAAATAGGTTTATTGAAGGAATAGGCTTTATAATTTATTGAAAATGGAAAGTGGCGGACCCTCCACCGTTAAACCAAAAAACACCACCCAAAATCAAAAGTGAGTTTATAAGGACAATGTGGGTATCAAATGAAAAGTATGCGAGAGTAGATAACGCATCTGGCATACGAAATCATGTCGAAGTTTAGGGGGGCACCCCACTCCCACAAACACACCCAAAATGGGCATATTAGCCAATCACGGATATATGGGGCGGTTTGTTGTTTCGTATAGACTGAACCGATTTTCTGAAATTTTCGCATATTGTCTAGGTTGGAGGTAATTTTTCGATATCGAAAGGGGGACGGACCCTCCCCCTTAGTGCCAAAAACACAACCCAAAATCAAAAGTGAACCGATCGGAACAATATAGGTATCAAATGCAACGGAATCAGAGGCCACGGTAGCGCAGAGGTTAGCATGTCCGCCTATGACGCTGAACGCCTGCGTTCGAATCCTGGCGAGACCATTAGAATAAATTTTCAGCGGTGGTTTTCCCCTCCTAATGCTGGCAACATTTGTGAGCTACTATGCCATGTAAAACTTCTCTCCAAAGAGGTGTCGCACGGCGGCACGCCGTTCGGACTCGGCTATAAAAAGGAGTTGCCTTATCATTGAGCTTAAACTTGAATCGGACTGCACTCATTGATAGGTGAGAAGTTTGCCCCTGTTCCTTAGTGGAATGTTTATGGGCAAAATTTGCATATTTTTTACCCACACCCAAAACCCCCCAAATATATTTATAGACCAATCACGAAAATAAGGGACTCAAACGAAAGATATTTGAGAGTGGAAAACGAATCAGATCTTCAAATATGGAATCAAATGTGTTGGGGGGGCCGCCCCACCATCCCCAAAACACCCTGAAATCGGACATATTTACCGACCATGGCAATATGGGGCTCAAATAAAAGGTATTTGGGATGAAATTGATATCCACTTTCGCGATCAAGTTTCTAAGGGGCCCTTCCCTCCACCCCAAAAACAACACCCAAAAAGGGGAAACATTTACCGGCCATAGAAATATGTGGCTCAAATAAAATGTATTTGAGTGTTAAATACAAATTTTGACCAAGTTTTTGGGGGGCCCCTATCCAAAAACACCCATCAAAGAGGACAAATTTAAGACTCTAGCAATAGGGGGCTCAAATAAAAAGTATTTGGGAGTAGAGCATGAAATTGATATCCACTTTCGCAATCAAGTTTCTAAGGGGCCCTTCCCTCCTCCCAAAAACAACACCCAAAAAGGGAAAACATTTACCGGCCATAGCAATATGTGGCTCAAATGAAAGGTCTTTGAGTGTAAAATACAAATTTGGTATTCAAATGTGGGACCAAGTTTTTGGGGGGCCCCTATCCAAAAACACCCATCAAAGAGGACAAATTTAAGACCATAGCAATAGTGGGCTCAAATAAAAGGTATTTGGGAGTAGAGCATGAAATTGATATCCACTTTCGCGATCAAGTTTCTGGGGGTTCTTTTCCCTTCCCCAAAAAACCACACCCAAAAAGGGAAAAAATTACCGACCATAGCAATATGTGGCTCAAATGAAAGGTCTTTGGGAGTAGTGCAAGCATCCGATATCAATATTCGGTAAAAGGTGTCTATAGGGCCACCCCTCCCCCAAACACCCTTAAAGAAGACAAATTACCGACCATAGCAATATGGGGTTCAAATAAAAGGTATTTTAGAGTAGAATACGAATTTGGTATATGTTTTCAATGCCAAGTCACTGAGTAGCCTGGCAAAACACTGCTAACAAAACTTAAGTTTTAATAGATTCGACTTTTAAATTTCATATTATTTTCAAAATTGATTTTTAAAAAACAGAATTTCCCCACCATACTTTTAATAAGGTATTATTAAGTAATTTGTTGTGGTGTGCTATTTTTTTTTTTAATTATACGATAATAGCCAATCTGGGAAACAAAAGACTTAAGACACAAACCTTAAAAATATTTATGGCACAGCAATTCAAAAAGAGATCAAGATATGGACAAGAAATCAGTTGAACTTTTCCATCATTCTGCATTGATTTATGACTTTTCTGTGTGAGCTATGTAAGCTCGAAAAGGTTAAAACAAATTAACACATAGCCAGCAAAGAAACCAGTTACACTAGCAACCTTAATCATAGGTTTGAAATTTAGACAAATTGATAGAGCCAGCAAGTAATTCCTTGGCATTGCAAAACAAAAGACTTAAGACACAAACATGCCAATAAGTTACACTTAACATATATACTAGAGGCCATCGGAGGTTACTTAATCAACTGCCAATGGGGACTTGTATATTCAACATAAACTACACCAAAACAATGGAAGTTCAATCATTTTCCTAAGAAAAATCTAACGAATTTGCCAAAAAAAACCAAAACTGAAATAATAATAATTCCATTGCCTCTTACTTTTAATGTCACATAAATCTTGGCATTGCGTATTACAAAATAAAATCTACGGTTTAATGTACCTTTTCCAGGCCCCCAGCAGAGGGGGATGCCATCAGGGGTAAAGTTTGAAAAAAAAAAAAAATTAACAAATGTTACACAACGGTTTTTTACAAATCTCAGCGCACTAGTAATAAATGTCAACATTTTGTCGTTTTTCATTGGATTTTTTTTTTTTTTTTTTGATTTTCTTCTTCATTTAGTCTCTGGCATTTTGTTTTAAGACTTTATAAGCCGCTACATGCTGAGTATACCATTTATTGGCTCAAGAGGCGCATCTGCCGAAGTCAAAGATAAAGCGTGCGCCCGTGTGCGCCCGGTGCTCAAGAAGAATATGTTTCTTCTTTTGTTTGAAGCAAAAACGCAAAAACAAAACCTCCATAGAATCGCCACAAAACTCATGTGATGCTGCTGCAAGTCATAAAAATCGTGACTTTAAAAGTTCAACAACATTTTCGAAGTGTTTGGAAAATTGCTAAATGAAAATAAAAGTGAATGACTAACTGACTGACTGAGTGGCAGGCGGGCTGACTGATTGAGAAGAGTGTTGCCGTGTTTAGATGATTTTTCCTCGTTGGTACTAGGAGCGAAGGTTCAACCTCCATTGCTTTAGTCTGTTTTAGTAAAGTAAAATAATGCTGGAACGAGTAAAGCCCTCCGCTTCAAAATTTTGCAGTGGTACATTAGCTAAATTTTGGCATTTAAGGTTTGGAAATGGGCAATAGTGGTATGGGGTGGATTAATATCCGCACCCACTTTTCAGGCTAAGTTAACCGATAACATTGCGCTGTTTAAGGCACACGAGATGGGGTCTTTGCTTGAGAATACCCAATTCCATGCAGCATAGACCCAGCTCGACTTCGAGCTAGTAAACTTTTCATGGAGTATATGTGTTGAGGTCACCGTAGCGCTGAAGTTAGCACGTCCGTCTATGACGCTGAACGCCTGGGTTCGAATCCTGGCAAGACCATCAGAAAAAATATTTTCAGCGATGGTTTTCCCCTCCTAATGCTGGCAACATTTGTGAGGTACTATGCCATGTAAAACTTCTCTCCAAAGAGGTGTCGCACTGCGGCACGCCGTTCGGACTCGGCTATAAAAAGGAGGCCCCTTATCATTGAGCTTGCATTGAATTTGCATTTGGATATGTGTGGAGGCCACCGTAGCGCAGAGGTTAGCACGTCCGCCTATGACGCTGAACGCTTGGGTTCGAATCCTGGCGAGACCATCAGAAAAAAATATTTTCAGCGGAGGTTTTCCCCTCCTAATGCTGGCAACATTTGTTAAGTACTATGCCATGTAAAACTTCTCTCCAAAGAGGTGTCGCACTGCGGCTCGCCGTTCGGACTCGGCAATAAAAATGCCGAGTCATTGATAGACCATGATCCATTTGACATCTCCTGCTGATGATTTATCTTGGTCGAAAATGAAATCGCGATACAGATAGCCAGTCAAATGCTTCTAGCAACAACACACTTTTTGCTGACTTTTAAATGTTTTTTGCTATACTATTCTTTGAATCAAAAGCAATAAACAATGGTCTAAAGCCGGACAATATCCTGCAATGGAATCTCAATAAAATTTTATTTATATAGAAAATTTTGTAAAAATTTTACTTTTCATAGAAAATTTTGTCAAAATTTTATTTTTGTACAGCAATTTTTTTTTTCTAAAATATCATTTCTACAGAAAAATTTGTCTTCATTTATTCATTCATTTGGTCAAATATAAAAAATAGGGAAATTTTGTTAAATATTTTTTATCGAAAATTTTTTCAAAATGTAATTTTTATATTCATGGAAAATTTTCTCAAAATTTCAATGATTTTTTGTGAAAATTATATTTTTTATCGAAATATTGCCACTATTATATTTTTATCGAAATTTTGTCAGAATTATATTTGTATCGAAATTTTTAACAAAATTTTATTTTCATCGAAAATTGTGGAAAAATATATTCTTTTGAAAAGTTAACCAAAATTATATATTTGTCTCAGAAATTTTATTTTTATTGAAATATATATCCTTCTAAAGAGTTTTATTTTTATCGAACATTTTACTTTTATCAAAAACTTAATTTTAATCGAAAATTTTATTTTTTATCGAAAATTTTACTAAATTTTTAACAAAATTTTATTTTTATCGAAATTATGTCAAATTGTACTTTTATCGAAATTTTGTTTTTATCGAACTTAAATTTCATCGAAAATTTTGTAAATTTTTTTTCTTTTTTCGAAAATTTTTTCAAAATTTTTTATTTTCATGGAAAATTTTCTCAAAAATTTAATTTTAATGATTTTTTGTTTTGTGAAAATTATTTTTTTTATCGAAATATTGCCACAAATGTGTTTTTATCGAAATTTTGTCAGAATTATATTTTTATCAAAATTTTTACCAAAATTTTATTTTTATCGAAAATTTTGTAAAATACAATATATATAATTTTGAAAAAATATATTTTTTTGAAAAGTTTAACAAAATTATATATGTATCTTCTCAAAAATTTTATTTTTATTGAAATATATATCTTTCTAAAAAAATTGATTTTTATCGAAAATTTTATTTTTATCAAAAACTTAATTTTTATAGAAAATTTTATTTATTATTAAAAACTTTATTTTTATCGAAAATTTTATCCTTTATCGAAAATTTTATTTTTATCGAAAATTTTACTAATTTTTTTAACAAAATTTTATTTTTATCAAAAATTTTATTTTTTATCAAAAACTTTATTTTTATCGAAAATTTTATTTTTTATCGAAAATTTTATTTTTATCGAAAATTTTACTAAATTTTTAACAATATTTTATTTTTATCGAATAGTTCTAAAAAATTTTATTGTATTTTTATCGAAATTTTGTTTCTATCGAAAAGTTTTTCAAATTTTTA
The DNA here is from genome assembly GCF_963082655.1 of Stomoxys calcitrans. Classification (NCBI taxonomy): domain Eukaryota; kingdom Metazoa; phylum Arthropoda; class Insecta; order Diptera; family Muscidae; genus Stomoxys; species Stomoxys calcitrans. The sequence goes on from NC_081556.1 coordinate 126,609,147, forward strand.
TTTTCTCTCAAAATTTTGTTTTTATCGAAAATTTTGTCTATATTTGATTCTTATCGAATTTTTTTAACGAATTTTTTTATTCTTATAGAATATTTTATTCTTTTTGGAAAATTTTATTTTTATCGAAATTTTTATATTTATCTAAAATTTTATTTTAATCGAATTTTTTTTTTTTATTAAAACTTATTTTTATCGAAAAATTTATTTTTATCGAAAATTTTTATTTTTATCGAACATTTTATTCTACTTCCAATAAAAAAAATAGGAATTTCATTTCAAAAGAATTTGGTCAACATTTTATTTACCAAAAAAAATTGCCAAAATTTTGTTTTTATCGAAAATTTTGTCTATATTTGATTCTTATCCAAAATTTTGACAAAATTTTATTTTTATCGAAAATTTTGTCAAACTTTTACTTTTATCGAAAATATAGTAATAAAATAAAAGTTATTAAAATATTAATAAAATTTTATTTAAAGAAATTTTCTCAAAATTTATGTAAAGGAAATTTTGAAAAACTTTATTTTTATCGAAAACGCTGTCAAAATTTAATTTTTATTTTTAACAAAATATAATAACACCTATATTTTATAAAAATTTTATTTTAAAACAAAAAAAAAAACAAAGAAAATTCGAAAATTTTGTAATTTTTTTTTCATTAAAAAAAAATTTGTCAACATTTTATTTGTACAATATATAAAATGTTGCCAAAAATTAATTTTTAGCGAAAAGTTTGCAAAACTATATATTTATCGTATTTTTTTTTTTGTCGAAAACTATATTTTTATCGAAAATTTTATTTTTATCGAAAATTTTATTTTTATCGAAAATTTTATTTTTATCAAAAATTTTATTTTTATCGAAAATTTTATTTTTATCGAAAATTTAATTTTTTGCTATCGAAAATTTTATTTTTTGCTATCGAAAATTTTATTTTTATCGAAAATTTTCTTTTTATCGAAAGATTTATTTTTTATCGAAAATTTTATTTTTATCGAAAATTTTATTTTTTTATCGAAAAATTTCTTTAACGATGCTTTACTTATTAAAGTAAGTAAAGTAATCATTTTTACCGAAAAGTGTGTCAAAATGTTATTTTGATCGAAAATTTTGTCAACATTTATTTTGATCAAAAATTTGGGCAAAAATTTATTTTTATCGAAAGCTTTTTTAATTTTTGTCCAAATTTTGTGTGAAAATTAACATTGTTATTTGTGCAAAATGTGTGTCTCTCAATATGGCAACACCGTTTAAAAAGTTTCGCTCTAACTCTGCTTGAGTATATAAATGTTTCTTCACAAAGTCTTCCACTTTTTTGTTCTTCATCTGATGCATCCGTCTATGAGTCTCCTCTGCCTCTAATGAATTGCAATTTTTTCTTTGCCGAAAAAAAAAGATAACACCAAAAAGTGTTAAATAGTTTTGAAAACTTTGATTTGTAATGCAAGTTAAGACGAAAAAAAAGAACGGCTCTAAACGTGCCTAACGCCACATCATTCCATAGAGCATTGTTGTAATTGTCATTGTCTAGATTAGGACGCAGACATCGATCGTCATCGATGTGGGGTATAAATTTTGTGCCGTTTTTAACGCTTTTGATATTTTTGGTGATTTCTTTGGCAAACGGATGTCTGTGTTTAACAATATAATTGCTTTGGAAATTGCGTTAACGTTTCTATTTAACAAAATGACGTTTAGCTCTGCCATGTAATTGTTGAACAGAAAACACAGACACACAATGAAATGGCAATACAGGTTGTTGCTTATTGGCAACACAAAGTTTTGCCGTTCAAACGACTCGTTTATTGTCTGACGTTCTCGCGTTAAACGAAACTTGGTAATTAGGTAAGAATTTAATGATGCTTAAATACCGTTACAAGTGACTAAACTTTGGTGCTAGGCACAATCATGCAATGCCTGACGCAGTCGATAATAAAATCGAATATTTATTTCAGTAAAAAATGATTTTTTCGTCTTTTGTTTTATTCAAAAAAAAAAAAAATGATTTTTGATTGTTTTTTCTACTTCTCTTCGTTTTATTTGAATCTCATGCAACGATCTTCTAAAATTATTGCGAGAATTTTGTGAAACAAGTTAATCGCCTCAAAACAGGGTTTGGTATTGGTATTTGCTTGTGTTGCTGTAAAAACTAAATTAAATAATTAAAATAATGGTTGTTTGGAGTTAGATCCGGTTTTTGTTGGAGTCTTATGATTAATATGGCCATAGGAAACTCTATTCTTGCCTACAGGCCCCAAACACTGGAAGTAGACAAGTTTTTTGGATTATTTTTTCAAAATGTCAATTCACTGTTTGGGCTTCTTATTTTTTTTTTAGTCTCAACTTAAACTCTGGCATTTGCTTAAATTTTTTAAATGTTGCCTGCATTTCTGTTGACTGCGGCATTTAATTAAAGACTTAGATGAGGCTGAAACCCCAAAATGTTGAAGTTGTGCGTTTATTTTTTCATAAGCCAGCTTCAAAGGCATATGTGTATGGGCAAACGATGAGCAAAAAAAAAAAAAAATAATCATTTAAATTGGTAATTTCAATTAAGCTTCAAGTCGCTCTTGGGGCTTTTGGTTTTGTGGCTTTGGGTATTCTGGCCGAACAGTGGTTTAAAAGTAGTTCATATAAAGAAAGCAAAGTGAAAAAAGAATTTGGTTTCGGCATGATAAAATAGAATATTTATGAAGAGTTTTAAATATGTCATATTAAGAATATTAAAACGAAAGACTTAAGAGACATACATTGCGCAAAGAATGGGAACAATTTAACAAAGTCCCAAAAATAAAATTCTTTCGCAGAAATTATGCTTATCGAAACTCTACCTTTGGTAGACATATATAAAAACTCATTTTCAAAAGAAAAAAGGTTTTTTCATATTAAGTGATGCCATTTAGTTCTTTGCATCAGGTAATGCAAATGACCACCAATTGTCATAATTTATCTCTGAAAAATGTTTTTAGAACAATTTTTCGGACACGTTTTGTTGCGAAATCATTTCAGAATTTGATAATCGTTTCAGTTTAAAAAAAATTTTACCTAAAAAAGTGAACGATGTTAAGTTTATCTGAGGGGAATAAAGCAGTAAGGATTACTTTGGAATTTTTATGGTATAGAGCTGAAAATGTCAAATCTGTGTCAGTGGGAAAAACATTTGATTGAAACGCATATCCTTCGCAAATGAAAATGAGTAATAAGAACACATGAAAAAATTGGCATAATATCCCTAAATGATGGTATCTGCCGATTAGGTCTTAAGATTAGTATCAACTTTCCCACCTGCTTTGCTTTAAAGCAGAATTAGAATAGGTTAGATTAAAGTGGAAGTCCAAAATCAAGATCAAATATAAAATTGTTGACTATCGTAATAACACAGAAGCAACCGACCAAAGCTTCTGATAGTTATCAAAACTATTGGGTGGCGCAAAAAGTAATTGCCGATTTTTCATATAGTCGGCATTGACAAATTTTTTCACAGCTTGTGACTCTGTAATTGCATTCTTTCTTCTGTCAGTTATCAGCTGTTACTTTTAGCTTGCTTTAGAAAAAAAGTGTAAAAAAAGTATATTTGATTAAAGTTCATTCTAAGTTTTATTAAAAATGCATTTACTTTCTTTTAAAAAATCCGCAATTACTTTTGGGGCAACCCAATACGATTTGCCTTGGTAATCCATTAAAAAGCTTAGAAATAGGATACATTGGCCTTTTTCCTTGAAGCACAAGAATATCTGATACAAAATGGGGCGGCACGAAGAAGTACGTCAACAGACTTCTATCTTTATCTGACTCTTATGTCAGATAAAGATAGAAGTCTGGGAATCACAAAAAGCGTTTCACTGACCTAACTTGATGGAAGACAAGTGAAGCAAAACAAAAAAAAAAACCCCAAACGGACAACCGAGACAATATTGGTCTTAAACGAAAGATCCTGGGGAGGAGAGTACCAATCACATCTACAACATTTGAATCGAAGTATCAGGCCCACCTCAAACAAAGCCTTCAAGTGGACATTTACGACCATGGGGACATAGTGGACTCAAATGGATGAAAGTAAAGCAAATTTATCCATAAAGCAATTTGTCCATTAAAGAATAAGGCAAACTTCTCACATATCAATAATCAATTTAAGCTTACTGATATTTATAGACAAGTCTGAACGGCCTTCGGCAGTGCCATACCTCTTCAGGTACAAGTTTTTACATGGCTGCCATACCATTTTTTCAGATTTGCATAGTACCCCCCGCATTTAGAGGGGATAACTAGCGACGAAAATTTTTTTCTGATGATCTCGCCAGGATTCGAACCCAGGCGATGGGCGTCGTAGACGGACATACTGACCTCTGCGCTAAGATGGCCTCCGAAATGGAAATGAATGAAAGTAGATTAGGAATATGATACCTATATTAAGGGGTCAAATGGCTGGTGGTTCGCTCTATAAAAATTGTTAAATATTATATATCCAGAATTTCAAGTCCACCCTCCTATAAAGTTTTGGGAGTGTTCATATGTAAGCACAAAGCGGTTCTCAAAATCTTAATCTGTGACAAATTCTCAAATACTTTGCCCAAGTAACCATGAGTCTAAAATCAAAATCAAACTTCCGGTTTTAAACCTACCGAACATACTCCTATTGCAGTCCACACTGATTTCGGATCCCTTTCTCCTTTTTACTGCTGTAGGACAACTCGTATCGCATACTTTTATTTGCCTCCTGCAAAAAACTGCTGGATAATCCCTTCCAAAGAGGAAATTGAGCATCCGGTATCTTATATTTATCTACGAGTGAAAATCATCAGCTCAAACTTTTTTTGGGTACATTCTCAACCAATTCCTCATAAACCATTTCAACTGTCCCCCAGTGACTTTTCCATGTTCTCCCTGGTTGTCATTAAAAACTTTCTTGCGATCGGTAGCATGCTGCCGTCTGCTTATGCAAATTAATTGACATTACCGTTGAGATCGAATATGACTTCGTTTATAATGGGATCATAGAGAAGTAGCATGCATATAACCACTTCGGGAAATTCATTTGGAACCCATTTTACAATCACACAATATACCAAGTATTGCTTATTATTCTCCCATTAAGAGTTACTCGGACCTTTCAGTCCAAAGAGCCATCAACTAAGAATCACCCTATTATTAAATGAACACCAATATCAAGGAAGGCCATCGGTCTACTGCAGCAGTAGAAGAGACATCTCGACTTCTCATACCATTTGATGGAAGAGTGTCTCCAACAAACTTTGCTTGAGATGAGTTGTCTCCAGCAACCATACCTTCATACCTATAGACCTTTCCAAGGAAAAGGGTACCAAATCAACCGCTTTCCAATGTAAAGGGTACCAAAAGTACCCCATTCGGAGGAAAAATGCACCAAAAGTACCCCTTTCCAAGACAAAGGGTACAATAAGTACCTCTTATCATGGCAAGGAGAACTATAACTAGCCCTTCCCAAGGCAAGCGGAACTATAACTACCCCTTCTTGAGGCAAGGAGAACTATAACTACCATTCCCCAAAACAAGGAGAAGTATAACTACCCCCTCCCCAAGGCAAGAAGAACTATATTTACTACTTTTAAAGGCAAGGGGAACTATAACTACTCCTTCCCAAGCAAGGGGAACTATAGCTAGCCCTTTCCAAGGCAAGGGGAACCATAACTACCCCTTCTCAATGCAAGGGGAGCTGTAACTACCCCTCCCAAGGCAAGGAGAACAAGGATAACTATAACTACTCCCTTCCTAGGGCAAGGGGAACTATAGTCACCCCATTCCAAGGCAAGGGAAACTATAACTACCCCTTCCCAATGCAAGGGGAACTATAACTACCCCTTCCCATGGCAAGGGGAACTATAACTTCCCCTTCCCAAGGGAAGGAGAACTAGAACTGCCCCTTCCTAAGGCACGGGGTACTATAACTACCTCCTCCCAAGGCAAGGGGAACTAACTTCCCAAGGCATGAGGAACTATAGCTAGTCCTTTCCAAGACAAGGGGAACAATAACTACCCTTCCCAAGGCAAGGGGAACTATAAATACCTCTTCACAAGGCAAGGGAAACTATAACCACCCTTTCCCAAGGCAACAGAATCTTTAACTACCCTTCCCATGGAAAGGGGAACTATAACTACAACTTCGCAAGGAAAGGAGTACTATAACTAACCCTTCCCAATGCGAGGGGAACTATTAATACTCTTTTCCAAGGCAATGGGAAATATAACTACCATTCCCAAGGTAAGGGGAACTATAGCTACCCCTTCCCAAGGCAAAAGTAACTAAAACTACTCCCTCCCAAGGCAAGGGGATCTACAACTACCCCTTCCCTATGGAAGAGGAACTATAACTAGCCCTTCCCAAAGGCAAGGGAAACTATAACTACGCTTCCCAGGGCAAGGAGAACTATAACTACCCTCTTCCCAAGGCAAGGGGAACTATAACTCCCCTTCCCAAGGCAAGGGGTACTATAACTACAACTTCCCAAGGAAAGGCATACTATAACTACGCTTCCCAAGGCAAGGGAATCTTTAACTACCCCTTCCCAAGGCAAAAGTAACTGAAACTACTCCCTCCCAAGGCAAGGGGATCTACAACTACTCCTTCCCTATGGAAGAGGAACTATAACTAGCCCTTCCCAAGGCAAAGAAAACTATAAATACGCTTCCCAAGGAAAGGAGAACTATAACTACCCTCTTCCTAAGACAAGGGGAACTATAGCTAGCCCTTTCCAAGACAAGGGGAACAATGACTACCCTTCCCAAGGCAAAGGGAACTATAACTCCCCATCCTAAGGCAAGGGTAACTACTACTACCCCTTTCCAAGGCAATGGGAAATACAACTACCATTCCCAAGGCAAGAGAACTATAACTACCCCTTCCCAAGGCAAAAGGAACTAAAACTACTTCATCCCAAGGCAAGGGGATCCATAACTACCCCTTCCCTATGAAAGAGGAACTATAACTAGCCCTTCCCAAGGCAAGGGGAACAATAACTACCCCTTCCCAATGCAAGAGGAGCTATAACTAGCCCCTCCCAAAGCAAGGAGATCTATATCTACTCCTTCCCAAGGCAAGGGAAAGTTACTAAGACTTCCTTTTTTCCAAGGTAAAGGTTACCAACACTACCCTTCCCCAACACGAACAGACGAGGCAGTACTAGGCAAACTGGAATGAATGATTTTTGGTGACATTTATGAACCAGTCTGCATTGATGGAGAATATCCTTTATCTTCTCATATATAAAAATCAATTTGTGTTTGTTTGTAGGTTTCTTTGTTTGTGCGTTCCTTATAAACTCAAAAACGGCTGAACCAATTTTCTTGAAACTTTATGATCCCGTGGTGAAAATAGGGTACTAAATTTCTTGATATCTGAAGGGGGGCGGACCCTTCCCCTCACCCTAATTTTCAGAAACGCCAGATCTTGGAGATGGGTCGTGCGATTTAAGCGAAATGTTGTGTGCTCTCATATAGTACCCTAAAAATAAAAAATTGGTATCCAAATTTCGGATGGGGTACCTAGGGGGCCCACTACTAAAACCTGTCCCACCCTAAAACCTATCAAACATATATTTAGACCAATCACGACAATATGGAACTCAAATGAAAGGTATTAAGGATAAGAAAACGTGTCGATATCCAATTGTTAGGGGGACCACCCCAAGTGTTAGGGGGACCACCCCAAGCCCCAAAACACCCCTAAATCGGACATATTTACTGACCATGGCAATATGGGAATCAAATGAAAGGTATTTGCGAGTAGAATACAAATCTGATATCCAAATGTGGGACCATGTTTCTGGGGGTCCACCCCTTCCCCAAAACACCCCCCAAACTGGACTTATTTACTGACCATGGGAATATGGGCCTTAAATAAAAGATATTTGAGTGTAGAATTCGAATCTGATATCCAAATATGGGACCAAGTGTTTGGGGGGCCGTCTCTCCCCAAAAAAAAAAACATCCCCCAAAGGGGGCAAATTTACGACCATGGCAATATGGGGCTCAAATGAAAGGTCTTTGGGAGTAAAGCACGAATCTGATATCAATATTCGGGAAAAGTGTCTATGGGGGCACCTCACCCTCACAGCACCATCCAAATAGTAAGTATTTGCTGACTATTGTAATATGAGGCTCAAATAAGAGGGTTTTTAGAGTAGAACACGAATACGATATATATTTTCAAGGCCAACTCACTGAGTGGCCACCCATCCCCCAAAACACCTCCCAAACCTCTCATGTTGGCCGACTATGGAAAAATGGGGCTCAAATGAAAGGTATTTGGGAATAGACCATGAATCTGACATCAACATTCGGGACCAACTGTCTAGGGGACAACCCCCAAATAGGACGTATTTGGGTCTTAAAGAGAGTGAAACTAAATATTCATAGTTTTTAGGACCAATACCCCAAACCGGACATATTTGCTGACTTTTGCAATAAGGAGTTTAAATGAGATTAGAAAACGAATTTGACATCCAATTTTGAGGCCAATGGCAATATGGGGTTCAAATAAATGATATATGAATATATGAGAATAGAGCACGTTGCTGATATATTTTCCGGGCTTAGCGTTTGGGGGACCACCCCATTCCCCAAAACACCCCTAAATCGGGCATATTTATCGGCCATGTCAATGTGGAGCTTAAAAGAAAGGTATTGGGGGGTAGAGCAAGAATTGATACCCATTTTCGGGACCAATTTTGTGGGGGTCTACCCCTATCCCAAAATACCCCACAAACAGCAAGTTTTTACTGACCATCGAAATATGGGACTCAAATATAGGTATTTGGGAGTAGAATACGAATTTGATATCCAAATGTAGGACCATGTATTAAGGGCATCACCCCTTCCCCAAAACACCCCACAAAGGGTAAATATTTTTCGACCAATATGTAGCTCAAATGAAAGGTATTTGAGATTAGAAAACAAATTTGATAACCTATTTTGAGGCCATGTGTTTGGGGACGCCCCATCGGGTAAACTCCCCTAAACCAATGGCAATATGGGGTGCTGATATCTTTTCAGGGCCAAGTAAGAATTGTTCCTTGTAACCACAGTTACCTACTATTTGTTGATTAATACATGTAATCATGGCTCTAACATTAATTTTATGACCCCACGGAAAGCAACCATGAATCAAGCTACGCTAAGCACAAAAACTAAAGAAAAAAACAAAGATATTTTAAGGTGTAAAACGATGAGGTATCTTCTTAACATACGGCGCTTTAGGGGGGTCTGCCATATCTTTACATACAGGGTTTGTTTACATTGTGGTCTTTATGCTTAACGGGTTTTAGCCGCCACCAGTTCTGCAAGTTGCGTTTTTTATTTTTCTATTCAATTTATTTCTAGTATTTGTGGATTGGCATGTGTGTCTGAGTGTGGAGGTTTCTTCTTATAATGAAATGAAAAGTGGTTTTTTATGTTTTTCTTGCGCACAACACAACTAGGGCAGAGTTTTAAACGTTGAACATAATAACTGCGGCAACTGTGATCCAACCAGACAATTAAGAAGCGCGTTTTTGAGAACGAAACGAAAACATTATTTATGAAAATGAAATTAAAAATTCTAGCTTATTTGTTCATTTTTTTTACCCCCCTGTGGAACAACTAAATAAACATGGTCTAGGCAAGTTTCATCATATTCCCATGCTTACAGTAGGTTTGTTTTGAAATATGTTTGATGCTTCTTCTATTGGCTAGTATGTTTCTGCTTCTTGTTGTTTATAAAGGTTAACAAGTTTTCTTGAATTTTTCTAAACAATTTTTGGTTGATTAAATACTGGCTTTGCTTAACATTATACACCCAACCTTTGGGGTTATGTGGATTCTTTGTTTAAGTTTGTCATAAGATTTGCTTAAGCCCATTGGAGTGTTTGTTTAGAATTAGATTTGATGATGGGTTTTTTGAGTACGTTTTTTCTTAGACTCTGAAATAATTGATATGATCTTGTGGTTAACTATAATTATGGTTTATAACAAATTGACATTTGATGAGTCGTTTATCTTGAATTATGTGAACTTTTTGACTTTTGACAAAAAAAAAACGACAAAGTTAAATAACTTGCCTTTGGGCCATTTGTCTAAACCTATTTTAACTACTGGGCAGAACGGAAGCTGTTTAAGGAAGTGTTTTTAAAATAGGAAAAGCAAACAAGGAAAAGACAAAAGTTTTATGTGTTGGTATATAATTTTGGTAAGATATGTAAATAATGAACTGATACATTGGTGACTGGTAAAATAACAACCAGGACGGTAAGATCACGAACAATCTTGGAGTGTACAAAGGAGATTAGGGCACCCCGGTAGCCGAGTTGGTAGCGTGTTTGGATTACCAGTACAGGGGTAGTGGGTTCGATTCCCGCCAGAAGCCTTGGCCTGTCGCTACTGTGATATCACAATGTATTTAAAATTGTCTAAGTGAGTCTGTAAAGGACTGTCACTCTTACCTAACCTAGCCTAAGAAGGAGATTAACGCCTTCTCTGATAATGGCACAATCATCATCGTTTGAATGCCGGGCCATAACGGAATAAGGGGGAATGAAAGGGCAGGCGATTTGGCGGTGAAGGCCAGAAGATTACCGCCAATAAATTTGGTTAACCCGAAGCCTTTGGGGTAGACGCAGTCCGAGTTAAGGGCGTGGGCGACGAATGCACATGTAACCCAATGGAACAAAGAAACGGTCGGTAGGACTGCGAAAATCCTATGGGGAGACCCGGATCGCGAGAAGACTGAGAGCTATTATTGAAAGGGAGCAAGAAGAAGGTCAGTATAGCTCTCGGTATCCTAACGGGACACATAGGACTATGAGCTCATTTATGCAAAATAGGTGCGGCAAGTATTAGATGATTATCCGTTGGAGCATTTTCAATGTCATCGCCCGGCTTTCGCGGCTAAAAGACACCGGTACTTAGGTGGCGACACAATAGCAGACATGAACCATCTTAGGAGCGTGGCATGGAAAACAATTAAGGATTTTGACAGTAACACCGAATTCATAATTTAGATTTTCTTTTACGAGGTTAGTTTGTAGTATCTAGAGCGCACAGCAAACCGATATCTGGCTTAGGTGTATGTCTATAGTGTGGCATGGGGCGGATTAATATCCACACTCTCTTTTCAACCTAACCTAGGCCTCCATGTTTAGATTCCCACCTTACCACCAACTCTCACTCACCATCCCCCTTATTATGTTGCAACAGTTCGTTAAATTTCGACCAGCTAACTCGCAGTGTATGAGCTTTTCCTGGCATATTAGTCCGCCTTCTCTTTTCCAGTACTACCATCGCGTCTGGGAATCCAAGTTATGAGTTCGACAGTTATTTCAAGGATTCCAAACACTCTGCCATGAACTTCGACCTCACTGTCTTTAAATCTAAGTCCTTGAGCGTCGTCATTCCGTCCACATAAATCATGAATTTCGAAGGCGTTGAATCTCTTTCCAGCACTTAATTTGCAGCCATTGTATTGGAAGATTTGCCTATGAACATTCCATAAAGGAGCAGAGGATACTTCTCTCATATCAATGAGTGCAGTTCGATAAAAGTTTAAGCTCAATAATAAGAGGCCTCCTTTTTTATGCAGAGTCCGAACGGTGTACCGTACAGCGACACCACTTCGTAGAGAAGTTAGAGAAGTTTTCACATGACAGGATGCCTCACAAATTTAGCCAGAATTTGTAAGGGGATAACCAACGTTGAGATATTTGCTGGTGATCACGCCAGGATTAGAACCCAGGCGGTTATATTGAACTCTGTGCCACGGTGGCCTCCGCGGCGCTCGTTCGGCAGTCCCACTGATATACTGAAACGATGGCCTTGGTGTAGACACCCACCTGTGAAGACCACGGTCTCATCCTACTCAAACACAGCATTCGTGTTCCATTCCTCTCTTCCGCGAATCTTGAAGATTATATCCCAAATAACATTTCGGTGCCAGATAGTCTGAGACCTTTCTCAATTTACCCGTTGGTGGCCTCAGTGGCGCTCGTCCGGCAGTCCCACTGATATACTAGACCCGCACCTGTAAGGATCGAGGTTTCATCCACCTCAAACACAGCATCCATGTTCCACTCCTCTCTTCCATTGAAACGAATCTTGAAAATTATATCCCATATAAAATTTCGGTGCCAGATAGTCTGAGAACTTTCTCAATCTACCCGCAGCATATACTGTACATAGAAAGGAACTGTGTTACAGTACCCGTTTGCCTTCGGCATGCCGAGTTCCAATAGCACATAGCATGCCAAGACCTTTCGTGACCTTAGGTTAAGTTTAAAATAGGGTGTGGATATTAATCCGCTCCATGCCACTTTGCACATACACCAAGCCAGTTATCGGCTTGTTGTGCGCTCTGAAAACTAAAAAAGTAACCTCGGAAAAGAACATTTTTAAGATAGGAATTCCGTGCTACTTACAAAATCCTTAATTGTTTTCCATACCACTCCCCTAAGTTGGTTCATGTCTGGTATTGTGTCCCCACCTAAGTATCGGTGTCTATTAGCCGCGAAAGCCGGGCATTGATATAGGAAATGCCCTATGTCAATGCCCGGGTTCCCACACTTCCCACTTCCCCACATGCCCTAGACATACTGACACTTGTCGCAATAATTTTGCATAAGTGACCTCGTAGTCCTGTGTGTCCCAAAGGCTATACCGACCTCCTTCTTACTTTCTTTCAGTAATCGCCTCGTCTTCTCACAATCTGGACAATCGGACTGCGTCGACCCGAAAGGCTTCGGGTTAATCGACGTCAATTCTCTGATCTGCACTGCCAAATCGTCTGCCCTTTCATTCCCCCTTACTTCGTTATGGCCCAGCACCGAAAAGATGCGGATTTTGCCATCCTCAGAGAAGGCGTTAATCTTCTTCTTACACTGTAAGACTGTTCGGTACCTTACCGTCCTGGTTGTTATTGCCCTTATGGCCAGTTTACTATCCGTAAAGATGGTCACATTCGGTATCCTCGTATTGACACTGTACCACATCACGCATTCAGTGTTCACTCGAATCTCCCCCTGAAGAACCGTATTATGGTCGGGCATATTATGGTCTCAGTCCCTGGATCTGTGACCATATGTAGACCTACAGACCCCCAGGCCCACTCTGCCCTTTAGCTATCTTTAGGCTAACTACCAAACTTTCTACCCAATATCCTCCCGCAGATAGAAGGCTACTTTTGACTTTTTTCTTCCATTCCATATACCTTATCCAGGATAGTTGCGATATGTTTAAAATTGTTTTCCTTAGAAAAATTTGTCAAAATTTGATTTTCATAGAAAATTAACTGCTCAACCTTTCACTCCCTAATACCATTTGAGCCCCATATTGCCATGGTCGTTAATTAAGTTCTGTTTTGTTTTCTACTATCAAATACCTATCATTTGAGTCCCATTTAATCATGATTGGTTGGCATATCCATTTTGAGGGTTTTGGGGATGGGGCGGTCCCCCAGATACCCTACCCAAATTTGGATACCAAATTTTTCACTTTAGGTTACTATAAAAATGCAACACAAATTTCATTTGAAACGTCGCTCCTATCTCCGATATCTAATTTTTTTTTTATAAAATTAGGTTAAATGTTAAATTCGGAAAGATCATGGCCTAGTTTTTTTTCATGGAACCATTTGTGTGTATGTTTGTTGCTATCTCTGGCTTTCCTTTTCCATTTGCAAAGAAAATCTGCGATCATTGAACTCGTCTCGGAAGAGAAACAAACAAAAATTGTGAAATTTAATGATTTTCGCCTTAAAAGGCAAAAAAAACATGAAAATGAAAAAATAGACCGACGCCCTTACAGGCAAAAAACATGAAAATGAAAAAATTCGGCAGAGCCCAGCTGGGATTCGAACCTGAGCACAAGGAGCAACAGCGAGAGCCGTTGTCTAGCGTTCCAAGCCATCAATACAACTTTCAACAGATGCACAGAATCATGTGTACCTTGGAAGTAGGGTAATTGTCGCAGAAAAAAAATCTGTCAATACATGCATCGGGGAAAAGTACAGCAAGTAGACAGGGTTGTCGAGCGGCGTGGTTGATTTGGGTTGCCCAAAAATAATTGCGGATTTTTTAAAAGAAAGTAAATGCATTTTTAATAAAACTTAGAATGAACTTTAATCAAATATACTTTTTTTACACTTTTTTTTCTAAAGCAAGCTAAAAGTAACAGCTGATAACTGACAGAAGAAAGAATGCAATTACAGAGTCACAAGCTGTGAAAAAATTTGTCAACGCCGACTATATGAAAAATCCGCAATTACTTTTTGGGCAACCCAATATTGCCCTGGGTGGCAAAAAGTTGGCCAGTTGCAGTTGAACTCTATTCTTTTTTACCCATATTTACCCGAGGCGCTTATATTCACTAAAAATACCGTCCACATTTGTAATGACGTACGATTTGCTATCAGCAACGAGAGATCCTGGGTTCGATATCCACCAAAGGATTTAATCTGTTCTAAAATATTCTAACTGCTATGACAAAAGACTAAAATTGTCTTAGTGATTCATATTTCAGCCCATGTCTACATCCTAAGCTATGCCATAAATTTAGGCATTAATTTGATAACTAATGCCAAATCGAATTGAAAGGTTAATTTTATTATATAATATCGTTAGCCCCTTCCCTAATGCCGAAAAAATAATAATCCATTACTGCCGACCTTTGGCTGAGCAAAAAGTTTTACACAGCCCGCAGGCCATGTCTTGCCTTCAATACAAAATTTGCCTAGACGATAGAGATTTTCTGCCATAACTGGCACCACACAAAGTTGTGGCAACTATTTTCTTAATTTATAAAATAATATATTGATTAAAACGTTGATTACAAATTGCTGCCAAGGCAGCACCTTTCGATGATAATGCTATTGGTCTGTTGTGTATGAACCATTAACATTTAGAAAATGCAAAGAAAATTTATGACATATTTACACCTACACATTTCAGAGGAGAGGGGTGGGGGGTAAGAAAAACAAAAATATAATGATTGTCTTCATAACCAGTATTAAAAGAGACTTGGGATATTGATTAGCATGGAGACAGAGCGGTGTTTGGCATGAACTCTGGCAGTGTGTCAATGGTATAGGCTAAAAATTTTATGTAAAAGTTTACTTTTGGCATTCAGATTTTTTTTTCAATTGATTAACAACAAATTGGTGATAAACGTGTATTTCTTTGAGTTTATCCTCAGATTCACATAGTTGTCAATTTTGAAAGAAGACCTCCATGAATTTATGTAACTGTCGGTTGTTCAAAAACAAAAGACTTAAGACACGAACTTCAAAACAAATGTTCAATATTTGAAATAGTTTCTGGCGGTTCTGTGTAAACTTTGCTAGACACATTGTTTTGTTGTGTAAATGATTTGCTTTTCCTTTCAATCGAAAGCGGGGTTTGTAGGAGCCTTAACCAGCCTGCCTGCCTGGCTGTCGCTCCGGCCATTGCTGGGCATATTGTTCGTTGTAAAAATGTAGTGCCAAGTAGCAAATCTGGTTGCTGCCTAAACAACTGACTGACTGACGATCTGTCCGTCGGTCTATCTGTATGTTTTGGTGTTTGTTTATGTTGGTTTTGTACACATATTTTGCAATAAACGAAAGTTGTTTTGTGGTCTCCTTTAAATTACGCCAATTCATTGGCGTTTGTGTATCGCAAATATCTCTGTTGTGTTTCAGTTTTATACAGCCAAGTTTTGGTTGATTTTTTTTTGTCTCCTTTACGTTCCGAGAGTTGCTTAGGCGAGTTGGCGTTTAATATAACATTTCTTGGTGGTACCAGTTTTGGTAAATTTGCAATTAATTTGAGACCCTGTGATTTATAGGTTTAGCTAATAAGAAAAAACTATCGTAACAAAAAAAAAAAAACACACATAAGTTGTCAGGAACAACTTAAGAACCATACCATATATTATGTAGTACAAGCTTTAGTTAGACACCTTACTGTGTTAGTGTGCACTTAAACCTCCATCGCAAAATTCTTGTTCGATGGCAAAAAAATAACATTAAAATATTTGCATAAATTTTATAAAAAAAAAATATTTTGCGTTATATTTTTTTAAGATTATTCTAGAAATTTTTTTATTAACTTTGTTCGTAGTATTGGCAATATGTCACCATGTGATTATGTCAGGCAGCCAGATGCAAGTCTATTGGAATGCATGTAAATGACATCAGGGGCCACAAACTTGTACTAAAGAAATTTTTTCTGTTGAAGAGAAAAAAAATTCTTTAGGGAAAGTAAACTAAACAAATGTAACAAAAAACTAGTCAGAATTTAATTTTGCATTCCTATTGAAATATTGACATATCGGATAAAAAAAAATATATATAGGAGTAGTAAATTTAAATCGAAACCGAATTTTATGAAATTTTGCACACGTATTGGGAACGTCAAATTAAACACCCCGTGCTAAACCTTGTTAAAATCGGACTAAAATTGTGGCTGCTACAGCCTTAAAAGGCCAAATCGGATGAAAGATATATATGGGAGCCATATCTAAATCTGAACCGATTTTGACGAAATTTCGCGCACATATGTAGACGTCAAATAAAACACCCCATGCAAAATTTTGTAAAGATCGAACTAAAATCGTGGATTCTACAGCCTGAAAATTCCATATCGGATGAAAGATATATATGGGGGCCATATCTAAATCTGAACCGATTTTCATGAAATTTTCCACACATATTAGGACGTCAAATAAAACACCTCGCACAAAATCTTTTAAAGATCGGACTAAAATTGTGGCTTCCATAGCCTTTAAAGTCCATATCGGATGAAAGATATATATGGGGGCTATATCTAAATCTGAATCGATTTTCATGAAATTTTGCACACATATGTACCTCTTAAATAAAACACTCCGTGCCAAATTTTGTAAAGATCGGACTAAGATTGTGGCTTCCATAGCCTTAAAAGTCCATATCGGATGAAAGATATATATGGGAGCTATATCTAAATCTGAACCGATTTTCATGAAATTTTCCACACATATTAGGACGTCAAATAAAACACCTCGCGCAAAATATTTTAATATTTGGACTAAAATTGTGGCTTCCATAGCCTTAAAAGTCCATATCGGATGAAAGATATATATGGGAGCTATAACTAAATCTGGACAGATTTTCATGAAATTTTGCACACATATGCACCTCTTAAATAAAACACTCCATGCCAAATTTTGTAAAGATCGAAAAAAATATTGTGGCTTCTCAAGCCTTAAAAGGCCATATCGGATGAAAGATATATATGGGAGCTATATCTAAATCTGGACCGATTTTCATGAAATTTTGCACAAATATTAGGAGTCAAATAAAACACCTCGCGCATATTTAAAAGATCGGACCAAAATTGTGGCTTCTACAGCCTTAAAAGGCCAAATCGGATGAAAGATATAAATGAGAGCTATATCTAAATCTGAACCGATTTTCATGACATTTTGCACACATTTGCACCTCTTAAATAAAACACTCCGTGCCAAATTTTGTAAAGATCGGATCGAAATAGTGGCTTCTACAGCCTTAAAAGGCCATATCGGATGAAAGATATATATGGGAGCTATATCTTAATCTGAATCGATTTTCATGAAATTTTGTACACATATGTAGATGTCGAATAAAACACCCCATGCCAAATTTTGTAAAGATCGTATAGAAATAGTCACTTCTACAGCCTAAAAACCATATTGGATGAAAGATATATATGGGAGCTATATCTAAATCTGAATCGATTTTCATGAAATTTTGTACAAATATGCACCTCTTAAATAAAACACTCCGTGTCAAATTTTGTAAAGATCGGATCGAAATAGTGGTTTCTACAGCCTTAAAATGCCATATCGGATGAAAGATATATATGGGAGCTATATCTAAATCTGGACCTATTTTTATGAAATTTTCCACACATATTAGGACGTCAAATAAAACATCTCGCGCAAAATATTTTAAAGATCGGACAAAAATTGTGGCTTCTACAGCCTTAAAAAACCATATCGGATGAAAGATATATATGGGAGCTATATCTAAATCTGGACCGATTTTCAAGAAATTTTCCACACATATTAGGACGTCAAATAAAATACCCTATGCCAAATTTTGTAAAGTTCGGACAAAAATTGTGGCTTCTACAGCCTTAAAAGGCCATATCGGATGAAAGATATATATGGGAGCTATATCTAAATCTGGACCGATTTTCATGAAATTTTTTACACACCTTAGTACGTCAAATAAAACACCTCGCGCAAAATCTTTTAAAGATCGGACTAAAATTGTGGCTTCCATAGCCTTAAAAATCCATATCAGATGAAAGATATATATGGGAGCTATATCTAAATCTGAACCGATTTTTCTCAAATACAATAGCGTTCGTCCTTGGGCCAAAAAAGTGACATGTGCAAAATTTCAAGACAATCAAACAATAAATGCGACCTGTACCTTGATCACAAGAATATATGGACAGACAGACAGACAGACGGACATAGCGAATCAGGAAGTGATTCTAAGCCGATCGGTATACTTATCAATGGGTCTAGCTCTTCTCCTTCTTAGCATTGCAAACAAATGCACAAACTTATAATACCCTGTACAACAGTGGGGGTGTAGGGTATAAAAACACTCTACTAAGATGCCAAGAAATACGTAGTAATAGAATTTCTTTCAGAGACCCTTATTGGCACCATCGGTCTAAATATTCGTTTGAACGGTTTTGGGAGTGGGACACCACCTTTTGGACTCCACTCCCAATCACTGATGCGATTATTGGGTTTGGGATGGATCTCTTGATTGAAGGTCATGGGCTCATAATAGAAGCATTTATTGTCTGATTTAGCCAAAATTTGGGACAGTGAGTTGCGTTAGGCCCTTCGACATACTTTTTCAATTTGGCCCAGATCGGTTCAAAATTGTATATACCTGTCATATAGACCGATCTCTCGATTTAAGGTTTTGGGCCCATAAAATGCGCAATTATTGTCCGATGTCGCCGAAATTTGGGACAGTGAGTTGTGTTAGGCCCCTTGACATCTATTTGCAATTTGGCCTAGATCGGTCCAGATATGGATATAGCTGCCATATAAACCGATCTCTCGATTTAAGGTCTTGCGCCTATAAACGCCGCATTTATTGTCCGATTTTGCCAAAATTGGGGACAATGAGTTGCGTTAGGCCCATCGACATCCATCTTCAATTTGGCCCAGATCGGTTCAAAATTGGATATAAAGGGTGATTTTTTTGAGGTTAGGATTTTCATGCATTAGTATTTGACAGATCACGTGGGATTTCAGACATGGTGTCAAAGAGAAAGATGCTCAGTATGCTTTGACATTTCATCATGAATAGACTTACTAACGAGCAACGCTTGCAAATCATTGAATTTTATTACCAAAATCAGTGTTCGGTTCGAAATGTGTTCATTCACCGTAACGTTGCGTCCAACAGCATCTTTGAAAAAATACGGTCCAATGATTCCACCAGCGTACAAACCACACCAAACAGTGCATTTTTCGGGATGCATGGGCAGTTCTTGAACGGCTTCTGGTTGCTCTTCACTCCAAATGCGGCAATTTTGCTTATTTACGTAGCCATTCAACCAGAAATGAGCCTCATCGCTGAACAAAATTTGTCAAAATTTGAACACATTTCGAACCGAACACTGATTTTGGTAATAAAATTCAATGATTTGCAAGCGTTGCTCGTTAGTAAGTCTATTCATGATGAAATGTCAAAGCATACTGAGCATCTTTCTCTTTGACACCATGTCTGAAATCCCACGTGATCTGTCAAATACTAATGCATGAAAATCCTAACGTCAAAAAAATCACTCTTTATAAGTTTCCGACCCTACAAAGTATATATATTTCGGATCGTCGTAAAATTCTAAGAGGATTAAACGATGTTCGTGTGTCTGTCCGTCTGTCCGTCCGTCTGTTGTCATCACTCTAGAGCCTTAAAAAAATGAGATATCGAGCTGAAATTCGGCACAGATACGTCTTTTTGATGTACGCTGGTTAAGTTTTTGAACGGACCAAGTCGGACCATATTTGAATACAGCTGCTATATAGACCGATCTGACGATAGAGGGTCTAATGCCCATAAAAGCTTTACTTTTCAACCGATTTCGCTGAAATTTGAAACAGTGAGTAGCATAAGACCTCCCAACATCTGGCCCAAACATGGTCCAGATCGGACTATATTTAGATATAGCTGCCATATGGACCGATCTACCGATAAGGGGTCTAAAGCCTATAAAAGCTTTATTTAATACCCAATTTCGCTGAAATTTGAAACAGTGAGTAGGATAAAACCTCCCAACATTCGACCTAAATATGGTCCAGATCGGAGTATATTTAGATATAGCTGCCATATAGACCGATCTGCCGACAAAGGGTCTGAAGCCCATAAAAGCTTTATGTTTTAACCGATTTCGCTAAAATTTGAAACAGTGGTTAGTTTTAGGTCTCTTGACATCCGTCTCAAATATGGTTCGGATCGGACTATGTTTAGATATAGCTGCCATATAGAGCGATCTGCCGATAAAGGGTCTAATGCCCATAAAAGCTTTATTTTTTAACCGATTTCGCTGAAATTTGAAACAGTGAGTAGGAAAAGACCTCCCAACATCTGGCCCAAACATGGTCCAGATCGGACTAAATTTAGATATAGCTGCCATGTATACCGATCTGCCGATTAAGGGTCTAATGCCCATAAATGCTTTATTTTTTAACCGATTTCGCTGAAATTTGAAACAGTAAGTAGCTTTGGGCCTCCCAACTTAGGACCCAAATATGGTCCAGATTGGACTATATTTAGATATAGCTCCATATAGACCGATCTTCCGATAAAGGGTCTGAAGCCCATAAAAGCTTTATTTATTACCCGATTTCGCTGAAATTTGAAACAGTGAGTAGGATAAAACCTCCCAACCTTCGACCTAAATATGGTCCAGATCGGAGTATATTTAGATATAGCTGTCATATAGACCGATCTGCCGATAAGGGGTCTAAATCCCATAAAAGCTTTATTTTTTAACCGATTTCGCTGAAATTTGAAACAGTGAGTAACTTTGGGCCTCCCAACTTAGAACCCAAATATGGTCCAGATCGGACAATATTCAGATATAGCTGCCATATAGGCCGATCTGCCGATAAAGCGTCTAATGCCCATTAAAGCTTTATTTGTTAACCGATTTCGCTGAAATTTAAAAAAACCGTGAGTAGCTTTGGGCCTACCAACTTAGGACCCAAATATGGTCCAGATCGGACTATATTCAGATATAGCTGCCATATAGATCGATCCGTCGATAAGGGGTCTGAAGCCCATAAAAGCTTTATTTATTACCCGATTTCGCTGAAATTTGAAACAGTGGTTAGTTTTAAGTCTTCCGACATCCGTCTCAAATATGGTTCAGATCGGACTATATTCAGATATAGCTGCCATATAAACTGATCTGCAGATAAAGGGTCTGAAGCCCATAAAAGCTTTATTAATTACCCGATTTCGCTGAAATTTGAAACAGTGGTTAGTTTTAGGTCTCCCGACATCCTTCCCAAATATGGTTCGGATCGGACTGTATTTAGATATAGCTGCCATGTAGACCAATATGCCGATTAAGGGTCTTAAGGTGGTGATGAGGTGATGGGTATCCAAAGTTCGGCCCGACCGAACTTTATGCCTTTTTACTTGCTAAATTTAAGTTTTCCTCCCATATATGTATTACATATAATTTTAGGCTGTATTGTATTCATGTTAGCTAAAACGGAAATAAAAGTAGTTTTTTTTTGTCGCAATTCTATGGTCATATCGAATTAAAATTACAGCACGAACGAAATTTACAACAAGACTTACGTTATCAACGTGGTAAGAAACAAGTTTGTTGCTTAAGTCTTTTGTTCCAGCAGCCCCAGCTGGAGCAGCAGCACAAGCAACAGCTACCCATTACTTAAGCGACAACATTCAACGAAAAATTCTCACCGTGTTAGTTTCTAGTTTAGTTTTCAATGGTTGTTATTTAGTCGTGCATTGTGTCTTTTCAATTTGCTTTTATTTATCTTTTGTTTCCCCGCCCCTCGCCCACCCTATTTGGTGGATTGAGGAGAGATAAGCAACATTAGGTGCTGCTCTGGTTAGATGCTATACTAACATTATTGTTTGTCAAATTTATTAATGCTCCCACAAATAAAGCAAGCCACCACCTCTCGATCAAAATGCAAGAAACTTCAACTGAAACAAAAACCAAATTCACAACAATGACACAAAAAAAGGTGGCTTGTTTTTCCCCAAGTTTGTTTGTCAGTTGACTCTGGTTGGCTTTAAGCAAACAGAAACTACCCGAATTGAATACAAAAAAAAAAAAAAAACAAACACACAATCCGAAAAATTAAGCAAACTGAGCGCAAAAAATAGTAAATATTACAAAAACCTATTATTGCTTAATCTCTAAGGTTTTTATTTTATTATAGTTTTTTTTTTTTAACTTTACTGTTTTTGTTTTTGTTGGCTTCTAGTTGTTGTTGTTTCTTTTTTTGTTTTGGTTTAAGGCGATACTGCAACGACAACATCTCGACCCAGCCATACAAAAAGGTTGGGAAGGAAACTTTGTTTTTGAAGAAGAAGACGAAGAAAATTAAGAAATGCTAAATTGTCATGGGAAAAATCCCTAAATAATGGGACAAAAACTTCAAAAGAGATCCATAGAAACTTTTTGCGGAACAACAACAAAAAACGTTGACTTCGTTTAGAGCCAAAGGCTAAAATGACATTTTAGTCAACCAAAAAAAAAAATTGATTTGGAAATCCCAAAATAAACACAAAATCCCTAAAAGGCCTTAAAGGGTAATTGAGAAACCCAAGGAAAATCGTTTGAATTAACCGAACGATTTGAACTAAATAAAATTTACACGAAACTATTGTCCTAAAAAGGTAATCACACAGCCAATATGGTAGTATGTATGTAGGCTGAGTAATGTGTTATGAAAACAATCTAAGCAAAGGATTTGCTAAGACAATTTGTCTACAATTTGTAAACCCACGGTTCAAGACGGTACACAGTGGAAAGGAAAACCAAATGATGAAGAAGGAAAAATTTATTGACCTATTTCGTTGACTTTATTGATTCCCAAAGAACTATTGGGTTGCCCAAAAAGTAATTGCGGATTTTTAATATAGTCGGCGTTGACAAATTTTTTCACAGCTTGTGACTCAGTAATTGCATTCTTTCTTCTGTCAGTTATCAGCTTTTACTTTTAGCTTGCTTTAGAAAAAAAGTGTAAAAAAAGTATATTTGATTAAAGTTCATTCTAAGTATTATTAAAAATGCATTTACTTTCTTTTAAAAAATCCGCAATTACTTTTTGGGCAACCCAATACAACAATAAACAGTATTTGGGCAAAAGTTTAAGCTGATAGCTTCATTCGTTGGAACAAATTGCAATTTCTTTTTTGCCCATGAACATTCCACTAAGGAACAGGGGCAAACTTCTCACATATCAGTCCGTGCAGTCCGATTCAATTTGAAGTTTAAGGGTATGGGGCCTCCTTTTTATAGCCGAGTCCGAACGGCGTGCCACAGTGCGACACCTCTTTGGAGAGAGAAGTTTTACATGGCATAGTACCTCACAAATGTTGCCAGCATTAGGAGGGGAAGACCACCATTGAAAATAATTCCTGATAATCTCATCAGGATTCGAACCTAGGCGTTGAGCGTCATAGGCGGACATGCTAACCTCTGCGCTACGGTGGCCTTCATTCGTTGGAATGTTGACCTAAATTTGATAGACGGACGGAAGGATGGTGGTGGGTATAAAAACATTGGTCAAGAAGGGATATAAGTTAATATGGGATATTTGTATGTTAGAATTCTATTCATGCCATATCTTCCATAGACATAACAAAACCCACAACTTAGCTCAATCTGATTACAATTACGCCTGCGTTCCCCTGGCGGTTTTAAGCTTGTCAAGGATCTCTACACCCACATACAACTCAGTCGCTACAAGAACAACAATAGCGCACTTTATCGCCGAAAGAAGTAAAACGGGGTAAAACAGGACCTAAGTATATTCGGTAATGGTACGATTTGGAAGTCATAACAAAAGACATCATGTACAACAAAAGTGGATAAGAATTGAGCCCTCAGAATGCTAAAGAAGTAAAATATTGACGGCTTTTTATATAGCAGCTACATCACAACATGGACCCTTTGACCCTTTTATCATCCCCACAGACTTACATCAACAGGAATGGTATTTGAGGAAAATTTTAAGCACGTAGCTTTACTCGTTCGAAAATAAGTGAACATTCGCAGACGGATGGACAGACAGACGGACGGAGGGAGAGATAGGTAGACAGACAGATAAAAAGACGGATGGAAGGATGGACAGACAGGCGGATAGACAGATGAAACGACAGACGAACAGCTAGACGGATAGTCAGACAGACGGACGGAGAGGAAGATGGCGGACAGACAGATGGACAGTCAGAAAGACGGACGGAGAGAAGGACAGACGGAAGACAGACAAAGGGACTGAAAGACAGACGGACAGAAAGACGAGCAAGCAGACGAACAGACAGACATTAAACAAGTAAAAAGGCTTTAAGTTCGGCCGGGCCGAACTTTGGATACCCACCACCTCGGATAAATATGTAAACCACATTTCGTCATAATCCGGTGAAAAATGCATAATTTATGCCCCCATAGCAGCTTTATCTAAATGTGGTCCGGTGTGGACCAAATTCGACACGGATATTGAGTGGTCTGTTCAGTATAAGTCATTGTTCAATTTTCATAGAACAAAATATTGGTCTTTTTTGGCAGCCATATCCAAATATAGACCGATCTGAACCATATACGTCACGGATGAACCATATACATCACGAAGAGCCTAACATAAGTCACTGTGGCAAATTTCATCGAAGTCGGATTATAAGTGTGCCTTTTATGGGGGCAAGACTTTTAATCGAGAAATCGGTTTGTATGACAGCTATATCCAAATCTGGACCGATATGGGCCAAATTGAAGAGGGATGACGAAGGGCCTACCACAACCCACTATCCCAAATTTCGGCGACATCAGACAATAAATGCGCCTTTTATGGGCCCAATACCTTAAATCGATAGATCGGTCTATATGGCAGCTATATCCAAATCTGGACAGATCTGGGCCAAATCGAAGAAGGATGTCGAAGGGCCTAACACAACTCACTGTACCAAATTTCAGCAAAATCGCATAATAAATGTGGCTTTTATGGGCCTAAGACCCTAAATCGGCGGATCGGTCGGTGTGACAGCTATATCCAAATCTGGACCGATCTGCGCCATATTGCAGTAAGATGTCGAGGGGCCTAACACAACTCACTGTCCCAAATTTCGGCGACATCGGACAATAAATGCACCTTTTATGGGCCCAATACCATAAATCGGCGGATCGGTCTATATGGCAGCTATATCCAAACCTAGACCGATCTGTGCCAAATTGAAGAAGGATGTCGACTGGCCTAACACAACTCATTGTACCAGATTTCAGCAAAATCGCATAATAAATTGGGCTTTTATGGGCCTAAGACACTAAATCGGCGGATCGGTCCATATGGGGGCTATATCCAGATATAGTCCGATATAGCCCATCTTTGAACTTAACCTGCTTATGGACAAAAAAAAAGGATCTGTGCAAAGTTTCAGCTCAATCTCTATTTTTAAAGACTGTAGCGTGATCTCAACAGACAGACGGACCGACAGACAGACAGAGGGACGGACGGACAGACGCACGGACAGACGGACGGACAGACGGACAGACAGAAGGACAGACAGACGGACAGACAGACGGACAGACAGACGGACAGACAGACGGACAGACAGACGGACAGACAGACGGACAGACAGACAGACAGACGGACAGACATACGGACAGACAGACGGACAGACAGACAGAGGGACAGACAGACGGACTGACACACAGTCGGACAGACAGACAGAGGGACAGACAGACAGACGGACGGACAGACGGATGGATAGACGAACAGACAGACGGACAGACAAACGGACAGACAGACGGACAGACGGATAGACAGACGGACAGACAGACAGACGGACAGACGAACAGATATACAGATAGACTTTAAATCAAGACTATGCCAAAATAAAACAAATAAGAGCGAGCTGAGTTCGGCCGGGCCGAATGTTATATACCCTCCATCACTGATCGCTTGTGTCGAGTTCTATGAGCAAACAAAAAATATTGAATAAGAACTCTTATACTATTGGAGCTATATCACGTTATAGTCCGATTCGGACCATAAATGAATGCTGAACATTGTAGAAGTCATTGTGTAATATTTCTGTTCATTCGGATAAGAATTGCGCCTTGTAGGGGCTCAAGAAGCAAAATCGGGAGATAGGTTTATATGGGAGCTGTATGAAGCTTTAGATCGTTTCAGACCATATTGAACACGTATGTTGAAGGTCATAAGAGAAGCCGATGTACAAAATTTCTGCCAAATCGAGTGAGAATTGCGCCCTCTAGAGGCTCAAGAAGTCAGGATACCAGATCAGATTATGTAGCAGCTGTTGTATTGATTTGCCCAAAAAGTAATTGCGGATTTTTCATATAGTCGGCGTTGACAAATTTTTTCACAGCTTGTGACTCTGTAATTGCATTCTTTCTTCTGTCAGTTATCAGCTGTTACTTTTAGCTTGCTTTAGAAAAAAAGTGTAAAAAAAGTATATTTGATTAAAGTTCATTCTAAGTTTTATTAAAAATGCATTTACTTTCTTTTAAAAAATCCGCAATTACTTTTTGGGCAACCAAATATCAGGTTATGTACCGATTAGGCTGAAACTTTGCATGTAGTGTTCTGTTATGACTTTCAATAACTGTGTAGACCGTTCCGAATAGGTCTTTAACCTGATACAGGTCCCATATAAACCGATCTTACGATTTGACTTCTTTAGCCCATACAAGCCGCAATTATTAGTGTTCTGTTAAGACTTCCAAAAACTGTGCTATGTACGGTCCGAATCCGTATTTAGCCTGATATAGCTCCCACATAAACCGATCTCCCGATTTGACATCTTGAGCCGTTACAAAACGCAATTTTTGTCCGATTTGGCTGAAACTTAGCATTTAGTGTTCCGTTACGATTTCCAAAAACTGTGCCAAGTACGGTCCGAATCCGTATTTAGCCTGATATAGCTCCCACATAAACCGATCTCCCGATTTGACTTCTTGACCCCTTACAAGCCGCAATTTTTGTCCGATTTGGCTGAAATTTTGCATGCGGTGTTCTGTTACGACTTCCAACAACTGTGACAAAACTTATATATAACAAGTAAAAGCGTGCTAAGTTCGGCCGGGACGAATCTTATATACCCCCCATCATGGATCGCATTTGTCGAGTTCTTTTCCCGGCATCTCTTCTTAGGCAAAACAGGATATAAGAAAAGATTTGCTCTGCTATTAGAACGATATCAAGATATGGTCCGGTTTGGACCACAATTAAATCACATGTTGGAGACCTGTGTCAAATGTCAGCCAATTCGAATAAGAATTGCGCCCTTTGGGGGCTCAAGAAGTAAAATAGAGAGATCGATTTATATGGGAGCTGTATCGGGCTATAAACCGATTTAGACCATAATAAACACGTATGTTGATGGTCATGAGAGGATCCGTCGTACAAAATTGCAGGCAAATCGGATAATAATTGCGACCCATACAGGCTCAAGAAGTCAAGATCCCAGATAGGTTTATATGACAGCTATTTCAAGTTATGAACCGATTTGAACCATACTTGGCACAGTTGTTGGATATCATAACAAAACACGTCGTGCAAAATTTCATTCCAATCGCACAAGAATTGCACACTCCAGAGGTTCAAAAGTCAAGACCCAAGATCGGTTTATATGGCAGCTATATCAAAACATGGACCGATATGGTCCATTTACAATACCAACCGACCTACGCTAATAAGAAGTATTTGTGCAAAATTTCAAGCGGCTAGCTTTACTCCTTCGGAAGTTAGCCTGCTTTCGACAGACAGACGGACGGACGGACGGACATGGATAGATCGACATAAAATGTCACGACGATCAAGAATATATATCTCAGACGAATATTTCGAGTACTTACAAACAGAATGACGAAATTAGTATACCCCCCATCTTATGGTGGAGGGTATAAAAATCAATTTGTGTTTGTTTGTCAGTTTGTTTGTATGTTTGTGTGTTCCTTAAAGACTCAGAAACGGTTGAACCTATTTTCTTGAAATTTTCACAGATGACCCCATGGTGAAAATAGGGTACTAAATTTTTTTAAATCTGAAGGGGGCGGCGGACCCTCCCCCTTACCCTAATTTTCAGAAACGCCAGATCTCGGAGGTGGGTGGTGCGATTTAAGCGAAATTTTGTGTGCTCTCATATAGTACCCTAAAAATAAAAACTTGGTATCCAAATTTCGGATGGGGTACTTAAGGGGGGTTGCCCCACCACTAAAACCTACCAAACATATATTTAGACCAATCACGACAATATGGGGCTCAAATGAAGGGTATTTAGGCTAAGAACACGTATCTGATATCCAGTTGTCGGACCAAGTGCTAGGGGGACCACCCCAAGCCCCAAAACACCCCCTAAATCGGACATATTTACCGACCATGGCAATATGGGACTCAAATGAAAGGTATTTACGAGTACAATACGAATCTGATATCCAAAATTGGGACAAAGTCTCTCAACCCCTTTCCCAAAACACCCCCCAAACAGGACTTATTTACTGACCATGGCAGTATAGGACTTAGAGAAAAGGTATTTGAGTGTAGAATATGAATCTGATGTCCAGATGTGGGACCAAGTGTTTGGGGGGCCGTCCATCCCCGAAAACATACTCCAAAGAAGAAAAATGTAAGACCATAGCAATATGGGACTCAAATGAAAGGTCTTTGGAAGTAAAGCATGAATCTGATATCAATGTTCGGGAAAAGTATCTATGGGGCGACCCCTATAACACCACCCAAATGGGAAGTATTTGCTTACCATTGCAATATGGGGCTCAAATAAGAGGTATTTTAGAGTAGAACACGAATCTGATTTATATTTTCAAAGCCAAGTCCCTGAGTGGTCGGCCCATCCCTCAAAACCCCCTAACCGAAAATTTTTGCGGTCTATGGAAATATGGGGCTCAATTGAAAGGTAAATGAGAGTAGACCACGAATCTGAAGTCAACATTCGGGACCATCAGTCAAGGGACGGCCCACCCTCATAACAGCCCCCAAATGGGAGGTATTTGCCCGCCATGGCAATTTGGGTCTTAAAGAGAGTGGAGCTCGATATTGATAGTTTTTAGGGCCCATACCTCAAACCATACATATTTGCTGTACTTTTGCTATAAGGGGTTTAAATAAAAGGTATTTTAGATTACAAAACCAATTTTGAGGCCAATGGCAATATGGCGTTCAAATAAAAAAAAATGATATTTGAGAGTAGAGCACGATACTGATTTATTTTCGGGGCTAAGTGTTTGAGGGACCACCCCAATCCCCACAACACACTTAAATGGGACATATGTGTGTGTGGGGCTCAAATATAAGGAATTGGGGAGTACAGCATGAAATTGAGACCCACTTGGGCGACCAATTTTCTGGGGATCTACTCCTTTCCCAAAGCAAACAGTAATTATTTACTGACCATCGCAATATGGGGCTTAAGAAAAGGTATTTGGGAGTGGTATACGAATCCGATATCCAAATGAGAGATTATGTATATGGGGCAGCGCCCCTTCCGCAAAACACCCCACAAAGAGTACAAATTTACCGACCTCAAATGGTGGCTCAAATGAAAGGTATTTGAGATTAGAAAACGAAATTGATAAATGAATTTGGGGTCAAGTGTTGAGCTTCATCCCATAAACTCCCCTTAAATCAATGACAATATGGGATCTAAATAAATGGTATGGTATTGGGTTGCCCAAAAATTAAATGCGGATTTTTCATATAGTCGGCGTTGACAAATTTTTTCACAGCTTGTGACTCTGTAATTGCATTCTTTCTTCTGTCAGTTATCAGCTGTTACTTTTAGCTTGCTTTAGAAAAAAGGAGTAAAAAAAATATATTTCATTAAGGTTCATTCTAAGTTTTATTAAAAATTCATTTACTTTCTTTTAAAAAATCCGCAATTACTTTTTGGGCAACCCAATATATTAGAGAAAAGCACAATGCTGACATTTTTTACCAATCATGGCAAAATGGAACTCAAATGAAAGGCATTTGGGAGTAGAGCATGAAGTCAGTACCCACCTTCAGGACCACGTTTCTGGGGGTCCGCACCATCCCCTAGACCCTCCAACCACCACTCTGGCGGCCTTCCCTCTCCCAAAATCCCCATGAGAATATGGGGCTCAAATGTAGTCTTTTAATAATGGAGTATATCTAACATTTGATGATCCTAAAACCGCCGAGCGAATTCATAGACCAATAGAGATCATATGGGATTCAGATTAAACCATTTATATTGTTATACTGTTAGTTAAGCGATATATAGGGCTGCCCAAAAAGTAATTGCGGATTTTTTAAAAGAAAGTAAATGCAATTTTAATTAATCTTAGAATGAGCTAAAAGTAACAGCTGATAACTGACAGAAGAAAGAATGCAATTACAGAGTCACAAGCTGTGAGAAAATTTGTCAACGACGACTATATGAAAAATCCGCAATTACTTTTTGGGCAACCCAATATATACACTATTTTTGTAGCATGGTATTTCACTATAAGCTCTTCAATTGTCGAAAAAAATATTCAAAGGATAATTTTGTTCCATATAAAGCAAAGGAAGGCACAGCGGAGCGGGCCCGGTTCAGCAAGTCAGTCTATAAAGTGATAAGCTCCTATATAAACTGGTCTCTCGATCATCCTTGATCGAATTGTTAATTTTTACTGGTTTGACCGAAGTTTGATATGTACAATAGAATAAAATTATGCCCTTCAACTAAATTTATTTTGTATACATTTTTAGCACGCATTAACTTGTTACATATGTATAGGTACATATATAGATAATGCCTTGAAAACAAAAGACTTAAGACACAAACTTGTTATCACAGCCACTGTGAATTCCCAACATTCCATTCTATAACAAACGTATTTAAATACATTCTGCCATTTTGTTCAAAGCACACAAAACACAAACTGTGAAATCAATTTCAAATTATATCATGCACTTGTCATTCAACAACTACAGCAGCGAGTCATCTCACCACAACCACCCAACCATCATCATCATCATGTATCATGGTGTCACTGACGTTGTCCACTTTTGCTTTTGGCTGTTGTAATGATTAATTGTTGGCTATTTTTACTCTTACTTTTTTCTTTTTTTTTGTATTGATTGATGGTAATGTGACATCATTACGGTGGGGTGTTTTGTGTTTGCAATGTTTTGAACTCAATTAAGTGGTGTATTTAGATGAAAACAAAAGCTAGCGAAAAGTGCCAATACACAAATTGAGCAAAAAAAATTTATAGAAAAAAAATAATAACAAATAGCTTAAATATTGACATACAAACATCAAAGCAGGTGAAATTGTTGTCATTGAAAACGAAAATGAAAGTAAAATTAGACTCAATGAACAATAATGGCAACGTAATAATACTATGTAATATTAATTTTTACACAAGCTGTGAGAGAGCTTTAAAAAAAGACAGTTTAGATTTAGAAAAAGCTTTCATATAAAAAGTATAGTATAGGAAATTGAAAAAAGAAATGTTAACGGCCCTGAAGCATAGGAAGTCATAAAAAACATTTTTTTTTTTAAATATTTTAATATTTTAATTTTTTCTAATTTTTTTTTTAATTTTTTTTTTTAATTTTTTTTTTAATTTTTTTTTTAATTTTTTTAACGGCCCTGAAGCATAGGAAGTCATAAAAAACATTTTTTTTTTCAAATATTTTAATTTATTTTTTAAATTTATTTTTTAAATTTTTTTTTTAAATTTTTTTTTAATTTTTTTAAATTTTTTTTTAAATTTTTTTTTAATTTATTTTTTTAATTTTTTTTTTAATTTTTTTTTTAATTTTTTTTTAATTTTTTTTTTTAATTTTTTTTTTAATTTTTTTTTAAATTTTTTTTTTAATTTTTTTTTAATTTTTTTTTTTTAATTTTTCCAAAAAAAAAAAAAAAAGAAAATTTAATAACTATTTAATAATTGAATGGTGAAAATATGATTTTTTTTTTTTTAATTGGACAAGCCAATCAATCGTGAAGCTGCAATGGGTTAAGGAATGACAAAATTGTTCAGTATGTGTAAAAAAATGTTTATTTTTTAATATTAACAAATTTTTGTTAAAATTTCTTTGGAATTTATTTGTTACGGCTGTAACACCGTTATCATTAGCATATTTTTGTAATTTACCAGAAATTAATAAACATAATCTGTGGTAAATTTGAATCATATTGGAGAAAGTTTGTATTTCGAAAATGTTTTCTCAAAACGCCCATCAGTTTGCATCAAAACGCCCATCAGTACATTACAAAAATTTTACTTTAGAATAGAAAAAAAAATTATGTGCAATCATTAGCTATTTATATGGCAAACACAAGCTACTATAGCTAGTTAGTTAGCTAAAAAGTAATATATGACAAAACAAGTTCAGTTCTTAAGTCTTTTGTTTTAAAAACCACCTGTTAACCAGTTATTCAAGCTCGACCATTAATTAACTAAAAATTTCTTGCAATTTCTACAACATGCCATTGAGTCTTATACACAGCGCTTAGAATTATGGATGTTAAACATGTAATTAAGAAATAACTGTATACTAATTAAGATAAGCCAGTCCATACTAATGTAGTGGCGTGTTTTCTTAAATGTAACAATATTTTGCATAAAATCGAAATTTAATGATATTAGGGTTGTTGGTAATCACCACTCTATGACATTTTAAAAGGGAAAACTTCCAACCCACATAGGAAATTGGTAACACTGAATACTGATTATTGTTAATTTTGCAAATGGCATTTTGCTTTGGTACTTCAAAGGCCTACGCTTTATTTGTTGGTGACTTGAAATCTTTTTGTTTCATTTTTTTTGTGTGTTTCATTTGTCTTCCTTATTGCCTTCGGCGAGCTGAACGCATAAAGGAGACAGTTTTTGTGTCACTCCTAGTTAAATTTGTTTCAAACAATAACATGGACATTTACTCCTACTTCTGCGTTACACAACACAAAGTTCAAGCTTAGTTTGAAATGTGATGACAAAACGAATGTGGGTGCCATACTAATTTTATTTAGCTAATGGATGACATAACCAGATTTGTTTCAAATAATGGTAACATAAACAAACGAAATGTATTTAAAAGCAAAAAACTGTAGATTAAAAAAAAATATATAAAAAAAAGCTTCACAACGAAGTAATTGCTTTAAACTAAGACGCAGATACGTAAAAGAGTAGAGTGACTGACTGAGTGGCAGACTGAATGGCTGACTGAATGACTGACTGACTGACTGACTGACTGACTGACTGACTGACTGACTGCTTGACTGACTGACTGACTGACTGACTGACTGACTGACTGACTGACTGACTGACTGACTGACTGACTGACTGACTGACTGACTGACTGACTGACTGACTGACTGCTTGACTGCTTGACTGCTTGACTGACTGACTGACTGACTGACTGACTGACTGACTGACTGACTGACTGACTGACTGACTGACTGACTGACTGACTGACTGACTGACTGACCGACTGACTGACTGACTGACTGACTGACTGACTGACTGACTGACTGACTGACTGACTGACTGACTGACTGACTGACTGACTGACTGACTGACTGACTGACTGACTGACTGACTGACTGACTGACTGACTGACTGACTGACTGACTGACTGACTGACTGACTGACTGACTGACTGACTGACTGACTGACTGACTGACTGACTGACTGACTGACTGACTGACTGACTGACTGACTGACTGACTGACTGACTGACTGACTGACTGACTGACTGACTGACTGACTGACTGACTGACTGACTGACTGACTGACTGACTGACTGACTGACTGACTGACTGACTGACTGACTGACTGACTGACTGACTGACTGACTGACTGACTGACTGACTGACTGACTGACTGACTGACTGACTGACTGACTGACTGACTGAAACGAATATTGGTCTTCGATTTTTATAAGGCTGGATTTGGTGTTATTCGTACGTCTAGGTACTAAAAAGAACAAAAAAGTACGAATGGTACATTATTGCGCAGCGCGAATTATGTTCTTGGGCTCAAATTAAAATAGGGAACATTTTTTTGGAAAATCGTACCGGATGTAGGAGAAATAGTACGTTTAGTAACGCAATTGGTACTATTTCGTACTTTCTTTGTCAATTGAGCTAGAGCTCTATATTTTGGAACTTCGGTACACTTTGGCAAGCATAATTGGGTGAGTATAAATCTTTTTTTTTTAATTTTTACATCATGGTACTAAAAAAAGTATCAAAAATTTACGAAATGGTTGAACTTTGTAAATGCCGTATGAATAGAGGTAGAGTTTTGAAATTTAATTTTAAAGACATCTGGTGTAAAAAAAATATGAAGGGCTAAGTATTATTTTCATAATTCAAACATTTTGGTACCAAAATTGGTACTATTTTGTACTTTTTTATATTGTAGATGGAGCTAGAGGTCCGAAATTTGGCATGTAGGTACAAGAAGGAAATATATGGATGACTAAATGATCCAGTCAAAATTCTTTCATTTTGGTACCAAAAAGTGTAAAATAGGTACTAAAATATACAAAATGGTACTTTCTTTACAAATTGAGCTAAAGCGCTCAAAAGTGCAATTCATTTATACCTTGACAATATGTATTGGGCTATTTGATACTATTTGCTATTTTTTTTTAGTAGGGGACCGATTTCTGAATTTTTTTACACAATTATGACAAAATTTCATAATCTTATAAACTATTGGGTTGCCCAAAAGGTAATTGCGGATTTTTCATATAGTCGGCGTTGACAAATTTTTTCACAGCTTGTGACTCTGTAATTGCATTCTTTCTTCTGTCAGTTATCAGCTGTTACTTTTAGCTTGCTTTAGAAAAAAAGTGTAAAAAAAGTATATTTGTAAAAAAAGTTCATTCTAAGTTTTATTAAAAATGCATTTACTTTCCTTTAAAAAATCCGCAATTACTTTTTGGGCAACCCAATAAGTGCCTGTCCAGGCTTTTGGAAGATCTATACAAAAGGTGGGTGTCAAAAACGGGGGTAGCGAAGCGGACCACCGGGATGCTAGTACAATACAAATGGTCGCAGAAGCACGGCTGAGGCAGAACACGCTCTATACAAGGAGGCAAAGAAGTCACTCGCTGCCCTAATAGAAAGGAGCAAGAAAGGAAAGGTGGGAGGAATTAAGAGAAGACATAAACCGAAACCCTTGAGGACTCGGATAAAAAATTGTGAAGGAAAAAACTCGGGGCGCGGAGCCCAACAGTGGTGATGGACGAAAGAACAATGGAAAATATAGTCCTCTTCTCTACTCTTCCCCCATCAGAGAAGATTAAATTTATGAAGAGCCCACTGACAATATAAGCCCGTTCACTATAGTGAAGCTAAGGAATGCAGCACATAGCCTACAAAGCAAAAAAGCCCCCGTTCACGACGAAATACTGGCAAAGGTCATCAAGCAGATAGCTGACAACAGACAGAAAATAGAATTTCTTCTAAGAATATTTGACCGGTGCCTATTTGAGAGTGTTTTTGCGGTGGTATAAAAGAGGCACCGTATCGCAAAGGTTAGCATGTCCGCCTATGACGCTAAACGCCTGGGTTCGAATCTTGGCGAGACCATCAGAAAAAATTTTCAGCGGTGGTTTGCCCCTCCTAATGCTGGCAACATTTGTGAGCCATCATCAGATGTTAACCAAATCGACATACACAGTTAAAATCATAGAAAAATACATTGTCCAAAATTTAGAGAAAATCTGTTAAGAAATGCGCTGACAAAGGCTCTAAAATTGGTTGATACATATATATGGGGGCTATATCTGAATATGAACTGATTTCTATGAAATTCAACAGCAATGTCGGAAGTCACAAGGGATAGCTTTGTGCCAAATTTCATACAAAAATGGTTCATAAATGACGATATTGTTGCAGTATTAGTCCAAATCGGACAAACATAGGAGCTTTGCCCAAATCTGAACCGATTTCGACCAAAATCCGCATGTTTTATGGTAGTCATAGAATAAAGAGTAGCACAAAGTTTTGAGAAGATTTGTTGATACATGCACTTGCAAAGGCTCAGAAGTTGAAGTCGAGCGCGACAGCTATATATGGGAGCTATATCTGTATCTGAACCGATTTAATTCAAATTCACCAGTAATGTCGAAGCTTATTAGAGACTCCATGTCCGTCTCTCTGTCTGTCTGCCCATGTTCATTTGTGAGCAAAGTACAGGTCTCAATTTTCATCCAATTGTTTTCAGATTTGGCACAGGCGTCTTTTTTAATCTAAAAACGAAGCCCATTGAAATTCGAAGAAATCGGTCCAGATTTGGATATAGCTCCCATCTATATGTTCGCCCGATTTGGACTAATGCTAGTATCGTCATTTATGAACCGATTATCAAATTTCATGATAATCGGTTCATAAATGACGATACTTGTCCAGAATTAGTCCAAATCGGGCGAACATATGGATGGGAGCTATATCCAAATCTGAACCGATTTCTTCAAATTTGAATAGGCTTCGTTTTTAGCCCAAAAAAGATGTCTGTGCCAAATTTGAAAACAATTAGATGAAAATTGCGACCTGTACTTTGTTCACAATTGAATATGGACAGACAGACAGAGTGTCCGTCTCTCTGTCTGGCTAAATCGAATCAGAAGTTGATTCTGAGTCGGTCGGTATACTTATTAATGGGTCTAGCTTTCATCCTTCTTATCGTTGCAAACACCACCATGTACCACAGTAGTGGTGTAGGGTATAAAAATATCCCAGAGGAAGTGTATGGCGCATAGACGACATAATGGTGAGAACCAAGAGATCGGTATAAATATCTAGGAATCCGACTGGATACCAAGATCTAGGAATCCGACTGGATACATAGATCACTATGCAGAGCAAATATGGCACGCGACAAATACAGCGATTATAACGGGGCAACTCAGTCGACTGATGTCCGAGCAGGCGCAGGCTCTTAATGGAGACATGCAATAGCATCCTTCTCTATGGAAGCGAAATATGGGGCAAGACACTGTAGGCAGCATGTCGAGCGAAATCTCTGCTCTCGGTACAGAGGACGTTGGCTCTTAGGGTTATATCATTCTACCGCACAGTGGCGCAGAGACCGCAGCTCTTGTAATAGCAGGAATGGTTCCGATTGGCCTACAAGCCATGGAGCGCACCAGGCTCTACACCGGGAAGTGCAACACCCAGAAAGGACAGGATGTGCACAGGGCAGCAACGAAGTTTTGCACAAATTGTTCTATAAACATTAAATTTAAATTTTATAAAATATTTAGCTACAACATTTAATTAATAACCTTGAATACAAAATCTACAACTATAGAATTTTTTCCCCAAGTTTTCCCATGGTAAAAAATTCTTGATTAAAATTTTCTATAAAAAATTTTTTTTTTGTCATTTATCATTTTCTAAGAACACCACTCAGCAAGGAATTAGCATTTTTTTATAATTTCCTATACATTGTTGCCATCATTTGGTTTCGTTTGTCATTCATTTGTTATTAGCTATGCTTTTCACAACTTCTTTGGTACAAAAAAAAAAAAAAATTCAAGCGATGACTACCACCACCGGTGGTAGCACTAATCAATGCCATCATCACTGTTGGGGCCTGTCAATATCTGAACATTGTACATAAATAAGTTGACTTCAACACCAATATAGACACACACATGAGTTTTTTTTTTTCAAACCCAACAAAAAAAAAAAAAAAACCTAACGGTAGTTAATGCAAGTGGCCCATAGTTTCATTTTTTTTTTTTGTGCCTTACGTTGACTTACACAAAATGTGGCCTATGCTTTTACAAATATGTGAGTGTGTGTGTGCAGAGCGGTAGAAAAAGGTATGCTAGCAATGGGTCGTGTAGGCTAGCGGACATTAAGGTCTTCTTGCATTTTTTGTATGATCGACAACCATGTTACATTGGCTATGGTTGTCATTGCCGTTTTGTTTTCTTGCTGCATTTTTCGTGTCAAGAATAACATGGGCCAACATTATTCACGCATATGAATATTTACGCTAAATGGGTCAATGTATATATATTTTTTTACGAATTTTATTAATTTGTTGTTGTTGTATAAGCAGAGTCTACAAAAATTTACTCGTTTTTCAAAAATTGTGATTTAAAGACCGAAAAAATGTGTAATGAAAAAATTTGGTGGCTACATAATCCTCAAGGTAAAAAGTTTGTTACTTAAGTCTTTTGATTTGCTAATGGTGAACCTTTAGTTTTTTTGATTTATCTGGTTTTACCAAAAAAATTTTGGGCCAAATTAGCTGTAATTGCTTACATTATTTCACTTTACTAATGTGTGGTTCACACTCATGACCAATAATTTTTCATTTTGCTTAAAAATATGATATGCAGTAAGTTTCATGAGTAAGAGCGCAACATCAAACAATTCTTGAGAATCGTGGTCTTATCATCAGAATGCCTTGGGTGTGAAATGACAACCAACGAGTGTTTTGATTGAGCAGAACTCAATCAGTGTAGTGTAGTGTAGTATGAATTTGTTTAATAAAAATGGTGTGTGCTAAATTTATGTTTCGCATATAGTGTTGGCAGAGATGTTAGTTTGGCCATATATTAGGTTAAAACAATTAAAAATATTTTTTTCTTTATAGAAAAGGTTGCTAAACGTTTTCCTAACTCACGAATCATTATTGATTCTAAAAAACTTCATACATAATTTTTTTTAATAATGCCTCAAAATGTTAGCTTTATACACCGTAGCCAACAAGCAGGGTTTTTGTTTGATTTACAAAAAAATTAATCAACATTTTCCAAATAAATTTCGAATTTAGCAACCCATTACGTTTTTTTGCAAAAAAACTATAACCTAAAAATAATTTTACTCTTCGAGTTTTTTTCTCAACTATGTTTTGTTAGCATCTGGCATCACTTCTTTCAAACAAATTAATTACTACGATTAACACAATTTAAAAATCTCATTAATATTTTGATGCAATCACATTTTTCATTCTCATTGAGGTGTTGTTAGGAGTATGTCAGTAATCTGATGATCTTGATTTATGAACTAATGAACAGTGTAAGTGATATTGATGTTAAGATGTACTTTAACATGAATTTTTAATTAAATTTTCCACAACTTTAATTAACAGAAAACAAAATGACAGACGCCAAAATAAACACGTTTGTATAATTTTCAGCAGTAATTAAGTTAACAACATTTGAAATGGTTAGGACGGATGTCAGATGTATTTTCATAAAGAATAGAATTGTGGCAATCACCTAGGAACATGGTAGTTGCTTAATATTGGGTTGCCCAAAAAGTAATTGCGGATTATTTAAATGAAAGTAAATACATTTTTAATAAAACTTAGAATGAACTTTAATCAAATATACATTTTTAACACTTTTTTTCTAAAGCAAGCTAAAAGTAACAGCTGATAACTGACAGAAGAAAGAATGCAATTACAGAGTCACAAGCTGTGAAAAAATTTGTCAACGCCGACTATATGAAAAATCCGCAATTACTTTTTGGGCAACCCAATATATATGTGGTTTATACCGATAAAAACAAAATAAAACAAAATAAAGGAAAAATTAAATAAATTGATATAAAATAAAATAAAATAAAATTAATTAGAAAACAAATTATTTTTCGATTCGGACCATAAATGAATGCTGAACATTGTAGAAGTCATTGTGTAATATTTCAGTTCATTCGGATAAGAATTGCGTCTTGTAGGGACTCAAGAAGCAAAATCGGGAGATAGGTTTATATGGGAGCTGTATTAAACTATTGATCGATTCAGACCATATTAGACACGTATGTTGGAGGTCATGAGAGAAGCCGTTGTACAAAATTTCTGCCAAATCGGATGAGAATTGCGCCCTCTAGAGGCTCAAGAAGTCAAGACCCAAGTTCGGTTTATATGGCAGCTATATCAGATTATGTACCGATTTGCTAGCATACTTAGCACAGTTATTGGGAGTCATAACAAAACAACTCATGCACAATTTTAGACAAATCGGACGAGAATTGCGCCCTCTAGAGGCTCAAGAAGTCAAGACCCAAGATCGGTTTATGTGGCAGCTATATCAAAACATGTAGCGATTTCAACCATACTAAGCACAGTTATTGGAAGTAATAACAAAACACCTCATGCACAATTTTAGACAAATCGGACGAGAATTGCGCCCTCTAGAGGCTCAAGAAGTCCAGACCCAAGATCGGTATATATGGCAGCTATATCCAAACATGGACCGAATTCAACCATACTTAGCACATTTATTGGAAGTGATACCAAAACACCACGTGAACAATTTCAGACAAATCGGACGCGAATTGCGCCCTCTAGAGGCTCAAGAAGTCAAGACCCAAGATCGGTTTATATGGCAGCTATATCAAAACATGGACCGATTTCTACCATACTTAGCACAGTTGTTGGAAGTCATAACAAAACACCTCATGCAAAATTTCAGTCAAATCGGATAAGAATTGCGCCCTCTAGAGGCTCAAGAAATCAAGACCCAAGATCGGTTTATATGGCAGCTATATCAAAATATGGACCGATTTCAACCATACTAAGCACAGTTGTTGGAAGTGATACCAAAACTCCAAGTGCAAAATTGCAGTTGAATCGGGCGAGAATTGCGCCCTCTAGAGGCTCAAGAAGTCTAGACCCAAGATCGGTATATATGGCAGTTATATCAAAACATGGACCGATATCAACCATACTAAGCACAGTTATTGGAAGTCATAACAAAACACCTCATGCAAAATTTTAGACAAATCGGATAAGAATTGCGCCCTCTGGAGGCTCAAGAAGTCAAGACCCCAGATCGGTTTATATGGCAGCTATATCAGGTTATGTACCAATTTGCGCCGTGCTCAGCACATTTATTGGGAGTCATAACACAAAACACATCATGCAAAACTTCAGGCAAAACGGACGAGAATTGCGCCCTCTAGAGGCTCAAGAAGTCAAGACCCAAGATCGGTTTATATGGCAGCTATATCAAAACATGGACCGAATTGGCCCATTTACAATCCCAACTGACCTACACTAATAAAAAGTATT
This sequence comes from Stomoxys calcitrans, assembly GCF_963082655.1. Lineage (NCBI taxonomy): Eukaryota > Metazoa > Arthropoda > Insecta > Diptera > Muscidae > Stomoxys > Stomoxys calcitrans. The sequence goes on from NC_081556.1 coordinate 126,650,423, forward strand.
TGTGCAAAATTTCAAGCGGCTAGCTTTACTCATTCGAAAGTTAGCGTGCTTTCGGCAGACAGACGGACGGACATGGCTAGATGGACTTAAAATGACATGACATACATTATGAGGTCATAGACGCATATTTCGAGGTGTTACAAACAGATTAAAGAATTTAGTATACCCCTATCCTATGGTGGAGGGTATAAAAAATAAAATTACATACAATAAAATAAAACAAAAAAAAAAAAACAATTAAAAAGGTTTTCAGTTCGGCCCTACCGAACTATGGCTAGCCACCCCCATGGATAATTTTACCATCCTTTTTTTTTTATAACAACTCCACTACCACATCCATAGTAATATGCAAATGGAGGCTGGTTTAGAATCATATTTCATTCAGGTTTGGAGAACTCTTATACTAGTCAATGTTTCAGCGAAGTGGGGCAACATATCCGCTTTTTATGGGATTGAGACCCTAAATATAGTCTGATCTGGACCATATGCTGGTCGGATGACGGAATACAAGTCACTGTGTGAATTCCAGCGCAATCGGTTAATAAATGCAACTTTTATCGGCTTAAGACTCTTAATCGGCAGATCGGTCTATATGGCAACTATATCTGTATATAGACCGATCTGAACTATACTTGAGTCGGATATCGGTAGACTTTAATCAACTCACCATATAAAATTGCAGCAAAATCGGTTAATAATTACGTATTTTATGGGCTTAAGACCCCAAATCGGCACATCGGTCTCCATGGCAGCTATAACGAAATAATGTCCGATCTGAACCATATTCGAGTCGGATGATGTCGGGAGGCTTAAAACAACTCTCTATTTCATATTTTATTGAAATTAGGTAATAATTGCGACTTTTATGAGCTAAAGACCCTCTATCGGCAGATCGGTCTTTATGGCAGATCGGTCTATATTTTCCGATCTGGACCATATTTTGGGCTGATGTCGGTGATGTCACCGTTTCAAGTTTCAGCGAAATCGGGTTATAAATGCAACTTTTAGGAGACCACCGCAGCGAGGAGGTTAGCATGTCCGCCTATGACGCTGAACGCCTGGGTTCGAATCCTGCCGAGACCATCATGAAAAATTTTTCAGCGGTGGTTATACCCTCCTAATGGTGGCGACATTTGTGGGGTACTATGCCATTTAAAAACTTCTCTTCAAAAGAGATATCGCACTGCAGCACGCCGTTCGGACTCGGCTATAAAATGGAGCGTTGAGCTTACACTTGAATCGAACTGCACTCATTGATATGTGAGAAGTTTGCCTTGGTTTCCTAATGCAATGTTCATGGGCAAATTTGCATTTGCAAATGCAGCTTTTAAGGGCTCAAGACCCTTAATCGGCAGATCGCTCTATATGACAGCTATATCCAAATATGTTCCTATCTGGACCATTTTTGGTTCGGTTATCGGCGGGCCTAAAAAAAATCCCCGTTCCAAAATTTTGGCAAAATCGGGTATTAAATGCGCGTGTTGCAGGCTTAAGACCCTAAATCGACAGGTCGATCTATATGGCAGCTATATCCAAATAAAGTCCGATGTGGCCCATTCAAGAATTTACCCTATGTATAGAGGAAATTCGAGCCTGTGGGAAATTTCAACTCAATATCTCAATTTTTAAGACTGAAGCGTGATTACAGCTGATGGACACACGGACGGAACAGACGGATAGAGACACATCGTTAAATCGTCTTAGAATCTTACAACGATCCGAAATTTATATACTTTGTAGAGTCGGAAATGGATGTTTCGATGTGTTAGCATGTCCGCCTATGACGCCGAATGCCTGGGTTCGAATCCCGGCGTGAAAATCAGAAAATTTTTCAGCAGTGGTTATTCCCTTCCTAATGATAGCTACATTTGGGATGTATTCTGCCATGTTAAAACTTCTCTATCAAGTAGTGCCGCTATGCGGCATGCCGTTCGAACTCGGCATTAAAAAGAAGGCCCCTTATCATTGAGCTGAAACATTAATCGGACTGCTCTCATTGATTTGAGAGAAGTATCTTCTCTTCAAAGAGGTGCCGCACTGCGGTATGCCGTTCGGACTCGGCTATAAAAAGGAGGCCCTTATCTGCAAACTTTTGAGAAGATTGGTTCATTATTGCCCTGGCAAAGACTCTAGAAGTGAAAATCATCTTAAACATATACATGAGACGAACGGACAGTCAGCCGGACAGGCTGACATACATAACTAAATCGAATCAGAGAGTGATCTATCCAGCCATAAAATAATTGTCTACCTACCTAAAAATGCTTCACGCAGACAGCAAAGTCCTAAGGTTCGATGGAAAGATCAAATAAAGGAAGACATCTCCTAATTTGAATTCTATATATCTTACACTAGGCCTTTTAAACTTTTCCAAAGCAACTTCTTTTCCCTGCTTAAAGCAACTTCTAGTTATTTGTTTATAGGTAATAAGCCGTGCTGTACTTACTTTGTATAATTTATCTTTTTGATACCAAACATCTTCTTCCTCTTCTTGTGGACTAAATGTCTGATCCAAATTAAGATCATCTCTAGAACGGGAGAGTATTTTTCTTCTGGAAACCATTGTGCTGCAAAGACAGGAAACAAAAGTAAAATTAAAAAACTTGATTAAAAATAAATTTGGTATTTTTTTTTTAGTTGAAAACAAAAAAAGGAAGGGCTAAAGTCGGGCAAAGCCGACCTTTTGATACCCTACACTCCTTTGGATAGGCAGGCTTAGTCGTGGAAACTAAAATTTGATATGAACAAACATAAAAGAAGACATTGTGCAAAGAAAATCTGTTAAGAAATGCACTGACAAAGGCTCTTAAAGTGAAAATCGGCACCTAATTTGATTGATATCTAAAGAGGGGCGGACTCTCCCCCTTACCCTAATTTTCCACATTGACACATATACCGACCATGGCAAAATGGGCCTCAAATGAAAGCTATTTGGTAGTAAAGTACGAAAATTATATCCAATTTTGGCTCAAGTCCACCACCAAATGCTAATCCAACATCAAAACCAAAACGGACATCTCTTTTATCTAAAAACCAATTTGTGTTTGTTCCGTATAGACTCAAAAGCGGCTAATCGGTTCGATTACCTTGAAATTTTCACAGATTGTGTAGGCTGGTCTGCAAGGAAACATAGGCTATATATTTTTTTAATATGCCAAAAACACCACCCAAAATCGAAATTGGACCGAAAGCAACAATATGGGTATCAAATAAAAGGTATTGGAGAATAGAATACGAATATGGTAATAAAAGTTTTGTCTAAGTACCCATTGCCCAACCCCAGAACTCCCCGCCAAAACCCCAAACAGACATATTGGACGTTCATGTCAGTATGGGGAATATGGGGCTCAAATGAAAAGTATTCGGGAGTAGTTTAAGAATCTGGCATACAAAATCCGATCGTAGTATAGGGGGTCACCCCACCCCCCAAAAAGCCCCAAATGGGCATATCTTGACCTATGAGAATCGGTTTGTTTGTTTCTTCTGTATAAATTAAAAAACGGCTCAACCGATTTTCTTAAAATTTTCACAAATTGTGTTGGTTTATCTGGAAGGTAACATAGGCTATATAATTTTTAGATATCGGGTGGAGGCGGACCCTCCGCCTTGCGCCACCCATATCCGAAAGAGGTCCGATGGTTACAATAAGGGTATCAAATGAAAGCTTTGGAGACCAGAAAACGAATATGGTATTAAAATTTTGGGTCTAAGTACCCAGCGGGCCGCCCCAACCCCAAAACACCTCCAAAATGATATATACGACGTTCATGTCAATATGGCCTCAAATAAAAATATTCGACAGTAGATTACAAATATGGCATACAAATTTAGGTCCAAGTAATGGGAGGTCGCCCCACCCCCAAGTACCCCTAAATGGGCATATCAGCCGACCATGTCTGTATGGGACTCAAATGAAAGGTATTTGGGAGTAGATTACGAATATGACATTAAAATTTGTGTTCAAAATGAAAAATTCGGCAGAACCCGATCAGGATTCGAACGTGGGCACCCGGAGCAACGACGAGAGCCATTGCCGTTGTCTAAGCGTTCGAAGCCATCAAATCGTACAAAATTATTTATAGAGAAAAAAATTGTGACATAATTGACAAAAAAATGTTGGCAATATTTTCTATAGAAGATAATTTTGAAACAATTTTTTACGAAAAAATATGTTGACAAAATTTTCTATAGAAAAAAATTTAACAAAATATTTTATAGAGAAAAAATTTAACAAAATTTTCTATAGGAAAAAAATTTTGACAATTGTTATAAAAAATTTTTAACATAAAATTTCTATGGAAAAAAATTTAGACAAAATTTTCTATGGAAAAAAAATTTTGACAAAATTTTCTATAGAAATAAAATGTAGACAAAAATTTCTATAAAAATAAATTTTTGATGACATTTCCTATCAAAACAGAATTGAATAAAACTTTTTTAAGAAAATTTTCTATAGAAAAAAAATTTTTCAAAATTTTCTATTGAAAAAAATTTTACAAATTTTCTATTAAAAAAAAAATTTTACAAAATTTTCTATAGAAGAAAATTTTTTAAAAAAAAAAAAATTCTATAGAAAATTAAGCTTGACAAAATTTTTTAAAGCAAAAAAAAAAATTGGCAAAATTTTCTTTAGAAAAAAAATTTAGAAAATTTTTTCTATAGAAAAAAGTGTTGACAATCTTTTTCTATGAAAAGAAAATTGACAAAATTTTCTATAGAAAAAATGTTGACAAAGTTTTCATAGAAAAAACATTTTTTATAGAAAAGAAATTTTGAAAAACTTTTGTACGGAAAAACTTTTGTATAGAAAAACATTTTGAAAATAAAATTTTCTAGAAAAAGAGTTTTTACACAATTTTTTATAGAAAAAATTTACATTTTCTAAGAAAAAAAATTTGAAAAATGTATTATTTTTAAATTTTTTATAAAAAAAAATTGAGCAACATTTTCTACAGAAAAAATATTTGGACAAAATTTTCCATGGAAAAAAAGTCTGTAGAAAAAAATAGAAAAAGTAATTCCTACAAAATTATAAAAAAAAGCTTGACAATATTTTTTATAGCAAAAAATTGGCAAAATTTTCTATAGAAAAAAAATTAGACGATTTTTCTATAGAAAAAAGTGTTGACAATCTTTTCTATAGAAAAAAAATGTTGACAAAATTTTCTATAGAAAAATATTGACAAAATTTTCTATAGAAAAAAAGTTTTGACAAAATTTTCTAAAGAACAAAAATTTGACAAAATTTTCTAAAGAAAAAAAATTTTGATAAAATTTTCTACAGAAAAAAATTTTGACAAAATTTTCTATAGAAAAAAATTTTGACAAAATATTCTATAGAAAAAAATTTTGAAAAAATTTTCTATAGAAATAAAATTTTGAAAGAATTTTCTATAGAAATAAAATTTTGACAAAATTTTCTATAGAAAAAAATTTTGACAAAATTTTCTATAGAAATAAAATTTTGACAAAATTTTCTAAAGAAATAAAATTTTGACAAAATTTTCTATAGAAATAAAATTTTGACAAAATTTTCTATAGAAATAAAATTTTGACAAAATTTTCTATAGAAATAAAATTTTGACAAAATTTTCTAAAGAAAAAAAATTTTGATAAAATTTTCTACAGAAAAAAATTTTGACAAAATTTTCTATAGAAAAAAATTTTGACAAAATATTCTATAGAAAAAAATTTTGAAAAAATTTTCTATAGAAATAAAATTTTGAAAGAATTTTCTATAGAAATAAAATTTTGACAAAATTTTCTATAGAAAAAAATTTTGACAAAATTTTCTATAGAAATAAAATTTTGACAAAATTTTCTAAAGAAATAAAATTTTGACAAAATTTTCTATAGAAATAAAATTTTGACAAAATTTTCTATAGAAATAAAATTTTGACAAAATTTTCTATAGAAATAAAATTTTGACAAAATTTTCTAAAGAAAAAAAATTTTGATAAAATTTTCTACAGAAAAAAATTTTGACAAAATTTTCTATAGAAAAAAATTTTGACAAAATATTCTATAGAAAAAAATTTTGAAAAAATTTTCTATAGAAATAAAATTTTGAAAGAATTTTCTATAGAAATAAAATTTTGACAAAATTTTCTATAGAAAAAAATTTTGACAAAATTTTCTATAGAAATAAAATTTTGACAAAATTTTCTAAAGAAATAAAATTTTGACAAAATTTTCTATAGAAATAAAATTTTGACAAAATTTTCTATAGAAAAAAAGTTTTGACAAAATTTTCTAAAGAACAAAAATTTGACAAAATTTTCTAAAGAAAAAAAATTTTGATAAAATTTTCTACAGAAAAAAATTTTGACAAAATTTTCTATAGAAAAAAATTTTGACAAAATATTCTATAGAAAAAAATTTTGAAAAAATTTTCTATAGAAATAAAATTTTGAAAGAATTTTCTATAGAAATAAAATTTTGACAAAATTTTCTATAGAAAAAAATTTTGACAAAATTTTCTATAGAAATAAAATTTTGACAAAATTTTCTAAAGAAATAAAATTTTGACAAAATTTTCTATAGAAATAAAATTTTGACAAAATTTTCTATAGAAATAAAATTTTGACAAAATTTTCTATAGAAATAAAATTTTGACAAAATTTTCTATAGAAATAAAATTTTGACAAAATTTTCTATAGAAATAAAATTTTGACAAAATTTTCTATAGAAATAAAATTTTGACAAAATTTTCTATAGAAATAAAATTTTGACAAAATTTTCTATAGAAATAAAATTTTGACAAGATTTTCTATAGAAATAAAATTTTGTCAAAATTTTCTATAGAAATAAAATTTTGACAAATTTTCTATAGAAATAAAATTTTGACAAAATTTTCTATCGAAAAAAATTTTGACAAAATTTTCTATCGAAAAAAATTTGACAAAATATTCTATAGAAAAAAATGTTGACAAAATTTTCTATAAAAATAAAATTTTAACAAAATTTTCTATAGAAAAAAAATTTGACAAAATTTTTTATAGAAAACAAATTTGACAAAATTTTCTATAGAAAAAAATTTTGACAAAATTTTCTATAGAAATAAAATTTTGACAAAAATTTTCTATAGAAAAAAAATTTGACAAAATTTTCTATAGAAATAAAATTTTGAAAAAAATTTTCTATAGAAATAAAATTTTGACAAAATTTTCTATAGAAAAAAATTTTGACAAAATTTTCTATAGAAAAAAATGTTGACAAAAGTTTTTCAAAAGAAATGTGAGACAAATCTATTAATGTATGCAGATAGATGGACAGCCAGATACAATCTGGGTATATACATAGTTGATAAATATTTTTTTTTTTTTTGAGGAATTGAAATATGGGATTTTTTCAAAACCGAAATAAACATCGTCAAGCCGTTGATATACAATATTTCCTTTATTAGCAACATTTTCACTAAAAAAATAATATTTCATGGAAGTCAATATAGGGACAACAATAGATGGCCAACAATGAAATAGGAAAGGAAACCCATTGAGCATTGACAATTAAGGAGACAACCAATGGATTGATTATAGCCCACAACTCCAATGCTCCCCCAACGTATTGCACCCGCAACACCTCTTTATTTTCCTACATCAATTTGACTCGATGTTAATATGAAACGGATATGTAAGTGTGGAAATTATTAGACATTTATCAAATGCAAAAAGAAATAAAAAGGAAAAAAAAACTATGAAACGAAGGAAATCAATAGTGCGCGCACAGTGATGGATGATATTGACAAGAAAATGTTTTGTTACCGCTTAATTAATGACTTTCACAACAAGTCGGTCATAATGTGAAACGGATGACAAACCCATTGAGTAACTTCGAGTGTTGAATAAATGGTTTTGCTTAGAGCTCTTAGCTGCAGACAAAAGAAAAATCATACAAAAGTCTTGGATCAAAAACTACCGCCACCGAATGATTGAATGGTGGTGGGAGGATGAGGCCATAAATTAAAGAAATTACGAAATGTTTTCTTATAGTGGGAAAATTGACAAAAATTTTTTTTTTCTTTTTCAAAGATTGAGAGTCGTTAGGGGTATAAGAGGGGATTAATACCAAACCAAAAACTAACTTAAAATTAAAGAATTAAGTTTTTTTTTAAGCCTTTTTTTTCTTTTAAGATTTATACTACCTTGCTTTGAATATTAACCAGCCCAACTGTGTTAATGTTCCCCCACAAGCCTCGTTTATTAGCACAATTCCATCAGTATTCAAAAACTTTTAAACCGTCTTTCATTAAAAATCAAAAGACACTATTAATATGTAAATATGGCATAAACTTGATCAACAACAACAGTCAAAACCTTTTTCAGGTATTTTGCAGACGTTTGCAAAAATTTTAAATACTTTTGTCTTTTTTCTCCCAGACTTCAAACTCTTCAACTTGAGATTTTAATATTTTCAAGTTGTGTTTTGTTTGAGGATTTGGCAACTGTCATCTTTTGCGGTTCTTTGGTCTTTTTTGAGTTTTTTTGTTTACCATTCTTAAAATTTTCGCCGCCGCTCTTGGATTTCGAGGATATGGTGACGGCACTGATGAACTGTCATTATGTCTTTGTGCGCTATGTTGCCTTTAAGTTTTTTTCTTTCTTTTAGAACAGCAAAAACTCTTTTGGGCTAAATACGCATTTAAAGAACAAAGGAACATTTTCTGCTGACTATTTGTACAAATAAAATGCACTTGTTGAGAAATTCTTTTTCGTTTGTTTGTTTATCTTTTATTAAATTTTTGCTACATGAATTTTTATCAAGTGTTTACATGAAGCATGAAAGGCTTTACGATTTTCTGTGATTCACCGCTGAAGGAATAAGAACTGAGAATATTTCTGATATAGTGGAGACATATAAGAGTGACAACACAAGGTTTAGTTAGTACTGGGAAAAAAAGTTGGTCTAGACGGATACATAGGCTATATAATTTTTTTGATATCGGGAGGGGAGCGGACCCTCCCCCTTACCCTTAGAGTACTACCAAAATATAAAAGTGGACCGATCGGGACAATATGGGATTTAAATGAAAGGTATTCAGGAGTAGAGTACCAATTTCATAATAAAAGTTGGATCCAAGTACCTGGGGGCCGCCCCAGCCCAAAATCACTTAAAATAGGTTTTTTTTTAACGATCATGGCAATATGGAACTCAAATGAAAGGTATTCGGGAGTAGATAACGAATATGGTCAGGAAGGAGGAAAGGGGCTTTATAATTTACTAGCTAACCCGGGCCCGCTCCGCTGCGCCTTCTTTTACTTTATATGGAACAAAAGTTTCCTTGGAATATTTATTTTCGACTATTAAAGAGCTTTTAGTGAAATACCATGCTGCGAATCTAGTATATCGCTTGACTAATTGTTTAACAATATAAGTGCCTTTATTTGAATCCCATATGGTGTTTATTGGTATACGAATTTATGTTTGGATTTAAGGTGTATTCCATTCTTAAAATACTTTATTTCAGCCCCATATTCTCACGATGTCTGATTTAGGGGTGTTTCCGGGGGTGAGGTGGTCCCGCCGACGCTGGCCCTGAAAATAATATCAGCATCGTGCTCTTCTCTCAAATAGCATTTATATCAACCCCATATTGCCATTGGCCAAAGGGGTCCTATCGAATGAGGCGTTCCCCAAACACTTGGCCACAAAATTGGTTACCAAATTCGTTTTCTTATCTCAAACACCCATTATTTGAGCCACATATTGGTATGGTCGGTAAATTTGTACTCTTTGGGGAGTGTTTTGGGAAAGGGGTAGACCCCCAGACCCCCAATTGATTCCGAAAGTGGGTATTAATTTCATGCTATACTCCCCAATACCTTTCATTTGAGCCCCACAAGGACATGGTCTGTAAATATGCCCGATTTAGGGGAGTGGGGTGGTCCCCCAAACACTTAGCCCTGAAATTATATCAGCATTGTGCTCTACTCTCAAATATCATTTATTTGAACCCCAAATTGCCATTGGCTTAAAAATAGGACATCAAATTAGTTTTTTAATCTCAAACACGTTTCATTCAAACTCCTTACTGCAAAAGTCAGCAGTATGTCCGGTTCGGAGTATGGGCCCTAAAAACTATCACTATCGAACTCCATTTTCTTTAAGACCCAACTTATCATGGTGGGCAAATATTACGTCCTAGTTGGGTGTTGTTGTGGGGGTGGGGCGTTGTCTTGACAGTTTATCCCGAATGTTGATATCAGATACATAGTCAACTCCCAAATACCTTTCATTTGAGCCCCATATTTCTATAGTCAGCAAATATGACCGGTTATCTCGGTGGCCCGGCACCCAAAGCAGGGCATTTTGAACTTTTCAGCCATTTCTGAATTCTGAAACATGTTTCCCAGAGATTTAATGGCTGCCTGGATATCTGAGAAGATATTTGTGTCAATGGATGTTATGACCCTTTAGCCATTCCACCACATCCTTCATTGCAAGGATCTCCGCTAGATACACCCTATGGTGGTCTGGTAACCTTTTCGATATGATCAGTCCTATTTCTTCAGAGTACACCTCAAAGCCCACCTGGTCGTCTAGTTTGGATTCATCTGTATTGAAGTCTTTGTAACTTCTATTGACAGGGAACCATATTCCAAATAGTTCGGTCAGAAATAGTAGTCCATTACATTTTATTAAAAAATGGCTCAAGAAATTGAAATACTTAATTCTTGGAACATTGCACAAAAAAAAAAAAAACAGTGTCCGTAGCCGCCACATGACCAAAGAGAATGTTTCCTTAACCTCCCAGCAGTGGTCGCAGTAATTTTTCTAACCAAAATTTCCAGAGGCATTAGCTAAGCTTAAGTTGAAAAAAGGTTGCGAATATTAATGCGCCCCATGCCACTGTGGACATACACCTAGCGCTTGTTGTGCGCTCTAAATACTAAAAGGTAACCTCGAAAAAGAAAATCTAAGCTAGGAATTTCGTGCCACTAAATCCTTAATTGTTTTCCATACCACACCCCTAAGTACCGATGTCTGTTGAGTGCGAAAGCCGGGCAATGACATAGGAAATGTACCAACGTCTCATCATCTTCTCCGAATGCCCTACACATGCTATCACTTGCCGCACTGATTTTGCATAAGTGAGCATAGTCCTATGTGTCCCGTTATCATACCGAAAGCTATACTGACCTCCTTCTTGCTTCCTTTCAGTAATAGCCTCGTCTTCTCACCATCTGAATCTCCCCACAGGATTTTCGCCGTCCTACCGATCGTTTCGTTGTTCCACAGAGTTGCATGCGTACCAGAAATCTGGATCCACCATGCCAGCCAAAGTGTTTTCGACAACCACATACCCTTGTAAATCTTTTATTAAGTCTTTGCTATGCTGTTTTTTCGAACAGAAATGAATTTAAATGGTCTTGAGCTGGAATATGCTCGAAAAATCATGAAAGGATTTTAAAGATAAAAACTAGTTAGCAAGGGCAAAAGTCGGACGGTGCCGACTGTATAATACCCTACAGCTACCCAATAGCTACCATGTGGGAGCTTTATATCCAATTCTGAATCGATTTTGATGGACCTCGGCGGATGTTTTCAGATGGGTTATTAAACAATCCCTATGAAATTTCGAGCAAATATCTTCAAACTGTTATAACTACGGTTGACAAATGACAACATTATTGCAAATTACCCAAAATCCGATGAACATATATATGGGAGCAATATCTAAATCTGAAGCGATTTCGAGCAAACTTCTCTGATATTGTAGAAGTCGTCGAAGAAAATGTTGTGCAAAATTTTGTCAAGGTTGGTAAATAAATGCGCTTGCAGTGGCTCTTGGAGTGAAACTCGGGCGATATACATATATGACAGCTATATCTAAATCTAGGCCGATTTCTATGAAATTCACCAGAAATGTCGAAGGTCATAAGAAAATCCTTGCATCCAAATTTCGAGAGAATCGGTTAACAAATGAGCATTATATTGCAATATTTCTCAATATCGGACAAACATATATATGGGAGCTATATCTAAATCTGAATCGATTTGGAGCAAACTTCTCGGATATTGTGGTAGTCACCGAGGAAAGCGATGTTCAAAATTTTGACAAAATTGGTCAATAAATGCGCTTGCAGTGACTCTAGAAGTCAAAATCGGGCGATATATACATATGATAGCTATATCTGAATCTGAACCGATTTCCATGAAATTCACCAGTAATGGTGAAAGTCAAGAGAAAATTCATCCTGCCAAATTTCGAGAAAATCGATTAAGAAATGAGCACTTTATTGCAATATTTCTCAAAATCGGATGAACATATATGGGTTGCCCAAAAAGTAATTGCGGATTTTTTAAAAGAAAGTAAATGCATTTTGAATAAAACTTAGAATGAACTTTAATCAAATATACTTTACACTTTTTTTCTAAAGCATTTCACTAGCTGTGAAAAAATTTGTCAACGTCGACTATATGAAAAATCCGCAATTATTTTTTGGGCAACCCAATATATATGGGAGCTCAGGGACGTAGCCAGGATTTTAATTTTTTTTTTTAGGTGGGGGAGGTGTGCACCCCTCATTTTTTCAAAATCAAAAATTGACAATTTTTTTTTTGTTGAAAATTGTGGTCGCTTTTGTCAAAGAGCTGAAGTCAGAGCTGAATTTTTATAGACAGAATCTCATCTTTCAAACTAAGTGTGGTTGCAAATGCAAATTTTGCCCTTGAACATTCCACTAAGGAACAGGGGCAAACTTCTCACATATCAATGAGTGCAGTCCGATTCATGTTTAAGCTCAATGATAAGGGGCCTCCTCTTTATAGCCAAGTCCGAACGGCGTGTCGCAGTGCGACACCCATTTTGGAGAGAAGTTTTACATGACATAGTACCCCACAAATGTTGCCAGCATTAGGAGGGGAAAACCACCGCTGAAAATTTGTTCTGATGGTGTCACCAGGATTCGAAGCCAGGCGTTCAGCGTCATAGGCGGACATGCAAACCTCTGCGCTACGGTGGCCTTCATGTTTAAGCTCAATGATAAGGGGGCTCTCCTTTTTATAGCCGAGTCCAAAAGGCATGCCGCAGTGCGATACCTCTTTGGAGAGAAGTTTTACATGACATATTACCTCACAAATGTTGCCAGCATTAGGAGGGGAAAACCACCGCTGAAAATTTGTTCTGATGTTGTCACCAGGATTCGAACCCAGGCGTTCAGCGTCATAGCAGTCATGCTAACCTCTGCACTACGGTGGCCTCCTAAGTGTGGTTGTCTTTGCGAATATCTTTGGCAAGTTGTATTAATGGCTTCGAACGCCAGTCAACGGCAACGGCTCTTGCTGCTGTTCCATGTGCCCAGGTTCGAATCCCACCCATTCGAATCCCTGATCATTGAGCTCGTCTCGAAAGTAAAACAAAACGAAAAATTATGAAATCAAATGATCATCGTCTTAAAAGGTAAAAATAAAATTTCGGCAGAGTCCGGCCGGGATCTGAACCTGGCCGCACGAAGCAGCAGCGAGAGTCGTTGACGTTGTCTAGCTTTAGAAGCCATTAATACAACTTGCCAAAGATATTCGCAAAGACAACCACACTTAGGAGGCCACCGTAGTGCAGAGGTTAGCATGTCCGCCTATGACGCTGAACGCCTGGGTTCGAATCCTGGTGACACCATCAGAACAAATTTTCAGCGGTGGTTTTCCTCTCCTAATGCTGGCAGCATTTGTGAGGTACTATGTCATGTTAAACTTCTCTCCAAAGAGTTCCAAAAGATATTTGCACTATGTTGGCATTTAGTGACTTTATGACCAAATGGCACCGCCGATGAGCACAAATAACATGTGTATGCCATGGAAGCTAAGTAGTCGTAAAGCAAAAAAAAGTCTATCTATCACTACAAAGAAAATACATGCGGTGGAAAAGAACAGCTAGTGTGAAAAGTGTCAGACTTGTTTTAGTGTCGTGCTTACATCGTAGATACGTTTTCGCTGTACATATAGGTACGACCTACCAGTGTATGGCCCTTAAAGTCCCCACAACTAATATGGCCGATGGGTTGCTCTCACCAAATGACGAAAAACCTGCGACCTGTACTTAGTACACAAGTTAACATGGACAGACAGACAGACGGACATATTTAAATCGAATCAGAAAATGATTCTGAGTCGATCGGTATACTTATCAATGGGCCTAGCTCTCTTCTTATAGGGTGTTGCAAACAAATGCACAAAGTTATAATACCCTGTACCACAGTAGAGGTGTAGGGTATAATATAGGTTTGCCCAAAAAGTAATTGCGGATTTTTCATAAAGTCGGCGTTGACAAATTTTTTCACAGCTTGTGACTCTGTAATTGCATTCTTTCTTCTGTCAGTTATCAGCTGTTACTTTTAGCTCGCTTTAGAAAAAAAAAGTGTAAAAAAAGTATATTTGATTAAAGTTCATTCTATGATTCATTAAAAATGCATTTACTTTCTTTTAAAAAATCCGCAATTACTTTTTGGGCAACCCAATAAAAAAGCTTAAACAGGCAAACAATTTTGTTTTTGTTTTGTTTTTCTATGCTAATAGTTACGTAGCCTAGTGTAATTCGCATAGCTTTAAAATTTATTTCGTTTTCCTTACTCCATGAGTTAATTTGATGCTGAATCACTTAAAATACGACTTTGTACAAAACTCCCAGCCAAAGTCAGAGAAAACTAATTTTTTTTAAAAACCAAATCAAATTAATTAATTGGCTATGGCCTGTTTGCACGTACATACATAAGCCGACGCAACACAAAACAAAATATTCATATTAAAGACCAAAAAGACCAGCCAACAGCTTTATAATTCGAAAGTATGGGCCAAGTTGGTGTTTTCACCAGATGTTACATAAACCTCAAAGAAATGCAACAAAAATCGAAAATAAAACTCATTATTCATTGATGGCCAACAATGAGACTCCAAACCTAGGTCCACCCAAAAAAAAAAAAAAACAGAGTTTTTGAAAAAATACCAAACAAAATGAAACTAAATATTGGGTTGCCCAAAAAGTAATTGCGGATTTTTTAAAAGAAAGTAAATGCATTTTTAATAAAACTTAGAATGAACTTTAATCAAATATACTTTTTTTACACTTTTTTTCTAAAGCAGCTGATAACTGGCAGAAGAAAGAATGCAATTACAGAGTCACAAGCTGTGAAAAAATTTGTCAACGCCGACTATATGAAAAATCCGCAATTACTTTTTGGGCAACTCAATATATGGCAGCTATATCTCAATCTGAACCGATTTCCATGAAACTCACCAGTAATGTCAAAAGTCAAGAGAAAATTCATTCTAAGTTTTATTAAAAATGCATTTACTTTCTTTTAAAAAATCCGCAATTACTTTTTGGGCAATCCAATAGTTTTACTTTTTCTTTAATCTTTTTTTTTTTGTTATCTATTTTTGGTGCCTATAAATTCCACTGTTAGGCCTTGCGCACAACCAAGAAACAAAAAAAAAACACAAAAAAAAGGTAGGTATTCAAATTAGTTTGTATCACAATTTCAAAATTGCCACAATTCCCACACATAGTGTACCATACAATCGCATCATCATCATCATCGTCTCTAGCATTGTCTCTAACATGAAAATTAAAGCAGAAAAATATGCATGCGGAATAAAGCCCACCCAAAAATAAAGTAGACCCAATACACAGAAACTGTTCAGAAACCTATAGAAAATCCCTGAAAAAAAACGCAGCTACAAAGTATAAAATTTTTGTAATCAATTGAAATTCACATGACTTGGTGGGGTATTAAAGTTTCTCAAAAAAAAACCAAATTTTATGCACAACAAATATTAGTAGACAAATAAGAGCCAAATCATTGTCATCATCATCATCATCATGAACATAGGCAACGCATAGCTATGGCCAAGCCAAAACATCAGCGTCATCCATATCAAATTCACACCACATGTCGTTCAGTTTTTATTTTTCTCCGTGCTGTGATATCATCTATTTTTTGTTTTGCTATGAAAAAAGTGTCAAACGTTTTGCATTTTGTTTTTTTTTTTTTTTGCTATTTAAGAGGAATTATTTTGTATATCACCTAAATGTCTGTCTAAAAATGTCATTTTTTGTTCGAATATGACAACATTATTAGGTTGACGCGCCTTTAGTTATGATCAAGAAAGACGGAAAAGATATGATCAATCAACTCTCAGCAGTAACAACACCCACCCCACATATCTACATACCACAATGGAGGGGGCACAACAAAGGGTATACGCAATACGCCAAGGTGGTTATCATATGAATTCAGTAGAAAGAAATATCAATTTTGCATTGAATGAATACCACAAGAAACAGACACTTGTCCCCCAAGCCAGAGTAACAGGTAATGCATTCTTTGTCTCTTTCTCTCCATGTCTTTCTCTCACTCCCACAAAATATATTTCATTTGTTTTGTTTGTTATAAAGCCCAGCAAAAGTTATTGAAGGCTATGACTAAAGAGAAACGAAAGACTTAAGACACAAACCTGCTGCATAGCAAAAATTTCTTATCTTAATGGCTTGGCATTTGATAATTGAATAAGAATAATTCTGAAATTCAGTTTGCGGATGTCTAAACAATTCTTAAAATTATGTGTACCATATAAATGAGCTAAAAAGCTTAAACGTCTCATATTCCAAATAATCGATTTATGGCGAAATAATCTAGATGTCATTAATTTCTTAATTTCTTTAGTGTGGATGTTATCACTGAATCATTTAGCAAATTTGAAGATAAATGTGTGGGTAGGTAAGGTTATGTTAGTTTGAAAAGAGGCTGTTAATCCGCCCCATGCCACTATGGACTTAGACCTAAACCAGTAATCGGCATTTTGTAAGCTCTAAAAAATAAAAAAAGTTACCTCGAAAAAAACAATTTTAAGTTAGGAATTTCGCTCCCCTAAATTGGTTCATGTCTGGCATCGTGTCCCCAGCTAAGTACCGGTGTCTGTTAGACGCGAAAGCCAGGCAATGAGATAGGAAATGCTCCCCATCCCCCCATATGTCCTTCACATGCTATCACTTGCCGATACCGATTTTGCATAAGAGAGCTCATAGTCCTATGTGTCCCGTTATGATACCAAAAGCTATACTGACCTCCTTCTTACTTGCTGTCGGTAATACCCTAGTCGTCTGACGATCCGAATCACCCCATAGGATTTTCGTCGTTCTACCGTCTCTTTTGCTGTTCCACAGTGTTATGTTTGTCGCCCACCCCCCTAAAACGGACCGGGTCAATCAGAAAAGCTTCGGGTGAAAAAAATTTATCGACGGAAGTTCTCTGGCCTTCACTGCCAAATCATCTGCCCTTTCATTTCCCCATACTTCGTTATGGCCCGGCACACAAACTATGCGGATTATGCCATCCTCAGAGAATGCGTTAATCTATTGGGTTGCCCAAAAAGTAGTTGCGGATTTTTTAAAAGAAAGTAAATGCATTTTTGAATGAACTTTAATCAAATATACTTTTTTATACTTTATAGTAACAGCTGATAACTCACAGAAGAAAGAATGCAATTACAGAGTCACAAGCTGTGAAAAAAATTGTCAACGCCGACTATATGAAAAATCCGCAATTTCTTTTTGGGAAACCCAATACAATACTTCTCACACTGCAAGACTATTCGTGAACTTACCATCCCGCCCTGGTTGTTATTGCCCTTGTGGCCTGTTTACTGTCCGAAAGAAAGAAGATGTTCATACGCGACGGCCTCGTGTAAGTATCACACCACCTCACGCATTCCGAGATCGCCCGTATTTCCACCTACAGGAGCGTACTATGGTCAGACAAACTAAAACAGATCTCAGTCCCTGGGCTCTCAATGTAGAAATCCAGGCCCACTCTCTCACTTGCCTCCTGCCAGCCTTTCGGAGTAATGGCAAGTCCTAGGCACACTGTAAAAATAGTGGTCAAATGAAGTGTAGCCTGCCTCCTTCTGTGGTAACGCCTGAAATATTCCATCAGGTCTGGGTGACTTAAAGGGATTGAAGCTCCTCAAGGCTTCCTTGACCATAAATTCCGTTATGATAAACCTTCCATCAAGCTCCATATTCCGGTGGCTCCATGAGTCCCGTCATATCCTGTGGAAAATGGGCAAATGGAAAATGGGAAAATGGCTCATCAAAAGCTTCATCGTGCCCCCACCGTTGTCTCGGCTCTCACTCCCATGTCTTCTACTAAAGTTTCAGTTTGGACATGGGGTTTTGAAAGAAACATTTTCATCTTGGCGGCTTCGTAAAAACTTCCAGGAGGTACGTTTTGGTAATCTTATTGTATTCCTTGAGCCATGTGTAATACATATCCCAATATATTGGGTTGCCCAAAAAGTAATTGCGGATTTTTAAAAGAAAGTAAATGCATTTTTAATAAAACTTAGAATGAACTTTAATCAAATATACTTTTTTTACACTTTTTTTCTAAAGCAAACTAAAAGTAACAGCTGATAACTGACAGAAGAAAGAATGCAATTACAGAGTAACAAGCTGTGAAAAAATTTGTCAACGCCGACTATATGAAAAATCCGCAATTACTTTTTGGGCAATCCAATACATTCGCTTTTTTATGAAGTGCGAAGTCTGTGGAACTCTTTCCCAATGTTGCGAATCTCCCGGTTATCCAGGGTTTTTCTTGGGCTGATTTCCTTTCTCGAAGAGGACAACTATCTTCGAAAGACTCCACTAGTGCAGTCGTAATCCTGTTGACATTATCGTCAATGTCTTCTATGCTGGGGCAAACTAAATTATCTTGGCCAAGTCTTCTTCCGAATTTTGGCCAATTGGTTTTCAACTTGTTACGGAAGCTAATCGGATTCTGCGCTGGCCGTGCTGCTCTAAACCTAATGTAGCGATAGTCTGAGAAGGAATACTCCATGGAAACCCTCCAATCCTGAACCTCATCGATTAGATTTTCCGAAGACGTTGTCACATCTAAAACCTCCTCCCTAATTCTATTAACAAAGGTGATGGTGTTACCAATATTAAGTGTTATCAGGTCGTTAGTATTTAAGAATTCTGCCCGGGCTTAGCCGAGTTTATTAATGTTGGTACAACCCCCTGAAATGTGGTGAGAATTCTTATCGCACCCTATTAATACTTCATTTTCTGTCTGGTTTGCTTTCCTCACCAGCCGTTGGCGGTGTCGGAGAGTCCAAAGGCAGATGAAGTGATGCCAGGTATGCTCCACCGTCTCCCTGTCGCATCACTGTTGTTTAAATTTTTATGACAAATAACGCAGATTCTCGGCCGAGTACCAGAGCTTGCATAAAATAATTGGTAGTTGATTTAGTTCAGTCCAGAAACTTTGTTCCGGGCTGTCCTCGGCTCCTGAATTAAGGCAATATGAATTTTGCCCTTGCTGATTTTCTCCAGTAGAGCGTGAGAAGTTGTCTTGCTCCGGCGGAGATTTATCTGGATGACATCAATCATTGGCTCTCCATTAGATGGGCTTCTTGAGAGTGGATGATAGTCTCATTGTCTGCTCCCTGTTCTATAGGTTGCATTGAGTTTCCCGTCTCTGCACTGCCTGATGTCGGTAAAGGCAGTGCAGTGAGAAAAGTGAGAAAGAGAAAGGTAAAGGCTTCATCATCAGGTTCCTGTTCGTTAGGCTGTCCCTGCACTGCCTGATGTTCCAATATTAGGATCTTTGTCTATACTAGTCTTCCAAATCTTGAGTAAATGGTCTTCTTCGTCGGCTCCCTGTGCGTTAGGCGGCATTGAATTCTCTGTCACTGCACTGGCTGATGTTTCAGCATTAGGACCTCAATCCATCCTAGTCTTCCTTATCTCGAGAGAGTCGTTGACGGTTTCGTCGTCGGGTTCCCGTTCGTTAGACTGTGTTGGGTCTCTCGCCTCTGCACTGCCTGATGTTTTATTATTAGGATCTTTGCTTATTCTAGTCTTCCCAATATTGAGACAGTCGCCAGCCCCCTGTCCGTTAGGCGTTATTGAGTGTCCCGCCACCTGATGCACCACCCGATGGCTCAATATGAGGATATTTGCCTATCCTTGTCTTCCCATGCTTGAAAAAGACGGCCATGGCCCCGTAGTACGCCATATCTTTAGTCTAAGCCAAACTTGTCACGGAGACTTGATCAATGCCCACCACAAGGAAACGAAAACCTCCCATTTCTCCACGGCAAACTCATGTTATTGCTTGGTTAAGACTTCCATCATGCGTTTCGTCGCGATTTCGCCGCTCACATCCTTGACCGTCGCCTTTGGCCTCGTAGTACGCCATGCGTTTAGTCTTAGCCAAACTTGTCACGGAGACTTGATCAATGCCCACCACAAGGAGAGTTCCCTGCTCCTTCTTCTTCCTGTGGAAAACCCTCCATTTCTCCACGGCCAACTCTTATCATTGCTTGGTTAAGACTTCCATCATGTGTTTCGTCGCGATTTCGCCGCTCACATCCTTGACCGTCGCCTTTGGCCTCGTTGTACGCCATGTCTTTAGTCTTAGCCAAAATTGTCACGGAGACTTGTAAAATGCCCACCACAAGGAGAGTTCCCTTCTCCTTCTCCTCCCTGTGGAAAACCTCTCATTTCTCCACAGCCAACTCTTATCAATGCTTGGTTAAACTTCCATCATGCGTTTCGTCGCGATTTCACCGCCCACATCCTTGACCGTCGCCTTTGTGAGCTGTGGGATGTCCATCTCTCTCACAAGGTGTGGATACTTCCAACGAGTTTTTAGACAGTATCAATACATTCCGTAGATGCAAAGTGCGGTGTTTAGATGTCCCCTCTATACTCACAGCTCATAATTAGTATGGGTGCACGCTCTTCAGAGTTCAATACATGTTCCATAACCCGATAGTTTACCAAATGCCTCACTTTAGACCGACGATTTGGTGGAATTTTACCGGATGCACAGCCAATACCGATGACTGCATAAGTCATCTTATCTCTGTTGTGTATCCTTGCCACTCCGGCGTAAGAAGGCGGTTTCTTACCTTTTTCAGCGACCATCTTCCCATTCTGTAATGGCTGTGGCATCCCTTTGGAAGTCATAGTCCTCCATGAAGACTCAGGGGCCATGCGCGCTCCCTTCTTTGCTTTTCCGACTTTGTTTCCCTCCACAGGACACTGTTTGGTGTCTCCATTGCAGGGGGCCTGGCTTGGTCTTCCCAGATTACTTAAAAGTGGGGACCTCTTATTTGGCATTTTAGCAAAGTTATACTCTTCGGGAGAACTGATTCTCTTTGCAGCTTCCATAGAAGTGCTTAAAATGTCAGATCTATCCCTTCTAGCATTCTGCAATTTTGCCCGATTGCACTGCCGGTACATACTTCTCCCTCTCCTTCGTCGTCCCCCGTATCGATTTACCGGTCTGCTTGTGTGAGCTTAGCAAAACCTATCGCTCACCTCTGCCGTGGGTGGTTAACAGTTTTGATTTTTGATAGGAAGAAGAAATTAGTAATGCAGACTTTAAATGAAAGTTTAAGGGGCCTACTTTGTATAGCCGAATCCGAACAAAGTGCCACAAGGCAACACCTCCTATTTTCTATTCAATGCAAATGCAAATTTTGCCCTTGAACATTTCCCTAAGGAACAGGGGCAAACTTTTCACATATCAATGAGTGCAGTCCGATTTAAGTTTTAAGCTCAATGATAAGGGGCCTGTTTTTTATAGCCGAATCTGAACGGCGTGCCGCAGTGCGACACCCATTTTGGAGAGAAGTTTTATATGGCATAGTAGCTCACAAATGTGGCCAGCATTAGGAGGGGAAAACCACCGCTGAACATTTTTTCTAATAGTCTCACCAGGATTCGAACCCAGGCGTTCAGCGTCATAGGTGAACTTGCTAACCTCTGCGCTCCGGTGGCCTCCTGCTATGCAGGGAATCGTATTACACAAATGTCGCCAGCATTGGGAGAGGAAAACTACCATTGGACATTTTTTATGTTCTCGCCAGGGTTCAAATGTAGGCCTTGAGCGCCATAGGCGGACATTCTTCGCCACTGTGGCCTCCACGAAACATTAGCTGGTCGTTTTCAGGGAACCTATCCAAGATGGGGTGGAGTTTCTCTCCGCTTTCTCCAGAGGCCGCTCTGATCAGAAACTGGAAACTGCAGGTAACCTAAGCTGTGCGTTTTCGCGGGACCTGTCCAAGATGTGGTCTTCTGAATTAGGGTCTTGACCCTATAAAAGGCGCATTTATTACCCGATTTTGCTGAAATTTAAAACAGGCAGTAATACTAGACTCCTCAACATCTGTATGGAATAGTCTACATCGCATCATATTTGGTTGTATTGGGTTACCCAAAAAGTAATTGCGGTTTTTTCATATAGTCGGCGTTGACAAATTTTTTCACAGCTTGTGACTCTGTAATTGCATTCTTTCTTCTGTCAGTTATCAGCTGTTACTTTTAGCTTGCTTTAGAAAAAAAGTGTAAAAAAAGTGTATTTGATTAAAGTTCATTCTAAGTTTTATTAAAAATGCATTTTCTTTCTTTTAAAAAATCCGCAATTACTTTTTGGGCAACCCAATACTAACTGAGGCAATCTTAGGGTCAGGGTTGCCATAACCCTTTTATAAACATGCTATCAATGGCGCAAATTCCATTTATTGAGTTGTTTTTTTAACCTGGGCACTTGCAAGGTTTGCTGGGTTAGGCAATTACACATGCCCAACTGATTGACGTAAAATAGGCAACCGGTTAAAAGAAGAAGAATTTTACCTATAATTTGCATATGTCTTTTCGTTATTTTTTCGAAAGGTAAATTTCAAAACAAAGGGGAATACAAGACAGCTAAAACAAAAACTTGAAGTACCAGACGCGTACTATTTGCTCATCCAGCATTTGTTTTTTTTTTTTGTTGGTCTTCCAATATTGACAACAACGTTTTGGCACAGTAAGCAATGCCACAAACATGGTAAAAATGTAGTCAAAGACAAGACAACACATGGACAAACTTTTACATTTACATGGTGGCCAAAAAAAACTCTTACATACAACACTCCATGTGCCGTATGTTGCCCTCCCTTGCCGTGATTTGGGTCAAAATTCACTTGCTGTTAAAACGATGGAGAAGGCAACAAACCCCAAGACAAATAAACGGCAGTGCGTTTTTGCCAGCCACTTAACATGGGTGTTTACTCCCATGACGCTTTTTTTTCAATTTTCTGCTTTTGGCCCCCTTGGATTTAAGCAAAGCGCACCCGATGTTTATTATGCAACAAGCGTCGTCTTTATTTTTCTTCACTTGATTGAGTCCAACACGTTGTTGACTCTTCTTTTGAGCTTCTTCTTCTTCTTATTTTACTTGTATTAAGGCAAAAATTTCTTAAAAATTATTCACAGCCAGGAAGCCAAGAAGGAGGGACGGCAAGAAAATAAAGCAAAGCTCACACTCAAATGCATGTCAACAGACATTCCGACATAAGTACCAGCCCCAGCTATTGCCTGGCCCCACTCCCATCACCTAATGGTTGAATGGTGTGGTGATAAATAAATATTGAAACCACAAAATATTATGCGGTTGTGGCTTATACCGGATTGTGTGACACTTTTTTTTTTTTGATCCACCTTACGGTTTAAGGCCATTAGTCTATATTTACAGGTGATTTGGTGAAAAAGTGAAGAAGAGTGAAGATAAAAACAAAGCATGGCTAAGCAGCAAAATGTAAATAGCTATACAGTAGCATGAGCATTAGGGTAAAACGGTTTAATGGTAATTTTGACAGATGGTAGAGTTTAAGCCCCGGTGAAACCAGGGTACAAAATTTTTTGATATCCGAAGGGGGAGCGGACCCTCCCCCATACCCCAATTTTCAAAAACGGCACCTCCATACTGATTTATGATTTATGGTACCTCAAAAATAAGAAAGCGCTATAAAATTTTTGGGTCAAATAACCTGGGGGGACGCCCCATCCTAAAACCCACCCGGACGGACATGTTTACCGATTGGGACAATATGGGTATCAAATGAAAGGTATTTTAAAGTAGAGTACAAATTTGACATAGAAATGTATTCCTTGGTTTTAGTCCTTGGTATCTAAGGAACTGAAATCTGATATCTGTTTTAAGGCTAAGTGTTTCAGGGACGCCTCACCTAAACAACACACATTATACCGACTGTAGGAATATTTAAATCAAATGTGATTTTTGTAAGTAGAGTATGAATCTGATATCCACTTCCGGGGCAAAGGGTTTGGCTACTCAAATCCAACAACAAAATCAAGAGAATAAAATAGATCTTACATCGAAACTATATTGGGCGGAATACCCCCTTACCTTATTTTCAAAAACACCAGATCTGGCAGATGGGTGGACCAATCTAAAATTTAGTTTGTTTATAAGAACTCAAAAACCGAAATTTGGAATCCTCATTTAGGGTGGATACCTAGGTAGGCCGCGCCACCTCCAAAGCCCGCCAAATGGAAATACGAGCCAATAATGACAATATGGGGCTCAAATTAAAGATATTTAGGAGTTTAGCATCAATATGATATCCAAATTGGGGCAAAAAATCTGAAAGGTCGTACCAGTACCCCCAAACCCCCAATCAGATAAAATAAGAGAATAAAAGAAGAAGCAGCGGAGCGGGCGCTGCTCAGCTAGTCTTATACAAAAAAAAAACAATTTGTGTTTGTTTTTTGGTTTGTCTGTTCCGTATAGACTCAAAAACGCCTGAACCGATTTTCTTGAAATTTTCATTTCCCGTGGTGAAAACAGGGTGCTAAATTTTTTTGATATCAGAAGGGGGCGGACCCTCCCCCTTACCCTTATTTTCAGAAACGTCCAGATCTCTGAGATGGGTGGTGCGATTTAAGCGAAATTTTTTGTGCTCTCTTAAAATAACCCAAAAAAAAAAAAACATTTTGTGTCCGAATATCGGATGGGATACCTAGAGGGGACGCCCCACCCCAAAACCTACCACACATATATAAAGACCAATCACGACAATATGGGACTCAAATGAAAAATATTTAAGAGTAGAATACGACTCTGTTACCCAAAAATGGGGCCAATTGTTTGGGGGATCACTCCAACCCCCAAAACACCCCTAAATCGGACATATAGGGTTGCCCAAAAAGTAATTGCGGATTTTTCATATAGTCGGCGTTGACAAATTTTTTCACAGTTTGTAACTCTGTAACTGCATTCTTTTTTCTGTCAGTTATCAGCTGCTAATTTTAGCTTGCTTTAGAAAAAAAGTGTAAAAAAAGTATATTTGATTAAAGTTCATTCTAAGTTTTATTAAAAATGCATTTACTTTCTTTTAAAAAATCCGCAATTACTTTTTGGGCAACCCAATATTTACCGACCACGGCAATATGGAACTCAATTGAAAGGTATTTACGAGTAGACCAGGTGTTGGGGGGGGGGGGGCCCCTTCCTAAAAACACCCCCAAACAGGACTTATTTACTGACCATCGCAATATAGGGCCCAAATAGAAGGTATTTGAGTGTAGAATACGAATATGATATCCAAATGTGGAACCAAGTGTTTTGGGGGCCGCCCCTCCCGAAAAACACCCCCAAAAAGTAAAAATTTACGAGTATAGCAATATGGAGCTCAAATGAAAGGTCTATGGGAGTAAATTACGAATCTGATATCAATATTCGGGAAAAACTTCTATGCGGCCAACACACCACCCAAATAGGAAGTATTTGCTGACCATTGCAATATGGGGCTCAAATAAAAGGTACTTTAGAGTAGAATACGAAGTTGATATATATTTTCAGAGAAAGTCACTCAATGGTCGCCCCATCCCCGAAAGCACCCCCCAAACCGGACTTGTTGGGCGACTATGCAAATATGGGGCGCAAATGAAAGGTATTTTGGAGTAGACCACGAATCTGATATCAACATTCGGGACCAAATGTCTAGGGGACGTCCCAACCCCATGACAACCCGCAAATAGGACGTATTTGCTCACCATGGCAATTTGGGTCTTAAAGAGAGTGGAGCTCTCCACAGAGCGGGCATATTTGCTGACTTTTGCAATACGGGGTTTAAAAGAAAGGTATTTGAGTTTAGAAAACGAATTTGATATCCAACTTTGAGCCCAATGGCAATATGCGGTTCAAATAAATGATATTTGAAAGTAGAGCACGATGCTGATTTATTTTCAGGGCTTTGAGTTTGGGGGACAACCCCACTCCCCAAAACACACCTAAATCGGACATATTTACCGACCAGGTCAATGTGGGACTCAAATGTTTGGGGAGTAGAGCATGAAATTGATACCCATTTTCGGGACCTATTTTCCGGAGTCTACCCCTTCCCAAAAACACCCCACAATTAGCAATCATTTATTAACCATCGTATGGTACTCAAGTAAAGGTATTTGGGAATAGAATACGAATCTGATATCCAAATGTGGGGCCATGTATTTGGGGCACCGCCCCTTCCCCAAGAGTACAAATGAAAGGTATTTGAGATTAGAAAACGAATATGATAACCAATTTTGGGGGCCAAGTGTTTGGGGTACGCCTCATCCCATAAACTTCCCTCTAACCAATGGCAATATGGAGTTAAAATAAATGGTATTTGAGAGAAGAGCACGATGCGGATATTTTTTTCAGGACCAAGTCCCTGGGGACCAACTCCCCCCCCCCCCCAAAAAAAAACACCCATAAATACATATTCACATTTACGGGTCAAGGCAATATGGGACTCAAATGATAGGCATTTGGGAGTAGATCACAAAAAACGTCCCTCAAATGACCCTAAACTCTTTGAGTGAATTCATAAATCAGTAATTACTCCACCTCATATATTTCTATCAAAAGGACACATCCAACTATTACAACAAAACACACTTGCCCAACTGCTAATCTAAACAATCGTTGATTGCCATAAGAGTAAGTTTTTAAGGTAAGCATACGGCAAATCAGGACACAGATACCACACCACTGGTGGACGCGTTTTGATTATCTGTTAGATAATCATTTTCAGCACAATCATGGACTATATCCGTCCGTCTGGCCGTTTGTTCTCATGTAGTTACAATAATTGCAGGAACATATGGTGTGATGTGATCTGTAGGCCGGTCAGATGGACGGATAGGATCCACAATGGTGTTGAAAATGGCTATCTAATCGAAACGCGTCTACCACTAGTGTGGTATATGTGTCCTGATTTGCTGAAAAACATCTTTCTTTCTTGAAGGCTCATTTAAATAATTTCCCCTTTGTGTGCACCATTCGATTGGTGATTCAGTTCGATTAAAACAATCGAATATATGAATTGATGACATGGCTGTCATAAAAGTTGGATAACATTTTCTATGAAAATCAAATTTTGACTAGGTTAGGTAAGAGTGGCAGTCCTTTACAGACTCACTTAGACAATTTTAGGTACATTGTGATACCACAGTAGCAATAGACCAAGGCTTGTGGCGGGAATCGGACCCACTTCCCTGCACGGGTAATCCAAGCAGGCTGCCTACCGGGGCGCCTTAAAATTTTGACAAAATTTTCTGTAATAATCAAATTTCGAAAATTTTTTTTTGCAAAATAATTCTTGTTGAGTTGAATTCTTCTCTGCGGTCTTTCAACAGTCAAATATGCGAATTGCATAGGATGTTGCTTAAGTTTCACAACATTGAGCTGCATAGCCGGGAGCCCCAGCAGTCATATGGATAGAGGCAAAGCTATGGTAGTGAACAGGAGAGTCTAGCCACCTTTCGAAACGGAACGAATACCAATGGCTGCTATGTCCAAGGATCTGTTGATAATGTAATTTCTTTTTAGTAACTTTTCAATATTCAAATCTTTCCGCTCGACATAATTTTCATGGTCATTAAGCTCGATTCCATCTTGGAGAAAAAACAACTAAAATGCTTGTCGCAATTTTCCCCGAAATGTATCTGATTGTGAAATGATTATGATATGTTTCTTAGTTATCATATTCGTCACAAGTCTGGTGTGAGTCAAATACGGAAACAATCATTTCAACGAATTCATTTTTTTTTTAAGAAATAATCTGTCAACATTGTTAGTCACACAAGACCGAAATAAGAGATGCAAGCAGGAATGCCCTTGGCTGGGGTCCACTTGAAGGATTATTTTTGGTGAGTCTAAGTGGTACTCGATGGATACTCTGAAACTAATTCTCAACATTTTTGTTTTGTTTTTTTGTTGGTCCTCACACTTTAAGGTGTAGGTGAGTCGCATGAGGTTATTGCTTTTTAAACATTTCATTTGAAATGGCAGTGCTTACTTTAAAATTGTCTTTGGCGCAAAAAAGATAAGCTTCAAACCGGGTTATTGCCCTTATAATTCCCACTTTCATATACTGAAATGAATAAATCAAATTACAGAAATTATTTAAGAGGTTTTACTTTCATATTTAGAAAAAGAGATATAAAATCTGTATACAAAACAATTGGGCTTAATTTTATATACATTTAGAATAATTGCCAGCTATTGCCAGATAACTTGTCATCTCACTGTTAAAGAGAATTTACGCGTTTTGTTGGTGCTCCTGAAAAAACTTATCCCTTTCCTGTAGCAGTGGTTGGCCTGCCTCCAAAAGACGTTAAATTTTTGCCCCGGAATCTGGAGAACCTCGGTGAACGTTTGTGGGACTTTGCTTTTTACACGGTTCGCCATTTTTCGCAATTTAAAAATTAAAAATTTTGGTAAAATAAAGCCAAACACTGGAAAGAAGAAATTTTTGCTGTTAACCGGTGAGAGCAATATTATTCAGCACTCTGTACAAAACAATAATCAGCTGGTATGTTTGACATTTCTGTTGTGGTGTGTTTCGTATGTGATTTCGATTACCAACACTGAAAAGTGCTGCAAAGTTCTAATTAGCCGTTAACACTTTGAAAGCCAAAAGTCAGGGTTCGAAAAATATCACCGGTAGTGGAGAATATATTTAGAACTATTTTACTAAAAAGGTATGCAAAACACATCCAGTTATCAGCAACCAAAGCGAAAATTGTTAGAAACATCACCAGAGATAAACAACATGGCGAAGAAACCTGTAGGAAATATGGACGTAAGTGATTTGATGGAGTTAATGAAAACTACAATGAATGGACTGTTGGAGGAAAAGCTTGCCAATCTTCCTACAAAACAAGATATAGAAGAAGTAAAAGATGGAGTATTAGCTGCCAAAGCCGAAATTGCACAACTAAAAGCTGAAAATCAAATGTTGAAAGATGAGATAAGCACATTGAGGGTCAAAATGCAGGAAGGTGAAGATAGTTTACGTTGGCTGGAACACCAAATATCGAACTCAAGACTCATTTTCAAAGGAATATCAAACATAAAACCACCGCTAAATGCTGTTATGCAGATATGCACGGAAAGATTGAATATCTCGCCTACAATCACATCAGCCCGCACAATTTTCGAACGAAATGGTACGCAAACCGTAATTGCCGATTTTGGAAATGAGAGTAATGCAATGGAAGTGCTCCGAAATACAAGAAATTTAGCAGGTACATCCATTTCGATAGATCGAGACCTTAATCCAAGAAGGCAGAAGAACAAAGTAGCCATGTTAATGGTCAGAAAGGAAATTTTAAACGAATCTAAAAAGTTTAAAATTATTGTAAGAGAGGACAGAATGAAGATCAATACCAAATGGTTCACCTGGGACAGTCGTAGTAATCTAATGTGTGGACGTGAAAAAGCCGAATCCGTTCTCAAGTCATTGTACGGAGAAGATATACGTACAACTTGCTTTAACAACATTTTTGAGAAAATTAATTCAAAAAACTAAAAACAAGGCGCGCTAAAGATAAAATAAAAATTCCCCATGATAATAAAAACAGCTTTAAACTTAAGATAATCTCCTATAACATCAATGGATTGTCTAATAAATATTTGTATCCACTTTTTTTTACGTATTTAAATGAATTCGATATTATTATTCTATTGGAAACCCATCTTATCATGGAAAATACAAGACAGGCAGAAAAATACTTTCCCGATCATTGTATAAACTGGATAAATGCTACAAGATTAAGCCGATTTGGAAGGGCAATTGGTGGAGTTATGATAGGTGTAAAAAGGTCATTAACAAAATATAACATCAGCTACCACTTTCATAGCACCAATGAAGTACAATGCTTGCATATCAAAACTGCCTACTCCACGCTGCGAATAATACCATTATATCTGAGAAGCGCAAACTGGTCTAATGATTACTCGATTGTTAAGAACTTCGTGGAACAGTCAGATTGCGATAATTACATTCTAATCGGAGACTTAAATATACGTATAGGCAATTTACAGCAAGATATTGCTCCACTATATAGAGAGCTATTTCCTGCTGGAAAAGCAATAAGAAAATCCAAAGATGAGGAAATAAATGCAAAGGGCCGAACATATTTGGAATTCTGCAACGAAAATAATCTGATGATTCTAAATGGGCAAACCAGAGGTGATGAAAATGGGAATCTTACGTTTATTAGTACTGTTGGGGAATCTGTGAATGATATCTGTTCAGTATCTCAATCTTTGTTGAAATATGTGGAAGGCTTTCATGTTGATGAAAAAATATGGTCTGACCATCTACCAATAGTTCTAACATTGGAATTAAACTCGCCGAATAATGCTGAAAAAAAGTTGAAATTATTACCTAAATTGCACTGGAAGGATGCAGATAAATATATTTACCAGAGCAAGCTTAATAGAAATTTGCAAACTATTCTGGAAAACAATGAAAGAATATGTCTAAAAGATTTGACTGGAGTTATAACAGCATCATCAGAAGCGACAATCACGTCAAAATTCACACCAAAGATGAAATGGTTCAATGAAACATGTCATTGGGCCAGAAGAAAGGTTTTTGAAAACTTGCGCAAATTTAGAAAAAATAACAATGAAATACAGAAGCAAAAATACTTAAGCGCAAAAAAGAAGTACAAAGAAGTATGTGAGATGAGCAAACGTAGGTACTTTTGTCTCATTAATGAAAAAATTAACAATATTAAAAATGGCAAAGAATGGTGGAAGCTAGTAAAAGAAATAAATAATCAAGAGCTTAAAATAAGTCATAAAATCTCAGTCGACATGTTAAAAGACTACTTCATACGGCTTTTGAATCCTGAGCAGACTTCATTATCAATACTATATGCCCCAATGCTAGCAACAGACCACTTGTTGGATATGGATATTACAGTGGACGAAGTTAAAGATATGCTACAAAATGTTAAACTGCACAAAGCGCCAGGGGAGGACAGAATTCCGTATGAATTTTTCATACACGCCACTGAAGGGTTTCTATCGGAATTAGCTCGTGGATACAACAAAGTGTATGAAAATGCAGATGTGGAAGATACATTTATAAAGACCATAATATTCCCGATCCACAAAAAAGGTTGTCTTAGTGATGTTTCGAATTATAGAGGAATCTCCTTTATGAACTGCGTTGCTAAAATCTTCATGGGAATCCTCAATGAAAGGCTTATTACCTGGATTGAAACACGAAAGTTACTGCTGGAATATCAGGCTGGATTTCGCAGAAATTATTCAGCCGCAGACAACATTTATAACCTTGCTGCAATAGTTAATATCAAGATGGCAGAAAAAAAGAAAGTATATGCCTTCTTCGTTGACTTCAAGGCTGCATTTGATAATGTCAGTCGAAGTCTACTAATTTATAAACTACATGAACTTGGTATTTCCTATAAATTTGTTAAAATGGTAGAAAGCATTTATAAAAACACAAAATCAGCAGTTTGGGCAGGTGAGGAAATATCTGAATATTTTGATACATTATCGGGCGTGAAACAAGGCTGTCTGTTATCCCCGCTGCTTTTCGCGTTATATCTCAATGACCTCCATGATTTTTTAAAAGGTGGCTTGTATATAGAGGGCTTGAATATAAGATTATTGCTATACGCCGACGATATCGTTATTTTGGCTGAGGATAAACAGATACTTCAACTTATGATAACGAATTTAGAAAAGTATTGCTCTAAATGGAATTTAACGGTCAACATGGCAAAGTCGAAGATAATTGTATTTCGAAAAGGAGGCAGATTAGCCGAACAAGAAAAATGGGTTTTTAAAGGAGAACAAATTGAGATAGTTTCACAATATAACTACCTTGGAGTAATTGTAACGCCACAAATGTCCTTTTTAAAACATATACAAAATCGAAATAGCCAATCGAAGAGTGCCATAAACGTCACATGGAAGAATTTTATAAATAAAGATGAGGTGCCCTTGGCCCAAAAGTGGAACATGTATCAAGCTGTGTGCAGGGCAATCCAATCATATGCTGCGCAAGTGTGGGGCCATTTACATTTTGACGAAGTAGATAAACTACAACGATTTTTTCTAAAACGTGTTCTGAGATTACCTGAATCAACACCAAACTACGCTATTTCAATTGAAACAGGTCTTGATGCTGGCCACATTTATACACTTAAACTGCACTTAAATTATATTTGGAGGACATTGTTTCAATATAACCAAGAAAGGTTACCGTGTCAATTAAGTAAAATAATAATTCGGAAACAGCTATTTTGGGTTAGATCCTTAAATGATTTATTAACCGAACTGGATATGCAGACAATAGAGGAAAATATTTCACCAAATGTCTGGAAATTTATGGAAGCGGCTCTTATAGAACGTGTAGCAACCAATAACAGAACAAAGGATTTGCGTAGAGCACGGCAAAGTAACTCACGTATCTATAAACACTTAGATCTAACACGAGGCACATGTTATTTCAATGGTAATTTCAACAGACAAGAAATCTCCTGGATTTTTAAAGCAAGGTGCGACCTAATTTGTCTTAGTGGAAATCGTTATATATCAGGCACAGATGAAAACAACAACTGTACTATTTGCAATATAAATGAAAAGGAAACACTTCAGCACTTTCTCGGTAACTGTCCAATTCTCAGAGAAATTAGAATACAAATATTTGGTAAACCCCACCTTCAACAACACGAAATCGTATCAATACTAGATGGACATGATGGGGCTGATTGGAAAAAATTAGTGTCTTATCTTATATCGGCGCTTAGATATCGAAAACTTATACTTAATGAATACAATTAAAACAAAACATAACGAAAAAGCCAAACAAACAAGAAACAAGAATATATGCTCTCTTTAACATATAAGTAAATGTACATATTTTTACCGACTGACGACATAATGTCATAGTCGTGAATCCACTTTATTTTTTTGTTTTGCCCAATTGTAATTAAAATTACATTTATATTTAAGAAAATTTTGAATTGTACCAATTATTAAGAAGAAATAAAGTGATACTACTACTTATAAGGTTATAATTGCCAGCACATATTTAATTTAATTAGTTTCTGATCTTTTAAATGTGATCGAACATCTATTGGAACAATCTAAATTATTTATGTTTATCCCTCAATAATTTATTTAAATTTTTCTATGTTTGCTTACACTAACACCCATGCTGTGTTCATGTACCCAGGTTCGAATACCGGCCGAGCTCTGCCGAATTTTTCCATTTTCAAGTTTTTTGCCTGTTAGGGCGAAGATCATTAAATTTTAAAATTTGTGTTTGTTACTCTCTCGAGACGAGCTCAATATTCGGAGATTTTTCTTTGCAAATGAAAAAGGAAATCCAGACATCGCAAACATCACTATGGGACGCATTTCGCAATTTGGTTTAGAATTACTCATCAACCATATTTCGAAGCCATCAATACAAATTCCTATAAATGCACAGAATCATGTGTATACCATGGGAGTAGTGTAATTGTGTAGACAAAAAATCTGTTATTACACAAATACACATGCATTGGGAAAAGTACCGCTAATGAACAGGGTTGTCGAGTGTGGTTAATGTGATATTTATATCATAGAGGAGTTTTCGCAATAAATTCGTACAGCCCTTGAACCCTTCAGTCTTATATGGCTCATGAGGAATTCTAAACCATATTACGAAACGCGTTCCATAGCGGTTGGTGTGTGTTGCGATCTTTGACTTTCTTTTTCCTTTTCCAAAGAAAATCTCCGATCATTGAGCTCGTCTCGAAAGAGAAAAAACAGATATTGATATTCATCGAAATTACGTTCGACAACAAGCAATTGGGTGTTAAGAAAATTTGAATTGAAATTTGGTTTTCATACAAAATTCATCCGATTGTCTTGGGGATATCGAAAACCAAACAACAGTTCTACTTGGTTTTAACTTGGCAAAATCCGGACTTAACTTGTTCTTCCTTCATCATAATTATAGATATAGACCTCCCCGCGGTGTCACCTGAATAGTTACCTTAACAACCGCTAAAGCTTGTGAGCTAAAATGTGCCACGAATTAACCTGTAGAACTATAAAAACATGGGTTGGGACCTCAGGATAGTAGCCCATCACACGGAAAACTTGAAGAGCTTACTTAAAAAAAAAAAAAAAAAACAAAGAACATTAAAAACGGATCCCTCGCTATAATGATAATCCCGCAAATGTTTTAAAGACCACGACTTGAGTATCTGTACCTGGAATGGCCGCACTCTTTATAGAGAGGGAGCAGTATAAGCACTGGCGGTTGCATTGGAGAAATACAAGACAGACATTACAGCCATACTGGAAATGCGATGGCTGGGAAAAGGCTCCACAACCACACCCATAGGTGACGCCCTATATTGTAATTACTATGAAACGAGTCATGAATTCGGCTGTGGGTTTGTGGTTAGTTAGGAGACTAAAACACCCTGTCTCCAGCTTTATTCCGGTGTATGAAAGGCTAGCCACAATCCGCATAAAGGCAAAATTTTTCAACATCAGCCTGGTTTGCGCCCATGCCCCGTCCGTCGGGGACGAACAGACCAAGGATATTTATTACGAGCATCTAGGAAGAGAATATGACCGCTTCCCGCCCATGATATTAAAATCGTTCTGGGAGATTTTAATGGGAAAATGGGGAAGGAAAATATCTTTGGCCCAACAGTCGGAAAATGATAATGAATTGAGGCTCTTAGACTTCGCCGCGGCAAAGAACATGGTTGTGCTTACAACCATGTTCTTTGCCACTAGACTCCAGTGTCGAAGTATTTACACGGCCACGTGGCTGTCACCCGATCACAATACGAGAAACCAACTACATTATGTTGTGATAGATGGAAGGCATTCAACTAGCGTGTTAGATGTACCAACGATCGGAGGGGCGGACATCGATTCGGATCATTGCCTTGTTGCAACAAAAGTTCGCAACCGTCTTATTGTGGCGAGAAACGTGCGATTAGACATTGCACTGAAGCTGGAGATGGGAAAGCATCAAACACAGTAAGGTGTGAAAGACATACTCCACTCGGCTGATCCAGTTGCTTGACGAAAGCACTTCCTGTATAGCATTGCCCACTCCATGGAAAGAGACGTAACATTCATACTTGGGTACTAAAAACCTCTCCCTAAGGAACCCATGGTACGACCAGGAGTACCAAAAAGCTACTGAAGCCAAGAATGCAGCATACGGGGCAACCTTACAGTCAGTAGCAATGCAGCAGATGAAGGAAAGGTATCGGAAGAAAAGGAGAGAGGATAAGCATCTCTTCTACAAGAAGAAAAAGGAAATGGAAAGACTTAAGTGTGAGCGAATCGAGATGTTCAGTAGCAAGAATGAAGCCCAAAAATTCTACCACAGAATTAAACATCAAACCGATGGCTTTGGTACTGGCACATCCTCCTGCAGAGCCAAAGAAGAAAATCTTGTAACTGATACCAATGTGTGCTTAGGATATGAAAAAAACACTTTTCCCAGCTGCTGGTATACGATGGCGATTACCATGAGTATAACTCGCAATCAATACCTGATGATGGTATAGAATGTTTACCACCTGGTAGGAGGAGGCCACCGCAGTGCAAAGATTAGCATGTCCGCATATGATGCTGAATGCCTGCTGGCGACATTTGTGAGGTACTTTGCCATGTAAAAACTTCTCCACAAAGAGGTGTCGCTGTGCGGCACGCCGTTCGGACTCGGCTATTAAAAGAAGGTCCCCTATGATTGAGCTTAAACTTGAATCGGGCAGCTCTCATTGATATGTGAGAAGTTTGCCGCACATTCTTTATGGAATGTTTATGGACAATTTTGTATTTGCAACAGATTATTGTAAACGAAAAAGTTTTGTAAGAAAACTAAATATTTTACGAAGTATGCTATTTTGTATAGCATTCGCTTTTAAGTGCCCATAAAGGCCCGCAATAAAACAAACCACTAACAATGTTTCGCATTAACCACATGAGTGTGAAATGTTGTTAAAGGTATTTGTCAAAGTACGCTGGAATACACGCTTCTGAATGGCAGTTATTTTTGTTACTACTTTCCTGTCCACTTAATTGTCACTTCTGTTTTACACTCGTTAATGCTTTAACACATTTTATGAATGCGCTAAAGTATGCTAGATTATGAACATTAGAGAGGTTAGCATAAAAAAAAATAATAGAAAAAGTAGAGCTAAAAGGTAGAGCTGAAAAAGTACAAACACATTTTTATAACAGCAGACTTTTTGCATGTATTTGTAACCTGACCTCAAACGATTATGAATTTTCCAAATACACTGCCTTTTGTACTCGGACTCATTTCAATAGCGCCAATATTCATTGTCCCAAGAGTGAATGGCAGAAATAGGTATCAAGCAGGTAATGAGGACATCCAATTATCTTGATTTTAACAGAAGTATCCTACAATGTCAGCAATTGGTAAGTTTGCCCACGAAAATCTGTTTAAGCAAGACTTCTTTATTATTAAGGAGGTCTTTCCGATAAGGCTTTAAGGTCAATGTAGGATGAGCCACTTGACCACAGCTTTGCGTAGCGGTGCCTTACAAATGTCTGAAAAAGTTGGATAATGTTTTCGCCATGCTTCTGATTCTGACGTTGATAGTCATAGAGCGGCATTCTAAACTATGCGCCACTGTGGCATCCAATTTTGATAACTGAAATCTCACTGATCTGGTTAAGCACTAGATTTTATCTTAAAACTCCACCTATTGGTTTGAATACCTATTGGTGTGATTAATCGGTATCTCGAAAGAATAATGGATAAACATTATTATGCTCTTGGAGATATATCAAGTTATAGTCCGATTCGGACCATTAGTGAATTGAATGTTGAAGACCACAGTAGAAGTCACTGGGTAATATTTCAGTCCATTCAGATCAGAATTGCGCCTTGTAAGGGCTCAAGAAGCATAATCGGGAGATCGGTTTATATGGGAGCTGTATCAGGCTATATATCGATTAAGACCATACGTTCCGTTAAAGGTCATGGAAGAAGCCGTTGTACAAAGTTTCAGCAAAATCGGAAAAAAATCGCACCCTCTAGAGGCCAAAGAAGTCAAGATCAAATATCGATATATATGGCTGCTGAATCAGGTTATAGACCGATTTAAATCATACTTAGCACATCTGTTGGAAGTCATAACAAGACACTTCATGGAAAATCAACCAAATCGGATGAGAATTGGTGTCGCACTGCCGCACACCATTTGGAGTCGGCTATAAAAAGGAGGCCCCTTGTCATTGAGCTTTAACTTGAATCGGACTGCACTCATTGATATGTGAGAAGTTTGCCCCTGTTCCTTAGTGGAATGTTCATGGGCAAAATTTGCAATTGCAATATCCAAGTGTAGTCCGATTTGGCCCATTCAAGAAATTAACCTGCGTTTAGAAGAAGTACGAGTCTGTGCAAAATTTCAACTCAATATCTCAATGCTTAAAGACTGTAGCATGATTACAACTGATGGACACACGAACGGACAGACATAGGGATAACGTTAAATCGTCTTAGAATTTTACGACAATCAGAAATATACTTTGTAGGGTCGGAAATGGATATTTCGATGTGCTACAAACGGAAAGACTACTGACTAAATCCAGAAAAAGTCACAGTATAGTGCGGTTTATGGGCTGGTGGCTACATTGGACCGTACTTCTTCAAAGATGATGCGAATCGTAACATAACTGTGAAAGGTGAGCGCTGCTGTGAGATGATATCCAACTTTTGTTGAGAAGAAGTACTAGTCTGTGCAAAATTTCAGCTCAATATCTCAAAAGACTGTAGCATGATTACAACTGACACAAACGGACAGACACAGGGATAACTTTAAATCGTCTTAAAATTTTGTGACAATCAGAAATATATATATTGGGTTGCCCAAAAAGTAATTGCGGATTTTTCATATAGTCGGCGTTGACAAATTTTTTCACAGCTTGTGACTCTGTAATTGCATTCTTTCTTCTGTCAGTTATCAGCTGTTACTTTTAGCTTGCTTTAGAAAAAAAGTGTAAAAAGTATATTTGATTAAAGTTCATTCTAAGTTTTATTAAAAATTCATTTACTTTCATTTAAAAATCCGCAATTACTTTTTGGGCAACCCAATACTTTGTAGGATGGGAAATGGAAATTTCGATGTGTTGCATAGGGAATGACTAAATGAATACATCCCCTATGCTATGGTGGTGGGTATGAAAAAAACTTTGTTTTCAAAAACCAAAGACTTAAGCAACAAACTTGAAAATAGAAAAAGATGATTCCACATAAAGTGCGATGATTTTACCTTGTTTTAATTTATTTCTTGTTTTCAGAACCCCCTCTAATGTTCCAATTCTTGGGTGTCTGCCATCACTTCATATCGATTCAAAGGAATTTATTTATGAATGAATGTTGTAGTTTCGTTTTTTTTTTTTTTGCTGTATTTAAAATGGTGTTGTCGCGTTGGTGGTGCTAAGGTTTCATTACAATTTTCAATAAACAGAATGACAGTGATATGAAAATAGAAACAAAAAAAAAAAGAAATTCTTACTTTTATAAGAAACTCTACCGGCAACAAATACCACAACAGCACTTAGCTATCCATCAAAATATTAGGGAAGTTATTAATATGGGAAGCACATACGTAGGGAAAATAAAGAAAAAAAAAAACAAAAACACACACACACACACTTTAGAGAGCCATGTAAATATGTAGAAAATTGAAAATAAAGAAGAAGGTGTACAAAAATATTCTCTCTTCGGTCTGGATGGCATAAAGCAAAACATGTGTGCTTATGACAATAACGATGACGATTACTTGGCTATGGCAAGTAAACGTAGGCTTACTTCAAAACAAAACAAACAACAAAAAAAACTACAAAAAAACAACAATAAAATATGAATGAATGAGAAAAAAAACAAAAACTCAAAAGAAATGGAAGACAGCTAATACAAATGAAAGCTTTTCCAGTAAAAAGTCTGTCTGTCCGTCTGTCTGTTGCCGAGTCTTTCTTTTAAAACGCGTTACTTTATAATGCGGCTGTAAGGCTGAAAACTGACTTTACACACATCGAGAGAGAGCGAGAGAGAGGGAGAGAAGAAAATATTCATTTTTGCGGTCAATCACCTAAACGTGTTAGTGATTGCAATAAAAAGATAAATCAACACATAGACAAATAGACAGGCGGTCGAAACAGATAAGCCAAGCAATTTAAATGTCTGCCAAGTAAGAGACGCAATTATTTGAAAAACCAACATAGCAAAGAAATTTTAAAAGAAAACTGAAGATGAGATCTACCAAATGATGACTGAAATAATCATAAACGAATGTCATAACAAAATTTATCGCTGGTAATATAAAATTTATTGTTTCGTCAATTTTTGTGTGCTGGCTGGATAATACCACCCGAGTAGAGTGGTTAAAAGCGGTGGCACAAAACTATTGATGGGATTCTTTGAAAAACGAAAAAGCCAGTGTAGCAAGATAATGGGCGGGATTTGTATAAAACAAACAAGCTGACCCGGGCCCGCCCCGCTGCTCCTTCTTTTACTATTGGGTTGCCCAAAAAGTAATTGCAAATTTTTTCAAAGAAAGTAAATGAATTTTTAATAAAACTTAGAATGAACTTTAATCAAATATACTTTTTTACACTTTTTTCTAAAGCAAGTTTAAAGTAACAGCTGATAACTGACAGAAGAAAGAATGCAATTACAGAGTCACAAGCTGTGAAAAAATTTGTCAACGCCGACTATATGAAAAATCCGCAATTACTTTTTGGGCAACCCAATATTTTCAAAAATTTTAAATTTTACAATCCTTGATTGCTTCTCTTTCGAGACGAGCCCAGTGATCGAAGATGCAAATGGAAAAGGAAAACCAAAGATAGCAACACACACCAACCACTATGGAAAAATTCGGCAGAGCCCGGCCAGGATTCGAACCTGGGCACACGGAACCACAGCGAAAGTCATTGCCGTTGTCTTAGCGTTCGAAGCCATCAATACAACTTCCAACAGATGCACATAATCATGTGTAGTACGGAAGAAGTGTAATTTGCCACAGACAGAATGTCTGTCATTACACAAAAATACATGCATTGGGAAAAGTACAGCTAATAGACTGGGTTGTCGAGCGTGGTTAATGTGGTAATTGTATCATAGATGCGTTTTCGCTTGGGTTCGAATCCTTAAAATAGTTGAAGTGAGTCTGGTAAGGACTGCCTTACTAACCTAACCTAACCTTTCCCTTCTAATGCTGGCGACATTTGGGAGGTACTTTGCCATGTAAAAACTTCTCCCCAAAGAGGTGTCGCTCTGCGCTACGCCGTTCGGATTCGGCTATAAAAAGAAGGCCCCTTATTATTGAGCTTAAACTTGAATCGGACTGCACTCAATGATATGTGAGAAGCTTTACACTGTTCCTTAATCGAATGTTCATGGGCAAATTCGCATTTGCAATTAAAATTTTAATCAAAGTTTTAAATGTTAATCATTAACGAATTCATCGATGACAAATTGACAAATGTTTTCCCCGAAAATTTCATTTTTCCAAATGAAAAAATATGCCCTTTTAATAATCCTGTGTAAACTAACGAATTTTGAAAACAAACAAACAAATGGCCTATAATCGAAAGCGAATGGGGGAGCAGTGTAATGGTATACAAATAAATGTTCGCTTTTTGTTGAGAGTTTTACCATGATGTCTTTTAAAAATCGTGACTTTAGTCATCCAAATTTTTCGTTACAGACAGCCCACACACATTGAATGTGAATGTTGTTGACTGGTTTACTAACATATGCGAAGCAAACATGGGGCCCAACCCCCACAAAGTCAGCATAATAAACGACAAAATAAAATTGAACAAAATTCTG
Organism: Stomoxys calcitrans; assembly: GCF_963082655.1. NCBI lineage: Eukaryota > Metazoa > Arthropoda > Insecta > Diptera > Muscidae > Stomoxys > Stomoxys calcitrans. The sequence continues at coordinate 126,691,424 of NC_081556.1, forward strand.
TCGTTTGTTAATGCGATATTTGTTTTCGTTTGTGTGTAATTTGCCCGTATAGAACATTTCATTTAAAATGCCATATAAAACACGTGCCTAACATGATTTATTTCATGTAAAATGATCCTCGGTGAAGATTTCCTGTGTTGTGCCATGAATTTTAGATTTACTAGTATCAAGCAAACTGTTAGGGAGGTGTGTAATAGCAGCCAAAAATAATCAAGGAAGGTTTATTATTTTGAGAAAAACAAAAGACTTAAGAAACATACTCGGTGAAATTTTGATGGGAAATAAATCAGGTTTCTTTTACCAAAATTTCTTCTAAATGGCTTGCAGGTTGCGAATACGGCTTCTGGTGTTTTAAGAGGAGAAACTTGAGAGTTAATCAAGTTTTAGAAGACATTGAACTTTCATTTTGCTATTTTACGCTTAAGTAATGTATCAAAAATAAGCGTAGTTACCATAACATTAATGTTGGTAGCTTAGGCGAATGATAAAAAACCAATGAATTAAAAAAATTGGGATAGGCAATAACCCCCCACCCCCCAAAAAAAAAAAAATTTAAATAGATAATTAAACCTGCAGTATTGGTTTTCCACAAATCTTGGTATATAAAATTTAAAATTTTTTTTTCATAACTCACCACAATTATTTTATTTCGTAAGAGCTTTTGGGCATACCTAAAATAAAAAAGAAAAAAAAATATTACCAAAAAAATTTTTTTTTTTTCAAAATATAAATAAAAAGAGCGTGGCCGGGCCGAATCTTATATACCCTCCACCATGCATCGCATCTGTCGAATTCTCTTCTCGTATCGCTTTTTAGGTAAACAAAGAATAATGAATATGGGCGTAGGAGGAGGTGGAGCTTTATCAAGTTATAGTCCAATTCGGGTCTCAAGAAGCCAAATCGGGAGATCGGTTTATATGGGAGCTGTGTCAAGCTATAGATCGATTCAGACCATATTGCACACGTATGTTGAAGGCCATGGGAGAAGCCGTTGTACAAAATCTGTGCCAAATCGGATAGAAATTGCGCGTTATAAAAGCTCAAGAAGTCAAGACCCAAGATCGGTTTATATAGCAGCTATATCAGGTTATGGTCCGATTTGAACCATACTTAGCATAATTCTTGGAAGTGATATCAAAACACATTGTGCAAAATTTCAGTCAAATCGGATAAGAATTGTGCACTCTAGGGGCTCAAGAAGTCAAGACCCAAGATCGGTGTATATGGCAGCTATATCAGGTTATGGACCGATTTGAACCATACTTGGCACAGTTGTTGGATGTCGTAACAAAACACGTTTTGCAAAATTTCATTCCAATCGGATAAGATATGCGCACTCTAGAGGCTCAAGAAGTCAAGACCCAAGATCGGTTTATATGGCAGCTATTTCAAAACATGGACCGATATGGCCCATTTACAATACCAACCGACCTACACTAATAAGAAGTATTTGTGCAAAATTTCAAGCGGCTAGCTTTACTCCTTCGAAAGTTAGCGTGCTTCGACAGACAGACGGACGGACGGATGGACGGACAGACGGACGGAAATGGCTAGTTCGACATAAAATTTCGTGACGATCAAGAATATATATACTTTATGGGGTCTCAGACGAATATTTCGAGTAGTTACAAACAGAATGACGAAATTAGTATACCCCCCATCCTATGGTGGAGGTTATACAAATTTAAGTAGAGTTAAATTTGTATTAAATTCCGCGATGCGGGGGCTTAAGGGTTGAATCTAGGGTCGGTGCATTCACCTGGGAAATCATAATGCCCAAGGGCGCCTTGGTTTCCTAGGTGAATGCGGTGACTTCGGGTTTAACCTGAACTAAAAGTTATCGCAAAAATACAAAGATGAGTGACATTAGGGTAACTCTGCAGGTGGTCTGTGCTCCTGAACCGTGAATCCACCCGAACCGACTGGTTCGGCAGGGACGCAATATCTGCAGGTCCCAGCCTTATGTTATATACAAAAAACAGGCACACAACATACATTTTACCCAAACACAGAGTACCGACCCGACAAGACAACATTGTCTTGCCCCCCTTGCGAGGATTCCTGCGATGGACTCTCGGGAATTGGAGCGATCCGGTTTTATGAAACGGATAATCTCCTCAGAACCAACACCAGCCGGAACCTCAATTCCTGGTGCAGTGGCGGAAACCTTGCAGGGGGGCAGGCGGAGAGTACAGAAGACGGACGAGCAGAAACGGGAAGAAGGCTACAAACGCTTGTTACGGTATCTGAGGAAAATGGAGGGTCTAGAGTCATCCACTCTGATGATCCGTGGCAAGCGTTTGATACGCAAGCATAGGCTCCACGTCAGGAAGTACGAGTCATTGATGAATACTACTGTCGTGGAACCTATGCTGTCCTCTTCTACAATACATCGGACGATACTGGAATTGACACCGACGCGAACACTACAACAACTACAACATACGCAGGCCCAGAAAAGAGCAAAACTGTTAAACCGAGGCCGCTAGAGCCAGAAAGGGAGTGTCCTCCCGACAAGGGTATGCCACTCAAATGACAAGCCCAATCCAGGGAACAAACGGCAGCGATGTGGCGATGCACAGGCGAGTAATGGCAAAAGGGCCAAGAAATTTGCTAGCTTGTCATCAGTGCCTGAATTACAAGTGGTTTTCCTGAACCGGAGCAATCCTGAAGGCCGGCTATCCACTGAGAGATGGTTACAAGTCGAAGAGAAGATTCTTCGAGCTTTATCGAAAGCCATTGGAAAGGGCGAGGGCGATCTGGCGATGCACAGGCGACTGATGGCAAAAGGGCCAAGAAATTTGTCAGCTTGTCATCAGCGCCTGAATTACAGGTGGTTATACTGGACCAAAGCAATCCTGAAGGCCGGCTATCCACTAAGAAATGGTTACTATTCGAAGAGACGATTCTCCGAGCTCTATCGGAAGCCATTGGAAAAGGCGTGGATGAATCCTTCGCGGTTTTAGATTGTGCCAAGTGGCGGAAGGGCGTCAAGGTCATCGGACGCCAGCGATCTTGTGATGCACAGGCGACTGATGGCTAAAGGGCCAAGAAATTTGCCAGCTTGTCATCAGCGCTTGAATTGCAGGTGGTTATTCTGGACCGGAGCAATCCTGAAGGCCTGATATCCACTGAGAGATGGTTACAAGTCGAAGAGTAGATTCTTCGAGCTTTATCGAAAGCCATTGGAAAGGGCGAGGGCGATCTGGCGATGCACAGGCGACTGATGGCAAAAGGGCCAAGAAATTTGCCAGCTTGTCATCAGCGCCTGAATTTCAGGTGGTTATACTGGACCAAAGCAATCCTGAAGGCCGGCTATCCACTGAGAGATGGTTACTAGTCGAAGAGAAGATTCTCCGAACTCCATCGGAAGCCGTTGGAAAAGGCAAGGATGAATCCTTCGCCGTTTTAGATTGTGCCAAGTGGCGGAAGGGCGTCAAGGTCATCGGATGCGGTAATAAGAACGCTCAGGATTTTCTTTCGCTCCGCATCGGTAGCCTTGACCCCCCTTGGTCTGGCATGAAGATAAAGCTGGTCTCGATTGATCCGATGCCCCCGCTGGACGACGCTGCGAGTGTGGATTCCCCCGTCCAGTATTGGAGGACGAAGCTATACTCAGGCTGCTTAAAGGGCAGAATAAGCATTTGCTAGCGGAGAGCTGGACAATTGTAAGGGGACGAGGGAGGCATAAAGGTAATGGCAAGAACTTCTGGATCAGGGTTGGTTCAGAATCCTTGTCATTCCTGAAGTCATCGCTGGGAGAGGTCAAGTTTGGCTTAAAAAATGTGCGGTAATAAGAAAGCTCAGGATTTTCTTTCGCTCCGGATTCTGACCCCCTTTGGTCTGGCATGAAGATAAAGCTGGTCCCCATTGATCAGATCCCCCGCTGGACGACGCTGCGAGTGTGGATTCCCCCTCCAGTATTGGAGGACGAAGCTATACTCAGGCTGCTTAAAGGGCAGAATAAGCATCTGCTGGCGGAGAGCTGGACAATTGTAAGGGGACGAGCGAGGGATAAAGGTAATGGCAAGGACCTCTGGATCAGGGTTGGTTCAGAATCCTTGTCATTCCTGAAGTCATCGCTGGGAGAGGTCAAGTTTGGCTTAAAAAAATGTGCGGTAATAAGAAAGCTCAGGATTTTCTTTCGCTCCGCATCGGTGGGCTTGACCCCCTTTGGTCTGGCATGAAGATAAAGCTGGTCCCAATTGATCAGATGACCCCGCTGGACGACGCTGCGAGTGTGGATTCCCTCTCCAGTATTGGAGGACGAAGCTATAATCAGGCTGCTTAAAGGATAGAATAAGCATCTGCTAGCGGAGAACTGGACAATTGTAAGGGGACGAGCGAGGGATAAGGGTAATGGCAGGGCCTCTGGATCAGGGTTGGTTCAGAAACCTTGTCATTCCTGAAGTCATCGCTGGGAGAGGTCAAGTTTGACTTAAAACATGTGAGAATGCTCCTGCCCGCCGATGAAGACGACGCCACCCAGGATACTATGGGGCATGGGCTGGCTGAAGCTAGTGCAGATTAACCTGAACAACTCGAAGGCAGCCACGGATGAGCTGCTGAGAGCTAAGGGGAGTGATGGCACTGAATTGGCCCTCGTTCAAGAACCGTGGTTAACAAGGTAAAAAGTTTTGCCGACACATCCGAATCTTGAGCAGATCTTTAGGGCGAGTCTGGCATGGTCCTACATAGGCAAGGGCATGGAGGGAAGTCAAGGTGGTCTTTATCCCCAAGGCGGGGATAAAGAAACACTGGAAAGACTGATTGATCTGAAGGTGAGAGGGGGACTGACGCCAGAGAACTTGAGTGGGGCACAACACGCCTACCTCAAAGGCAGGTCGGTGGCGACGGCCCTTCAGGAGTTGCTACAGGAGGTCGAGACGTCTCTCCGACAAAGGGAATAAACTTTGGTGGCCTTCTGGGATATTGAGGGCGCTTTCAATAATGTGGAGATTGGGGTGATAGTCGCCGCACTGGACCGCACAGGGATTCACCCCTAAATCTCCCAATGGAAAAATAATATGCCTTATGGCAGTAATATTCCTGCAATTGCGCCCTCTAGAGCCACAAGAAGCATAATCGGGAGATCAGTTCAAATGGGAGCTATATATCACCATATGGGTTCAACGGTAGGAACTAAAAGGCTTCTTCTGTTCCTGTGGTATTACAATGGACGAAAACGTCTAAGTGAGTCTGATGGCAGACTCACACTAAAACCTTACCTAACCTATGTATCAGCATTAGGAGGGGATAAACACCGCTAAAAATATCTCTGATGTTCTCTCCAGGTTTCGAACCCATGCGTTTAGCGTTATAGGCGGATATGCTAACCTCTGCGTCATGGTGACCTAATAAATTTGCAAGCATCTCGATCTTTTGCGTTTCTTCTCCAATTTTTGACAACCGATTTCGAGACATCTCATTCCGCTTAGTCATTCCATCGGAGTTTTGGTCTTCCTCTTTTGAGTGTTCTATTATGGTCGCCCTCAAAAGACTTCTTTGCTGGAGCTTCTTTACCCATTGGGACAAGGGGACCCTAGGCAACGTAACAGACAACTGATTCCTCCAGCCGAACGTATAATAGATTTCTAAGCGCCTCGATCTTCTGCGCACCTTCTCCAATCTCTGACATACAGTTTCGAGATGTCTCTATCCACTTGGAGAGACATCTCCAGCGGTGTTTTGGTCTTCCCCAGCAATTTGGATGCCGCTTCCTCAGCAATTTGTCCAAAGCGGCAATAAAAAAGAACAACAATCAGCAGTTTGTCGATCAATACGACAACACCAATGGGGAGATCAGGATCAAATATCCCAGTCTCGAGAATATCCGCAATCTCAGGGATCGCATTAATTTTGCCGTAAATCCCAATGATCCCCGCTATTAAGAGACCATCGATGACAATGCTGGTGGTTATATGGTGGGCAATATGGAAGCTAGCAGTGTTGTTGAGCAGTTGAGAGATGAGGATGCCGGTGCGGCAGTTGATAAAGTCGTGAAAACGCCTAAAGAAGGAATGCGACCACACGAAGATAACAATGAGGCAGATGCTAAAAACTCTGGAAAAGCTGGAATTGTGGCTCAAAGGCACATAATTTTATTCTACATACCAAACTTTTGTCAAACCATCAAAAATTAAAACTTCTACGAACCAAACAAGGATAATCGAGAAAATGGTTTATAGGGGAGCTATATGAGGTTCGAGACTGATTTAGAGCGTACTTGGCAGAGTTGTTGGAAGTCGTAACAGAACACCGCATGCAAAATTTCAGCCAAATCGGACAAAAATTGCGGCTTGTAAGGACTCAAGAAGTCAAATCGAGAGATCGGTGTATACGGGAGCTGTATCAGGTTATAGACCGATTTGGACCGAACTTGGCAAACGTGTTGAAAGTCATAACAGAACACCGCATGCAAAATTTCATCCAAATCGGACAACAATTGCGGCTTGTAGGGGCTTAAGAAGTCAAATCGGGAGATAGGTTTATATGGGAGCTATATCACGTTCTTGACTGATTTGGACGGTACTTGGCACAGTTGTTGGGAGTCATAACAAAACACCATGTACAAAATTTCAGCCAAATCGTACCAAAATTGCAGCTTCCAGGGGCTCAGGAGTTCAAATCAGGAGATCGGTTTATATGGGAGCCATATCAGGTTATAGACCGATTTGAACCGTACTTGGCTCAGTTGTTGGAAGTCATAACAAAACACCATGTACAAAATTTCAGCCACATCGTACCAAAATTGCAGCTTCTAGGGGCTCAGGAATTCAAATCGAGAGATCGGTTTATATGAGAGCTATACCAGGTTATAGACCGATTTGGATCCTACTTGGTGCAGATGTTGGAAGTCATAACAGAATACTATTTGCAAAATTTTAGCGAAATCAAAAAAAAAAAATTGAGGCTTCCAGAGGCTCAGGAATTTAAACCGGGAGATCGGTTTATATGGGAGCCATATCAAGTTATAGACCGATTTTGACCGTACTTGGCACAGTTGTTGAAAGTCATAACAGAACTAAATTTTGCTTTTCAAAAAATCACATACCCCTAACAACACCCTTTTTCAGATGTTAAACTTCAACCAGCAACTATTTACGCTTCAATTATCGAATATAGACACACATCTATGTATATGTGTGACTATGTATGCGATAGATGGGCTATTATATCTTAGTTACCTCAATTATTGTACTCTACTCTCCATTGTACATTGAATTGTTATAATTTTCAACTGAAATTAGCTTTTTAAATACTCTCTACACGGGTAACGACGAACGACTTGGCCATTAGAAATAAACAAGCGCAGACAACTGCAAACTAATCAAAATCTATTCAAAGTCATCGCCTGTCATTATGGCTGTTTTACTAAGTAGTGGCAGTAGTAATTTAATACTCACACACACACACACACACACGCGCGCAATAACAACAACCTACAACAGCAAAAAAAGGCAAATCAAACAAAACAAAAAAAAAAAAAATGAAAAATGGCTTAAAGCTCCATATAATTTTTTTGGTATTTCATTTCTAGTCAATGGGTAGTTTTGGTTGAAAGAAAAATTTAGTTTTGGCTTTCTTCGCTTTTGAATTCTTTTATTTTTTTTTTTGTAAGTTTTTGGTATTAGTGTAGATTTCTGTGAAATTTGGAATGATTTTGGGTTTTTCTCTTATTTGCTTTTTGAACATCTTTTTGTAGCCATTTAATAATATTTCGTTACGCAGTGGTCATCGTCATTACCGAATGGCCCCCGGGATGACGTGGTAATTTTATATCGAATGCAAGAAAAAACAAAAAAAACAAATCAAAAAAGATTTCTTTTCGTTTTTTCACTTGGCTTGTAAATCATTAGCTATCTAAATATTATCTGCATCACTGCAATCAACTGGAGATTACTGTTGTTGTGTGGTGTCTTTGAGAAGAAATTAAATTTTCTAAGGCACTTTAAAGCAGTTTTTTTCACTCTATGTTGTTAACTTCAAAACTTGTGTTTACCATTTTTCTTTGAAAAACACGACTTGTTTTCCATTTATTTAATGTTGTGTCGTTTGTTTTCAATTTTCTATTGCAGATAAATGATATGCTATTTCGAGTTTGTTGTCTAAGTCTTTTGTTTTTGAGTGAAATTTTTAAGGTGTTTAGAAGAGTTTCTATCCCATTCACGGGACTAATTATTTTCTTGACTGTCATTAGCCATTTAAGCATAAAACAAAGTTCAGACCAATTAAATATAATGGTTTACAACAGAACTGACAATTTGTAGAAGCAGAACTACCCAAAAAACGAAAGCACATTAAACGGGGAGTTGGGAAAGGTTAAATTCGGACAAATGCACATTGGGGTGGAGAAAAACAAAACAAAATAATAAAAAATAAAAATAAAATAAAAAAAAATTAAATAAAATAAAATATAATAAAATAAAATAAAATAAAATAAAATAAAATAAAATAAAATAAAATAAAATAAAATAAAATAAAATAAAATAAAATAAAATTAAAATAAAATAAAATTAAATTAAATAAAATAAAATAAAACAAAATAAAATGAAATATAATATAATAAAATAAAATAAAATAAAATAAAATAAAATAAAATAAAATAAAATAAAATAAAATAAAATAAAATAAAATAAAATAAAATAAAATAAAATAAAATAAAATAAAATAAAATAAAATAAAATAAAATAAAATAAAATAAAATAAAATAAAATAAAATAAAATAAAATAAAATAAAATAAAATAAAATAAAATAAAATAAAATAAAATAAAATAAAATAAAATAAAATAAAATAAAATAAAATAAAATAAAATAAAATAAAATAAAATAAAAATAAAATAAAATAAAATAAAATAAAATAAAATAAAAATAAAATAAAATAAAATAAAATAAAATAAAATAAAATAAAATAAAATAAAATAAAATAAAATAAAATAAAATAAAATAAAATAAAATAAAATAAAATAAAATAAAATAAAATAAAATAAAATAAAATAAAATAAAATAAAATAAAATAAAATAAAATAAAATAAAATAAAATAAAATAAAATAAAATAAAATAAAATAAAATAAAATAAAATAAAATAAAATAAAATAAAATAAAATAAAATAAAATAAAATAAAATAAAATAAAATAAAATAAAATGAAATAAAATAAAATAAAGTAAAACAAATTAAAAAAAAATTAAATAAAATAAAATAAAATAAAATGAAATAAAATAAAATAAAGTAAAACAAATTAAAAAAAAATTAAATAAAATAAAATAAAATGAAATAAAATAAAATAAAATAAAATAAAATAAAATAAAATAAAATAAAATAAAGTAAAACAAATTAAAAAAAAAATTAAATAAAATAAAATAAAATAAAATGAAATAAAACAAAACAAAACAAAACAAAAAAAATAAAATTAAATTAAAAAAAATAAAATATATTAAAACAAAATAAAATAAAGATAAAATAAAATAAAATAAAATAAAAAAAAGTAAAATAAAATAAAATTAAAAAAAAAACCAAATGAAATAAAATAAAAAAAAAATAAAATAAAATAAAATAAAATAAATAAAATAAAAAAAAATAAAAAAAAATAAAAAAAATAAAATAAAATAAAATAATATAAAATAAAATAAAAATAAAATAAAATAATTTTTTGTATGGTGCTTTATGGACCCATGGTGAAAATAAGCTACTAAATTTTTTATATCTGAAGGGGGCGGACCCTCCCCCTTACCCTAATTTTCAGAAACGCCAGATTTCGCAGGTAGCTGGTACAATTTAAGCCAAATTGTTTGTGATCTTTTATTACAACCTAAAAACAAAAAATTGGTATCCAAATTACGGATGGGGTACCTAGGGGGGCCGCCCCACCCCCAAAACTTACCAAATATATATATATATAGACTAATCACGAAAATATGGGACTTAAATGGTATTAAGGTATCAAAGGTATTTAAGAGTAGAAAACGTATCTGATATCCAATTGTCAGACCAAGTGTTTTGGGGGCCACCTCAACCCCCAAAAAACCCCTTAATCGGGCATATTTACCGACCTTGGCAATATGGGACTCAAATGAAAGGGACTCAAATGGTATTTAAGGTATCAAAGGTATTTAAGAGTAGAAAACGTATCTGATATCCAATTGTCAGACCAAGTGTTTTGTGATCCACCTCAACCCCCAAAACACCCCTTAATCGGGCATATTTACCGACTATTTGTAATATGGGACTCAAGTGAAAGGTATTTGCGAGTAAAATACGAATCTGATATCCAAATGTGACACTATGTCTCCGGTGGTCCACACCTTCCCCAAAAAACCCCCCAAACACTTATTTACCGACCATGGCGATATGGGCTTAAATAAAAGGTATTTGAATGTAGAATACGAATCTGATGTCCAATTGTGGGGCCACGTGTTTGGGGGCATCCCTTCCCAAGAACATCCCCAAAGAGCACAAATTTACGACCATAGCAATGCGGGGCTCACATGAAAGGGTTTGGGAGTATTTGATTCGGAAATATCACCCACTACCATAACACCACCCAAATAGAAAGTATTTTCTGACCATTGCAATATGGGGCTCAAATGAGAAGCATTTTAAAGTAGAACACGAAACAGATATATATTTTCAGGGCCAAGTCACTGAATGGCTGCCCCATCCCCCAAAACACCCCCAAACCGGTCATGTTTGCCGACTATGGAAACACCCATAAATCGGCCATATTTACCAACCATATCAATGTGGGGCTCAAACGAAAGGTATTGAGAAGTAGAGCTCGAAATTGATACCCACTTTCGGGCCCAATTTTCTGGGGGTCTATCCCTTTTTCAATATACCTCACAAACAGCAATTATTTACTAACCACAGGGGCTCAAATAAAGACATTTGGGAATAGAATAGGAATATGCAAATGAGGGAGCATGTATTTGGGCACCGCCTCTTCCCCAAAACACCCCCAAAGGGTAAAAATTTACCGAGTGCTCCAATTCGTGGCTCAAATGAAAGGTATTTGAGATTTGATCATCAATTTTGGGGCCAAGTGTTTGCAGAACGCCTCATCCTGTAAACTCTCCTTGAACCAATGGCAATATGGGGTTTAAATAAATGGTATTTGAGAGAAGAGCACGATGCTGATATTTTTTTCAGAGCCAAGTGTCTGGGGGACCACCTCACCTCCGAAAACACCCCTAAATCGGACAAACGTATTTACCGATCATGGCAATATGGGGCTCCCTCTGCCAAAATCCCCATGAGAATATCGGACTCAAATAGAGTCCACGCCGGCGTGAACATCAGAAACTCCACCAGGCGTTCGGTGTCACAGACGGACATGCTAACCTCTGGACCACGGTGGCTTGAGCCTCTAGAGTGGGCAAATCTTCTCCGATTTAGCTGAAATTGTGCAATATTACATGTGCTATGAATTTCAACATGCGTGTCAAATATGGTCTGGATTAGATCAAAGCCTGATATAGCTCTTCTCGTAGGCTCGAGAAGAGCTATATCAGGCTTTTATCTAATTCAGACCATATTCAGAAGGCGTAATTTCTATCCGAGTTGGCGGTTCATGTTTAGATAAAGCCCCCGTATAAATCCATCTCTCGGTTATACTGCTTGAGCTTCTAGAATGCTCACATCTTATCCCATTTGGGTGAAATTTTGCACAATTATTGTGTTGCCCAAAAAGTAATTGCGGATTTTTCATATAGTCGGCGTTGACAAATTTTTTAACAGCTTCTGACTCTGTAATTGCATTCTTTCTTCTGTCAGTTATCAGCTGTTACTTTTAGCTTGCTTTAGAAAAAAAAGTATATTTGATTAAAGTTTATTCTAAGTTTTATTACTTTCTTTTAAAAAATCCGCAATTACTTTTTGGGCAACACAATACTACTTGCTATGACGTGCGTGTCAAACCGATATAAACCTTTTCTCCTTTTTATACTTCCCGAGCCTCTAGAAGGCGTAATTTCTATCCGATTTGGCTAGATTTTAGCTCAGTGATTTATCCTTCAACATATCTTCTAAGTATTACCTGAATCGTTCAAGAATCTGATGCAGCTCCCATATAAACCTATCCCAGTATATTCTAATCGGTCTAAAAGCTGATTAAACTCCCATATTAGCTGACCTCCCGATTGTGATATTTCTTGTCTGATTTTGCTGAAATTTTGCACATTGACTTCTTCTATGACCTTGAACATACTTTCTGCCAGATATGGTTAGACTCTGTCTATAACCTGACATAGCTCTCATAAACAGATAGCTCGATTTTGAGCCCTTGTCATGGTGGGGGCCCGGCCGATTTCAACAAATTTGTTTCAACTACATTTTGGAATTTTATTTGAAATGCCTTTGCCATTTGCCACTAAAAGCCATAAAACTATCATCATCTCTATGTATTATGACTAATAATTTGTTTTCGACCTCCATTGGAAAAGTTCAAGATCCAAGTCTAATGGTGGTGTGTATGCAACAGCAGCGGCATTTGTTACAAACTTGGCATAGACAATATTTCTTAACAAATTAGCCAGCTTTATATGTAACAACGAGTCATTTAAATAATTGGCATAGCTGAGGCGTGAAAGTGCAAGGAAAATAGTGATGAAAAAAAAATCAACTTTGTTGCCAACAAAAGGCAAAAAACCAACGGTAACAAGAAAGCGATGGCCATTAACATCAAAATGGCGTTACCAGCCAACATAGGCTCAAGCCACCCGTATGCAGTTTAAAGACAAAAAAATGAGAAAATCTCAGTTTGGTTACAAAAAACGCCCTCAGGTGGAGGAGGTTAAGGTTTTTTAGATACAGCAACCAAAGAAAAAAATGAAATTATGCAAATGGCCTAAAAGCCAGTCTCAACTCAAATTGGCTCCATAGACTTAAGGCTATTTGATTTATATATATACACTCTTTGTAGGGTTTAACAATATACTCATCAAATAGGAAGTTATGTTCAAAAGAAAAAAATTAATTAATTATTAAGCAGAAGAAGAAGCAAAAGAGCTTAAATCATATTTTTCATATAAACTGGATAGATATTGAAAAAATCATTTTTGTTTTTTCTTGTTTCTTATCTCCGGAAAGAGCCCTTAAGGTGGAGAAACTGATATAGGCACATACACACATGCCATCATCCCATATCATATAATAGGAAAAATTTACATTTTAGGAAATGCTGGATGTTAAACATCACTGCCAAGCCATGTTGCTGTTGCTGTTACTGATGATAAAGATTGAGTTGATGTTAGACATTGAACATCACTAAGAAGCAAAACAAAGGAAGATAGAAAAAAACAGCAGATGCGAAGCAGCAAGTCCAATGCATAGCAATAGCTCCACCATACTACTGGTAGTCCGTCATCATATGAGCACAAAAATATTTCCTATGCCAAGCGGCAAAGCGGCGTCTAAATTTTTAATGATGCAATGGAGTATGAATGGATAATTAATGCAAAAATTAGCTTTGGACAAGACAGACAGGCAGAAAAAACTCTTTTCAATCAATCATTTTCTTTTCTTAAAACTTGGCATATTTGGTGGTGTTTTAAAACACACATCTACTCTACACAAAGCCGTTACTAAATGGCTTAATAAAACATAACAAAAAAAAAAAACACATTTTAAAATGCGAATGCAAAACAATTTTTTTTAAAAAAAATTAATTTTTTTGGAAATACCAAACCAAACATATAAACTATGTTTTGCTATATATATTGGGTTGCCCAAAAAGTAATTGCGGATTTTTTTAAAGAAAATAAATGCATTTTTAATAAAACTTAGAATGAACTTTAATGAAATATACTTTTTTTTACACTTTTTTTCTAAAGCAAGCTAAAAGTAACAGCTGATAACTGACAGAAGAAAGAATGCAATTACAGAGTCACAAGCCGTTGAAAAAATTTGTCAACGCCGATTATATGAAAAATCCGCAATTACTTTTTGGGCAACCCAATATAAACAATTTTTATGGGTTTTTGTTATTTGACACGCATTACCATTTCATTGTTGGATTAACACCACATCTTAAAATAAAAATGAAATGCTATTCATCTTCACATATGCCCAATAGTTTTAGTTATTTATAAATAAACAAAATAATAAATGGTTGCATTCGTCATAAGATTTGCAGATTTTGTGCAAAAGGGAAACACTACATAAATATTAATGAAAATGTAGTAAAAGTTTATACAACGATATACACCTTTTGAATAGTCCACATAATAAATCGTAAATTAACAATTTGTGTGTATTTCATGAATTTATTAAAGTTGAACACAAAAAAAAATAAAGTTTGTTTCTTAAGTCTTTTGTTTTAAGCTAAAAATATTAAAGACTAGCTGAACCAGGCCAGCTTCGCTGCGCTTTCTTTTACATTATAGAGAAGGAAAAGAGCTTTTAGTGAAGTACCATGCTACGAAAATGGTATATCGATTGACCAACAGCTTAACAATATAAGTGCCTTTGGCTGAATCCCATATGACCTTTATGGGTCTACGAATTTAAGTTTGGCTGTTAGGTGTACTCCATTCTTTGCAAACTGCAAATTTTGCCCATGAACGTTCCGCTAAGGAACAGGGGCAAACTTCTCACATATCAATGAATGCAGTCCCATTCAATTTTTAAGCTCAATGATAAGGGGCCTCCTTTTTATAGCCGAGTGCGAACGGCATGCCGCAGTGCGACACCTCTTTGGAGAGAAGTCTTACATGGCATAGTACCTCACAAATGTTGCCAGCATTAGGAGGGGAAAACCACCGCTGAAAATTTTTTCTGATGGTCTCGTCAGGATTTGAACCCAGGCGTTTAGCGTCATAGGCGGACATGCTAACCTCTACGCTACGGTGGTACTTCATTCTTAAAAACTTTATTTAAGCCCGATATCCTCATGATGTCTGATTTCGGGGTGTTTTCGAGGGTGAGGTAGTCCCCCCCGACACTTGGCTCTGAAAAAATGTCAGCATCGTGCTCTTCTCTTAAATACCATTTATATATAAATCCATATTGCCATAGGTTTAAGGAGAGTTTACAGAATGAGGCGTCCCCTAAACACATGCCATAGATTATCAAATTCGTATTCTAATCTCAAAAACCTTTCATTTGAGCCACATATTGGCACAAATGTTGCCAGCATTAGGAGGGGAAAATGACCGCTGAAAATTTTGTTTGATGGTCTTGACAGGATTCGAACCCAGCCCCCCCCCCCACATTTGGATAATAGATTTGTATTCTACACACAAATACCTTTTATTTAGGCCCCATATTGCCATGGTCAGTAAATAAGTCCTGTTTTGGGGGGAGTTTTGGAGAAGGGGTGAACCCCCAAAAACTTGGTCCCACATTTGGGTATCAAATTCGTATTCTACTCGCAAATACCTTTTATTTGAGTCCCATATTGCCATGGTTGGTAAATATGCCCAATTTAGGGATGTTTTGGGGGTTGGGGAGGTCCCCCTTACACTTGGCCCGACAAATGGATATCAGATACGTTTTCTTATCTTAAATACCTTTCATTTAAGTCCCATATTGTCGTGATTGGTCTAAATATATATTTGGTAGGTTTTAAGGTGTGGCAGCCCCCCTAGGTACCCCATCCGAAATATGGATAACAAATTTTTATTTTTAGGCTACTATAAGAGAACACAAAATTTCGCTTAAATCGCACCACTCATGACCGAGATCTGGCGTTTCTGAAAATTTGAGTAAGGGGGAAGGTCTGACCCCCCTTAGGATATCAAAAAATGTAGTACCCCATTTTCACCACGGGATCAATATCCACCTTAAGTGAAAATTTTATGGAAATCGGTTCAGCCGTTTTTGAGTTTATAAGGAACAGGGGGGGAGGGGGGTGGGGGTGGGGTTGTCTGCCCATCATAGTTTTTATGTTAGTTTTACTTTATTCCCTTGATTTTGCTGGTGGATTGAAGTAACCAAACCCTTTACCCCGCATGTACAAAGTGGATATCAGCTTCATACTCAACTTCCAAAAATCACATTTGAGCTAAATATTGCTATAGCCGGTATATGTGTGGTTTAGGGGGATTTTAGGTGAGAAGTCTCTGAAACACTTGGCAACCAAACAGGTATCAGATTTGAGCCCATTATTGTCATAATCCACAAGTATGTCCACTTTAAGTGGTATCTAAGCATCGTGCACAAATTTCTTTTATTTGAGCCCCAATAGCCATTGATTTGTGGGAGTTTATGGGATGAGACTAGCCCCAAACACTTGGCCTCAAAATTGAATATTAAATTCGTTTTCTACATTCAAATATCTATTATGCATTGCCATAGTATAGAAACATGGCCAGTTTGAAGGGAGTTTAGAAGGCGGACCTTGAAATAATATCAGCATAGTGCTAGAGCGCAATGTTGTTTGGTCCTATAATGTCAAGCATTTTGGAGGTGGCTTTCAAGACGTTCAGGGCAACGGGTCTCGTTCAGATCCACACTTACATTTTTTTTTAGCTTTGGTTATCTACATATCTTTTATCATCATCATCTTTTTTTTGTGTGGAATAGGGGGAGGGGGTGGCACTCTGACACATTCTTTCATTTGAGTACAATATATTCTCGGCCGTCCAACATGACAGTTTGGTGTTGTTTTTATTGGTTGAAGCGGGTCGCTCCCCCCAAGGCTAAGACCCAAAAGACAATTTATTTCAGTCCTTTATTGTCGCGATATACATATCCGGCAGTACGGCAGGATGTGACCCAGATTCTTGAATCCTTATATCAACAATAGATTCAAACTCTTCTAACATAGACCTTTCTTTTAATTCATATGTAATCCCGCTCGAACAACACGTCCTATTGGTATAAGGGTATTTAGTGGGTGGGCCGGTCTCAGACTCAATCCCAAATATGTAAACCAGAACGTAGTCAACCCCCAAGACCTTTTATTGGATACACGTTTTGTAAAGTTGGACATTCATGCTCGTAAAAGGGGTTTTGGTGTTGGGAAAGCCTCGTACACACCAAATTGGACCATATTCTTATGACAGATGTGTATTCAACTTCTAAACACCTTTCGTTTGATACCCATATTGTCCCAATTGATAAATATGCCCTGCGAAGGGTTTTTTTTTTTTTTGGGGGGGGGGGGTGCGTTTTACGCCTCAGAGGGGGAGGCCCCTCGGACACCAAGAAATAAATTATTATGTCAGATTTTTACTCTACTTTTAAATACCTTCCACTTGATACCCATATTGCCCAAAGAGGTGAAAGAGTCCTGTTGAAAGGATGTGTCAGAGTGTCCGTCTGGGTGGCTTTTGGAATGGGGCGCCCCCCAGGTTTTTTGGCTCTAAAATTTAATACCAATTTCGTGTTTTTCGGGTACCATTAGGTGGCATACAATATTTCGCTTAAATCGCTTAAATTTGGTGTTTTTGAAAATTGGGCTATGGGGGAGGGTCCGCTCGCCCCCTTCGGATATCAAAACGAGTAAAAGCGTGCTAAGTTCGGCCGGGCCGAATCTTATATACCCTCCACCATGGATCGCATTTGTCGAGTTCTTTTCCCGGCATCTCTTCTTGGGCAAAAGAGAAAAGAAAAGATTTGCTCTGATATTAGAGCGATATGAAGATATGGTCCAGTTTGGACCACAATTAAATTATATGTTGGAGACCTGTGTAAAATGTCAGCCAATTCGAATAAGAATTGCGCCCTTTGGGAGCTCAAGAAGTAAAATAGAGAGATCGATTTATATGGGAGCTGTATCGGGCTATAGACCGATTCAGACCATAATAAACACGTATGTTGATGGTCATGAAAGAATTCGTCGTACAAAATTTCAGGCAAATCGGATAACAATTGCGCCCTCTAGACGCTCAAGAAGTCAAGATCCCAGATCGGTTTATATGGCAGCTATATCAGGTTATGAACCGATTTGAACCATATTTGACACAGTAGTTGAAAGTAAGAATAAAATAAAATTTCATTCAAATCAGATAAGAATTGCGCCTTCTAGAGGCTCAAGAAGTCAAGACCCAAGATCGGTTTATATGGCAGCTATATCAGGTTATGAACCGATTTGAACCATATTTGGCACAGTAGTTGAAAGTAATAAAATAAAATACGTCATGCAAAATTTCAGCCAAATCGGATAGGAATGGCGCCCTCTAGAAGGTCAAGAAGTCAAGTCCCCATATCTGTTTATATGACAGCTATATCAGGTTATGTACCGATTTGAACCATACTTGGCACAGTTGTTGGATATCATAACGAAACACGTCGAGCAAAATTTCATTTAAATCGGATAAGAAATGCGCCCTCTAGAGGCTCAAGAAGTCAAGACCCAAGATCGGTTTATATGACAGCTATATCAGGTTATGGACCGATTTGAACCATACTTGGCACAGTAGTTGGATATCATAACAAAATAGTACGTGCCAAAATTTATTCAAATCGGATAAGAATTGCGCCCTCTAGAGGCTCAAGAAGTCAAGACCCAAGATCGGTTTATATGGCAGCTATATCAAAACATGAACCGATATGGCCCATTTACAATACCAACCGATCTACACTAATAAGAAGTATATGTGCAAAATTTCAAGCGGCTAGCTTTACTCCTTCGGAAGTTAACGTGCTTTCCACAGACAGACGGACGGACGGACATGGCTAGATGAACTTAAAATGACATGACGATCAAGAACATATATCCTTTCTGGGGTCTCAGACGAATATTTCGAGTAGTTACAAACAAAATGACGAAATTAGTATACCCCCATCGTATGGTGGAGGGTATAAAAATGTAGTACTCTATTTTCACCGGGGGCCCAAACTCTACCATCTATGATAATCGGTTCTGGCGTTTTTGGACGGACATGGCTAAATCAACATAGAAGGTCAAGACGATCGAGAATATATATATACTTTGTTAGGTCAGAGAACAACATTGCGATGTGTAACAACCGAAATGAAGAAATTAGTGTACCCTCATCTCAAGGGGGAGGGTATAAAAATAAACAATACCAAATATTGGGTTGCCCAAAAAGTAATTGCGAATTTTTTAAAAGAAAGTAAATGCATTTTTAATAAAACTTAGAATGAACTTTAATCATATATACTTTGTTTTACACTTTTTTTCTAAAGCAAACAAAAAGTAACAGCTGATAACTGACAGAAGAAAGAATGCAATTACAGAGTCACAAGCTGTGAAAAAAATTGTCAACGCCGACTATATGAAAAATCCGCAATTACTTTTTGGGCAACCCCATATAAACAACTATTATAGACGAAGAAACTTTTTCTTACGACTACATTTTGAGTGTGCGCTCACTTTTTGTCAACCAGTGTAATCTCAATTACATAGTCTAACAACAAACTGCACTTCTGCACACTCTTGCCTATCAGACTTAAACGTACAATTATGTCTGCCATGTGTTGGTGGGTCTTGATACGGCAAATGATTGCATATTTTGATTGAAAACGAAAGCAAAATGTAACATTTTCTTTGAAATCATGGCATGTGTGGTTTTACTGTCGCTTATAATGTTGCTGTATAGATATTGGATTTTTTTTCTTTGTTTGCTGCATTTTATTTTTTGCATTGAAATAGTTTTGATTTTGTTTTAAAAGCCTTTTCGCGTTACAGGTTTTTTACACAACAAGTTTCAAGTCAGTACGAACCGTTTATGGCATGTGAGGGAGGGGCATTCAATGGAAATTCATGTTTCATTTTTGTTTGATGGTTGTAAGATTATGGATATTTTATTCAACTGCAATTATAAACAATTTTCTGGCTAACCATTTACCTTATAAAGGATACCAAAAATGGCTTAACTTTTGGTATAAAAAAAAATGCGGAAAATATTTTTGAATGTTTTTTTGGTATCGATATAAACTTTTATAAGATATGATAGAAGATTATATTTTAGGAGTTTGAATAAAAGTCGTTATTTTCAATGTACATGCATGAACAAACAATTTAAAACACATGTGCCAAATTTTTGATTTGCATATTTTTCTAGGTTTTCACTCTAGCAAACAAAAGACTTAAGCCACAAACCTGAAGTTGCAGTTGACAGGCTTGTATTTTAAATTTTATTTGACAACCAATGGGTGTGGTCTTATTGATATTTCGATTATGATATTCATATCTGACTTAGAGACAAAAATTAAAAAAAAAATTAAGATTAATCAAAAAATTAGAAATTCGCAAGACTATGGCATTTTCAAGTTTGAACTTCTTTAAATCGGCCTAAAAACTAAATGAATAATTCATTTTCTACAAAAAAAAATAAATATTTCTCTTTAGTGAAACAAAAGATTTAAGCCACTAACCTTTTGCTGTAGTTGACAATCTTAGATAAAATATTTATTGGGTTGCCCAAAAAGTAATTGCGGATTTTTTAAAAGAAAGTAAATGCATTTTTAATAAAACTTAGAATGAACTTTAATCAAATATACTTTTTTTACACTTTTTTTCTAAAGCAAGCTAAAAGTAACAGCTGATAACTGACAGAAGAAAGAATGCAATTACAGAGTCACAAGCTGTGAAAAAATTTGTCAACGCCGACTATATGAAAAATCCGCAATTACTCTTTGGCCAAACCAATATATCAACCAAAAGGTGTGGTCCAATTGATATGATAAATAAAAATTATGTTAAAATTTTACTAAAATGACAAATATGCATGTTGTGGCCTGACACCCAGAGCAGGTGAATTTTGAACTGTTCAGCCATCTCGTTGAGAGATCTGCGACAGTCGAGGGCGGTTTTTTGCGTTCAGAAATACGTTCTCCAGGGATTTAATGGCTGTCTGAGGAGATATTTATGTCAATCGTCTAGATCTAGATCTTTAGAGTACACCCCAAAGCCCACCCGGCTCTTTTAGTTTGAAGCCATCTGTATAGAAGTCTATGTAACTTCTGTTACCAGGGATATCGTAGTTCTAAACGGCTCTATTAGGAGTAGTGGTACAGTACTTCTTATCAAAAAGCGGCTCAGGTAGGATGTAATCAACACTGCCTGAAACATCGGACATTGTATCAAGGATAACACAGTGTCCGTAGCCGACACATGATCAATGAGAAAGCTCCCTTAAACTCACGGCAGTGGTGGCTGCAATATGTCTAGGCACAATGTCCAGAGGCATAAGATGTAGCATTAAATTCAGTGCATCAAATGGTGTAGTCCTCAGTGCGGCTATGATGCACAAACAAGCCATCCTTTGGATCTGGTTAAGTATTGAGCAGTAGGTGGACTTTTAAAGCGCCGTCCACCAGACCACAACACCATATAGCATTATAGGTCTGACAACTGCCGTATATACAAAATGCATGACGCGCGGTCCAAATCCCCAACTTTTGCCAATGGCCCTCTTGCAGATGATTAGCCTTTCTGGTCTTTTCCAAAATGTTGAATTTGAAGTTAAATTTTTTGTCCAGTTCAACAACCAGGTATTTTGCGCTTTCTGTAAATGGAACATTCTCTCCTCCCAAGGAGACAGGTTCCACTCTTACAACTGCAGTATATACCCAATGCATGACACGCGGTTTAAACCCCCAACTTTTGCCAATTGCCCTCTTGCAAGTGTATTAGGCAAGAGATGCCTTTCTTGCCCTTTCCAAAATATTGGATCTGAAGTTCAATTTCCTGTCCAGCCTAACACCCAGGTATTTTGTGCTTTCTGTAGATGGAACATTCTCTACTCCCTTTTGCCTTTACTTTATGCATGCTACTGCAGCGACATGAGATCTCCAGGCGTCTTTGCCCTAAGATATGTTTCTATCAACCTCTAAAGAGTCTTCGGCATGAAGGATAACAAAATAATAGGACGAAAATCTTTCGCCTTCGTGAGGTAGGGTTTTCCTGCTTTCGGAATGAAAACCTGACCTTCGTGTGCCTCCATCCCACAGGTATATATGACATTCTGATACAAGCAGAGTAAATCTTCCAAAGCCAGGGAACCAGTCTATCAAACACAGCTTGGAATTCAACCGGTGATACATCATTAGGACCTGGTGCCTTAAAGGAGTCGAAACTTCTTAAAGCCCATAGGATTTTCGGCTCAGATTCAATTTCCCTAATGACCTCCTAAGGCGCCATGTTGTCCGTTGGAGAATTTCCTGGGAAATATTGGGTTGCCCAAAGAGTAATTGCGGATTTTTTAAAAGAAAGTAAATGCATTTTTAATAAAACTTAGAATGAAATTTAATCAAATATACTTTTTTTGCACTTTTTTTCTAAAGCAAGCTAAAAGTAACAGGTGATAACTGACAGAAGAAAGAAAGCAGTTACAGAGTCACAAGCTGTGAACAAATTTGTCAACGCCGACTATATGAAAAATCCGCAATTACTTTTTGGGCAACCCAATATGTATCAACGAGTAGTTCTGTTGTTACCTCACTAGACATTGTCCATACATTCTCAGACATCTGAATATACCCCACCGTAATAGGTCTCGAGGACAGAATCTTCCTTTGCCTAGAGGCCTCACATGTATCCTTCACGGAGCTGGAGAATTTTAGTCAGGATTTGTTCTGAGCGTTTCTCAGCTCGCTGTTATATTTTCTTAGCTCAGCCTTATAGATGTCCGAATCTTATGGTGCTCTTGAGGCTTTTGCTCTGTTAAAGAGTTTTCTGCAGTCCTTCCTTAGACCAACTAGCTTTCGGGTCCACCATGGCGGTCGCGGTTTGCCCCTTGGCTTGGCACTAGGACATGCTGACACAAGCGAGTCATTCAGGGTCTTGGTGATCCTCTTGACCACTATGTCTATATTCTCCTTAGTTTCCACTTCCTTTTCTGATCTAGAAGGACCAGGTCTTCTAGTTTGGAACCACCCGTATTACCAGGGATATCGTAGTTCCAATCGGTTCTATAAGGAAAAGTGGTACAGTACTTTTTTTTATCAAAAAGCAGCTCAGGTAGGGTGTAATCCACACTGTCTGGAACATCGGACATTGTAAAAGGATAACATAGTGTCCGTAGCCGCTACATGACCAAAGAGAAAGCTCCCTTAGTCCCACGGCAGTGATCGCAGCAATTTTTCAAGCCACATTGTCCAGAGGCATTAATTTCAGTTCATCAGATGGTGCCGAAATTTATCCCAATACGCCTTTTTTCTGTTTAGCCGAGGGACCATAACTTTAGTAATTTCTCCAAGGCTGAGAAATAACTGAAGATGTGGTCATCCAACACTTCCCAGTCGCATATTCTTCCACTTATATATTCCGATTTGAACGTAATATCTAGAACTTCCTGCCTGTTCCTTATAATAAAGGTTGGTTTATCCTCTTTATTACAAATCGCCAGAAAGCAACTTATAATGGGTTGCCCAAAAAGTAATTGCGGATTTTTTTAAAAGAAAGTAAATGCATTTTTAATAAAACTTAGAATGAACTTTAATCAAATATACTTTTTTACACTTTTTTTCTAAAGCAAGCTAAAAGTAACAGTTGATAACTGACAGAAGAAAGAATGCAATTACAGAGTCACAAGCTGTGAAAAAATTTGTCTACGCCGACTATATGAAAAATCCGCAATTACTTTTTGGGCAACCCAATAATATGTTCAATAAGCAGCTCATCCCTTTCCCCATATCTGGTTGTTGTTGTAGTAGCAATGTGTGATACACTGAGGCGGCAGCCCTTGCCGATGAAGGAATTCATCGGGTCAATGCGGTACATACAACCGGCTGCCATGGGATTGCCCCCATATCTGGTGATGTTAATCACTTTCTGCAATGAGGCTTTTCCCTTCCCTACAGAAGTGGCTTCAACCAGCGACTTAAGGTTTAAAGGCGTCATCTCTGAATCGTGTGCCTTATATAGGGAAGCCAGCCAGTATTGAGACTTGCTTATTTCAAGGCTAGCTGCTACTAAATGTTCAGTACTTAGCGACTGAAGAAGAAAAACCTTTAGACTACTCTTTGCAAGAATACTGGCACTGTGTCTCCCATCCCCCGTACCCTTGAGAAGTTTAAATCTCAGAATTCTTAGCCCATGAACCACTCCTACACACTCCCATGGTTCCTGGATAAGAGCCACTTCAAATCCTCCTGCCATCAGGGGGGCCTATAGTGCTGCCGAAGTGGTCTTACAATGGTGGAGATTTATCTGTAGAAACCGGACCATAGTCAGGATTCAGAACTTCCACCACTGTTGTGTTAGCCTCGCCTTCTGACTTCACCAGGGGTTCATCCTCACAAGATTCGTTAGAACTTGTCATGATGAGCTTTCGTACGCATCCAGGGTCAGGTAAGGAAGCTGTGGAGCCACTCTTCCTCAGGACACTGGGTACTTGCGGCGTGGACGATTTCTCCTTAGACGATTTACTAACTGCTGCTGTCGAAGTACTTTCTGAGTTTGGTGTTTCCCCGCTGGGCATCACATAGTAGCTGGCGATTTCAACTCACGAGAGTTGGGGCATACCAACGACCAACTCAAGAGCAAGACGAGTTCTCAAGAACTGATTTACTCATTGGGAACACTAGATCACTGCCAATCTTTAGCTCTAACCTCTATCTTCACAAAATTTTTTAAAATTTAATTACCACATTCTCCACAACTTTTTCGGGACACCCTATTTCTTTTATAAGATTAGATTTACATATCTTTGTTATCTTAATTACAGCATGTAATTATGCAAAATTTGACATTTCTTTACATTCTCTCCCACTTATCACAACAGGGGATTTTGCAACTAATTGACACACTTTCCAAAAACGGGCATTTATTACAAGAATAAATATTATCCCCATAACATAGAATGGGAGGAGGGAATATTAAAAAAAAAATTTCTTTGGATTTATGCATAAACTTTGTCTTTTAGTTTTCTCATTACAAAAAACTGTCATATTTGATATGCAACAACAACTAAAAGCTTTTTATAAACAAAAAAAACTATTGCTAACACACGCATAAAGAACCAGTTTTGGATCCCAGCATCTTGAAGAGCGGCAAAAAAAATTTGAGTCATTTTGATTGATATGCCTTGGAAATTTCCCATTATTTAATCGCATGGCTGAATGTTGAGCTAAAGCGTATTTGCATCGTTTTTGTCAACCACCAACAACTCAAAGAAAACCTGAAAAACTAAAGCCATCATAACTGTAATCAAACGTGTATGCGCTCTCGCACGATATTTTAGTGTCTTCTTTAGCAATCATCAAAAGGAGAAACAACAACAAAAACACAGCCAACAGCCAACATCATTATAATCACAATCATCAACAAATATTGCATGTCCATCCACACATCAGCATCGTGATTATCATCATCATCATCATCATGAGCACAGTGCTCATTATTAACACATTTACGCCATTACGCTGATGATTGAACTAAAAGCCATACAAATCTAGTGAATATGTGGATTTTCTGGTTTAAAACAAATACAGATATGGAGTTTAATTTGAAAAAACCAAAACAAAAACAACAACAACAGCTATAACAACAACAACATTATGTTAGACTCCATCAAAGACCTAATCAAAAGGGGGCAATAGTGTTTGTCTAAGTTTTTGGCATTTTATTTAAAGCATTGCTGCACCTATACCAATACAAAATCAAAAGACTTAAGAAACGAACTTCCTTCACATTTTGCTGGCAAAACTCAGAGCATTTTCAGCATTTGAACATATGCTGGAGGTCATCTAAGCTTTAAATATAGGTGTTGAAATGACCAAAATTGGTTCAAATTTTGCAATAAAGGAAATGAAATAAATTAATGAAGGAATTGAATTGAATTGGGAAAACAGAAGTATTTGCTATTGGCTAAGCCAAAGAAGAGGATGGAGGAGTGACATATTGCCCAAAAAGTAATTGGGGATTTTTCATATAGTCGGCGTTGAGAAATTTTTTCACAGCTTGTGACTCTGTAACTGCATTCTTTCTTCTGTCAGTTATCAGCTGTTACTTTTAGCATGCTTTAGAAAAAAGTGTAAAAAAGTATATTTGATTAAAGTTCATTCTAAGTTTTATTAAAAATGCATTTACTTTCTTTTAAAAAATCCGCAATTACTTTTTGGGCAACCCAATAAAAATTAAATTCTATAAAACGGATATGAGGTTATTTGTTGAAATTTAATTGCATAATCAGAAAAAGAGTTTAAAAGCTGTGACCATTTTGTCTCAAGCTCTAAAATGCAATTTGACATTGAATAAAATATGGGATTATTTTATTTCCTTATTTTTATACACCACCACTGTGGTACTGGATATTATCAGATTGTGCATTTGTTTGCAACGCTAAGAAGAAGGAGAAGAGCTAGACCCATTGATAAGTATATCGATCGACTTAGAATCACTCTCTGATTCATTTTAGACATGTTCATCTGTCCGTTTGTGTGTTCATGTATTCTTGCAATCTTTGTAAAGGGTAAAATTTGTTGTCCAATCGTCACGAAATTTTGCAAATGTCACTTTTTTGGCTCCAGGACAAACGTTATTGATTTTGGTAAAAATCGGTTCAGATTTGGATATAGCTCCCATATATATGTCTCGCCCGATTTCGACTAAAATGGCCGTAGTAACTACAGTTTTCAGCCAATCTGCACAAAATTTGGTATGGATTGTTTTGTTACTGATCTTAACACAACCGCAAGATTTCATCAAAATCGGGGTAGATTTGAATATAGCTCCCATATATATGTAACGCCCGATATGCACTTTAATGGCCATAGTAACTACAATTTTCTACCGATCCGCACAAAATTTGACATGGATTGTTTTGTTACTGATCTTAAGATATCCGCAAGATTTCATTAAAATCGGGGCAGATTTGGATATAGCTCCCATATATATGTATCGCCCGATTTGCACTTAAATGGCTGTAGTAACTACAATTTTCAGCCGATCTGCACGAAATTTGGCATGGATTGTTTTGTTACTGATCTTAACATATCCGCTAGATTTCATTAAATTCAGTGCAGATTTGGATATAGCTTCCATATATATGTAACGCCCGATTTACACTTTAATGGCTGTAATAACTACATTTTTCAACCGATGTGCACAAAATTTGGCATGGATTGTTTTGTTAGTGATCTTTACATATCCACAAGATTTCATTTAAATCGGTTCCGATTTGGATATAGCTCGCATGTATATGTGTCGTCCGATTTTCACTTCAATGGCCCTAGTAACTACGATTTTCAACCGATCTGCACAAAATTTGGCATGGATTGTTTTGTTACTGGTCTTAACATATCCGCAAGATTTCATTAAAATCGGTGCAGATTTAGATATAGCTCCCATATATGTGTATCGCCCGATTTCCACTTAAATGGCTGTAGTAACTACAATTTTCAACCGATCTGTACACAATTTGGCATGGACTATTTTCTTACTGATCTCAATATATCCGCAAGATTTCATAAAAATCGGTGCAGATTTGGATATAGCTCCCATATATATGTATCGCCCGATTTCGACTTAAATGGCGGTAGTAACTACAATTTTCAACCGATCTGCCCAAAATTTGGCATGGATTGTTTTGTTACTGAACTCAACATATCAGCAAGATTTCATCAAAATCGGTTCAGATTTAGATATAGCTCCCATATATATGTATCGCCCGATTTGCACTTTAATGGCCGTAGTAACTACAACTTTCAACCGATCTGCACAAAATTTGGCGTGGAGTGTTTTGTTACTGATCTTAACATATCCGCAAGATTTCATCAAAATCGGTTCAGATTTGGATATAGCTCCCATATATATGTATCGCCCGATTTGCACTTAAATGGCTGTAGTAACTACAATTTTCAACCGATCTGCACAAAATTTGGCATGGATTGTTTTGTTACTAATGTCAACATATCCGCAAGATTTCATCAAAATCGGTGCAAATTTGGATATAGCTCCCATATATATGTATCGCCCGATTTCGACTTAAATGGCCGTAGTAACTACAATTTCCAAACAATCTGTTCAAAAAAGTTTTGGTTGGGTTAGGTTTAAGTGGCAGTCTGCCATCAGACTCACTTAGACGTTTTCGTCCATTGTGATACCACAGGAACAGAAGATTGTAGTCTTTTAGTAGCCTTTTAGTTCTTTAAAAAGCCCAACAAATTGCGAATGTTCATATCCTCTAAATCAGACATGTTCTCAAAGAAATGAGAACCTAAAGTGGAACTCTTTCTGACTGCTAGTGCGAGACACACACACAGAAGGTGTTCTTTAGACTCCTCTTCTTCGATGTCCTCACAAAAATACAAATTTTGCCCATGAACATTCCATTAAGGAAGAGGGACAAACTTCTCAATGAGTGCAGTCCGATTCAAGTCCGATTTAAGCTCAATGATAAGGGGTCTGCTTTTTATAGCCGAGTCCGAACGGCGTGGCACAGTGCGACATCTCTTTGGAGAGAAGTTTTACATGGCATATGTTGCCAGCATGAGGAGGGGAAAACCACTCCAGGCCTCGCCAGGATTCGAATCCAGGCGGACATGATAACCTCTGCGCTACGGTGGCCTCCTCACAGTCTCGATTTCCTCACAGCTTTTGCAAAAGTCGTTGCTGGCAACCTTCAGTCTGTCAGCATGTTTACCGATTAGACAGTGACCTGTCATGACGGACACAATGATTGAGACGTCTGTTCTAGCCAATGACAGCAAATTTAGATTAGGCCACATAGTTTTGGAGTGCCTACAGCCCCCTCTTTGTGACTATGTATTCGTTGTCCTTCGGGCAGGTTCTCACAGAAATGAGAACCTAAAATTGAACTTCTTCCGACTGCTAGTGCGGGACACACACACAGAAGGTGTTCTATAGTCTCTTCTTCTTCGATATCCTCACAGCTTCTGCAAAAGTCGTTGCTGGCAACCTTCAGTCTGTCAGCATGTTAACCGATTAGACAGTGACCTCTCATGACGGACACAATGACTGAGACATCTGTTCTAAACAGTGACAGCAAAGCGGTAGACCTCTTCAAAAATAGATTAGGCCACACAGTTTTGGAATGCTCACAGCCGCCTCTTTGTGACCATCTATCATTCGTTGTCCTGCGGAACTGGTCCTGAAAACTTAGCCTATATGTCGCTAGAGGCATACCCATAGATTCCAGTATCCCTGGAATGTGTAGCATAGTTCCTAGTCTCACAAGCTCGTCCGCTTTACAATTCCCTGGGATATCTCTGTGGGCCGGCACCCAGAAAAGGTGAATTTTGAACTGTTCAGCCATCTCATTGAGGATCTGCGACAGTCGAGGGGGGTTTTTTGTGTTCAGAAATACGTTTTCCAGGGATTTAATGGCTGCCTGGCTGTCTGAGAAGATATTTATGCCAATTGCCGTTATCGGTGGACCGGCAACCAGAACAGGTGAATTTTGAACTGTTCAGCCATCTCGTTGAGAGAGATCTGCGACAGTCGAAGGCGATTTTTGTGTTCAGAAATACGTTCTCCAGGGATTTAATAGCGGCCTGGCTGTCTGAGAAGATATTTAAGCCAATTGTCGTTATGACATTACATCTTAGCCATTCCATTACTCCCTTCTCCGCTTGATACACACTGCAGTGGTCGGTTAACCTCTTAGGATATGACCTACCCGGCTCTTTTAGTCTGGAGCCATCTGTATAGAAGTCTATGTAACTTCTCTTACCGGGGATATCGTAGTTCCAATCGGTCCTATCAGAAAGAGTGGTACAGTACTTTTTATCATAAAGCGACCCCCAATCCCACCTGGTCATTTAGTTTGGAGCTATCTGTATAGAAGTCTATGTAACTTCTCTTACCGGGGATATCGTAGTTCCAATCGGTCTTATCAGGAATAGTGGTACAGTACTTTTTGTCAAAAAGCGACTCTGGTAGGGTGTAGTCAACACTGCCTGGAACATCGGATATTGTATCAAGGTAACACAGTGTCTGTAGCCGCCACATGACCAATGAGAAAGCTCCCTTAAACTCTCGGCAGTGGTGTCTGCAATTTGTCTAGCCACTATGTCCAGAGGCATAGGATGTAGCATTAAATTCAGTGTATCAAATGGTGTCGTCCTCAGTTCGGCTATGATGCACAAACAAGCCATCCTTTGGATCTGGTTAAGTATTGAACAGTAGGTGGACTTTTGAAGCGCCTTTCACCAGACCACAATACCATATAGCATTATAGGTCGGACAACTGAAGTATGTACCCAATGCATGACACGCGGTCTAAGCTCCCAACTTGCCTGGAACATCGGATATTGTATCAAGGATAACACAGTGTCCGTAGCCGCCACATGACCAATGACAAAGCTCCCTTAACCTCAAGGCAATGGTCGCTGCAATTTGTCTGGCCACAATGTGGAGAGGCATAAGATGTAGCATTAAATTCAGTGCATCAGATGGTGTCATCCTAACTGCTGCTGTGATCCACAAACAAGCCATCCTTTGGATCTGGTTAAATATTGAACAGTAGGTGGACTTTTGAAGCGCCATCCACCAGACCACAATACCATATAGCATTATAGGTCTGACAACTGAAGTATGTACCCAATGCATGGCACGCGGTCTAAGCTCCCAACTTGCCTGGAACATCGGATATTGTATCAAGGATAACACAGTGTCCGTAGCCGCCACATGACCAAAGAGAAATCTCCCTTAGCCTCAAGGCAATGGTCGCTGCAATTTGTCTGGCCACAATGTGGAGAGGCATAAGATGTAGCATTAAATTCAGTGCATCAGAAGGTGTCATCCTAACTGCTGCTGTGATCCACAAACAAGCCATCCTTTGGATCCGGTTAAGTATTGAGCAGTAAGTGGACTTTAGAAGCGCCGTCCACCAGACTACAACACCATATAGCATAATAGATCTGACACCTGCAGTATATACCCAATGCATGACACGCGGTCTAAGCCCCCAACTTGCCTCCTGGAACATCGGATATTGTATCAAGGATAACACAGTGTCCGTAGCCGCCACATGACCAATGAGAAAGCTCCCTTAACCTCTCGGCAGTGGTCGCTGAAATTTGTTTAGCCACAAAGCCCAGAGGTATAAAATGTAGCATTGAATACACTGCATCAAATGGTGTAGTCCTCAGTGCGGCTATGATGCACAAACAAGCCATCCTTTGGATCCGGTTAAGGATTGAAGCGCCGTCCACCAGACCACAACACCATATAGCATTATGGGTCTGACAACTGCAGTATATACCCAATGCATGACACGCGGTCTTAACCCCCAACTTTTATCAAATGGCAGATGTATAGGGCAAGAGTGGCCTTTCTTCCCCTTTCCAAAAAGGTTGGATTTGAAGTTCAATTTCTTGTCCAGCCCAACTCCCTGGTATTTTGCGCTTTTTGTAAATGGAACATTCTCGCCTCCCAAGGAGACAGGTTTCACTCTGACAACTGCAGTATATACCCAATGCATGACATGCGGTCTAAATCCAAAACTTTTGCCAATGGCTCTCTTGCAGGTGTATAGGGCAAGGGTGGCCTTTCTTGCCCTTTCCAAAAAGGGTGGATTTTAAGTTCATTTTCCTGTCCAGCCCAACACCCACTTATTTTGCGCTCTTTGTTAATGGAACATTCTCTACTCCCAAGGAGACAGGTTCCAATCTGACAACTGCAGTATATACCCAGTGCATGACACTCGGTTTAAACCCCCAACTTTGGCCAATGACTCCTTTGCAGTTGTATAGGGCAAGAGTTGCCATTCTGGCCCTTTCCAAAAAGGCTGGATTTGAAGTTCAATTTCCTCTCCAGCCCAACACCCAGGTATTTTGCGCTTTCTGTAAATAGAACATTCTCTCCTCCCAAGGAGATAGGTTCCACTGTAGGTTAATTGTATCTCCTGCTAAAAAGAACTACTTCGGTCTTGCATGGATTTATACCCAGACCACTTTCGTTAGCCCACTTTGCTGTTGCACGTAGAGCTTCCTGCAGTATATCTCTTAGAGTACTGGGAAACTTTCCCCTAAACGCAATTGCCACGTCATCAGCATACGCGATCACTTTTACAATGTTCAGAAAAAGTCGGTTTAGATTTAGATATGGCTCTCATATATTACCCGAATTTATTGGGTTGCCCAAAAAGTAATTGCGGATTTTTTAAAAGAAAGTAAATGCATTTTTAATAAAACTTAGAATGAACTTTAATCAAATATGCAATTACAGAGTCACAAGCTGTGAAAAAATATGTCAACGTCGACTATATGAAAAATCCGCAATTACTTTTTGGGCAACCTAATATAATTGTAGGGTAGGCTTAGAGTATTATATAGTCGGCTACGCCCAGCTTTTGCCTTTCCTTACTGGTTGGTATTGGTTTTAGCTAACATATAAGGCAAGTACTATAAATTTTAAAATTTAGGAAAAATCCACAATTAACCATATGCTATGAAATTTTTAAAAAGTTGATGCTAAGAGTCACTCTCTAAGCCTCATATCGACTCTGGATAAGCATTGAAGATACCATAACTGGTTTTGTATATTCAAATTTTTTATGGTGTTGACGAACTCAAAGACTAAGAATCTGTTGTGGTTGACATTTAATAGCACAGATTTATATGTCTGCAGTAAATTTCAAAACTAAATGAAAATTTTCATATTAAGAATCACTCTGAACATGCATTTCAAATATTCTAGGAGATTCCTTTGCCATTAAAGGCGCATTCATTAAACCATTTCAGTTCTGGAAGAGCATAAAATTCATTAACCGAAATTTTTATAGTTCCGACAACCTTTGAGGCTAGGAAAAAAAATTCATTTTGAATATTGGCAAAAGAATTGAAAAAGTTCAAACCACTTGGCTAAGCAGTGCAATAAAATAAAACAACTTTTTTTCCATGATTTTATATGCATACGCCCATGGTAAATTGGTAAATTTAAGCAAAATTTTCAATTTTGTTTGTAGTCTGTCATACTTTAGTAAAAAATTTTACTTAAAATTCATTTTTTGTATTTTAAATTTTGCCTAAGTACCACAAATCAAATCAAAAAAAAAGAAGTCGTTAAAAATACTGAATAAACATTTCAAGATTGAAAATTTCCCCATGATCAGCAGGGAGATTTTTAGCATGCCAATGAGTGCTGCGCGATTTAAGCTCATAGATAAGATAGAGTTATAAAAAGCATCGTAGAAGAAACTGGAACCAATAAAATGAATATTAAAATTAGTATCCAACTGATCTCACAAAAAAAAAATTCACAGTTTAAAAAGCTAATGAATAATTACCGTCTAATTATAAATCAAATGCTTTTAATATCCAAAAAATAACAAAAACAAGTAAACAAGTAAACGTGCTATGTTCAGCCAGTTCGAATTTTATATGCCCTCCACCATGGGTTGCCCAAAAAGTAATTGCGGATTTCTCATATAGCCGGCGTTGACAAATTTTTACACAGCTTGTGACTCTATAATTGCATTCTTTCTTCTGTCAGTTATCAGCTGTTACTTTTAGCTTGCTTTAGAAAAAAAGTGTAAAAAAAGAATATTTGATTAAAGTTCATTCCAAGTTTTATTAAAAATGCATTTACTTTCTTTTAAAAAATCCGCAATTACTTTTTGGGCAACCCAATACTATGCTTGTATCAGCATGTAGTATACAACCGAGGGATGGAGGACCACAAAAGTCATTTTCATTCCAAAAGCAGGAAAACCAGAGCATACGAAAGCGAAAGGTTATCGCCCTATTAGTATGTCATCCTTCATGCTGAACACTCTAGAGTGGTTGATAGAAACATATTTAAGGGCAAAAATGCCCAGAGATCGCCTATCGCGGCAGCATAATGCATATAGTAAAGGCAAATACACTGAAATAGCCCTTCACGACCTAGACGGCTACATAGAGGGTTCTCTCGCTGTCAAGGAATATACAATGGTGGCATTTCCTGACATTGAAGGTGCTTTCATTAATGTAAAACCGACGTCAATCGTGAAGGAGTTGGAGTTTCTAGGCATCAACTCTACCATAAGAAAGTTAATTAATAACTTACTTAGTAAACGATGCTCTACCGCAGGGTTGGGATCTGTAGATCTAAAAAGATGGGTCAGCAGAGGAACACCTCAAGGAGGTGTACTGTCTCCTCTACTTTGGACCATAGCCATTAACAATATATTATTGTCTCTGGAAGAAAAAAGTGTAAAAGTGATCCCGTATGCTTAAGAAGTAGATATATATTCCAGAAAGCTCTAGGTGCAACAGCAAATTGGGCTGCCGAAAGAGGTCTGGGTATAAATCTGTGCTAGACAGAAGTAGTTCTGTTCAGCAGGAGATACAAATTAGCCACAGTGGCACCTGTCTCCTTGGGAGGAAACAATGTTCCATTTAATAAAGCGTAAAATACTTGGGCGTTGTGCTGTACAGGTAATTAAACTTTAAATCTAATATTTTGGAAAGGGCAAGAAAGGCTACTCTTGCCCCATATAACTGCAAAAGAGTCATTGGCAAAAGTTGGGGGTTTAGATCGCTCGTTTTGCTTTGGGTATATACTGCAGCTGTCAGACCTATAATGCTATATGGTGTTGTGGTCTGGTGGACGGCGCTGTTCAATAGTCAACCGGATCCAAAGAATGGTTTGTTTATGCATAACAGCCGTACTAAAAAAGACTAATCTGATGCACTGATTTTAATGCTAGTACACCTAATAACTTAGGATATTGTGGCTGGACAAATTGCAGCGACCACCGCCGTGAGGCTAAGGGAGCTTGCTCTTTGGTTGTGAGGCGGCTACGGACAGTGTGTCATCTTTAATACAATGTGCAATATTGTAGGCAGTGTGGATTATAACCTGCCTGAGCCGCTTTTGTTCCTGATGGAACCGATTGGAACTACGATGTCCCTGGTAATAGAAGTAATATAGACTTCTACACGGACGGTTCCAAACTAGACGACCAGGTGGGTTTTGGGGTGCACTCTAGAACACTAGAACTTGTCATAACGAGAAGGTTACCCGACCACTGCAGTGTGTATCATAGAAGTGGTGGAGTGGCTAAGATATAATGTCATAACATATAATGTCATGACAGCCATTAAATCCCTGGAGAACGTATTTCTGAATTCAAAAACCGCTCTCGACTGTCGCAGATCTCTCAACGATATGGCTGAACAGCTTAATATATACCTGTTCGGGTACAGGGCCACAGAGATATCCCAGGGAATTGTAAAAGGGATGAGCTTGCGAGACTAGGGGATCTCGAATCTGTGGGTATGCCTTTAGCGACAGATAAGCTAAGTCTTCAAGATCAGGCCCGAAGGGCAACCAATGATATGTGATCACAAAATGTTCCTAAATTATTGGTTTGCCCAAAAAGTTATTGCGGATTATTCATATAGTCGGCGTTGAAAAATTTTTTCACAGCTTGTGACTCTGTAATTGCATTCTTTCTTCTGTCAGTTATCAGCTGTTACTTTTAGCTTGCTTTAGAAGAAAAGTGTAAAAAAAGTATATTTGATTAAAGTTCATTCTAAGTTTTATTAAAAATGCATTTACTTTCTTTTAAAAAATCCGCAATTACTTTTTGGGCAACCCAATATATGGCCTAATCTAGACTTGTAGTGGTCTACCGCTTTGCTGTCACTGGCACGATCAGACGTCTCAGTCATTGTGTCCGACATGACAGGCCAGCAACGACTTTTGTCGAAGCTGTGAGGACAATTGTCGAGAAAGAAGAGACTATAGAACATCTGCTGTGGGTGTGTCCCTCACAGGCAGTCAGAAGGAATTCCACTTCAGGTTCTCATTTCTATGAGATTAGCGGATGTGAACATTTGCAAGCTGTTGTGGTCTTTAAAGCGATCTGGATGGTTCAACGGTAGGAACTAGAATGCATATTCCTTCCTCTTTTGCTGGGGTATCACAATGGACGAAAACGTCCAAGTGAGTCTGATGGCAAACTTACACTTTAACCTAACCATGGTGGAGATCATAGTGTAAAATTTCAGCGAAATCGGATAAGAAATGCGACCTCTAGAGGTTCAAGAGCTTGACTCGGGAAATCGATTCAGACTGTATTTCGCGCTTAATATCATAGCAGAAGTTGTTGTGCATAATTTTCAGGCAAACCAGACAAGAACTGCACCCCTAGGGGCTCAAGAATTGCAATCGGGAGTTTGATTTATATTGGAGCTGTATCAGATTTTTGACCGTTTCAGATCATATTTTCCCGTATGATAGTGGTCACAGAGGAAGTAATTGTGCAAAATTTCCAAATCTGATAAGAATATTGCACACTCTACAGGCTCATGAAGTAGAAACGGGAGAATGGTTTATATGGAAGCTATATTAGGGTTTAGACCAATTCGGGCCATACTAAGTACGCATGATAGATGTCATAAAAACCGTCACTGTGTAAAATTTCAGCCAAATCAGGTAAGAATTGGGCCCTTTACAAGCTGAAGAAGTATAATTGGGAGATAAGTTTACTATACATAGGAGCTATATTGGGTTTTGGACCGATTCGGACCATAATCGGCACATCTAATAAACATCATAGTACAAAATTTCAACTAAAATGCGTTCTCATGAAGCTCCAGAGTGTAATGGGGAGGTTGGTTTATAAGGGAGATACACCAAAAAATGGACTTTTATGGCCCATTTACAATCCCAATCGACCTACACTAATAGGAAGTATATGGGTAAAATTTCAAGCGCCTAGCTATACTCCTTCGAAAAAAACTTCAAAATACAGCTTTTGTGGTGGTTCTTAACCTACATTGTTTAGGTTGGAGACACCGACGCCCGAGAAATACCGCCCTATATTATAGCTGACATCAAACGAATCATGAATTTGGCTGTAGACTAAAACAATCCGCATAACGGCCAAATTCGTCAATATCAGCCTTATTTGCGTCCATGCCCCGACGGAAGACAAGGACGAACAGACCAAGGATATTTTTCTACTAGCCACTAGGAAGAGAGTATGTCCCGCCCATAATATTGAAATCGTTCCGGGAGGTTTTAATGTGAATATAGGGAAGGAAAATATCTTTGGACCAACAATAGGAAAATTTTGTCTACACAAAGAAACTTCCGAAAATGGACTGAGACTAATGGACTTCGCAGCGGCAATAAAAAGCAGCACCAGATTCCAACATCGAAGGATTCACATGGCCGTATGGTTGTCACCTGACACGAGAAACCAAATATAAAGGGTGATTTTTTTGAGGTTAGGATTTTCATGCATTAGTATTTGACAGATCACGTGGGATTTCAGACATGGTGTCAAAGAGAAAGATGCTCAGTATGCTTTGACATTTCATCATGAATAGACTTACTAACGAGCAACGCTTGCAAATCATTGAATTTTATTACCAAAATCAGTGTTCGGTTCGAAATGTGTTCATTCACGGTAACGTTGCGTCCAACAGCATCTTTGAAAAAATACGGTCCAATGATTCCACCAGCGTACAAACCACACCAAACAGTGCATTTTTCGGGATGCATGGGCAGTTCTTGAACGGCTTCTGGTTGCTCTTCACTCCAAATGCGGCAATTTTGCTTATTTACGTAGCCATTCAACCAGAAATGAGCCTCATCGCTGAACAAAATTTGTCGATTCACTGAAAATGATTTCACTGAAAATGATTCACTGAAAATGATTTGCAAGCGTTGCTCGTTAGTAAGTCTATTCATGATGAAATGTCAAAGCATACTGAGCATCTTTCTCTTTGACACCATGTCTGAAATCCCACGTGATCTGTCAAATACTAATGCATGAAAATCCTAACCTCAAAAAAATCACCCTTTATCATGTTGTGATAGGTGGAAAGCATTCAACCAGCATGTGTTAGATGTATAATCGATCCCAGAGGCGGACATCGATTCGGATAGTTACCATTAGTTTACCACAGAACCAATCCCTGATGATGGTAAAGAAAGTGTACCACCTAGTCAGAAAGAAATCCACGTAGCAGTAATCCGGCTGAAAAACAATAAAGCAGCAGGAGCCGATGCGTTGCCGGCTTAAATGTTCAAGGCCCTACGCTATATGCTGATAAGGCGTATGCAACAGCAAACATAAAATACTTGATTCAGTGGGACCATCTTTAAAAGGCAGCTTATGAATCGCTATTTTCAACCAATATTCGTTGATTTAAAAAATCAAGTCTGAGCATGATGCTAAAATGTTTATTAGTATATTCGTAAACTTACAAATCGGAAATTTCGCATCAATATCAGAATATTTACCTGTAACGAAAAAATAGAAAAAAATGTTGGATTAGGAAAAAAATAATTAAGAAATTTCTAGAAATATAACATCATCTGTATTGCTGATGGAAGATTGTGGGAAACATATTGGGTTGCCCAAAAAGTAATTGTCGGTAATATAGTAGTAATATAGTCGGCGTTGACAAATTTTTTCAACGGCTTGTGACTCTGTAATTGCATTCTTTCTTCTGTCAGTTTATCAGCTGTTACTTTTGGCTTGCTTTAGAAAAAAAGTGCGCTAAGTTTTGTTTACATTTGTTTGTTTGGCGTCAATTTTAATATAGGTACCACATGTATTGAAAGAAATTCATTTAACAAACACTCGCCAAAAACTGAGTGAGCTTGGCTGGGAACTTTTGATGCATCCACCATACAGCCCTGACCCTGCACCATCAGACCACCATTTATTTCGATCTTTGCAGAACTCCTTAAATGGTAAAACTTTCGGCAATGATGAGGCTATAAAATCGCACTTGGTTCAGTTTTTTGCAGATAAAGGCCAGAAGTTCTCAGAGCGTGAAATACTAAATTTGCCAGGAAGATGGCAAAAGTTTATCGAACAAAATGGCAATTATATATTTGATTAAAGTTCATTCTAAGTTTTATTCAAAATGCATTTACTTTCTTTTAAAAAATCCGCAATTACTTTTTAGGCAACCCAATATATAAACCTGAACTTCTGATTTCATAAAATCGGATTTTAGTTATAAATAGCCGCTGTATAGACCGATCTCCAGGCTTAATGTCTTGAGGCAATAAATTGGTCATTTATAATCCGATTCGATGAAATTTGGCACAGTGAGTTCTGGTAGATCCCTACCCATTTCTGTGAAGTGTGGTTCAGATCAGACTATAATTGGATATAGCTGCCCTATAGACCGACCGTACGATCTCCCGATATGGGGTATTGAAGCCATAAAAGATCCATTTACTACCCGAATTCGATGAAGGTTGGCACAGTGAGTTGCCCCTTCCCATTCCTGTCAAATCTGGTCCCGATCGGGCCATATTTTTATACCCACCACCGAAGGATGGGGGTATATTCATTTTGTCATTCCGTTTGCAACACATCGAAATATCCATTTCCGACCCTATAAAGTATATATATTCCTGATCAGCGTTAAAATCTAAGACGATCTAGATATGTCCGTGTGTCTGTATGTCTGTTGAAATCACGCTAGAGTCTTTAAAAATAGAGATATGGAGTTGAAACTTTGCATAGATTCTTTTTTTGTCCATAAGCAGGTTAAGTTCGAAGATGGGCTATATCGGACTATATCTTGATATAGCCCCCATATAGACCGATCCGCCGATTTAGGGTCTTAGGCCTATAAAAGCCACATTTATTATCCGATGTTGCTGAACTTTGGGACAGTAAGTTGTGTTAGGCCCTTCGACATTCTTCGTCAGTTTGACCCAGATCGGTCCAGATTTGGATATAGCTGCCATATAGAACGATCCTCCGATTTAGGGTCTTAGGCCCATAAAAGCCAAATTAATTATCTGATTTTGCTGAAATTTTGGGACAGTGAGTTGTGTTAGGCCCTTCGACATCCTTAGTCAATTTGGTTCAGATCGTTCCAGATTTGGATATAGCTGCCATATAGACCGATCCTCCGATTTAGGGTCATAGGCACATAAAAGCCACATTTATTATACGATTGTGCTGAAAATTGGGGCAGTAAGTTGTGTTAGGCCCTTCGACATTCTTCGTCAATTTGGCTCAGATCGGTTCAGATTTGGATATAGCTGCCATATAGACCGATCCTCCGATTTAGTGTCTTAGGTCCATAAAAGGCGCATTTATTGCCCGATGTCGCCAAAATTTGGGACAGTGAGTTAAGTTAAGCCCCTTAAGATACTTCTGCATTATGGCACGGATCGGTCCATATTTGGATATAGCTGTCATATAGACCGATCTCCCGATATAGAGTATTGAGCCCACATAAGGAGCATTTTTCATCCGATTTGGATGAAATTTAAAACAGTGCGTTTTGATAGACCTGTATACCTGTTTGTTGAATATCGTCCAGATCGGTCCATATTTGGATATAGCTGCCATATAGACCGATCACCCTAAAAAAGTGTAATGAGCTTATAAAAGTAAAATTTTTCATCCTATGTCGATCAAATCAAAATGGCAGATCGAGTTCTGGTAACCCTATGAACCTTTTTGTTGAATATCGTCGAGATCGGTCCATATTTGGATACAGCTGCCATATAGACCGATCACCCTAAAAAGTGTAATGAGCCTATAAAAGGAGCCTTTTTCATCCCATGTCGATCAAATTTGGCACAGCGAGTTCTGGTACCACTCTGAACCTTTATGTTGAATATCGTCCAGATCGGCCCATATTTGGATATAGCTGCCATATAGACCGATCACCCTATAAAGTGTAATGAGCCTATAAAAGTAACATTTTTCATCCGATTTGGATGAAATTTAAAACAGAGCATTTTGATATACCTCTATACCTGTTTGTTGAATATCGTCCAGATCGGACCATATTTGGATATAGCTGCCATATAGACCGATCACTCAATATAGAGTAATGAGCCTATAAAAGGATAATTTTTCATCTTATTTCGATGAAATTTGGCATACCGAGTTCTGGTGCCCCTCTGAACCATTTTGTTGAATGTCGTCCAAATCGCACCATATTTGGATATAGCTGCCATATAGACCGATCACCCTATAAAGTGTAATGAGCCTATAAAAAGAGCATTTTTCATCCTATGTCGATGAAATTTGGCACACCGAGTTCTGGTACCGCTCTGAACCTTTTTGTTGAATATCGTCCAGATCGGACCATATTTGGATACAGCTGCCATATAGACCGATCACCCTATAAAGTGTAATGAGCCTATAAAAGGAGCATTTTTCATCCAATTTGGATGAAATTTAAAACAGTGCATTTTGATAGACCTCTACACCTTTCAGTTGAATATCGTCCAGATCGGTCCATATTTGGATATAGCTGCCATATAGACCGATCACCCTAAAAAGTGTAATTAGCCCATAAAGGGAGCATTTTTCATCCTATGTCGATGAAATTTGGCACAGCGAGTTCTGGTAACCCTCTGAACCTTTTTGTTGAATATCGTCCAGATCGGCCCATATTTGGATATAGCTGCCATATAGATCGATCTCCCAATAAAGGTCCGATTTGGACGATATTCAACAAACTGGTGGGTAAATACCAAGCGTTGGGTATTTACCCGGTAGAAACCCATCTTTTATAATTGATATAAGGTGTATTTCTTTATTCTATGTGTTCGCTGTATGTTAATTTACTCCGTAATTTGTTATCATTTATATATTTCATTGCCAGAAGATATTGGGGAACTTTAATTAAAAATAATAGGAGTATTAGATAATTAAGGCCAAATAATTTAGCCTAAGCTCCGAAACTCTAAGATTATACCAATCTTCTAATTTTTGATAAAAAAACAACCCATAAAACTGCTTGGAACCCTAGCAACAAGCATATAACTGTGCCTAAAAACTGATAATCTCCTAATTTGCAAAAAAATATAAATCTACAAAAACTAAATTCACCTAACAGCAATTAAAAACAAAACCGTTAGAATTACCCGTTTCAATTCAATCGATTGCCAAATAGCCTC
Organism: Stomoxys calcitrans; assembly: GCF_963082655.1. Classification (NCBI taxonomy): domain Eukaryota; kingdom Metazoa; phylum Arthropoda; class Insecta; order Diptera; family Muscidae; genus Stomoxys; species Stomoxys calcitrans. The sequence goes on from NC_081556.1 coordinate 126,733,132, forward strand.
AAACAAAACCCTGCTACCTGTTTGACGACCTTACCAGCAAAACCTAAAACAACTGCACAGTTTCGCTTCCAATTCTTCCAAGATTCCAATGGATAAAAATTTAATTTATGAATGCATAATTTAATGTCTAACCAAGGAATTAGAGATCAGATAAACATTTAAAAGTTCTGGTAATTTTAGCTTAGCCCCTGCTGGCACTAGCAAATGAAAATCAAAGGCTTTTTATTCTATGCGGTGTAATTTGCAAAAATTGCTATAAAGGAGTTGAGTTCTTTTATGCTACCACTCAGGCGCAGTAGCAATTTTGGAGGTAATAGAAAACAAAACGAGAAAAAAAAAAACAAAAACGCTGATTAATACCAAACGATAACATTGTTCGCCTTGTAATACAACTTTAGTTGGAAGTACCAGCGAGACAAATGCCGGCAAACAGTGGCAAACAACCGCAACCGCAATAACACCAGCACCAACGCCAACGCCAACGCCACAACGCCATCTTCAGGTGGCGGCCCTGTATTGTTTTTCCATTGACTGCTAATTAGAATTCTAAAGAGCGTGCATTTGATAGGAAAACCAAAGAAAGAAACAACAACAACAACAACAAAAACACTTACATAAATACCACTAAACAGTTAAAAGGCCAAATACCTACTCAAAACACACACAACAAAACTTTAACTGAAATTCTGCATATCCACATGGGAGAGAAACAATAGAGACACACAAACCAAGAAAACAAAAAAAAAAACATTCATTCTAAATGCGTGGCAATTGTAGAAAAATGAAAATTTAAAATTCGAAAAATAACAAAAATTACAACTTAAAGACTTTGGCATAAATTTTGTTTAGTTTATATGCAAAGATTATTTCATTTTGAGTCTTCTGAGTAGAGGTCAATTTTACCCATGCAAGTTTCAAACTTTAAAAACATAGTGGGCCTGGAAAGTCTGTACAAAATTTTGTTTAGTTTTCTTTAGAATATGAAAAACTAAACCAAAAAAATGTTCCCATGACTGTTGTCTTGTATTAAGTTCATTAATAAATTTGATTTCCTGTCTAGAGTATGAGGGTGCCATATATTTCCTCTATAGAAGTCAAGTACAAGCATAACGGAAATGGGCATATGGTTCTTTTGTTAAAAAGTATGTTTCCTAAGTCTTTTGATTTAACATTGGCCACTTTCTCTTTGGAGATTTTAAAAAGACCGCCTAGGACAAAGCTAGTAAAAATTGCATTATGTTCGATTCCTATCAAAAGCTTTAGTTTGTCGCTACTGACATAATTGAAAAAAAACGTTTACAAAGGTCTGATTAAGACTGCTATTACAATCTTGCCCAAGTCTCATAGTGGTTATAGTTACCATGTATATAACCTGCAGGTTTATCGGACGGACCATCCAATACTGGTGGTTGTAGTCGTCCCGCATATACCGCATTATTTGAATATGTTGGAATCTCCTTATATTGAAACTTCTCTTCATAACTTCTCATCATAATACCAAATACTCCTTTGAGCTTATGACCAATTATTGATTCAGGCCCAACGTATTTGAATTTTGTCCGTAAACTCCTGAATATGACATGTTAAATGAAAGTTTCCTTTGTAAGATCATTTCCAATTTTTTAGCCTCAATCGTTCTGTTGAGAAAGTAGGACACTCCAGAGGGATAAACTTGGTTTTCCTTGTAAACAAGCTGCCTTTAAGCCTTCGAGTTTAAATTTTGATCTCTAGGTCTCGCCCAGTCGTTTACTATCTTCAAATCCTCTTGACCTTACCTTGACCTTACCTTGACCTTCGTAGTATTAAAATGATGTCCGCAGGGAGATGTCTGTAGGCAATGTCGGTACCACCCATTTCCATTTTCTCTGTGTCGTGCCATGTGTCGCACTTAGAGGATCATATACCGAATTAGACGGTTTGACAAAGTTAAAATCTTCTTAACATCTTACTTCTAGAAACTATCCTTCAAAGATCTTTCTGAAAAAATCGATCAAATTTTCTCTAAACCCCAAATTTTGATAACATATCTCTAAACCCCAAATTTTGATAAAATTTTCTCCAAAGACAAAATTTTGATGAATTTTTCTGTAACGAAAAATTTTTTTTTTTAAAATTTTCTCCAACGAAAATATTGAAGAACTTTGCTGGGAAGAGAATTTATTTTAAAATTTCAGTAACGTTTTCTTTATATACAAAAAAGTTTAAATTTTCCTTGGGGACGAGTAGATTTAGTACCATTTACCTTGAGGAAATTTAAGTACCCTTTCTCTTCAGAAAGGGTAATTATAGTACACTATCCCTTGCGGAATGGTAGTTTTAGGACTCTTTCTCTAAGCTAAAGGTAATTTTAGTACACTTACCGTTAGCTAAGGGTGGTTTTAGTACCCTTTCCCTTGAGGAAGGGTACTTTTTTCCCTAGTTTCAGTACCCCTTTCCTTGACGAAGGGCGGTTTAGTAACCTAAGAGAAGCTTGTTTTAGTACCCTTTCCCACGTTAGCTTCGTACCCCTTCCCGAGAAAAAGAGTACTTTTGGTAAGGGTAGTTTTAGTATCCGTATTTATTAGGAAGTTAGTACCCTTTACCTTTAGAAAGGTTAGTTCTAGTACACATTACCTTTAGAAAGGATAGCTTTAGTACTCTCTACCTTTAGGCAGGGTAGTCTTAGTACATTTTCCCTTAAGAATGAGTAGTTTTAGTACCGCTTTCCCTTTGTGAAGGGTAGTTTTAGTACCCCTTTCCCTTAAGGAAGGGTAGTTTTAATACCCTCTCCTTTTAGGAATGGTAGTTTTAGTAGCCTTTCTCTTAGGAAGGGTGGTTTTGGAACCCATTCACTTTTGGGAGGATAGTTTTGGTACCCATTCACTTTTGGAAGGATAGTTTTGGTACCCTTTCCCCTTAGGAAGGGTAGTTTTGGTAGTGGTGGATCTTTTGCAGGTGTATAGGGTAAGAGTTGTCTTTCTTGCCTTTTCCAAAATGTTGGATTTGAAGTTAAATTTAATGTCCACCAGACCACAACACCATATTGCATTATAGGTCTAACAACTGCAGTATATACCCAGTGCATGACGAGCGGCCTAAACTCCCATTTTTGCCAGTGGCTCCCTGGCAGGTGTATAGGGCAAGAGTTGCTTTTCTTGCCCTTTCCAAAATGTTGAATTTGAAGTTAAGTTTAATGTCCAACAAAGCACCCAGGTATTTTGCGCTTTCTATAAATGGACAAGTGCCACTGTAGGCAACTTGTATCTCCTGCTGAAAAGAACTACTTCCATCTTGCACGGATTTATACCTAGACCACCTTCGGTAGCCCACTTTGCTGTTGCACGTAGAACTTCCTGAAGTATATCTCTTAGAGTGCTGGGTAATTTTTCCCTTACCGCAATTGCAACGTCATCAGCATACGCGACCACTTTTACCCTTTTTTCTTCCAGAGACATTAATATATTGTTAATGGCTACGGTCAAAAGTAGAAGAGACAGTACACCCCCATAAGGCGTTCCTCTGCTGACCCATCTTTTTAGATCCACAGATCCCAAGCCTGCTGTAGAGTATCTTTTAAAGGGTGATTTTTTTGAGGTTAGGATTTTCATGCATTAGTATTTGACAGATCACGTGGGATTTCAGACATGGTGTCAAAGAGAAAGATGCTCAGTATGCTTTGACATTTCATCATGAATAGACTTACTAACGAGCAACGCTTGCAAATCATTGAATTTTATTACCAAAATCAGTGTTCGGTTCGAAATGTGTTCAAATTTTGACAAATTTGAGTAAGTTATTAAAAAACTTTCTTACCGTAGAGTTGATGCCTGGAAACTCCAACTCGTTCATGATTAACGTCGACACTGCATAAGTGAAAGCACCTTTAATGTCATGAAATGCTTACATTGTATATTCCTTGACAGCGAGAGAACCCTCTATGTAGCCGACTAGGTCGTAAAAGGCTGTTTCAGTGGATTTGCCTTTACGCTATGCATGCTGCTGCCGCGACAGGCGATCTCCAGGCGTCTTTGCCCTAAGATATGTTTCTATCAACCTCTCTAGAGTTTTTAGCAAAAAGGATGACAGAGTAATAGGACGAACATCTTTTGCCTTCGTGTGGTAAGGTTTCCCATTATTGAAAGCACCTTCAATGTCATGAAATGCTTACATTGTATATTCCTTGACAGCGAGAGAACCCTCTATGTAGCCGACTAGGTAGTGAAGGGATGTTTCAGTGGATTTAATTTTACCATATATATGCTGTTGCCAATACAGGCGAACTCCAGGGGTCTTTGACCTAAGATATGTTTCTACCAACCTCTAAAGAGTCTTCAGCATAAAGGATGACAAACTTACAGGGCGAAAATCTTTCGCTTTCGTGTGGTTAGGTCTTCCTGCTTTCAGAATGAAAATTACCTTTGTGTCTCTCCATCCCACAGGTATATGTGACATGCTGATACAAGCAGATACGAAGCCGAGGAACCAGTCTATCAGACACAGCTTGTAATTCAACCGGTGATATATAATTAGGGCCTGGCGACTTCAAGGAGTCGAAACTTGTTATGGCTGACTTCTGAGTATACCGTAATAGGCCTCAAGTACAGAAAAATTTTGTCCAACAGCTAAATTTGGTGATAAAATTTGTCTATAGAGAAAATCTCATTACATTTTGTCTTAAGAGAAGGTAGATTCTGTCCTCGAGGCCTATTACGGTATATTCATAAGTCAGCCATAACGAGTCTCGACTTCATGAAGTCACCAGGCTCTGATAATATATTGGGTTGCCCAATAAGTAATTGCGGATTTTTCATATAGTCGGCGTTGACAAATTTTTTCACAGCTTGTGACTCTGTAATTGCATTCATTCTTCTGTCAGTTATCAGCTGTTACTTTTAGCTTGCTTTATAAAGAAAGTGTAAACAAGTATATTTGATAAAAGTTCATTCTAAGTTTTATTAAAAATGCATTTACTTTTTTTTAAAAAAATTCGCAATTACTTTTTGGGCAACCCAATATAACCGGTTGAATTACAAGCTGTGTCTGATAGACTGATTCCTTGGCTTAGGGAGATATACTCTGCTTGTATCAGCATTCTGGTAAAATTTGCTCGAGACAAAAATTTCGATGCAATTTAGTTCAAATTCTTTGTCTAAAAGCAAACTTTTGAAGAATTTGTGTCTAAAAAGTTTACTAAACGTTTTCCCTTAACCTAATTTCGTTAAGCTTGTCTCTAAAAATAATCTCCCAAAAAAAAACTCTATGCAAAAAAAAAATATTTGTTTTCGATTCTATCAAGAAAATTTCAAGCTATGTTATGTACCCCAAAAAATATTTAGCCACAACATGTTTACGCCATCCATGCTGATTACACCTGCCTTTCATTTGAGGCCATATCAGATTTTAACAATAATACTTGCACATTTATACTTACATGCCATATATACGAATTTATTTCCCTATATATACTCAGTCATCATAGTTAGTATGATGTATGTTTGATGTTGCGTCCATTTTGGGTGCATAGCACTGTTGGTGTTACTCAGTTTTTTTTTTTTGTGTGGTGCTTCCTTGGTAATTAACAACAAAATGGCAAAGTGTGCGGAAAACTAGCAGCAATATCAACAAAAACCAAGCCGCCAACGCTGAGCAAACAAAAAAAAAACAAAAAAACTCAACAACAACGAAACTGCCAACGCCATTACAACTACCATCACCCATCAGCTTTACGGTAATCAAAAATTTACAGACAAAAAAAAAAAAAAACTTTACAAATTTGCGTTACTGCCGCTGCTTTGAAACTGAGAAAAATTATGCAATTCACTGTATGAAAAACTCTAAGGAAAATTATACGCCACAAAAGAAAACTGCAAAAAATTTAGCGCAAAAACAACAACAACAACAACAACATTATGGAAATAGACGAAAACAGTTGAAAACATCGAATAAACCTTTAGAAAATCAACATCAACAACAAAATTGGAGGTCGAAATGAAAATTAAAAACACCCAAGCCAAGCCAACTGCGAAACATTGCGAGGGGCACGCAAGAAAACCCAAAAGAAAACTTTGGGAAAAAAACCACCAAAAACATTACAGCCAGAGGCTGCATTTGGTCAAACAGACGTACAATGTGGTGGTAACATTGCAAGATGAGAACGCCTGAACTTTGATGAAATGAGGTTGGCAGGATGGGGTAACAAATGAAATGCTATGGCAAAAACAAAAGACTTAAGACACGAACTTTTTGGAAGAAACGCCTGAACTTTGATGAAATGAGGTTGGCAGGATGGGGTAACAAATGAAATGCTATGGCAAAAACAAAAGACTTAAGACACGAACTTTTTCGAAGAACGCCTGAACTTTGATGAAATGAGGTTGGCAGGATGGGGTAACAAATGAAATGCTATGGCAAAAACAAAAGACTTAAGACACGAACTTTTTCGAAGAAACGCCTGAACTTTGATGAAATGAGGTTGGCAGGATGGGGTAACGAATGAAATGCTATGGCAAAAACAAAAGACTTAAGACACGAACTTTTTGGAATATATTTTACAATCAAGGATGCTGTATGGCAGCTGATATCATTGAAAATTGTGAGCTAGTTGGATTTCACGCATTCAAGAGTTACACAAATAACACTCCACGAGTCAACGGTTCGTATCCTAGCAAAATATACAAACAGAAATAAAAATTTAATCTTTTCGGTAAAGACTGTTTGACATACCCATAGACAGTGAATAAATGGGAGTTTTGAAAGCTTTTTTTTTCATTTCACACCAAATTATTTAAATCAAAATTCATTCCTCCATAAAACCATACATGCTAAACGATAAAATGTCAAGTGTCTCCTATCTCGTGCATTAGCTAAACTAGTTTTATCTTGTCATCTTCTATATATACAAATACATCCACAATATGACATGCCATAGCTTAGAAAACCTATCCATAGTTAAATTCATGACTTATTAGCACATCAGCAGCAAGCATCATAAACACAGAAACCTCAATACAAAAAATATATATGCACAAATAAATGCCATTGAATATTTGGTAATGTATATTTAATGGGTAGCTCGACACTGCAAAAATGGGAAAGAGAGAGGGAGAAAAAAAAAGCCAAACAAAAATATTACCTTAGCTTAAAACATTTTTAAGGTTGCACATAGAAATGTACTCTCGGGAGACAAATGCGAAAAAATATTGAAACAAGACTAGCAAAAAACAAAAACATTTAGTTTTGCGAATATTAACAAGACCACAGCAGCGGACAAACCAAAAAATGTTGTGTATTTCAGACGACCTTGATAGAAATAAATGACAAAACAAAATTAGCACTCCAAAAACATCATAGAAAAAAAAAATACAACATGAAATTGATTGACTATAGCACTGGGCTGCGCAAAATTTCGCTGTATCCAACTGACACCACTTTAAGTATAATAGAAAAATTTATATAAAAAAAACTAGCCGAACCGGGCCCGCTCCGCTGCGCCTTCTTTAACTCTCTAACATCTTTTTAGGGTGGGGACACTTTGCCCTGAATGCGGATATCGAATTCGTGCCATTGTAGCCTATGACACTGAACGCTTTAAAATCCTGGCGAGAACATTGGACAAAGCGGTGTTTTCTCCTCTCGAGGTACAATGCCATGCACGGCCATTTTAAAAATGTTCCCCAAGGAGATGTCGCTCTGCGGGACGCCGTTCGGACTCGGCTATAAAAAAAGGTTTCTTATCATTGAGTTTAAACTTGAATCGGATAGCACTCATTGAGGAGTGAGAATTTGCCTCTTCTCGGGTCCTGGTGGTAATGTTCTTCCTTAGGGTAATGTTCTCATTAGGGGAGGGATGGCACCTCAGACATTTCGACTCAAATATGGATACCAAATTAGTGCTGCATTGCCAAATCCCTTAAATTTGAGCCCCATATTGCCAAGGCCGATAAATATTAACCGTTTAGAGGGTGTTTTGGGGCTGGGGCTGCCACCGGCACTTTGCACTGAAAATATTGCGTTGCCCAAAAAGTAATTGCGGATTTTTTTTTTAATAAAACTTAGAATGAACTTTAATCAAATATACTTTTTTTACAGTTTTTTTCTAAACCAAGCTTAAAGTAACAGCTGATAACTGACAGAAGAAAGAATGCAATTACAGAGTCACAAGCCGTTGAAAAAATTTGTCAACGCCGACTATATGAAAAATCCGCAATTACTTTTTGGGCAAACCAATAGATATCAAATTCGTTCTTCATTCTCATCGAAAATGAAGTTAAGTTTAGGGGGTGCTTTAGGGCATAACCCAAAAACACTTGGCTCCAAAATTGGATATCAAATTTGTTGTCTACTCTCAAATACCTTTCATTTGAAACCCATATTGTCATAATGGGTCAAATAACCCATTTGACGTATGTTAAGGAGGCAAAGCGCCACCTAGACTTGAACGCAAATTTTAATCTCATATTCAAAATCTACTCCCATTTGAGTCCCATATAGCCATGGTCGGCTAATATGCAAAAATTCCAAATTTTGCCCATGAACATTCCACTAAGGAACAGGGGCTAACTTCTCTCATATCAATGAGTGGAGTTCGATGCAAGTTTAAGCTCGATGATAAGGGGCCTGCATTTTTAAGCCGAGTCCGAGCGGCGAGCCGCAGTGCGACACCTCTTTGGAGAGAAGTTTTACATGGCATAGGACCTCACATATGTCGCCAGCATTAGGAGGGGAAAACCACCGGTGAAAATTTTTTCGGATGGTCTCGCCAGCAATTGAACCCAGGCGTTCTGCGTCATAGGAGGACATGCTAACCTCTGCGCTACGGTGGCTCCCGGCTAATATGCCCATTTGGGGGTATTTAGGGATGAGGCGACCTTCCATTACTTGGACCTAATGTTTTATGCCATATTGGTAATCTACTGCCTAATACATTTTATATGAGTCCCATATTGAGATGAACTTGGAATATATCATTGAGGCCTCTTATCATTGAGCTTAAATTTGAAAAGGACAGCTCATGCACATTCCTTATTGGAATATGCATGGGCGAATTTCCATAAAATCATTTTTAATAAAAATCTTGTTGCTTAGTGTATGATTACCATTCAACTACAAGTTAAGGATATTAGGTAACTTGATAACAATATAACTGAATATCAAAAACTCGGCTCCGCACCACAACAGAAACCTTTTATTGATACCTTAATACCTCTGACATTAAAAAAAACACCAAAATTATTGGCTAATAAACCCATATCCATCTTCTATATTAGCTGTCTTCAAATTATATTCAGTGTTAAATGTGGGTGATACGCTGTTACTGCTGCTGAAACTACTGTTGATTGCATGATGATTACTTCCATAGACAAAAAAAACATGCACACAAACACATTTATCAAGTTATAAATAATAACAATAATTTATTTATAACCCTCAGAATATTTCATTATTTGTATGAAAACAATGGCACACTAATAAACCATTAAGTAATATGTTGTCGTCTGATGATGCTGATGATGAGATGCTGTTGGTGTTGCTCTGTTGAAGATGCCAACAAAAAAAACATGCTTATATCGACATTAACGAAAAACTTTTAGAGTGGGTGTCTGCGACAATTTCTTAACTGAGAATCAGGGGAAAATGGAACCGCTTCATGGCATGTCTTACTCATTGCAAGTGTTATATTTAAAAAAAAAAATCATAGCTGTTGTTGCATAAAGGCAGTACCTACAATTCCAATTGCAGAGAGAATTTAAGACAGTGTTGCCATAAAAAAAACAAATTACATCAAAATGTACTAAAAATAACAAAAGCTAAATATCCTAATGGTCTCGCCAGGATTTGAACCCAGGCGTTCAGCGTCATAGGTGGACATGCTAACCTCTACGCTACGGTGGCCTCCGTACAATTACTTCTTTTTAGACTACCAACATCCATAACAACTTTGGTCTGGATCGGCCTATAATCGGATATTTCTAAGACTCTCGCTATTTGCAGTCTTGAGCCCCTTAAAAATGCCAATCATGGCAAGAAGGACGGACAAATTTATGCAGGCCTTCATGAACAACAAGTAAAAGCGTGCTAAGTTCGGCCGGGCATAATCTTGGAAACCCTGCCACCACCATGGATTTTGTTAAAATAAGGGAGATATATCTGGTGATAGACCGATTTGAACCTACTTCACACATCTGTTGAGAGTCATAACAGAACACCATGTGCAAAATTTCAGCCAAATCGCACAAAAATTGCGGCTTACAGGGGCTCAAGAAGTCCAATCGAGAGATCGGTTTATATGGAAGCAATATCAGGTTCTTGACCGATTTGTACGGTACTCGGCACAGTTGTTGGAAATCATAACAGAACACTATTTGCAAAATGAAGGCCAAATCAGATGAAATTTGAGGCATCCAGGGACTCAAGAAGTCAAATCGGGAGATCGGTTTATATGGGAGCTATATCAGGTTCTCGACCGATTTGAACCATACTCGGCACAGTTGTTGAAAGTCATAACAGAACACTATGTGCAAACTTTCAGTCAAATCGGATGAAAATGAGGCTTCCAGGGGCTCAAAAAGTCAATTCGGGAGATCAGTTTATATGGGAGCTATATCAGGTTCTTGACTGATTGGAACCGTACTTGGCACAGTTGTTGAAAGTCATAAGAGAGCACTATGTGCAAAATTTCAGTCAAATCGGATGAAAATTGAGGCTTTCAGGGGTTCAAGAAGTCAAATCGGGAGATCGGTTTATATGGGAGGTACATCGGGTTCTTGACCGATTTGAACCGTACTCGGCACAGTTGTTAAAAGTCATAACAGAGCACTATGTGCAAAATTTCAGCCAAATCGGACAAAAAATGGGGCTTCCATGGGATCAAAAAGTCAAATCGGGAGATCGGTTTATATGGGAGCTATATCAGGTTCTTGACCGATTTGATCCATACTCGGCACAGTTGTTGAAAGTCATAACATAGCACTATGTGCAAACTTTCAGTCAAATCGAATGAAAATTGAGGCTTCCAGGGGCTCAAAAAGTCAAAACGGGAGATCGGTTTCTATGGGAGCTATATCAGGTTCTTGACCGATTTGAACAGTACTTCCAGAGGCTGAAGGAGTCAAATCGGGAGATTGGTTTATATGGAAGCTATAACCAAATCTGAACTGACATGGCCCATTTGCAATCCCCAATGACCTCCAACAATATTAAGTATCTGTGCAAAATTTCAAGCAGCCAGCTTTACGCGTGCGACCGCTATCATTATTTTGACAGACGAACGGACATGGCTAGTTCGACTCAGAATGTCGACACAGTCAAGAATATATACACTACATGAGTCCTAGATCAATATTTCGAGGGGTTACAAGCGTCATGACTAGATTAGTATACCCCCACCCTATGGTGGTGGGTATAAAAATTTCCAACAAATCAAGTTCGTGTCTTAAGTCTTTTGTTTTCTTATGAAAATTACTCTCAAATTTTCGACCACTTAGTTGGAATTTTGTCCTTTGCTTATAAAAAGAGGGGTAAATTCCCGTCTATCTGTCTATCTGTCTCTCTGTCTATCTGTTGAAATCACGCACAAATTACAGTCTTTAAAAATAGAGATATTATGCTGAAACTTTGCACAGATTATGTTTTGTCCATAGGCAGGTTAAGTTCGAAAATGGGCTATATCGGACTATATCTTAATATAGCCCCCATATAGACCGATCTGTCGATTTAAGTTCTTAGGCCTTTAAAATGCACATTTATTATTCGATTTTGCTGAAATTTGGGACAGTGGGTTTTGTTAGGCCCATCGACATCCTTCTTCAATGTGGCCAAGATTGGTCCATATAGACCGATCTCTCGATTTGAGGTCTTGGACCCAAAATAGGCCCATAAGAGGCGCATTTTTTGAGTGATTTCGCTGAAATTTGGGACAGTGAATTATGTTAGGCCTCTTGGCATTCCTTTCTAATTTGGCCCAGATCGGTGCAGATTTGGACATTGCTGTCATATAGACCGATCTCACGATTTAAGGTTTTAGGCCTAGAAATGGCACATTTATAGTCCGATTTCGCCGAAATTTGTGACAGTACGTTGCGTTTAGTCCTTCGATTTCCTGGATTTCTCAGAAACTTGGTATATCAAGTTGTGTTAGTCTCTTCGACATCTCTCTTATCTTTCTTTTATCCTTGTTTAATTTGGTCCTGATCGGTCCAGATTTGGATATAGCTGTCATATATACCAATCTCTCGATTTAAGGTTTTGGTCCCATAATAGGCGCATATATTGTTCGATTTCTCAGGAACATAATATAGGGAGTTGTCTTAGACTTCTCGATATCTTTCTTATCTTTGTTTAATTTGGCCCAGATCGGTTCAGATTTGGATATAGCTGTCATATATACCAATTTCCCGATTTAAGGTCTTGGTCCATAAAAGGCTCATTTTTGGTCCGATTTCGCTAAAATTTGGGATAGTGAGTTATGTTAGGCACCTCGGCATACTTTTTCAATTTGGCCAAGATCGGTCCAGATTTGGATATAGCTGCCATATATACCGATCTCCTGATTTAAGGTTTTGGGCCCAAAAAAAGGCGTATTTATTGTCCGATTTCGTTGAAATTTGGGACAGTGAGTTATGTCGGGCCCCTCGACATCCTTGTTTAATATAACCTAGATCGGTCCAGATTTAGATATAGCTGCCATATGGACCGATATATCAATTTAAAGTTATGGACCCATTAACGGCGCATTTATTGTTCGATTTCTCAGGAACTTGGTATAGCGAGTTGTAATAGGCTCCTCGTCATCTCTCTTCAATACGTCCCGGATCGGTTCAGAATTGAATATAGCCACCATATAAACCGATCTTCCGATTTAAGGTTGTAGACCCATAAAAGTTATATTTATTAATAGATTTCACTGAAATTAGGCACAATGAGTTGCGTTAAGACCTTCGACATTCGTGCTGAGTATGGTTTAAATCGATCTATAATTTGATATAACTGCGATATAGACCGATCTCTAATTTAGGGTCTTGAGCCCATAACAAACGTTTTTATTGTGCGATTTCATTGAAATTTCGAATAGCGAGTTTTGCTATGCTCCTCGACATTCCTTATCAATACCGCCCTAATCGGTCCAGATTTGAATGTAGCTGCCATATATAACGATATCCCCTAAGTTTTAGACCCGTAAAAGGCCGATCCGCTGAAATTTAGCGCAATGAATTCTGTTAGGTTCTTCGACATTCGTAGCGAGTATGGTTAAGATCGGGCTATATTTGGATGTACTTGCCCTATACAGTCCAGCGTGTCCAATTTCAGCTAAAAGGAGTTATAAAAGTGTATTTATTTTCCTAAGAACTTAAATTGGGAGGTCGGTATTGCCAATTTAATTTCTTGGGGCAATAAAAGCACATTTATTACTCCATTTCGCCGAAATTGGATACGGTGGACTGTATAAGGCTCTTCGATATTCGTGTTCAATATGGTACAGATCGGTCTATATTTGGATATATAGCTGCTATGAGTTTATAAATGTTGCATTTTTCACCATACTATGACGAAAGGTGGTTAATATAGGGTTGCCCAAAAAGTAATTGCGGATTTTTTAAAAGAAAGTAAATGCATTTTTAATAAAACTTGGAATGAACTTTAATCAAATATACTCTATTTACACTTTTTTTCTAAAGCAAGCTAAAAGTAACAGCTGATAACTGACAAAAGAAAGAATGCAATTACAGAGTCACAAGCTGTGAAAAAATTTGTCAACGCCGACTATATGAAAAATCCGCAATTACTTTTTGGGCAACCAAATAGTATGAAATTCTCAACCTTTTCCAATTTTCCCATCGGCAACCCTTTTTCCCGTTCTCTGCCATAAGGTGAGAAGGAGTGCTGCTGCTGCACAGAAACAAAATCGAAATAAAATTTCACGAAAAAAGACAGCTACTAAAAAAGGCAGCAATAACAAACAACAACAATTCTGGCTGATTTCGATGATGATAGCGCGGCGTTGGTATGATGCATCATCAGCAGCCAGTCAGCCAAATAGCTTTATAGGCTGGCGGGCGGCTGATGGACGGATGGAGACATACAATGACAACGATGACGACAACGGCAATGCAGATGATATGTGTGTGCTTAAACCATTTTTACGGCAAGGCAGCCACATACAAAAAACACTGTAGGTGGCAATTACAAATTTTCTCAAAGTAGACAAATACACAGCTTTGGCAACAAACAAAAAAATACATACAATATATAAACGTAATGTATAACATTTATAAGTAGATTTTAAACAATAATGCTGAGCATGCAGCATGTTTTGACAGACAAAACAAAAGAAAAAAAAAATGAAATAAAAAAAAAACAATGTTTTAAATAGAGATCACTTTCTGAGTCCAAAACTCTCAAGACGGAAATTGTATTGTCCATTAAACGAAAATTAAACACCATCTACTCTCGTGTGTAGAGGGAAATGTCAATCACTGATTGGTGTTTGGGGCACATAATTTATTTTGAAACTCTTCCACAAACATTACAAAAGAAAAAGAAAGAAAGAAGAGCATTACGAAAAAACAAAACAAAATAAATGGTATATGCTATGGCATGCAAATGACTTAAGGTACTTAACTTGAAAGTGTAACAGGTGGCTTTTTTTGCCTTTATGGCCATAATAAAAGTATATGATGTATGACCCAAAAATTGAAAAAATAAATAAACAACTACAATTTTGAAAACAAGAAACATAAACGGGTTTATGTCCGAAGCCTATGGGTTTTACAAATTACCAAATGCCTGCATTATGTTGATATTTTCACTTTTTCCAAAGTTGAATGGTCACCATTGTCGTTAAAAAAAAAAGTCCTACAAATTTAATGTTAGCATATGGATGGCAATGAAGTTTGTGTCTTAAGTCTTTTGTTATTTCAAAGGATACAGAAAATATTTTGCTAGTTAATTTCTCATCTTCTAAAATTTATAGACTCCACCATAGGATGAGGGTATAAATATTTCGTCATTCGGTTTTTAATACCTCGAAACATTGATCTGAGACCCAAAAAAGTAGATACATTCTCGATCCTCTTGACATTCTAAGTCGATGAAGCCATGTTTGTCCGTCTGTCTGTCCGTCCGTCCGTCCATCGGTCTGTCGAAAGAACGCTTACCTTCGAAGGAGTAAAGCTAAGTGCTTCCAATTTTGCATAAATACTTGCTTTTAAAGCAGGTCAGTTGGAATGGAAATGGGCCAAACCGGTTCGTGTTTTGGTATAGCTGCCATATAAACCGATATCAGATCTTGACTTCTTGATCCGCTAGGGGGCGCTATTTGCAGCCGTTTTGGCGGAAGTTGTGCACAAAGTGTTTTGTTTCAACATCCAAAAGCTTTGTTAAATATGGTCTAAATAGGTTCATTACCTGATATAGCTCCCATGCAAACCGATCTCGGATCTTGATTTCGGGAGCCGCTAGAGGGCGCAATTCTTATCCGATTTGACTGAAATTATGCACCAAGTGTTTTATTTAGACTTCCAACAGCTCTGGCAGGTATGAGACCGAATTGGTCCATAACCTGATGTAGCTCCCATGTAAACCGATTTCGGATCTTGATTTCTTGAGCCGCTAGGGGGCGCTATTTGCATCCGATTTGGCGGAAGTTGTGCACAAAGTGTTTTGTTTTAACTTCTAAAAACTATGTTAAGTATGGTCTAAATAGGTTCATTACCTGATATAGCTCCCATGCAAACCGATCTGGGATCTTGATTTCTTGAGCCGCTAGAGAGCGCAATTCTTATCCGATTGGGCTGAAATTATGCACCAAGTGTTTTATTTTGACTTCCAACAGCTCTGGCAGGTATGAGACCGAATTGGTCCATAACCTGATGTAGCTCCCATGTAAACCGATTTCGGATCTTGATTCCTTGAGCCGCTAGGGGGCGCAATTTTCATTCGATTTGGCGGATATATAACATGAAATGTTTTGGTTTGACTATCAACAACTAGGCCAGGTATGGTTCAAATCGGTTCGTAACCTCATATAGCTCCCATATAATCCGATCTCGGATTTTGACATCGTAATCCTCTAGAGGGCGCAATTATTATCAAATTTGACTGAAATTTTTCAAACAGTGTTTTGGTTTTACCCTCAACAACTGTGGCAAGTATGGCTCAAATGGGTTCATAACCTGATATAGCTTCCATATAAACTGATTTTTTGAGCCGCTAGAGGGCGTAATTATAATGAAATTTTGCACAACGTGCTAAATATGGTCTCAATCGGTCCACAACCTGATATAGCTCCCATATAAACAGATTCCCCAATTTTATTTCATGAGCCACTATAGGGAGCAATTCTAATCCGTTTTGACTGAAATTTTGCACTTTGGCCTCCAACAGTCAAACCAAGTTTGGCCCCTGAATCATGTTGTGGTAACCACATTCTCATATAGAGGTGACAATCCTCATCAAGCTCTTGTCATATAGAGCATTAATAGGCACTCAGTATATGTGCAAGAGCCGGTGCCTCCCGTCCACTCACTGAGACTCTCCGCTCGATACCGCTGATTGTACGCGAGTGTCGTTGCAGCTACTCCGTATGGAGCCATCCATGCTGATGCTCGGCGAATGGAAATTCTCCTACGAGGCTCGAGACTCAAGCGTCTTGGCTACTGGTGAGAGTAGAGAGATCGGTCTGTACGACTCCCCCTTACTCGGGTCCTTTACAGGCTTCAGTAGCAGGATCACTCTGACCATTTTCGAGACATCGGGAACTATAAGAGTGTTCAAATACAGTCCTCAACAGTGGTAAGGTACTCAACTTCAGGTGAATCCAGATTCCTCAACATCAATGTAGAGATTCCATCGGGGCCCAACGCCTTGGATGAGTTGGCGCCACGGATGACATTCGTAACTTCGCCCACGGTAAATTGTGATGGCTGTCCATCGGCTCGGAGACTACGGAGACGAATAATGGCTCTCCTCCTTGCCCTGTCACTGTCATTTGTTTCTCTTTCGAGACGAGCTCAATGCTCGGAGACTTTCTTTGCAAATGGCAAAGGAAAGCCAGAGATTGCAACACACCAATCACTATGTGACGCGTTTCGTCCTACGAAAATCTCCATTTTTTGTTTTGTTTCACTGTCAAACATCTTCAGTTTGGTCATGAATCGTCCTACAAACGAACAACGCTTGCAACTTGGTTGAAGTTCATTATCAAAATGCGTGCTTTATTCATGCATGGTGGTTCATGGCGCTCTTTTTCCATTTTAACGACGAAGCTCTTTTTTGCCTCAATGGGTACGTAAATAAGCCGAATTATCGATTTCGGAGTGAAGATGAGCCAGAGGCAAGAGCTACCAATGTATCCAGAAAAAGTCACAGTTTGGTGCGGTTTATGGGCTGGTGCCATCATTGGACCGTACTTCTTCTAAGATGATAACTGTGAATGGTGAGCGCTACTGTGAGATTAAATCCAATTTTTTTTTTTTTGCCCAAAAAAACAAGAGCTTGACTCTTGCATGACATGTGGTTTCAACAAAACGGTGCCATATGTCACACGGCACGGCAATGGACTTATTGAGAGGCGAGTTCGTTGAACATTTTAGTTCACGTTCACGTTCGGAACCAGTCAGTTGGACGCCGATTTAACGCCTTTAGACTATTTTTTGTGAGACTATGTTAAAGCTCATGTCTATACAGACAAGTCTGCTTCAGTTGACGTATTGACATTGATACCGGCCGAAATGTTGGAAAGAGTATGCCAAAATTGGACTAAGCGGAGGGATCATTTGAGGTGCAGTCACGGTCAACATTTGCATGAAATAATCTTCAAACATTAAATTATATGGACCGTACTATCGATTCATATATAGACTTTATAATTTTTTTTGAATTTTATGTGTTTTTTTTTTTTTTGAAAAACTTTCGTATAGCTCTTTTTTTGAAAAATAGAAAATTTTTTTTAATAAATTAAAAAAAAAAATTAAATTTGTTTTTTTTTTTTTTTTTAGAATTTTTTTTTTGGTTATATAAAAATATCCAAAAAAAATAAATTTTTTTTTTTATTTTATTAAAAAAAAAATTTTTTTTTTCAAAAAAAAAAAATACATAAATTTCCATCTAAAAAAAAGACTACTTTTTATAGCGAAGTCTTGATGATTTTGCTGATTTATTGTGCACGATAATATTTATATAACATCATTTTTTATTGATACTTTTCCCTTTTCGAGCCTCCAATTCCAATCAAACACATTTTCTCTACAGTATTCACATTTGACGGATAATTCGTTTAAAAAAATCAGTCATAAATTGTACTAAAAAAATCATATACAAGTTCGTGTCTTAAGTCTTTCGTGGCCAAGTTCGTGTCTTAAGTCTTTCGTAGCTAATAAATGACACAACTAACTAACACTAACACAATGAGAGGAATTTTAAAAAACAACAACAACAACCAATAATAAGAAGAGAGTTAATCCAAAATATAGTTATTCTAAACTATTTATCGATACTAATACGATAATTGCCACTATACCCATGTTTACTCACTGACAGGCCATACAACAATTTGGTAAGAAAAATACATCAATCTTTTTTAAGTTATTTGCTACAATATTCTGGTTTATTTTAAATGAAGTTGATAATCGACTGTCGCATTTCATTCGAACGTAAATGAACAATTAATTATGGAATCAACTGAACGTATAATTCTTTCGTAGTCAACATATGGCGTTCAAGCGAATATTTAACTATGGATTAAAATTAACAGACATATGCAAAAACTTTTTTATGTGAATGTTTTTGTTTTGTTTTGAGTTTTCGGTGTCCTTCAAAACCAACAAACGCTCTGAATTAATTATGTGAACTTTACTAATGCGTGTCTAACATATTTATATTTTTTGTTTTTTTGCTGGCTTCTCTTATGGTTCCTAAGTCACCATGTGAATTCAGAAAAGATGATTTTAAAATGTTATATAACAAAAGAAAAAATAAACTACTTTAATAAAACTAGTTTATAAAATTGATTGCTTCTTATGCAAGCTACTCATTGTGTGTTTGGTTGTTTCAAAACTCATCTCGGCAATTTTTGAACATGCAAAACAAAAAAGGCCAATAAAATAAAACGTGTATTAGCTTAGGGATGGAAACGCAGTTCTAAACAAATAAAATAAGAGTAAGAGATTTATTTCGAATTGTAAGCATTAACACTTCACAAAAAAAAACAAATCACATAAAATAAAAAAAAAATAAATTAAAACAAGTAAAAAGTCCGGGCCGAACTTTGGATACCCATCACCTCGGGTATATATGTAAACTACCTTTCGTCATAATCCGGTGTAAAATGCATAATATATGCCCCCATAGCAGCTATAAAGAAATATGGGCCGATTTGGACCAAATTCGGCACGGACACTTTGAGTGGTCTAATAAGTACCAGTCATTGTTCAATTTTGTAGAACAAAATATTGATCTTTTTGGAAGCTATATTCAAATATAGACCGATCTGAACCATATACGACAAGGATGTCGAAAAGCCTAACATAAGTAATTGTGTCAAATTTCAGCAAAATCGCACAATAAGAGCGCTTTTTATAGGCCCAAGATCTTAAATCGAGAGATCGGTCTATATGACAGCTATATTCAAATCTGAATCGATCTGGGCCAAATTGAAGAGGGATGTCAAAGGGCCTAACTCAACTCACTGTCCCAAAATTTGACAAAATCGGACAATAAATGCCCCTTTTAAAAGCCCAACACCTTAAATCGAGAGATCGGTCTATATGGCAGCTATATCGAAATCTGGATCGATCTCGGTTAAATTAAAGAAGGTTGTCGAAGGCCCTAACACAACTCACTGTCCCAAATTTCAGCAAAATCGCACAATAAAAGCGCTTTTTACGGGCCCAAGATCTTAAATCGAGAGATCGGTCTATATGGCAGCTATATCCAAATCTGGACCGATCTCGGTCAAATTAAAGAAGGTTGTCGAAGGCCCTAACACAACTCACTGTCCCAAATTTTGGCGAAATCGGACAATAAATGCCCCTTTTAAAAGCCCAACACCTTAAATCGAGAGATCGGTCTATATGGTAGCTATATCGAAATCTGGATCGATCTCGGTTAAATTAAAGAAGGTTGTCGAAGGCCCTAACACAACTCACTGTCCCAAATTTCAGCAAAATCGCACAATAAAAGCGCTTTTTACGGGCCCAAGATCTTAAATCGAGAGATCGGTCTATATGGCAGCTATATCCAAATCTGGACCGATCTCGGTCAAATTAAAGAAGGTTGTCGAAGGCCCTAACACAACTCACTGTCCCAAATTTTGGCGAAATTGGACAATAAATGCCCCTTTTATGGGTTCAAAACCTTAAATTGAGAGATCGGTCTATTTGGCAGCTATATCCAAATCTTCACTGATCTGGGCCAAATTGAATAGGGATGTCGAAGAGCGTAACACAACTGACTGTCCCAAATTTCGGCAACATCGGATAATAAATGCGTCTTTTATGGGCCCAAAACCTTATATCGAGAGATCGGTCTATATGGCAGCTATATCCAAATCTGGACCGATCGAGACCAAATTGAAGAAAGATGTCGAGTGGCCTAACACAACTCACTGTCCCAAATTTCAGCAAAATCGGATAATAAAAGTGGATTTTGTGCAACGAAGACCCTATTTCGGCGGATCGGTCTATATGGGGGCTATATCAAGATATAGTCCGATAAAGCCCATCTTCGAACCTTACCTGCTTATGGAAAAAAAAAGAAACTGTGCAAAGTTTCAGCTCAATCTCTCTATTTTTAAAGACTTTAGCTTGATTTCGACCAAGAAGCCAAGAATGCGGCATATAGAGCAACCCTGCAATCAGTAGCAACGCGCCAGATGAAGGAGCGGTATCGGGAGAAAAGGAGAGAGGAGAAACGTCTATTCCGTAGAAAGCAAAAGGAAATGGAAAGACGTGAGTGTGAGCGATCTTGAGATGTACAGGAGTCAGAATGAAGTCCGGAATTCTACCAAAGAATTAAACAACAAACCGATGGCTTTGGTGCAGGCACATCCTCCTGCAGAGACAAAGAAGGATATCTTGTAACTGATACAGATAACATGCTGAGGATATGGAAAGAACATTTTACCCAACTGCTAGTGTCCGACGTTGGCGACGAAGAGGATACCGCAGAAAAAATTCCTGATGATGGTATACAATGTTTATCTCCTAATCAGAATGAGGTCCAAGTAGCAGTGACTCAACTAAAGAACAGCAAGGCAGCAGGAGCCGACGGGTTACTCACTGAACGATTTAAGACCGGAGGACGCTGGTAAAGCGTATGCATCAGCTTGTCTGCGCAATCTGCCTAGAAGAATGCATACCCGATGATTGGAACCTCACAAATAGGCTTTGAGACTTTTTTCATTATTAACGTTCGATATCTGACGTGTAAAGTTGATTATAGCAATTGATTTGATAATTCAAACCAATCGACTTTTTGATAATTTAAACGGTCGACTTTTTCAATGTCACTTTAAATCCCTAGGCTCGGGCCTGTGGGCCTAGGCTCGGGCCTGTGGGCCCTAGGCTTGGGCCTGTGGGCCCTAGGCTCGGGCCTGTGGGCCCTAGGCTCGGGCCTGTGGGCCCTAGGCTCGGGCCTGTGGGCCCTAGGCTCGGGCCTGTGGGCCCTAGGCTCGGGCCTGTGTGCCCTAGGCTCGGGCCTGTGGGCCCTAAGCTCGGGCCTGTGGGCCCTAGGCCCGGACCTGTGGGACCTAGGCTCGGGCCTTCCAACTCATCAAGCGAAATGCCGAATATAGGTAAAATGGTACTTCAAAGGAATTTTTTGCGGAACACAAATATGAAATTTTTTGTAAAAGCGCTCTTTTGTGAAAATTCTTGAAAATTTTTCAAGAACTTTAAAAACATTTTTTCAAAAAAAGGCCTTTTTACATTACCACAGTGGAGTTTTTTTGAAAAAATAATCAGCTGGGGCGCTATTTAAAAAAAAAAAAATTAAAAATTTAAGGAGTTCAAAATTCTCAAGGCCCTACAGCCTCGATATTGGCTTTTATGAATTTTTTTCACCAAATTCCTAATCTACGCAAAATTTCCTTTCATTTGAGTGACACATGGCCTATATTCGGCGTCATTTGATGAGGCCCGAGCCCCAACTACGGACTTCACATTCGTGTTGCTATGGGTCAATTTAGGGGGGGTGTGTAAAAAATAGGATTTTTTCAGCCATCTTCCACCTAAACTGCACTATTGCCAGAATTATATACTAACAGGATATATACTTTATAGGGTCCTAGACCAATATTTCGAGATAATACAAACGGAATGATGAAATTTGGGTACCGCCCCCCCTTTCTAAGGTTAGTAATTTCCTAATGACAAGGAAAACACAATCCCATGGTAGCCGGTTGTAAGTAACGGATTGACCCAATGGAATCCCTCATCGGCAAGGGTTGACGCCTTGGTTTAGAACCCACTGGTACAACAACAACAACTAGTAATACAGTTTTCTTAAAAAATATTTTTTTTTCAAAAAAAAAAAAAATCTGTAAAATTTTACCTACCTTGGATAAATTGATGAACGTTGATTGCTTCAAGTAGGGGTAGCTGCTGGCTGGATATTTCAATAGAGTTCAACCGTTACGAATTTGATATGAAATCGTAAAGATTTTCTTTGTTACTATTTCTTTTTTTTTA
This sequence comes from Stomoxys calcitrans, assembly GCF_963082655.1. Classification (NCBI taxonomy): domain Eukaryota; kingdom Metazoa; phylum Arthropoda; class Insecta; order Diptera; family Muscidae; genus Stomoxys; species Stomoxys calcitrans. Next base: position 126,755,793 of record NC_081556.1, read on the forward strand.
TATCTAAAATGATTTAAAAAAAAATAAAACAAAAAAATTGTCTTATTAATTTTTTTTAAAAAATATTTCACACACTTTATTGCTGCAAAAAAAAAATTTTTTTTTTCACTGGAAATTTTTGCGTAGTTTTTCCCAGAAAAATCCATAAAAACAAAAAACTGGTCGAAATGAGAGAAACTAAAGAAAAAAAAAACAATTGGCCAAAAGATTGCTTAACTCAATCGAAATTAACAGTAATTTCTTGCGGTTGTTGCCATTGGTGAGCGGCTTTAAAAGCTGTTTTAGTTTAGTTGGTTCACTTTTGTTTTCTATCTTCACTTTTCTGGCTGGCCATACAGTTGGACGGGGTATTTGGCATTATTTTTTTCTTCTTCTTCTTCTTGCTTTCAATTTAATTTCACTTTTTATTGTTGCGTTTAAAGAAAATTTGCAATAGCCGTTTTTATAGCGACTGTGTGTGTTGGTGTTGGTGTTTTGATGTGATTTTTCGTAAATTTTTTTTTTTTTGAGGGGGATTTTCTTAACTTTTCATATGGTTACGTTTTGTGCACAAAAAAAAAAAAAAACTCACAGAAAATAACAGATAACAGGTTTTTTCCTGGTAAATGGGAAAAGACACAAAAAAAACTTGCAAAGAGGGAAAACTAAGCAAATGAGACTGAATCTGTTTTTTTTTAAATTATTTTTGTTAAAAAAAAGATTAACTATAAAGTATACTTGTTTTTAAATTTCAAAGTTTCGAGGGCTTACTTTTTTAAATTTTTGTATTTTTTTTTTTTTTGTCACACTTTTCCTTGTATTTTTTTTTGTTTTGTTAATATTTTTTGGTTAATATTTTTTTTTATTTTTTTTATTTTTTTGTGTTTTGCTTTTTTTCTTTTCTTTTTTTTTTCTTTCTATTCACAAGCACTGTCGCCGCATGTTATGTTTCTCCACCAGAAATGGCCTCGTTTTTTCTTCAATTGGGTTTTTTTGAATATGGAAATTTTGAAGTCATATGTCTGACTTTTTGCTTTTGTGTTGTTGTTGTTGTTTTTATTTTTGATTGAAAACGTTCAAACGCCTATCGAAGGTTGGTGCCACCAAACGCAACGCTCGCAATGACTTACGCGACTCAACTGAAACGCTGGCTCGTAGCAATGGGGCCGCTCACCATGGTTTTCTTTTGCACCGTTTATTTCACTTCACTTGTCTTGGGGTTTTGTTTTTGTTTTATGCCACCACAATACCTCACACTACCTCACTTTGACTTCTTCGTCGTCGTCGTTGTCGTCGTATGCCAACATATGAGCGTAGATCGTCAGTTTCAGTTATCTACGTGCTCCCAAGTTTTCTTGGGTTGGGGCTTTTTTGTTGTAATCTAACATTAGTTGTTAACTGTTTATGGCTCTCCCTAGCTCTCTCTCTCCCTCTCTCTCTCTCTCGGCTTAAGCCGAAACTCCCCTACATTTGCGGCTGCTCCTTTTGAGTTGTTATGCAGTATGTGAGTGTGCTTTACTCTCTGTTCAATCCATATTTGTAGAGTGGTTATACCGTTGTTGGTAGCTGGCAGGTTTGGTCTATAACTTGACTTTATTTACATTTTTGTTAGTGTTTTTTTTGTTTTTTTTTCTATATAAAATTTATTTAATTCACAAAAATTTATTTAACTAAAAGCTTAAGCAAAAAAAAAAGCTTTTCTTGCTTCAATGGAGATTGAAGTTACAGACTCTTAATATAGACTTAAGAGAATTGTTTTCAAGTTACAACTGCTCTTTGGTGATTTCTTTTAAATGTTGACCATTTCTTTAAGTTTTGTCAATTTTTTGCATCTCGAATGGAGAAGGCTCAGGGGAAGAGTTGACAATAAACAAAGTTTTATTCATTCACAAAAAATATAGCTATTACGGCTATATAAGTGCAAATCGGGCGATACATATATGTGGGAGCTATATCTAAATTTGGACCGATTTTTATGATATTTTGCACACATATGAAGACGTCGAATAAAACACGCCACGTCAAATTTGGTGAAGATCGGACCAAAATTGTGGATTATACAGCCTTAAAAGGCCATATCGGATGAAAGATATATATGGGAGCTATACCTAAATCTGGACCGATTTTAATGAAATTTCCAGCACATATTAGGACGTCAATTAAAACACCTCGCGCAAAATATTTTAAAGATCTGACCAAAATTGTGGCTTCTACATCCTTTAAAGGCCAAATCGGATGAAAGATATATATGGGAGCTATATCTAAATCAGAACCGATTTTTATGAAATTTTGCACATACATTGAGATTTCACAAATACGACTCAGCGCCAAATTTTGTAAAGATCGGACCAACATTGTGACTTCTACAGCCTTAAAAGGCCAAATCGGATGAAAGGTATATATGACAGCTTTATCTAAATCTGAACCGATTTTGATGAAATTTTCCAGATATGTTAAGATCAGTACCAAAACAGTCCATGCCAAATTTTGTGTAGATCGGTTGAAAATTGAAGCTAGTACGGCCATTTAAGTGAAAATCGGGCGATACATATATATGGGAGCTATATCTAAACCTGAACCGATTTTTGTGAAATTTTGCACACATATGTAGACCTCAAATAAAATACCCAGTGCCAAATTTTGTAATGATCGGACCAAAATTGTGGCTTCTACAGCCTTAAACGGCCATATCGGATGAAAGATATATGTGGGAGCTATATCTAAATCTGGACCGAAATTGATGAAATTTTCCACACATATGTAGACCTCAAATAAAATAACCAATACCAAATGTTGTAAAGATCGGACCAAAATTGTGGCTTCTACAGCCTTAAAAGTCCATATCGGATGAAAGATATATGTGGGAGCTATATCTAAATCTGAACCGATTTTTTTCAAAACCAATAGCGTTTGTCCTTGGGCCAAAAAAGTGAATTGGGCAATACTTAGTGAAAATCGGACAACAAATACGACCTGCACTTTGATTCCAAGAATACATGGACTCACAGACGAACAGACAGATAGAAGAACATGGGTAAATCGAATCAGAAAGTGATTCTGAGTTGATCGGTATACTTATCAATGGGTCTTGCTCTTCTCCTTCTTAGCGTTACAAACAAATACACAAATCTATAATACCCTATACCACAGTGGTGGGATGGAAATTACGCCCTCTAGAGGCTCAAGAAGTAAAGTAAGGAGATCGGTTTATATGGGAGCTGTATCAGGCTATAGACCAATTCGGACCATATTTGATACGTAAGTTGAAAGTTATGGGAAAAGCCAGTTATTCAAAATTTCAGCCAAATTGGATAATAATTACGCCTTCTAGAGGCTCAAGAAGTCAAGTCCCCAAATCGGTTTATATGACAGCTTTATCAGGTTATGAACCGATTTGAACCTTACCTAGCACAGTTGTTAAAAGTCATAGGGAAACACATCATGCAAAATTTCATTCCAATCGGATAAGAATTGCGCCCTCTAGAAGCTCAAGAAGTCAAGTCCCCAGATCGGTTTATATGGCAGCTATATCTGGTTATGGACCGATTTGAACCATACTTCGCACAAATGTTGGAAGTGATACCAAAACACTAGGCCAAAAAACATGCCCATACCAAATTTGAAGACGATCGGAGAAAAATTGTGAACTGTAGTTTGTACACAAATTAATATGGACAGACGGACAGACAGTCAAACGGACAGACAGATAGACAGACATACAGACAGACAGACATACAGACAGACGGACATAGCTAAATCGAATCAGAAAGTGATACTGAGTCGATCGGTATACTTATCAATAGCTCTATCACTCTTCCTTTTGGGTGTTACAAACAAATGCACTATGGTATTGGGTTGCCCAAAAAGTAATTGCGGATTTTTCATATAGTCGGCGTTGACAAATTTTTTCACAGCTTGTGACTCTGTAATTGCATTCTTTCTTCTGTCAGTTATCAGCTGTTACTTTTAGCTTGCTTTAGAAAAAAAAGTGTAAAAAAAGTATATTTGATTAAAGTTCATTCTAAATTTTATTAAAAATGCATTTACTTTCTTTTAAAAAATCCGCAATTACTTTTTGGGCAATATAATACCCTGTACCACAGTAGAGGTGTAGTGTTTAAAAACAGGATTCGTACAACAGAGTTCTCATTGATAAGAGAGAAGTGTCTCCACTGTCACCTATGGAATGTTTATGGGCAAATTTTCAATTTTGGATCCTGATGCTGAAAAGGATTTGTAACCGTCTATGTAGCAGACGATTAAATTTTAAAATCCCTCTCCTAATGTTTGTAAACTAGTGTAATTAAATACTAAACACTCCAAATTTGGCATATTTTATGTTGACGACTATGCAAAAGATCACATAAAACTGGATTAAAATTTATGCAGAAAATACTAGTTCACCGGTTTTAAATGAACAACTTGACAACTATTGCCATTTTATATGTTTGTTTTTGAATTTTCTGGTTCTGGTTTTTAGAATCTATAATTTTTGGAGAAATATTCTCGAAATTGACAGTATTCAAAAAATGATAAGAAAAGCAAAAGTTGTGATATATAAAATTTTGATTTACGCTAAGCTTAGATAGCATTTCATTTGCCGACTGATTAAAACCCATTGTAAATGGTGACCAACATGTATGGAATTTATGGCTTTATAACAGGCTTTAGACGGTGGTACTACCGAGAGTACAGAAATTAAAACGTAAAACAAAGTTTAATATTTTATTATGCTGGAAAGAAAAGAGCAGTGTTGAAGTAGGATTTTGACATCGTTAGGCTAGGATTTTTCAGTTTTTAAGCATTTTTCAGTTCTTTTAGACATCGTAGAACAAAGCAGAGATCTTTCAAGCCTGAATACGAGGCATATTGAAGCTAGAAGCAATCGGTTTGTATATACCACAACAGTTTGTATTACCACCCTAACCGAACTCGTTGCATGAATAACTACTCCCAGATAGGGTGCAAAGCTCAACTTGGCGAGGAAGAAGGACATTCTAAAGATCATAGGTTTTCATCAATGGACAATTCGCCGAGAATTTGCTGACCCTTCCATTGATGAAAATCTTTGATATGTAGAATGTCCCTCTTCCTCGCCATGTTGAGCTTTGCATCCTATCTGGGCATGCTGGAAGTCTTAGGCAAGCAAAACGAAATGGCTTGAAATGGGAGCTTTATCACAGGGAGGAAAAGGACGATGAAACTCTTCTTATGGCACGCCTTGGCCAAGTCTCCATGACACATGTGACTAAGGCTAAAGTCATGGGGTCGTACGAATCCCAAGCTACCTTTTTGAAGATTGGAAAACAATGATCTTAGAGGATCGAGATCCAGAGACATTAGGCAGTTGCCGCGGTAGGAAACCCAATGAAGCAGGAAATGACACTATCACCGATTCCAAACATACCCGCACACTGGAGGAGCAATGATTGAGGTCATCCATTTGAATCTACAACGGAGCAAAACGTCAGATAACTTTTCGATGGGTTAGTTAGCACCTTGTGAAAATCCTTGTGAAAGGTATTTGCAAGTAAAATAAAACTCTGCCATTCAAAGTTGGACCAGGAGACTGGGAGCTACCCCTCATCCAAAAAACCCCCTACAATATCACATATGACAACAAGGGACTTAAACGAAAGGAGTGGGAATCGAAATCCCTCTTCCAAATTTGTGGCTCAACACTACAGATGTATGTGAACCATTGTTAGAGTTTAAACTGAAGGTATTTGCGAGTATAGCAAGAGTGTTGTATAACAAAATCAATCTTTTTATACCCTACACCATAGGATTGGGATGTACTTATGTCGTCATTTCGTTTGTAATACCTCGAAATACTTGTCTAAGACCCCATGAACAACATTTCTTCTTGATTGTTATGATATTTTAAGTCAATCTAGCCATGGTCGTTCTTTCGTCTGGCTATCCGTTTGTCTGTTGAAAGCATGCTAACTTTCGATGGGGTAAACCTAGACGCCTGAAACCTTGCACAAATACTACTTGTAAATATAGGCCGGTTGGGACTGTAGTATCCCATCGGTTGAAGTATCCCCTGTTCCTTAAAGGAATGGAATATAAACCAATCTCCCGAATTCTTGAGCTTCTGAGGACCAATTTTTTATACAAGCATATATCACAAAATCCATGGGGATTACTTTTTATGACTGCCCATTATTCTTTTTATACCCAGCAATATAGGATGGGTGGTATACTAAGCTAGTCATTCCGTTTGAAACACTATGAAATAATGATCTGCGACTTCTTGATCGACTGGACATTTTCAGTCCATCTAGCCATGTCCGTCCGTCTGTCGAAATTACGATAGCTGTCGAACGCATACAGCTAGCCGCTTGAAATTTTGCACAGATACATCCTATTGATGTGGGTCATTGGGGATTGCAAATGAACCATCATATCGGTTCAGATTTGCATATATCTCCCATATAAACCGATCTCCCGATTCGACATATTTAGCCCCTAGAGGCCGCAATTGTTATCCGATTGGGTTGAAATTTTGCGTGTAGTTTTCTGTTATGGCTTCTAACAACTGTGCCAAGTACGGTCCGAATCGGTCAATAACCCGATATATCTCTCATATAACCCAATCTCCCGATTTGACATCTAGAGCCTCTGGAAGTTGTTGCAATTGTGGTCCGATGTGGCTAAAATTTTGCATGTAGTGTTCTGTTATGACTTCCAACAACTATGCCAAGTACGGTCCAAATCGGTCTATAGCCTGACATAAGTCCCATATAACCCCATCTTCTGATTTCACATCTTGAGCCCCTGTAGTCCAGAACTTTTGTACGTGTTGGCTAAAATCTTGCATGTAGTTTTCTGTAACGACTTCCAACAACTGTGCCAAATGCGTTTGAAATCGGTTTATAACCTGATACAGCTCCCATATAAATCGATCTCTCGATTTCACGTCTGGATCCCCAGAAAGTCACAATTTTTGGTCTGATTTGGATAAAATTTAGCATGTAGTGTTCTGTTATGACTTCCAACAACTATGCCAAGTACGGTCTAAATTGGTTTCTAACCTGATATAGCTCCAATATAAACCGATCTCGCGATTATCCTTGTTGGGTTCCTAGAAGCTTTCAATTTTGCCTGGTCAAGGCAGGATCCATGGTGGCGGATTTCCAATATTCGTCCCGGCAGAACTTAGCACGTTTTTAGTTGCTTTCTTTCTGGCTACAAAGAAGCCACGTCCAAACAACTTAACAACTGCGATCCAAACTTAGGCGTACATTAGATTCAGCTCAGATGTAGATTGGTGCTGTGGTGAAACTGAGGGAACAGACCCTCCCCCTGGCCCTTGCAGAACCTCAGTTGTCAGAGATGGTTGAACGAATTTAAGTGGCTTTTTCTATGTTCTCTTACTTTCACTCAAATTGCAAATTTTGCCCATGAGCATTCCACTAAGGAACAGGGGCAAACTTCTCTTAAGCTCAATGATAAGGGGCCCCTTTTTTTATGGCCGAGTCCGAACGGCGTGCAGAGCGACACCTCTTTGGAGAGAAGTTTTAGATGGCATAGTGCCTTACAAATGTTGCCAGCATTAGGAGGGGAAAACCACCACTAAAGATTTTTTCTGATGGTCTCTCCAAGATTCCATGAACATTCCACTAAGGAACAGGGGCAAACTTCTCTTAAGCTCAATGATAAGGGGCCTCCTTTTTTTATGGCCGAGTCGGAACGGCGTGCCGCAGGGCAACACCTCTTTGGAGAGAAGTTTTACATGGCATAGTGCCTCACAAATGTTGCCAGCATTAGGAGGGGAAAACCACCACTGAAAATTTTTTCTGATGGTCTCTCCAAAATTCGAACCCAGGCGTTCAGCGTCATAGGCGGACATGCTAACCTCTTCGCTACGGTGGCCTCCAAACTTTCACTCATTTTGAGATATGCCAGATCTTGTAAACGGCTAAGATTTAAGCGAAAATTTGTTTAGACTCTTATAGTGACCCAAGCAAATCGTTTGGGTGCCGGGCCAAAACGGAGTAAGGGGGAAAGAAGAACCAGAGGACTGCCGTCAATAAACTTGGTTAACCCGAAGACTTTCGGGACAACGCAGTCCGTGTTAAGGGGGTGGGCGACGAATGCGCATGCAACCCTGTGGAACAGAGAAACGGTCGGCAGGATGACGAAAATCCTATGGGAAGATCCAGATCGTGAGAAGACGAGGCTATTACTGAAAGGAAGCAAGAAGGAGGTCAGTATAGCTATTGTTATGATAACGGGACACATAGGACTACAAGCTCACTTATGTAAAATCGGTGCGGCAAGTGATAGCATGTGTAGGGCATGCGAGGAAGATGATGAGACGTTGAAGCATTTCCTTTGTCATTGCCAAAATTTCCGTGAAATTTTCTCTAAAGACAAAATTTCCATGAAATTTTTTCTAAAGACAAAATTTCCTTTGAAATTTTCTCTTAAGACAAAACTTCCATGAAATTTTCTCTAAAAACAAAATTTCCATGAAATTTTCTCTAAAGACAAAATTTCCATGAAATTTTCTCTAAAGACAAAATTTCCATGAAATTTTCTCTAAAGACAAAATTTCCATGAAATTTTCTCTAAAGACAAAATTTCCATGAAATCGCTAGAGTCAAAATTTCTACAAAATTTTCTCTAAAGACAAGATTTCTATGAAATTTTTCTAAAGACAAAATTTCCATGAAATTTTCTCTAAAGACAAAATTTCCATGAAATTTTCTCTAAAGACAAAATTTCCATGAAATTTTCTCTAAAGACAAAATTTCCATGAAATTTTCTCTAAAGACAAAATTTCCATGAAATTTTCTCTAAAGACAAAATTTCCATGAAATTTTCTCTGGAGACAAAATTTCCATGAAATTTTCTCTAAAGACAAAATTTCCATGAAATTTTCTCTAAAGACAAAATTTCCATGAAATTTTCTCTAAAGACAAAATTTCCATGAAATTTTCTCTAAAGACAAAATTTCCATGAAATTTTCTCTAAAGACAAAATTTCCATGAAATTTTCTCTAAAGACAAAATTTCCATGAAATTTTCTCTAAAGACAAAATTTCCATGAAATTTTCTCTAAAGACAAAATTTCCATGAAATTTTCTCTAAAGACAAAATTTCCATGAAATTTTCTCTAAAGACAAAATTTCCATGAAATTTTCTCTAAAGACAAAATTTCCATGAAATTTTCTCTAAAGACAAAATTTCCATGAAATTTTCTCTAAAGACAAAATTTCCATGAAATTTTCTCTAAAGACAAAATTTCCATGAAATTTTCTCTAAAGACAAAATTTCCATGAAATTTTCTCTAAAGACAAAATTTCCATGAAATTTTCCCTAAAGACAAAATTTCTATGAAATTTTCGCTTAAGAAAAAATTCTATGAAATTTGTTGTAAAAACAATTTTTTGTAATTTTCTCTTAAAACAAATCTTATACCTAAAGATCAATTTGTGTTTGTTTGTGTGTTCCGTATAGACTCGCCTCAAAAACGGCTGAACCGATTTTCTTGAAATTTTCACTGATGGTGCATAATGGAGGCCACCGTAGCGCAGAGGTTAACATGTCCGCCAATGACGCTGAACGCCTGGGTTCGATTCCTGGCAAGACCATCAGAAGAAATTTTCAGCGGTGGTTTTCCCCTCCTAATGCTGGCAACATTTGTGATGTACTATGCCATGTAAAACATCTCTCCAAAGAGGTGTCACACTGTGGCATGCCGTTCGGACTCGGCTATAAAAAGGAGGCCCCTTATCATTGAGCTTAAACTTGAATCGGACTGCACTCATTGATATGTGAAAAGTTTGCCCCTGTTCCTTAGTCAAATGTTCATGGGCAAAATTTGCATAATGATCCCGGGGTGAAAATAGGGTACTTCATTTTTTGATATCTGAAAGGGAGCGGACCCTCCCCTTACCCTAATTATCAGAAACGCCAGATCTCGGAGATGGGTGAAGCGATTTAAGCGAAATTTTGCATGCTCTCTTATAGTAAACAGCTAAAATTTGGTACCTAAATTTCGGATGGGGTACCTAGGGGGAGCGTCCTACTTTGAAACCTACCAAATATATATAAACACTAATTACGACAATATGGGACTCAAATGAAAGGTATTTAGGATAAGAAAACGTATCTGATATCTATTTGTCGAACCAAGTGCTAGGGGGACCACCCCAAACCCAAAACACCCCAAAATCGGACATATATACCAACCATGGCAATATGGGACTCAAATAAAAGGTTTTTGCGAATAAAATACAAATCTGATATCCACATGTGGGACCACGTTTCTGGGGGTCCATCCCTTCCCCAAAACATCCCCCAAACGGGACTTATTTACTGACCATGGCAAAATGGGGCTTAAATAAAAGGTATTTGAGTGTAGAACACAAATCTGATATCCAAATATGAGACCAAGTGTTTGGGGGGGGCCGCCTCTCCCCAAAAACATCCCCAAAAGGGGAAAATTTACGACCATAGCAATATGGGGCTTAAATGAAATGAAATGCCTCACCCCAAAAACATCCCCCAAAGGGGATAAATTTACGACCATAGCCACATGGGGCTCAAATGAAATGTCTTTGGGAGTAAAGCACAAATCTTATATCAATATTCGGGAAAAGTTTCTACGGGGCCACCCCAACCTCACAACACCACTCCACCCCCAAAACACCCCTAAATCGGACATACTTACCGATCATGGCAATATAGAACTCAAATGAAAGGTATTTGCGAGTAGAATACGAATCTGATATCCAAATGTGAGACAACGTATCTGATATCCAAATATGGGACCAAGTGTTTGGGGGGCCGCCACTCACCAAAAACATCCCCCAAAGGGAACAAATTTATAATATAGGGCTTAAATGAAAGGTCTTTGGAAGTAAAGCACGAATCTGATATCAATATTCGGGAAAAGTGTCAATGGGGCCACCCCACCCTCACAATACCAAATAGGAAGTATTTGCTGACCATTGCAATATGAGGCTCAAATAAGAGGTATTGGGTTGCTCAAAAAGTAATTGCGGATTTTTCATATAGTCGGCGTTGACAAATTTTTTCACAGCTTGTGACTCTGTAATTGCATTCTTTCTTCTGTCAGTTATCAGCTGTTACTTTTAGCTTGCTTTAGAAAAAAAGTGTAAAAAATGTATATTTGATTAAAGTTCATTCAAAGTTTTATTAAAAATGCATTTACTTTCTTTTAAAAAATCCGCAATTACTTTTTGGGCAACCCAATATTTTAGAGTAGAACACGAATCTGATATAAATTTTCAAAGCCAATTCACTCAGTGACCGCCCCATCCCCCAAAACACCCCCCAAGCCGGTCATGTTTGCCGACTATGGAAAAATGGAGCTCAAATAAAGGGTATTTGGGAGTAGATCATGAATCTGACATCAACATTCGGGACCAACTGCCTAGGGGACGTCCCACCACCATAAAAACCCCCTAATAGGAGGTATTTGCTCACCAAGACAATTTGGGTCTTCAAGATTGTGGAGCTCGATATTCATAGTTTTTAGGGTCCATACCCCAAACCGGACATATTTGCTGGCTTTCTCAATAAGGGGTTTAAGTGAATGGTATTTGCGATTAGAAATCGAATTTGATATCCAATTTTGAGGCCAATGGCAATATTGGGTTCAAATATATGAGAATAGAGCACGTTGCTGATTTATTATCCAGGCTCAGTGTTTGGGGGACCACCCCAATCCCCAAAACACCTCTAATTCGGGCATATTTACCGACCATATCAATGTGGAGCTTAAATGAAAGGTATTGGGGGGTAGAGCAAGAATTGATACTCACTTTCGGTACCAATTTTCAGGGGGTCTACCCCTATCCCAAAATACCCCACAAAAAGCAATTTTTTACTGACCATCGCAATATGGGGCTCAAATAAAGGTGTTTGGGAGTAGATTACAAATTTGATATCCAAAATTAGGACCATGTATTTATGACATCACCCCTTTCCCAAAACACCCCCAAAGGGTAAAAATTTTTCGACCTTGCCAATCTGTGGCTCAAATGAAAAGTATTTGAGATTAGAAAACGGGGGGACGCCTCATCGTGTAAACTCCCCTAAACCAATGGCAATATGGGGTTAAAATAAATGGTATTTGAGAGAAGAGCACGATGCTGATATTTTTCCAGGGTCAAGTGTCTGGGGGACCACATCACCCCCGAAAACACCCCTAAATCAGATATAATGAGAATATTGGGCTGAAATAAAGTAGTACACCTTACATCCAAACTTAAATTCTTAGACCAATAAAGATCATATGGGATTCAGATAAAGGAACTTATATTGTCAAGCTGTTTGTCAAGGGATATACCAATTTCGTAGCTTGGTATTTCACTAAAAGCTCTTTAATTGTCGAAAATAAATATTCCAAGGAAAATTTTGTTCCATATAAAGAAAAGGAAGGCGCAGCGGAGCGGGCCCGGGTCAGCTAGTATTCTATAAAATTTCTTTTAGAGACAGAAATACCATGAAATTTTCCATAACCACAAAATTTTGATATAATATTTTCCCTAAAGACGTATTGATGTTAAGTTTATATAAAATACGAACTATTTTTATACTCTATGTGACTATAGATATGACAACAAAACCATCAATCACTTTCAACAAACTATCTATAGCAGGGTATTTTGCCCACAAGCAAATTAATTAATTTTTTTTTTACATTTAATTAACCAAAAAAAAAAATCACATATGACAACATAGAAAGCCAAGCAGCATTATCCCATTATCAAAAACAAACTTGCGAAAAGATTTAATTATAGCCAACCAATCAGATGGATAGTTTAAATGGCTACCACAATCTTAGGGGGAATATTAATTGAAAGTTTTCTAACCCGCAGATATTGATAGGCTTTCGTGATATTATTCTAAGCGAAACCAAAAAACACAATGGCAAACAGTAGCTCTAATCATTTGAAGATATGGCAGATAAGCCAACAACCAAACTTTTAGATATTTCGCTATAGATATGGCAAAATTGTTTTTTTTTAATTTTTATGATAGTAAAAACTATATGGCTTACTGCCATGCCGAAAAATAAGAGATTTTCAACACCTGCTAATAGTTGTAATTATTATACATACCAAAGCGAGCTCTTCGATTAAAACTCCAAAAGCAATCAATCACTGCTGCTGTTACTACTGCTGCTGGTACTGTTGTTATGGCTGAAATTGGAAGCAAAATTAAAATTTCATTTGTTAGCAGTGCGCAAAAACAGAGGTTTTCGTTATGACTTTAAGGAATTTTGTGTTTAGGAAATTGCCAAAGTCATAAGTGTGTCTATATGTTTGTATGTGTGTCCACATGTATGTGGGCATTTATGTATATCGTTATAATTAAATCGAAATCGCTTGCATGCTAGAATGTTGTTGTGTATGTGTGTATGTGTGCATTAATTGAATGTTTCCAAATAACCAATAAATGCAATGTTTTTCCACTGAAAAAACAAAAACAAAAGCAAAAAACAAAAACAAAAAACAAAAGCAACCAACACTCAAAGCTGTAGTAGAAACAAAAGACTTAAGAAACAAACCTCATGGGATTCATTAAAAGCTCTGCGAGTGAATAGTAAAGACATCATGGGGCTTGGCCCAGTCGGTCAGTGATCTGGCCGTCACTTTAATGCAACATATTAATTTAATTGCAGCCAATTATTATCACAAAATGCCACTGTGCTAGTGATGTGGCCAAAGCAATGATGGTGACCTATTCGCTGTCCAAACACTCAACTAGTGATTGGTAAGAAATTTCACACATTTTGTGCAAAGCAAACTGAAGCTGTTGTTTGAATTTCACACATTAGGACTACGTGGATACAAGGATTTGAATGAATGCATTTTTTAATAAATTATTAACGGAGGGAAAATACTTTTGAAATTTTCGAGTTCTAAACATTTGCCTAAGTAAATCAAATAACTATGAGTTCATTCTCTGGCATTCTGTTGCTGCTCATTTAAATATTTGGCTTTTTCTGCCAACGCTCCATGATTGACTTGTCTTCAAAATTTCTTATGCAATTGGTGTTAAAAATCATTCATTATGTCTCCCATCCTTGAGAAATATGACGTTATGCTTAAGCCAAAATACCCACATTGCTACACAAAATGCCATTTCGGTATCTGTGTGTTCTTTGATAAATTTTTTTGCATTATGAATTTTAGATTTATTTCACCAAACCACTTAAAAGTCAGTTCAAATAAACGGAAATTCTTAGGAATAGTTTTCAATGTGAAATACAGACTACTGTGTGAAAATTTGTCATTAGCCAAAGTTGGCGATTCCATTCTTTGGAGTTTTTTTTCTCTATTTTTCTTACAATTTAATTCTACACCAAACTGGGCGTAGCTCAACACATCGTTTAGTTTTTCGATAGAAACCATGATTTTAGTATTCATCTGTTGTTGTCAATGTTGGAAATAGAAATCGAGAAAACCAAATGGAGGTATGAAGAATTAAAAACAAAAAAAAAACGACAATTGGTTGATGGTCAATAGACCTCCTAAGTCACACACACACACAAACACAGAAAATTAGTAATGTTTGTGTTAATCACTGGCCGTTAGATTTCCATTTAATTGACCCAGCAGTGGGAAAAATTCGTGGGAACCATGCAACCAAAAATGTTTTCTGTTAGATCGAAAAATAAAATGGGAAATTAAAGAGGCATCAATTGCCAATGAAAAGCTTTTCAAATGAATACAATATGGGAGTGCGTTTTAATGGGGCACATCGTATGGCTCATCAACTCGTTTTATGCAATTGGAACGTTTATATAGGGCAGTGCTACGGAGTGCAGCAATTTTTACTCAACTCCCACGCTAGGAAGATTGATCGACTACGATTGCGAAGTCGACTCAGAGGATTTAATTTTTTTTAACAACATTCATAAACAAAATTAAATTTAAAACAAGTACAAGTGTGCTAAGTAACAGGCAAAAAAACTTGAAAAATTAAAAATTCGACAGAGCTCGGCCAGGATTCGAACCTGGTCACACGGAGCAACAGCGAGAGCCATTGCCGTTGTCGTAGCGTTCGAAACCATCAATACAACTTCCAATAGATGAACAAAATCATGAGTAGTACAGACAGTATGTCCGTCATTACACAAAAATACATGCATTGGGAAAAGTACAGCTAATAAGCAGGGCTGTCGAGCTTGGTTAATGTGGTAATTGTATCATAGATGCGTTTTCAAATACAGAACATACTAACGCACGGTCCTTGAAGCCATCACACCTAATATGGTTGAAAAAGTCTTCCAACCAAAGATGAAACGCGTCCCATAGTGGTTGGTGTGTGTTGCTATCTTTGGCTTTCCTTTTGCATTTGCATATCCGATCATAGAGCTCGTCTCGTGAGAGAAACAAACAAAAATTGTAAAATTTAATGATTTCGCCCTAACAGGCAAAAAACTTGAAAAATAAATTTAGTTGAAGGGCATATTTTTAATTTTATTCTACAAATTTCTAGGAACCGAACAAGGATGATCGAGATACCGGTTTACATGGAAGCAATATCAGGTAATAGAACAATTTAGACCTTACTTGGAACAGTTGCTGAAAGTCTAAACAGAACACTACATGGAAAATTTTAGCCTAAGCGGACAAAAATTGAGGCTTCCAGAAGCTCAAGAAATCAAATCGGGAGATCGGTTTATATGGGAGCTATATCGGGTTATTGACCGATTCGAACCGTACTTGGCTCAGTTGTTAAAAGGCATAACAGAACACTAAACGCAAAATTTCAGCCAAATCGGACAAAAAGTGCGGCTTGTAAGGGCTCAAGAAGTTAAATCGGGAAATCGGTTTATATGGGAGCTATATAAGGTTATAGACCGATTTGGACCGTACATGGCACAGTTGTTGAAAGTAATAACAGAACACCACATGCGAAATTAAAGCTCAATCGGGCAAAAATTGAGGCTTCCAGAGGCTCAAGAAGTCAAATCGGGAAATCGGTTTATATGGGAGCTATATTCAAATCTGAACCTATATGGCCCATTTGCAATCCCCAACGACCTACATTAATAAGAAGTATCTAAGCTAAATTTCAAGCAGCTAGCTTTATGCGTTCGATCGCTATCGCGATTTCGACAGACGGACGGACGGACAAGGCTAGTTCGAGTCAGAATGTTGATACAATCAAGAATATATATACTTTATGGGGTCCTAGATCAATATTTCGAGGTGTTACAAACGCAATGACTAGATCACTATACCTTCATCCTATGGTGGTGGATATAGGAAAGGGTACTAAAACCACGCTCTCCCTTGGGAAAGGGTACTAAAACTACCCTTTTCTTTGGAAAAGGGTACTAAAACTACACTTTCCTTTAGGAAAGGGTACTAAAACTAACCTTTCCTTTGGGAAAGGGTACTAAAACTACCCTTTACTTCAGGAAAGGGTACTAAAACTACCCTTTCCTTTAGGAAAGGGTACTAAAACTATCCTTTACTTTAGGAAAGGGTACTAAAACCACCCTTTCCTTTAGGAAAGGGTACTTGAACTGCCCTTTCCTTAAGGAAAAGGTACTAAAACCACTCTCTCCTTTGGGAAAGGGTACTAAAACTACCGTTTTCTTTGGAAAAGGGTACTTACACTACGCTTTACTTTAGGAAAGGGTACAAAAATACTCTTTCCTTTGTAAAAGGGTACTAAAACTACACTTTCCTCTGGGAAAGGGTACTGAAACAGCCCTTTTCTTTAGGAAAGGATACTAAAACTACCCTTTCCTTTAGGAAAGGGTACCAAAAATACCCTTTCCTTTAGGAAAGGGTACTTGAACTACCCTTTCCTTTAAGAAAGGGTACTAAAACCACTTTCTCCCTTGGGAAAGGGTACTTAAACTACCCTTTTCTTTGGAAAAGGGTACCTTTAGGAAAGGGTACTTGAACTACCCTTTCCTTTAGGAAAGGGTGCTAAAACCTTTCTCTCCTTTGGGAAAGGGTACTAAAACTACCCTTTCCTCTAGGAAAGGGTACAAAAACTACCCTTTCCTCTAGGAAAATATACTAGAACTACCCTTTCCTCTAGGAAAGGGTACTAGAACTACCCTTTACTTTTGGAAAGGGTACTGAAACTACCCTTTACTTTAAGAAAGGTTACTAGAACTACCCATTACTTTTGGAAAGGGTACTGAAACTACCCTTTCCTTTTGGAAAGGGTACTGAAACTACCCTTTACTTTAAGAAAGGTTACAAGAACTACCCTTTCCTTAAGGAAAGGGTACTAGAACTACCCTTTACTTTTGGAAAGGGTACTGAAACTACCCTTTACTTTAAGAAAGGTTACTAGAACTACCCTTTACTTTTGGAAAGGGTACTGAAACTACCCTTTACTTTTGGAAAGGGTATTGAAACTACCCTTAACTTTAAGAAAGGTTACAAGAACTACCCTTTCCTTAAGGAAAGGGTACTAGAACTACCCTTTCCTTAAGGAAAGGGTACTAAAACCACTCTCTCCTTGGGAAAGTGTACTAAAACTACTCGTATGTTTAGGAAAGGGTAGTTAAACCACCCTTACCTTTAGGAAAGTATACTAAAACTACCCATTCCTTTGGGAAAAAGTACTAAACTACCATTTCCGTTGGTAAAGGGTACTTAATCTATCCTTACCTTAGGGAAGAACTTTAAAAATACCTTTAAATACGATTTGAGTGAAATTTTACACGAGTGTCGAGAATCTGATATACAGTAGCTGTCATTTAAACCGATCTGTGGTCTTGACTTCTTGAGCCTCTAGATGGCGCAATTCCTATTCAATTTGCACGACTTGTTTTCTTATGACTTTTAATAACTGTGCTAAGTATGGCTCAAGTTTGTTCATAACCTGATATAGCTGCTATATAAATCGATCTTGGATCTTGACTTCTGAAGCCTCTAGAGGCCGCAATTCTTATCCGATTGGTTATGACTTCCAACTACAGTGGAAGTCGGTGTATAACCTGATACAGCTGTTATATAATCTGTTCTGGGATCTTGACTTCTTGAGCCTCAATTCCTTGAGGCGCAATTCCTATCCAATTTGACTGAAATTTTGTACGACTTGTCCACGACGGTCCATAACCTAATACAGCTGCCTTATAAACCGATCTTGAATTTTGATTTTTTGAGCATCTAGAGAGCGCAGTTCCTATCCAATTAAGCTGAAATTTTGCACCACTTGTTTCTTTATGACATTCAACAACTATGCTAAATATGGTTCAAATCCGTCCATAACCTCATATAGCTGACATATACACGTATCTTGGGTCTCGACTTCTTGAGCCACTAGAGGATGCAATTCCTATCCGATTTGGCTAAAATTTTGCGGGAGGTGTTTCGTTATGACCTCCAACAACTGTGCTAAATATAGTTGAAATCGCTGTATAACCTGATATAGCTGTCATATAAATCGATCTAGGGTCTTGACTTCTTCAGCCTCTAGAGGGCGAAATTCCTATGCATTTTGGAAATTCCTATCCAAATTTGGCGTGAGGTGTTTTGTTATGATTTCCAACCATTGTGCCAACTATGGATCAAGTCGGTCTATAACCTGATATAGCTGTCATATAAACCGATCTTGAATTTTGACTTCTTGAGCCTCCATCAATTATTCTAAGTATGGTTGAAATCGGTTTATAACCTGATAAAGCTGTCATATAAACCGATCTGGGGTCTTGACTTCTTGAGCCTCTAGATGGCGCAATTCCGATACAATTTGGCTGAAACTTAGCATAACGTGTTTTGTTATGACTTCCAACAACTGTGCTAAGTGTTATTCAAATCGGTTCATAACCTGATATAGCTGCCATATAAACCGATCTTGACCGACCAACTTAGCACGCTTTTACTTGCCTTTTTTAGAATTTTACAAAAATTCAATCAAATAATTTTGTGACATTTTGGCTGAATATTACTCGTTATGACTTTTGTTTTTGGATATGTCTATGGTCATTGTAAGCAAAAGTCAATGCTAGTTAAACATTGTCTAATCCATTGACATCCTTTCATGAAGTTCGCATGAGCTTGGTTAAGTTTTGCACATCACGCTTTTGGCATGTTCTCTGTAATAATTAAATTTTTATGTTAATTTCTTACAGAGAAGCAGTGCTGGCTGTCATCATAAATGGACGCTGGTTTCTTTGTTTCCAACGACCAATGGCATTTATTTTACTTCATAGATAATCTGCATAAATTCTGCCAAGACAGTGTTGCAACTGCCCACACATTCTGGTAATACTAGAAATTGCCGTAAGAAATTTACTACAAATGACAACAACAACGCATGTAAGGGAACTGTTAAATACCCCATAAGAGGATACAAGTGCTTAGAAAATTTTGAAAAAAAAATTTTAAAAAATACAAAAGATAAATTGATGTTTTTTCTACTTGTGCCTTAAAGCTATAATAAACCAATTATACGCTCTCCTCTATGAAAGAGATGCTTTCATATGCATACACCATCCAATCCAAGAAAAATAAAACAATCACTTGGTTAATTTATTTTTACTACGAATGGACTGGAAGAGCACGAAAAAGTTGATGGTGTTGTTTTAAGCCAAGACTTTGACCTTCAAAAAAGCAATCATTAGAATAAGCAGCAAAGATGGCAAAACAAACAACGACAAATGATGGGAGGAGAGAAGACTGGGACTTGGACTCTCTAAAACATTCACATGCAAAACAAGCTTCAAAATAAACAGTTATTTTGGCCAGAGGAGCAAATGTAGAAGAAGACGCAGAAGACGCAGAAGAAAAAATTAATAAGCAACACCGGCATGGGCTGGCTGACTTGACTGGCTGACTGCTCGCACGAAGTAATTGGCCATTAATTAACGAAGAAAGCGTTTTTTAATGATGCTCACTCACTTGGCTAGAAACGAAAATAATACACATTTAGTTTGATTTATTTTTAATTTTTCTTTTATTTTCAGACAGCAAATATTGAAAAAAAAAAAATGTTCACAGGAGTATTAACAGTGTGCGTTGCATGCTGTGTGTGTGTGTGTGTGCGCGCCTGCTCGTCTTGCTGATGATGTAATTTAATAATTAGCAACCCCCCCCCCCCCCCACCCATCTTGAAAACAAATAAAGAAAAAATTAGAAATTCTTCAGTAGCTATACTGACGACGACATCAGGTGTTTGTTTGCTCAATGGTCACCGGATAAAGAAAATAACGAAAGACTTAAGACACATGCTGCCATTTAAGAATGATGTATGCGTATGTGTGTGCGTGAGGCTTACCATTGCACGCACACGCTTAGGTACTTGCTACACATGTCTTGACACATGTATACGCGCACAAGCAGATAAACATTTCGTGTGCCGACAATTTTAATTAAATCATTTCGTCTTTATGACCGGTCATTGGCAATCAAACATCGGTAGTTACACCAGACTTTTTTTTAAATGAGACTTTTATGTAAAATTAAAAAAAAACAAACTGAAGAAACTGAAAAATCTTTAGGCTGAAAAATATTTCCTTTAATTATTTTTTTGTTTCAATTATATGAAGTTCAGTGACTTTTCGCCATTAATGGCTGTTCATTGAGGTGGGTGAGTGAACTTATGTTCAAATCTCATGATTGATAATTGCTCAATGAGGGTATTTTTTCTTTTTCATTATGAAGATATTTAAGATAAGCTTTAAACTATGAAATCAATTTGAGGATACCAGAGAATAATCACCATAGTGAGGGCATACAAAACTTATAAAAAAAAAATTGCCAAGAAATAAAGTTATTAATTTTTATAGAATACTAGCTGGACAGGGCCCGCTCCGCTGCGCCTTCTTTTACTTTATATGGAACAAAAGTTTCCTTGGAATATTTATTTTCGACAATTAAATATCTTTTAGGGAAATACCATGCTACGAAAATGATATCTCGCTTGACTAACAGTTTAACAATATAAGTGCCTTTATCTGAATCCCATCTTTATTGGTCTACGAATTTAAATTTGGATGTAAGGTATACTCCATTCTTAAAATACTTAATTTCTGCCCAGTATTCTCATGATGTCTGATTTAGGGGTGTTTTCGGGGGAGAGGTGGTCCCCCAGATACTTGGCCCTGAAAAATATCAGCATCGTGCTCATCTCTCAAATACCATTTATTTAAACCCCATGTTGCCATTGGCTTAAGAGCAGTTTACAGGATGAGGCGTCCCCCAAACACATGGCCCCAAAATAGGTTATCAAATTCATTTTCTAATCTCAAATACCTTTCACTTGAGCCACATATTGGCATGGTCGAAAAATTGTTTCTCTTTGGGGGTGTTTTGGGAAAGAGATGATGCCCTAAATACATGGTCCTACATTTGGATATCAAATTAGTATTCTACTCCCAAATACTTTTATTTGAGCCCCATATTGCGATGATCACAAAAAAATTGCTGTTTGTGAGATATTTTGGGAAAGGGGTAGACCCCCAGAAAATTGGTCCCGAAAATGGGTATAAATTCTTGCTCTACCCCCCAATACCTTTCATTTAAGCTTCACATTGACATGGTCGAAAAATATGCCCGATTAAGGGGTGTTTTGGGGATTGGGGTGGTCCCCGCAACCAAAAAGCCCTGAAAATATATCAACAATGTGCTCTATTCTCATATATCTATATATCATTTATTTTAACCCCATATTGCCATTGGCCTCAAGATTGAATATCAAATTCGTTTTCTAATCTCATTTGAACTCCTTATTGCAACAGTCAGCAAATATGTCTGATTTGGGGTATTGGCCCCAAAAAAAACTATAAATATTTAGTTCTACTCTCTTTTTGAGACCCAAATTGTCTTGGTGAGCAAATACATCCTATTTGGGGGGGGGGGTTGTTATGGTGGTGGGACGTCCGCTAGACAGTTGACCCCTAATGTCGATAGCAGATACGTGGTCTACTCCCACACACCTTTAATTTGAGCCCCATATTTCCATAGACGGCAAACATGACCGGCTTGGGGGGTGTTTTGGGCGATGGGCGGCCACTCAGTGAGTTGGCTTTGAAAATATATACCGGATTCGTGTTCCACTTTAAAAACCCACTTATTTGAGCCTCATATTGCAATAGTCAGAAAATACTTACTATTTGGTTGGTGTTGTGAGGGTGGGGTGGCCCCATAGACACTTTTCCCGAATATAGATATCAAAGTCGTGCTTTACTCCCAAAGACCTTTCATTTGAGCCCCATATTGGTATGGTCGGAAATTTGTCCCCTTGGGGGGGGGTGTTTTTGGGGAGAGCCGGCCCAAAAAAAAAACCCTGGTTCCATATTTGGATATCAGATTCGTATTCTACACTCAAATGCCTTTTATTTCAGCCCCATATTCCCATGGTCAGTAAATAAGCCCTGTTTGGGGAATGTTTTGGGGAAGGGGTGGACCCCCAGAAACGGATTTGGATATCAGATTCGTATTCTACTCGCAAATACCTTTCATTTGAGTCCCATATTGCCATGGTCGGTAAATATGTCCGATTTAGGGGTGTTTTGGGGCTTGGGAAGGTCCCCCTAGCACTTGGTCCGACAATTGGATATCAGATACGTTTTCTTATCCTAAATACCTTTCATTTGAGTCCCATATTGTCGTGATTGGTTTAAATAGTATGTTTGGTAGGTTTTAGGGAGGGGCAGCCCCCCTAGGTACCCTATCAGAAATTTGGATACCAATTTTTAAGGTACTATATGAGAGCACACAAAATTTCGCTTAAATCGCACCACCAATCTCCGAGATCTGGCGTTTCTGAAAATTAGCGTAAGGGGGAGGTCCGCCCCCCCTTCAAAAATCAAAAAATATAGTACCCTATTTTCACCATGGGATCATTATGCACCAACTGTGAAAATTTCAAGAAAATCGGTTCAGCGGTTTCTGAGTCTATAAGGAACAACACACAAACAAACAAACACAAATCGAACATTATATTGGGTTGCCCAAAAAGTAATTTAATAAAACTTAGAATGAACTTTAATCAAATATACTTTTTTTACACTTTTTTTCTAAAGCAAGCTAAAAGTAACAGCTGATAACTGACAGAAGAAAGAATGCAATTACAGAGTCACAAGCTGTTAAAAAAATTTGTCAACGCCGACTTTATGAAAAATCCGCAATTACTTTTTGGGCAACCCAATATAAGATTCGTACTCTATACCCAAATGTCATTAAATCAAGTCTGTTAATGTAATAATTGTCCACTTGGAGAAGGGTTAGGACAATCCCCAAACATTTCAACAGACCACAACAGATGACCACACACTCCGCTTCTAATAACTTCTGTCGAACAACATGATTTAGATGGGAAAATTTAATTTTTTGAAATTTTTTATAAAAATTCATTAAAATTTTTCCCATTTATGATACCCATTTAGAATGATTATTTCAAACGTTGATAAATCTCAAAAAAAAAAAACACTCTCACCGCTAATCTATAGTTTTCGCATTCGTTATGGTTTAATAAAAAAATTTCACACAATTGTTTTGAAAAATTATGAGAACGAAAGACTTAAGAAGCATGTCTGAAGTTCAAATATTTATGTGTGAAATTAGCACAGACACACGAACTCCAACAGTAGACCCCCGCATAGTTTATCACCACATATTTTCATTTCCGTGGCATTATATCATTCAATAAATCGCATTGTTTATGGTTTTTTTTTCCAACATTTAAATCGAAATTCATTTCACACATTTCTTAAATGCCCGTAAAGCTCGCTCACAACTATGTGGAGTGGCATCATAAAATGATTTTCAAGTAGTTATGATTTTATTTTTACTTTTTACCATTTGGTGGGGATGACAACAAAAACGAATGAGCATTTCTCACAAGCTCATAAAATTTAACAATGCTGCAGCAAATAATTGTAACATTAACACGTCTTGCATACCTAAACGGAGAGTTTGCTGATCTCGCGAATTATACGAGTGCGTGTCACAGTGGACATTGAGGGCATCTAAAGACAACTGAATATTTATTAGGGTAACTATTAAATCACAATTAAACGAAATGCGACAACTTTGAGTGATGCGAATTTACGATATCACCGCTGGCATGTGCCAGAGTCATGATTGATTTGTTATCGTTGGAAAATTTAAGGAAATTAAAGATTTAATGCTGGGTCTTAAAAAAGACTAAAACACAAACAAAATCAGCGAGGAAGGGCAAAAGTCGGACGGCACCGACTGTATAATACCCTACACCTACCCTATAAGTAAAATGTGGGAGCTATATCCAATTCGGAACCAACTTTGATAGACCTCGGCGGATGTATTCAGATGGGTTGTTAAACACTCCGTCATAAGAACATCCTTACTGCCAAATTTCGAAACAATCGGTTATAAAATAAAATAAAATAAAATAAAATAAAATAAAATAAAATAAAATAAAATAAAATAAAATAAAATAAAATAAAATAAAATAAAATAAAATAAAATAAAATAAAATAAAATAAAATAAAATAAAATAAAATAAAATAAAATAAAATAAAATAAAATAAAATAAAATAAAATAAAATAAAATAAAATAAAATAAAATAAAATAAAATAAAATAAAATAAAATAAAATAAAATAAAATAAAATAAAATAAAATAAAATAAAATAAAATAAAATAAAAATTAAATAAAATAAAATAAAATAAAATAAAATAAAAATAAAAATAAAATAAAATAAAATAAAATAAAATAAAATAAAATAAAATAAAATAAAATAAAATAAAATAAAATAAAATAAAATAATAATAAAATAAAATAAAATAAAATAAAATAAAATAAAATAAAATAAAATAAAATAAAATAAAAATAAAATAAAATAAAATAAAATAAAATAAAATAAAATAAAATAAAATAAAATAAAATAAAATAAAATAAAATAAAATAAAATAAAATAAAATAAAATAAAATAATAATAAAATAAAATAAAATAAAATAAAATAAAGTAAAATAAAATAAAATAAAATAAAATAAAATAAAATAAAATAAAATAAAATAAAATAAAATAAAATAAAATAAAATAAAATAAAATAAAATAAAATAAAATAAAATAAAATAAAATAAAATAAAATAAAATAAAATAAAATAAAATAAAATAAAATAAAATAAAATAAAATAAAATCAATTGAAATAAAATAAAATAAAATAAAATAAAATAAAATAAAATAAAATAAAATAAAATAAAATAAAATAAAATAAAACAAAATAAAATAAAACAAAATAAAATAAAATAAAATAAAATAAAATAAAATAAAATAAAACAAAATAAAATAAAATAAAATAAAATAAAATAAAATAAAATAAAATAAAATAAAATAAAATAAAATAAAATAAAATAAAATAAAATAAAATAAAATAAAATAAAATTAAATAAAATTAAATAAAATTAAATAAAATAAAATAAAATAAAATAAAACAAAAGTAAATAAAATAAAAAAAAATAAAATAAAATAAGGTAAAATAAAAGAAAATAAAATAAAATAAAATAAAATAAAAAATAAAATAAAATAAAATAAAAAATAAAATAAAATAAAAAAATAAAATAAAATATAAAATAAAAAAAATAAAATATAATAATATAAAGTAAAACAAAAAAATAAAAAAAATAAAATAAAATAAAATAAAATAACTACCCTAATTTTCAGAAACGCCAGATTTCGCAGTTAGCTGGTACGATTTAAGCCAAAGTGTTTGTGATCTTTTATTGCAACCTAAAAACAAAAATTTGGTATCCAAATTTCGGATGGGGTACCTAGGGGGGCCGCCCCACCCCCAAAACCTACCAAATATATGTATAGACTAATCACGAGAATATGGGACTCAACTGATAGGTATTTGAGATTAGAAAACGAATCTGATATCCAATTGTCGGTCCAAGTGTTTGGAGGTCCACCCCAACCCCCAAATCGCCCCTATATCGGGCATATTTACCGACCATGGCAATATGGGACTCAAAGGAAATACAAAGGAAATAGAATATGAATATGATATCACCACTCGGAAAAAAGTGATGCCACCCTACTGCCATTACATCACAAATAGTATGTATTTGCTGACCATTGCAATATGGGGCTCAAATTAAAGGTATTTCAGAGTAGAAGACGAACATAATATATATTTTCGGGCCCAAGACACTCAGTGGCCGCACCATTCCCCAAAACACCCCCACCCCCAAACCGGACATATTTGCTGACTAATTCAATAAGGGGCTCAAATGAAAGGTATTTAAGATTAGAAAATTAATTTGATATTCTATTTTGTTGATACTTTTGCAGGGCTATGTGTCTGCGGAACCACTCCATCCCCCAAATACCCCTAAATAGGACATACATATTAAGGGGCCATCGCTATATGGGGCTCAAAGGAAACGTATTTGGGAGTAGAGTACAAATTAGAGCTGGCAAAATATCAATGATTCTATCGATTTCGTTATTAATTTCAATTTTAATTAATTTCAATTAGAAATTAATGAATTTATAGCAGAGAATTTCTTCTGGAAATATGTAAGTGTTCATATTTCATAGTTTCTGACGGGATGCGCTTCGCTACACCTTAAAATGTCTTTTTGAAAATATATTCAGATATTCAGGACATTGTTAGCTTTGTGTTCCTCCTAAATTAACACTAATTATTATGAGGGCGCAATTCTCATCCGATGTGGTTGAAATTTTGCACAAGTTGTTTCGTAATGACTTCCAACAACTGTGCTAAGTATGGTTCAAATCGGTGTACAACATGATACAGCTGCCATATAATCCGATCTTGGATCTTGGTTCCTTGAGCAACTAGAGGGTACATTTCTTACCCGATTTGACTGAAATTTTGCATTAAGTGTTTTGCATTAACTGACATATAGAGGGCGACCTCTAGAGGACGCAATTCTTATCAGATTCGACTGAAATTTTGCATGAAGACTTTTGTTATGACTTCCAGCAACTGTGCTAAGCATGGTTGAAATTGGTCCATAACATGATATAGCTGCCATTTAAACCAACATCCATGAGATGTTGACTTCTTGAGCTACTAGAGGGCGCAATTCTCATCCGATTTGGCTGAAATTGTGCATAAAGTGTTCCTTTATGACACTCAACAACAGTGCAAGGGCAAGAAAGAAGCCATGAGAAGTTTGGTATTTTTTCTAAAGACTAGTGGAAATGATAAAATCTGTTTCTGGAATAATCCAAGGCGTCTTTGGGTGAGCCAACTGCGATAGATCCACTTCATTATTTTTGAACAGCAAACAATTGAAAGCCCTTTTTCCATTTTGCTTTCGTACATGTAACAATGTCTAGCAAATGTGAAAAGAAAAAAAGGGGAACATTCCTATTTAGTCCCTGAAAGAATGTTTTATAATTTCGCTTTCGCTTTTCTAGCCTAGCACTGGAATTGCCGGTCGCTGGTATGCAAGCTCATATGTACAACTCTCTGCATATTTCACAGAAATAATCCGGGTTTCATTTTCCTGCATGTGAGTTTTCAAGTTTGACGAAGTAGAAAAACGCGACGAAAATTCCTCACATTTGAACTGCTAGGAGGCATCCTGATGGTGGCTCATCATGTGCGGGTTCAATTCCAACTGCAATAGGCATTAAAATATTATTGCCCTTTCCTTGAGGGCAAGGGGTTTGGAACTCTTTGCATGCAAATTCATTGATCCTGTTTTGGGTCGATGTTGTGTGGTTCTTTAAGTAAACTTCCTGGCGATGGCTGTAGCCGCAAAAATCACGGCGTGCCAGCAGTATGCATGAAATTGTGTCTGGTAAAGTCTGATTTGTCTGTGAATTCCTTCAGAACTTTTTCTAGGGCGCTTTCTTGACGGTTCGTCGGTCAACGTGTCTATATTCCTTCGAACTCTTTTTCTTTTTTGAGACTGAAATCGATATCGATATTTTTTTGAAATTTATCGATATTTTTTTTGAAAAAAGTCGAATAAATCGAATATTGCGAATATCGATAGTTTGCCAGCTCTAGTACGAATCCGATATCAACATTTGGGAAAAGTTTTTATAGGGCCATCCCACCCCCGTAACACCCCTAATGGGACGTATTAGCTGACCATTACAATATGGGGCTTAAATAAAAGATATTTTAGCGTAGAACACGAATCTGGAGTTCCACACTACTCTCTAAACCCACCAATCAACACCACTTCCTAAATCTCCATGTGAATATAGGGCTCAAATAAAGTCTTTTAAGAATGGAGTACATCTAACATCCAAACTTACAATAAATAACCCTAAACCGTCCAAGCGATTTTATAGACCGATAAAGATCTGACAGGATTCGAATAAAGGCACTTATGTTGTTATACTGTTAGTCAATTGATATATATATATACCATTTTCGTAGCATGATATTTCACAAAAATCTCATTAATTGCCGAAAATAAATATTCAAAGAATAATTTTGTTCCAAATAAAGTAAAAGAAGGCGCAGCGGAGCGGTCCTGGTTCAGCTAGTAAAATATATTAAAAACTAATCGCAGCTAATCTTCTCAAAAATTGATTTTAGCAAATAAATAGGTTAGGTTAGGTTAAAAAGAGGGTGCATATATTAATTCACCCCATGCTACTATGGGCATAAACCTAAGCCAGTAATCGGCTTGATGTGCGCTCTAAAAACTAACCTATAGAAAGAAAATTTTAAGTTAGGAATTCCGTGCTACTTACAAAATCCTTAAATGTTTTCCATACTACCCCCTAAGTTGGTTCATGTCTGGTATTGTATCTCCACCCAAGTGCCGGTATCTGATAGACAAGAAAGCCGGGCAATGACAACGAATATGCTCCAACGTTTTATCATCTTCCCCGCATGCCCTACACATGCTATTACTTGCCGGACCAATTTTACATTTCTACCAGTGAGCTCGTAGTCCTATGTGTCCCGTTATAAATACCAATAGCTATACTGATCTCCATCATACTACTTTTCAGTAATAGCCTCGACTTCTCAGGATCTAGATCCCCCCATAGGATTTTCGCCGTCCTACCGACCGTTTTACTATTACACAGGGTTACATATGCATTCATCGCCCACTCCTTTAACTCGGTCTGCGTCGACCCGAAAAGCTTCGGGTTAACCAAGTTTATTGACGGTAGTCCTCTGGGCTCAACCGCCAAATGGCCTGCCCTTTCATTCCCCCTTACTCCGCGATGGCCCGGCACCCAAATTATGCGGATTTTGACGTCCTTAGAGAAGGCGTTAATCTCCTTCTTACACTGCAAGACTGCTAGTGGCCTTAGCGTCCCGGTTGTTATTGCCTTTATGGCAATTTTACTGTCGGTAAATATGTTCACACTCGATGTCGGCCCGGCACCCAAATGATGCGGATTTTCCCATCCTCAGTGAAGGAGTTAATCTCCTTCTTATACTGCAATACTGTTCGTGACCTTAGCGTTCTGGTTGTTATTGCCCTTATGGGATTTTTACTGTCGGTAAAGATGTTCACACTGTATGGCGGGCTACCTCCACACCACATTGCACATTCCTTGATCGCCTGGATCTCTGCCTGCAGGACCGTCTTTTCGTCAGGCAGTCTAAAACAGATCTCAGTCCCTGGGTTCTCAATGTAGACCCCCAGGCCCTCTCTCTGTCCTCTAGCTTTCATCCATCCGTGTAACATGATCTTCCAGATGGCAATACTAGAATTCCGTCAGACCAAGACTGTGCCGCTGGCAGCAGTGCCTCGCACTCGACCTCAAGTGTCGTCTCAGGTATCCGATCGGAAACTTCTTCTCTTGCTTCCAGGTTTCATATCCATTCTCCCGCCTTACGCCTCATGCCGCAGTGGCTGCCTCACACTTAATATCTATGGCAATGGGTCGGATATCTTGAATAGTCTCCAGTGCCCTAGTGGGCGTGGTCCTCATCGCTCTGCCTATGCCAAGACAACAGGTTCTTTGAACCTGCCTACAGGACCGTATTATGGTCAGGCAGTTTAAAATCGATCTTAGCCCCTGGGTTTTCAATGTAAACCCCCAGGCCCACTCTGTCTTCTGGCGTTAATCCATCCGTGTAACATGATCTTCCAGATGGCAATACTAGAATTTCGTCAGTCCAAGACTGTGCCGATGGCAGCAGTGCCTCGCACTCGACTTTAAGGTTAATCTCAGGTATTCGATGGGAAACCTCTTCCCTTCCTTCCAGGTTTCCTATCGTCGCCTTGATTATACCACAATGGTATGAGCTGTTCCCATCCTCAATCCATTCTCACATCGCCTTAAGTCTCATAGCCGCAGTGGCTGCCTCACACTTACTCTGTATGTCAATGGGTCGGATATCTAGAATAGTCTCCAGTGCCCTAGTGGGCGTGGTCCTCATCGCTCCGCCTATGCCAAGACAACAAGTTCTCTGAACCTCTTGTGTGGTCCTTATGGTGCACTTTTTCTCCATAGCAGTCCACCATAGTACTGAGGCCTAAGTAAGTATTGGTCTAATCACGCTCCTGTAGAGCCAGTGGATTATCCTCGAATGCATGCGCATTCGTCACCCACTTCCTTAACTCGGACTGCGTCGACCCGAAAGGCTTCGGGTTAACCAAGTTTATTGACGTCAGTCCTCTGGCCTTCAAGCCCAAATCGTCTGTCCTTTCATTTCCCCTTACTCCGTTATGGCCCGGCACCCAAACGATGTAGCAGTCCACCATAGTGCTGAGGCTAAGGGGGAATGAAAGGGCAAACGATTAGACCAATACGATAAGTATTGGTCTAATCATGCTCCTGTAGAGACAGTGGACTTTCCTCGGATTCAGGCCCCATTTCGAGCCTACGGCCCATCTATTGGGTTGCCCAAAAAGTAATTGCGGATTTTTTAAAAGAAAGTAAATGCATTTTGATTAAAACTTAGAATGAACTTTAATCAAATATACTTTTTTTACACTTTTTTTTTTTAAGTAAAGTAAAAGTCACAGCTGATAACTGACAGAAGAAAGAATGCAATTACAGAGTCACAAGCTGTGAAAAAAATTGTCAACGCCGACTATATGAAAAATCCGCAATTACTTTATGGGCAACCCAATACATAGTGCCCAACATCTGTGAGCCTTCTCGGTACGCTCCTGAATGTGACACTTCCAATTCAGTTTCCTGTCCAAGATCACCCCAAAGTATTTGACCTTGTCAGATATCGAAATTGTCCTATTGAGGAAACATGGTGCGTTAAATTGACCCACCTTCGTCTTCCTCGTGGCACACAGGAATATTTCAGTCTACTCTGGGTTAACATTGAGACACCTGGGTCTAGCCCTGTCATATGCCATATGCAAGACCCTTTCGGCCCTTATGCATAGCTCGTTCGGATCCTTACCCTTTAGAAGTATTATAACGTCGTCTGCATAGCAGGCGGTTTCAAATCCCTTCTCAGGCCATTTATGGTGGTCACCCACCAATACAGTTTCCTGTCCAAGATCACACCAAAGTATTTTACCTTGTCAGATATCGAAATCGTCTTATTGAGGAAACATGGTGCGTTAAATTGGGCCATCTTCCCCTACCTCGTGAACAGCCATTTTTCAGTCTTCTCTGGGTTAACATTGAGACCTCTGGGTCTAGCCCTGTCATATGCCATATGCTAGACCCTTTCGGCCCTTCTGCATAGCTCGTTCGGATCCTTACCCTTTAGAAGTAATATAGCCTCGTAGCAGACGGGTTCAAATCCCTTCTCAGCTCATTTATGGTGGTCACCCATAGGTGTGGCGATAAAATTATAATTAATATTTTTTCATTACATTTTCAATCAAAATTCCTTTATGCTGTACCAAGGGTAAATGCCCTCTAAATTTGCACAAAACTGATCTTTTTCTTTTGGCTAATTATTTATTTGTTTAAAACAAGTTTATGCTTTAATGATATAACAACAATTATTTTTTCAACCTGATTAGGACCCTTCAGGTGTCATAATAAGCCATTGATCATTGATAATGAAGTATTGTCAAAACATATCATGAATGAGGCCAATAGAATTCCTTGCCTTTTCTGGGGATAGCATGTGCTTGAAATGTTGGCATTAGTGTTATAACAAAAGACTTAAGACACAAACTTGTTGAGGGGTATCCACAGAAATGACACAAAAAGGCTTAACGTCATCACCAGCGGTCCCACCACCAGACAACAAACAAACGAGCAATCACCTTGCCAATTGGTTCATACAAAATGGAACTGGATTATCACTTTAACACTGTTTATCAAATTCACGCACGCACTTGATACTCACACACCGGCATAAAATCGCATACCCTTATGATTGGCATTTATAAGACAAAGAAAACATAAAATCATCCCATACAAGAGTGCCATGAAAAACTGATTTTTGTATTTTTTTTGGGTTTCTTTTTCAAATATATTCCCGAGTCATCTTTTGATCACTTGTATCGATTACATTATTTAAGCGAAATATCATTTGACAATGGCATTTAATTATAAATGATAACATAAATGGCCATTAAAATCGATATTGTTTGCCTCGCATATGGGGTGAAGTGTTGCGATGCTATGGGGGGTGGGGGGGGTTGCCAATCAAAATCATTTGATACAAAATATCAAAATACTTGAACGCCGTATGGAGGGTCATTTTCAGAATTAATCAATGTCAATATGAGTTTAAGTGTTTGAAGTTTGAAAATTACAGCAAATAAGCCATTTCGATAGACCGGTCTGAGGTGCGTCCACAAAAATGTCAACCCTATGTGGTCTAATGGTCGCTATCGATAGAACAAAAATATCCAATTTCAATGGCTCACCTATTGCTGACAATCAATCTGTGTTGTTTAAGGAAATTCATAAAGAATGATACAGATACGATAGCAACAAATAATCGAATGACTTCGGAACATGGGAACATGCCAGCCAGACGACTGACTTCTTAATGTCTCATGGTATACCACACAAGCTCTAAGGAGTTTTGTTTTCCTCTTTAATAAACTAATATGGAGAACGTTTTTCATTGATATTGAACAAATAAGAGCAGTTTCATTGTTGTGGTATATTCAAGTTCTTAGAGTGTAAAGTAACACAAAGTGGGTAACAATTGGAAGATGATCGATTTTTTGTACTAAAATTAAAATTAAATTTCAAATGTCGGCTCTAACTTTTGATTTTTATACCCACCACCATAGGATGGGGGTATAATAATCTAGTCCCTCCGTTTGTAACAGCTCGAAATATTCGTCTAAGACACCATAAAGTATTCTTCATCGTCTCGTCGTTCTGAATCGATCTCACCATGTCCGTCAGTCCGTCCGTCTGTCTGTCCGTCTGTCGGAATCATGATAGGGGTCGAACGCGTAAAGCTAGCCGCGTGTGTACTTTATATCGGAGGACACGTTGAGGCTTTTGATGAAAACCCATTTTCCTCAGGATACGACGAGACTCATGGAGACACCGGAATCTTGGAATAAGGAGGTTGATCGAAGGTTTATCATAAAGGAATTTATGGTCAAGGAAGCCTTGAGAAGCTTCAAAGCATTTAGGTCACCCGGACCTGATGGAATTTTTGCCGGAGTTACTACAAAAAGAGGCCTACTATTTGGCGCCTCATCTGGACACCAGGGAGGCCACCGTAGCGCAAAGGTTAGCATGTCCACCTATGACGCTGAACGCCTGGTTTCGAATCCTGGCCAATCCATTAGAAAAAATTTTCAGCGGTGGTTTCCCCCTCCTAATGCTGGCAACATTTGTGAGGTAATATGCCATGTAAAAACTTCTCCCCAAAGAGGTATCATACTGCGGCACGCCGTTCGGACTCGGCTATAAAAACGAGAACCCTTATCATTGAGCTTAAACTTGAATCGGATTGCACTCATTGATGTGTGAGAAGTTTGCCCATGTTGCTTAGTGGAATGTTCATGGGTAAAATTTGCAATTTGCCACCTGGCTTCTCACTGAGACTCTCCTCTCGAAAATCGTTGACTGCTAGCGACCGCATTTGCAGCTACTCCACATAAAAACGAAGCATTCTACTATCCGCAAACTGTGGGTGCGCCCAGTAGCTTTCAACTCAGCTTCCCGTGATAATGATGGACACCACACAAGACGGAGCTAAAAATTTCTGCCTTTGAGGTGCTCATAGTTATGCCGTGTCGGCCGGGACTATCTTTACTAATAAAAGTTTATGTTTTTCTATTTGTGATAGAAACGGAGAACCCTATGGTCTGCAGCCGGACAATATTCGACTGTATGGAAAATTCTATTGGAGGCCACCGTAGTGCAAAGGTTAGCATGTCCGCCTTTGACGCTGAACGCCTGGGTTCGAATCCTGGCCAAACCATTAGAAACAATTTTCAGCGGTGGTTTTCCCCTCCTAATGCTGGCAACATTTGTGAAGTACTATGCCAAGTAAAACTTCTCTCCAAAGAGAAGTCACACTGCGGCACGCCGATCGGACTCGGCTATAAAAAGGAAGCCCTTTATCATTGAGCTTAAACTTGAATCGGACGGCACTCATTGATATGTGAGAAGTTTGCCCATGTTGCTTAGTGGAATGTTCATGGGCAAAATTTGCAATTTTTACACCACTACTGTGAAACGGGGTATTATAACTCAGTGCATTTGTTTGAAACACCCAGAAGGAAGAGAGATAGAACCATTGATAAGTGTACCGATCGATTCAGAAGCACTTTCAGAATTACTTTCTTAGCTATGTCCGTCTGTCTGTCTGTTCTTCTGTCTGTCCATGTTAATTTGTTTACAAACTATAGGTCGCAGTTTTCATCCGATCGTCTTCAAATTTGGTACAGGCAAGTTTTGCAGCCTAGAGACGAAGCCTATTGAAATTGGAAAAAATCGGTTCAGATTTAGATATAGCTTCCATATATATGTTCGTCCGATGTTGAGAAATATTGCAATAAAATGGTCATTTGTTAACCGATTCTCTCGAAATTTGGCAGTAAAAGTTTTCTTATGACTCTAGGCAGTACTGGTGAGTTTTATAGAAATCTGTCCAGATTTAGATATAGCTGCCATATATATGTTCGTCCGATTTGCAGTATTATTACAATAAAATGGTCATTTGTCAACCGATTCTCTCGAAATTTGGCAAGAAAGATTTTCTTATGACTTTCGTCATTATCGGCGGATTTCATAGAAATCGGTTCAGATTTAGATATAGCTCTCATATATATATATATCGCCCGATTTTCATTTCTAGAGCAACTGCATGTA
Organism: Stomoxys calcitrans; assembly: GCF_963082655.1. Lineage (NCBI taxonomy): Eukaryota > Metazoa > Arthropoda > Insecta > Diptera > Muscidae > Stomoxys > Stomoxys calcitrans. Next base: position 126,790,902 of record NC_081556.1, read on the forward strand.
CATTTATTGACCAATCTTCCCAAAACTTTGAACAATGCTTTCCTCGATCACCACCACAGTATGTAAGAAGTTTGGTCGAAATCGGTTCAGATTTAGATATAGCTGCCATACATATGTTCGTCCGATTTGCAGTAATATTACAATAAAATGGTCAATTGTTGACCCATTCTCTCAAAATTTGGCAGGAAGGATTTTCTCCCGACTCTCGTCATTATCGGTGGATTTCATAGAAATCGGTTCAGATTTAGATATAGCTCCCATACATATATATCGCCGATTTTCACTCCTAGAGCAACTGCAAGCACATTTATTGACCAATCTTCTCAAAACTTTCTACAACGCTTTCCTCGATGACTCTTACAATATCCACAATGTTTGGTCGAAATCGGTTCAGATTTAAATATAGCTCCCATATATATCTTCGTCCGATTTTGAGAAATATTGCAATAAAATGGTCATTTGTTAACCGATTCTTTCGAAATTTGGCAGGAAGGATTTTTTTTGACTCTCCTCATTATCGGTGGATTTCATAGAAATCGGTTCAGATTTAGATATAGCTGCCATACGTATATATCGGCCGATTTCCACTCCTAGAGCAACTGCAAGCGCATTTATTGACCAATCTTCCCAAAACGTTGTACAACGCTCTCCTCGACGACTTCCACAATATTTGTAAGGTTTGGTCGAAATCGGTTCAGATTTAGATATAGCTGCCATATATATGTTCGTCCGATTTGCAGTAATATTACAATAAAATGGTCAATTGTTGACCGATTCTCTCGAAATTTGGCAGGAAGGATTTTCTCCTGACTCTCGTCATTATAGGTGGAATCATAAAATTCGGTTAAGATTTAGATATAGCTCTCATATATATATATCGCTTGATTTTCGCTCCTAGAGCAACTGCAAGCGCATTTATCGACCAATCTTCCCAAAACTTTGTACAACGCTTTCCTCGACGACTTCAACAATATATGTAAAGTTTGGTCGAAATCGGTTCAGATTTACATATAGCTCCCATATATATCTTCGTCCGATTTTGAGAAATATTGCAATAAAATGGTCATTTGTTAACCGATTCTCTCAAAGTTTGGCAAGAAAGATTTTCTTACGACTCTCGTCATTACCTGTGAATTTCAGTGAAATCGGTCCAGATTTAGATATAGCTCTCATATATATATATATATATTGCCCGATTTTCACTTCTAGAGCAACTGCATGTACATTTATTGACGAATCTTCCCAAAATTTTGTACAATGCTTTCCCCGATCAGAAGATAAGAAGTTTGTTTTAAATCGGTTCAGATTAAGATATAGCTGCCATATATATGTTCGTCCGATTTGCAGTAATATTACAATAAAATGGTCAATTGTCAACCGATTCTCTCAAAATTTGGCAAGAAAGATTTTCTTACGACTCTCGTCATTACCTGTGAATTTCATTGAAATCGGTTCAGATTTAGATATAGCTCTCATATATATATCGCCCGATTTTCACTTCTAGAGCAACTGCATGTACATTTATTGACCAATCTTCCCAAAACTTTGTACAATGCTTTCCTCGATCACCACCACAGTATGTAAGAAGTTTGTTTAAAATCGGTTCAGATTTAGATATAGCTGCCATATATATGTTCGTCCGATGTTGAGAAATATCGCAATTAAATGGTCATTTGTTAACCGATTCTCTTGAAAATTGGCAGTAAAAATTTTCTTATGACTTTCGTCAGTACTGCTGAGTTTCATAGAAATCGGTTCAGATTTAGATATAGCTCCCATATATATATATCGCCCGATTTTCACTCCTAGAGCCACTGCAAGCGCATTTATTGACCAATCTTCCCAAAATTTTCTACAATGCTTTCCTCGATGACTCTTACAATATCCACAATGTTTGGTCGAAATCGGTTCAGATTTACATATAGCTCCCATGTATATGTTCGTCCGATTTTGAGAAATATTGCAATAAAATGGTCATTTGTTAACCGATTCTCTCAAATTTGGCAGGAAGGATTTTCTCCTGACTCTCGTCATTATCGGTGGATTTCATAGAAATCGGTTCAGATTTCGATATAGCTCCCATATATATATATCGCCCGATTTTCACTCCTAGAGCCACTGCAAGCGCATTTATTGACCAATCTTCCCAAAACTTTGTACAACGCTTGCCACGATGACTTTTACAATATCCACAAAGTTTGGTCGAAATCGGTTCAGATTTAGATATAGCTTCCATATATACCTTTGTCCGATTTTGAGAAATATTGCAATAAAATGGTCAATTGTTGACTGATTTTCTCGAAATTTGGCTGGAAAGATTTTCTTTTGACTCTCGTCATTACCGGTGGATTTCATAGAAATCGGTCCAGATTTAGATTTAGCTGCCATACATATATATCGGCCGATTTTCACTCCTAGAGCAACTGCAAGCGCATTTATTGACCAATCTTCCCAAAACTTTGTACAACGCTTTCCTCGACGACTTCCACAATATCTGTAAAGTTTGGTCGAAATCGGTTCAGATTTAGATATACCTCCCATATATATCTTCGTCCGATTTTGAGAAATATTGCAATAAAATGGTAATTTTTCAGCCGATTCTCTCGAAATTAGGCAGGAAGGATTCTCTCGAGAATCTCATCATTATCGGTGGATTTAATAGAAATCGGTTCAGATTTAAATATAGCTCTCATATATATATATCGCCCGATTTTCACTCCTAGAGCCACTGCATGCGCATTTATTGACCAATCTTCCCAAAACGTTGTACAACGCTTTCCTCGACGACTTCCACAAAATTTGAGAAGTTTGGTCGAAATCGGTTCAGATTTAGATATAGCTCCCATATATACCTTTGTCCGATTTTGAGAAATATTGCAATAAAATGGTCATTTGTTAACCGATTCTCTAGAATTCAAATAAGTTTGGAGGGTAGGGTTGGTGTGGGGTATTATAAAGTCCGCATAGCACGACTTTTGCCTTTCCTTACTGGTTTCATTTAAACCTATAGCATGATTACAACTGCCAGATTACAGAGATATGACTTAATTGTCTCAAAATTTCACAACTATCCATAAAATATAAATTTCATATATTAGGTCAAAATTTGAGTTTTCGGAGTGTTGCAAACAAAATTAGCTTAAGTGTATGTTATGTTCCATTGTATCAATCGAATTATTCTGTTGCCACTCTATTAGCATCAAAGTAACAGTTTTTTTTTTCTTCAAGCGCTATGGTCTCTGGTGTCTGATTACGTCCCTGTAAAACTTTGACGAATGTCTAAACTTTTGTCTTTATACTTATCGAAGTCGTCATAATAATTGAATTAACAAAAAAAAAAAAAAAAACTTAATTTGCAATAATGATTGAGCAAAATATTTCTTCTATGTATTCCACAACTCGTATTAAATGTCTTAATTGTTGTTGTTTTTTGGCGTCACCAACAACTTGTTAGTATGTGTATAACATTTTGTTTGATCCATGTCTGAGGCGTTGTTAGGCGGGACAACAAAAACAAGAAAGAAAAAAAAAAGAACTCCTCAACGACAACATTAAAGTTGACGACTATGACGACAACGATAAACACTGAAGTTCAAATTCGCACATCGTGTGTGTTAAGATGAAGAATTGAAGGTTAAACGCTGGAGGCTCTCTCCAACGTTTCAATTCATTCACAAAAACTAACCGACTTTTGATCATAACTCTTTTAAATGCTACAATTGATTATTTGGCATTTGATTGTTATTGAATTCTATGCAAAGCCAGCCAAGTGCGTGTGTGTGAGTGTGTGTAAGAGATGGCGATAACACAGCATAGCTGTTGTGTTATTTATTTTAATTTTGCTTTAAGGCTTTGTCGTGTAAATACGTTAAAGCGTTAAAGAGACTCTAACAATTGGACGTGAGCGAACAAGCGCGCCAGTCTTTGGGCCAGCCAATGACTTTTGTATGCACCAAACAAAAGACTTAAGACACAAGCACAACACTCAGCTATGCCAACTGGCCTGAGGGTGCATTGAGCTGATATAACAACAAGTCCATATAAAAGTTTGCAGTTCACCACAATGAGAACATTGTCTGAGGGCAAACCGGGTGAGGTTGTCTTAATATCAGCACACACAATTATGACTTAAATCAAAATGCTGATTGATTCTGTATGGCAACGGGCACACGTTTCAGGAGGAGTGTTTGAGGGTTAACCACAATGATTGGGTTGTTTGATATGTACTTCGTTCCGGATCTGCAGAAATTGTTTGATAAGCAATTGCTACATAAATGTAGCATGATGTTATGAGTCCTTCGAGCTGGCGAAATGTTATAAGTGTTTGGCTTTTTTTTGTAGTTTGGAATTTAAAAAATGCGATAAATACAATTTCTGTCAAAAAAATCATTAATTAAAATAATAATTATTTTTTATTGCAGTATTAAATTCTTATTATCAAACACAACATTATACAAATTTTGGCGACACATTGCGAAATTCAGTATGGGTGCATATAAACAGAATTTTTTTAAGAATTATTTCCTCTTAGGTTATTTATTGTACCCTACAACACTACTGTGGTCCAGCGTATTATAACTTGGTGCATTTGTTTTAGATTCTATATCGAATAACTATTATTAGGAAGGGAGAGTCTGCACGATTTTTTGTACCCACCACCGAAGGATACATTCATTTTGTCATACCGTTTGCAACACATCGATATATCCATTTCCGACAAAATATATATTGGGTTGCCCAAAAAGTAATTGCGGATTTTTTAAAAGAAAGTAAATGCATTTTTAATAAAACTTAGAAAGAACTTTAATCAAATATACTTTTTTTACACTTTTTTTCTAAAGCAAGCTAAAAGTAACAGCTGATAACTGACAGAAGAAAGAATGCAATTACAGAGTCACAAGCTGTGAAAAAATTTGTCAACGCCGACTATATGAAAAATCCGCAATTACTTTTTGGGCAACCCAATATATTACTAGCTGGACCGGGCCCGCTCCGCTGAGCCTTCTTATTCTTTATATGGAACAAAATTTTCCTTGGAATATTTATTTTCGACAATTAAAGACCTTTATCGGTTGACAAACAATTTGACAATATAAGTGCCTTTATCTGAATCCCATCTTTATTGGTCTACGAATTTAAATTTGTAAGGTGTACTCTACTCTTAAAAAAACTTTATTTCAGCCCGATATTCTCATGATGTCTGATTTAGGGGTATTCTCGGGGGTGAGGTGGTCCCCCAGACACTTGGCCCTGAAAAAATATCAGCATCGTGCTCTTTGCTCAAAAACCATTTATTTGAGGGGGAGTTTACAGGCGTCCCCACAACACATGGTCCCAACATAGGTTATCAAATTCGTTTTCTTAACTCAAATACCTTTCATTTGAGCCACATATTGGCAGGGTCGAAAAATGTTTACCCTTTGGGGGGTGTTTTGGGGAAGGGGTGATGCCTAAAAAAAAAGGTCCTACATTTGGACATCAAATTCGTATTCTACTCTCATATACCTTTATTTGAGCGCTATATTGCGATGGTCTGTAAAAAATTGCTTTTTGTGGGGTATTTTGGGAAAGGGGTAGACCCCCAGAAAATTGGTCCCGAAAGTGGGTATCAATTCCTGCTCTACCCCCAACTCCTTTCATTTAACCCCACATTGGCATTGAACCTGAAATTATATCAGCAACGTGCTCTATTCTCTTATATTTGAACCCAATATTGCCTTTGGCCTCGTTTTCTAATCTCAAATACCATTCACTTAAACGCCTTAAAAACTATGAATATTGAGCTCTACTATCTTGAAGACCGAAATTGTCTTGGTGAGGAAATCCTACTCCTAGACAGTTGGTCCCGAATGTTGATGTTAGATTCATGGTCTACTCCCAAATACCCTTCATTTGAGCTCCATTTTTCCTTAGTCGGCAAACATGAACGTTTTGGGGGGGGGGGGGGCGTTTTGGGTGATTGGGCTGCCAAGCAGTGACTTGACTTTCATATATATCAGATTCGTGTTCTAGTCTAAAATACCTCTTATTTGAGCCTCATATTGCAAGGGTCAGCAAAAAACTTCCTATTTGGGTTGTGTTATGGGGGTGGGGTGGCGCCATAGACATTTTTCCCGAACATTGATTACAGTTTCGTGCTTTACTTCCAAAGACCTTTCATTTGAGCCCCATATTGCTATGGTCGTAAATTTGTCCCCTTTGGGGGTGTTTTTGGGGAGAGGCGGCCCCCCAAACACTTGGTCCCACATCCGGATATCAGATTCGTATTCTACACTCAAATGCCTTTTATTTAAGTCCCATATTTCTATGGTCAGTAAATAAGTCCTGTTTGGGAGTGTTTTGGGAAGGGGGTTGTTGACCCCCAGAAACTTTGTCCCAAATTTGGATATTAGATTCGCATTCTACTCGCAAATACCTTTCATTTGAGTCCCATATTGCCATGGTCGGTAAATATGTCCGATTTTGGGGGCCTTTGGGGCTTGGATTGGTCCCCCAAACTCTTGGTCCGACAATTGGATATCAGATACGTTTTCTTATCCTAAATACCTTTCATTTGAGTCCCATATTGTTGTGATTGGTGTAAATATATATATTTGGTAGGTTTTTGGGGTGGGGCGCCCCTCCTAGGTACCCGATCGAAAGTTGGAATACAAAATTTTTGTTTGTAGGTTACTATTAGAAAGCACACAAAATTTCACTAAAATCGCACCACCCATCTTTGAGATTTGGCATTTTTGAAAATTAGGGTAAGGGAAGGGTCCGCTCCCCCTTCAGATATTAAAAAAATGTAGTACCCTATTTTCACCATGGGATCATTATAAACCATCAGTGAATATTTCAAGAAATTTTGTTGTCCATAAACAGGTTAAGTTCGAAGATGGGCTATGTCGGACTATATCTTGATATAGCCCCCGTATGGACCGATCTGCCGATTTAAGGTCTTAGACCCATAAAAACCACATTTATTATCCGATTTTGATGAAATTTTAAACAGTGAGTTCTGTTAGGCCACTCAACATCCTTTTTCAATTTGGGCCCGATCGATTCAGATTTGGATAAAGCTGCCATATAGACCGATCTCTAGTTTTGAGGTTTTGGGCCCATAAACGGCGCACTTATTGTCTGCTGTCGCCGAAAATTGTGACAGTGAGTTCTGTAAGGCTACTCAACATCCTTCTTCAATTTGGCCCTGATCGGTCTAGATTTGGGTAAAGCTGCCATATAGACCGATCTCTAGTTTTGAGATTTTGGGCCCATAAAAGGCGCCTTTATTGTCTGCTGTCGCCGAAAAGTGTGAAAGTGAGTTGTGTTAGGCTCCTCGACATTCTTCTTCAATTTGGGCCAAACCTGGTCCACATAGCTACCATATAGACCGATCTATCGATTTAAGGTTTTGGGCCCATTATAGGCGCATTTATTGTCCGATGTCGCCAAAATTTGGAACAGTGTGCTGAGTTAAGCCCCTAGACATTCTTCTTCAATTTGGGCCAAATCTGGTCCAGACGGCATAGATTATGCATTTTTCACCGGATTATGATCAAAGGTGGTTAACATATATAGCCGAGCTGATGGGTATCCAAAGTTCGGTTTTTTGTAGGGTTTTACGAGCTCTATCTTTAAAAAAAGGATTAAGCCGATCGGCCCAAAAATGAGTATTTGACAAACAATTCAAAATTGGACACGCTGGAGATGACAAATTTTCAAGCCCCATGGATCAGCCTCTGAACCCACTGGGATCACCAGTGAGAAGTTTGCAGTCTTATTGGAAAACACCTAAAATCTAAAAAAATGACTATGTAAAGTTTCGTATACATATCTTAACCCGTTCCAAAGGCCTAGAATTATTTCCAAGACATGGCTTGAAATACCTTTGAACGTATAGGGCTATCGAAAACGTCTTTGTAGTCAACAACGATATGGTAGTTGTTGATTTGGCCGTCCCGAGTTTTTTCCAGGATTTGGCGAAGTGTGAATATCTGCTCTAGGGTGGATTTACCAGGTCTAAAGCCGCATTGATAGGGCCCAATTATCTCATTGACTTTAGGTTTTAATCTTTCACACAGTAAGCTCGAGAGTATCCTGTATGCGATGGGAAAGAGACTTATTCCTCTGTAGTTGACCCATTCGGTCTTGTTTCCTTTCTTGTGTACGGGACATAGTATGCTGAGGTTTCAATCATCGGGTATGCGTTCTTCTAACCAGATTGCGCAGATAATCCGATGCATACGCCTTATCAGCGTGTCGCCTCCGGTCTTAAATAGTTCAGTGGGTAAGCCGTCGGCTCCTGCTGCCTTGTTGTTCTTCAGTCGGGTCACTGCTACTTGGACCTCATTCTGACTGGGAGGTAAACATTCTATACCATCATCAGGAATTGGTTCTGCGGTATCCTCTTCGCTGCATAATCGCACACTAGCAGTTGGGTAAATTTTTTTTCCATATCATCAGCATGCTATCTGTGTCAGTTACCAGATTTCCTTCTTTGTCTCTGCAGGAGGATGTACCTGCACCAAAGCCATCGGTTTGATGTTTAATTCTTTGGTAGAATTTTCGCACTTCATTCTGATTCCTGTACATCTCGATTCGCTTACAATCACCTCTTTCCATTTTCTTTTTGCGGAATAGAATTTTCTCCTCGCTTCTTTTCACCCTGATTGCAAGGTTGCTTTGTATGACGTATTCTTGGCTTCAGTAGCATCTCGACACTCTTGGTCGTACCATGGTCGTTTCTTGGGGGAGGCTTGCGGTACCCAAATACGGATTTTACGGCATTTTCCATGAAGTAGACAATAAATTGCCATTGGGCCTTTATATTGGGTTGCCCAAAAAGTAATTGCGGATTTTTTAAAAGAAAGTAAATGCATTTTTAATAAAGCTTAGAATGAACTTTAATCAAATATACTTTTTTTACAATTTTTTTCTAAAGCAAGCTAAAAGTAGCAGCTGATAACTGACAGAAGAAAGAATGCAATTACAGAGTCACAAGCTGTGAAAAAATTTTTCAACGCCGACTATATGAAAAATCCGGAAAATCGGAAAAAGGAGTGCTTTCATCAAGCAGTTGGGTCATTCCAGTGGAGTATTCCGCTGCCATCTGTTGTGTTTGCAACTTTTCAGTGTCCAGCTTCCGTGTTGGAAATAGAGCATAGGTAGAGGTTAGTGATCCAGCGTTTCAGATCTGGCTGGAGGGTCATGTGCTCATGTCTGACCTTAACGAATGCTTTCGATAGGCCCAGTGCCACGAGGACTGTCCTATATACCATGGCCTGGGCTGAATGAAGCCAAGGCAAATGTGTGCGGAAATGGCACGCAGAGCATTTGTTGTGCTACGCAGTTTTCAAGGCAGCAGGACGCGATGGTCTCCTACTGAGACAAAGAAAACAGGGAATATGTTAACTGACACTGATAGCGTGGAGATGATATTGAAAATACATTTTACCCAATTACCAGTGTCCGACGATGGCGGCGAAGAGCATACCACAGTATCAATCCCTTATAATGGTATAGAATGTTTACCTCCTAGTCAAAATGAGGTCCAAGTAGCAGTGTCCCGATTGGAAAACAAGGCAGCAGTAGCCGATGGGCTGCTGAACCAGAGGCAACACACTGATGAAGCGTACGTGCCGATGATTGCAAGCAGAGCATGTCCCATACACAAGAAAGTGTAACAGATCCTATTGTATGCAAAATACTTTCAAACTTCACAGCAAGCGTAAGCCAAAATCTAAAGTCAGCGTATAACTGGGCCCTATTAATGCGCCTTTGAACCTGGTGAATCCACCATTGACCACATATTCACACTACGCCAAGCCATCTTATTGTTGAATACAAAGCCTACTTCGACACTCCTTTACGTTCAAAGACATTTCAAGGAATGCCTAAATATGGTATTCCCGCAAAAGTTAGGAATACAGACTCCCAAGATTAAGTTTTTAAAAAAGATTCAACTTTCATTCGAATACGATGAACACTTAGACTGAACGCCCTTTTAATAATTCTTTTCAATTTTATTGATTTTTTTTCAAATCTCCCACACTCCCTTTCTCGGTTTGCCCACATTTCTATCTACTGACCTACTTTGGCAAATGCATTTAGCCAAAAGGTCAAGGCAATGTCTGCATCATCGTAACAATTCTGCAGAAACCAATGAACTGTAACTTCTGCTGGTGTTCATGTAAACGTAAGGGAAAGTATGTGAGTTGGCTGCTGCTGCATCTGGCGTTAAATAATCGAAGATGGGATTACATGAAAAAATGTGGCCATACCAGCCGGCAAAAGAAGAAACCCAAGCAAGAGAAACTCCAAAGTCAAAGCCAGGGCACATGCCAGACATTTATGGTCTGCGGAGTAGATGCGAACAAAAACAACAACCACCACCATATAAGATTTTATGGCCCTTCTTCAATGCCTTCTGCGTCATCTTGGAGCTAGCCATAAAAGAGTCGCTAAACAAGAAAAAGCTCATCATGAGCTTGATGATGATGACGCCAACGCTGACGCTGACGTTGAAGCCGCCCCATTGATGGCCATAATGAAGAGGTAATTCTGTGTCTTTAGCCAAAAACAGACTTGTTCAATGAATGCCTGGAAGGGTTTCAAGTCTGCTTGGCAGGTTATGGCTTATGGGATTTGGCAGCAGGTATTGCTTTTCTTTTTCTCCTTTTATTATTGTGGTTGTCACCACTATTGTGATGGGATTTTGTCTTTGATTTGTGTAGGACTACAACTTGTCGTTGAAACCATAAATTATGTTAGGAAGGCAGGCTGGCAGGCAGGCAGACAGTCTTCTGCTTTGGCCATAGCTAGGCGGCAATGGCCAGCCAAAGGTCTTCTTCTTTGCTTTGATTTTTCTATAGAAGCTGAATGAAGGCAACAACTTTAAGCCCCATGTTTATGTTGTTTGCGGTTAGCTTTTGTTATGGTTCATTTTTTGTTCTTCAAAATGGGTTTATTACACTTTTTCAGTGACCCACTTTTTGGGTTTTCTGGAGAAGTTGAGTGAAGGCTGAAATAATGCCACCATAGAGAACGAAAGATGGAACGAAACCGAAAACAAAAAACAGGATAATTTTGATTATGCAATAAAACACCATAGCCAATCTATTGAGAACAGCAGCTGGAGTTAATGATGGTCTTCAATGATGGTGTAGAACACAAAGCCCAATGTGTGATGGTCTGCGATGGTCGGTCATGGTGGATAACATGCGAATGGTAGACCTTAATGACCATAATTACTAATCAATCGATGACATGGAATTCTGAAGATAATTTGAGAGAGAGAGAGAGAGAGAGAGAGATCCACAAATGTGTGTGTGTGTGAGCATTTAATTTTTAATCAAATTTTAGTTTTTCCCCATTTTTTGTTTAGAAATGACGATATCGTGTTCTTGATTCGTAATTCTTCATGAAGCTTTGGCAGATACTAAACTTGGTAGCAGTCACATAACAAAATATGGTTTCAATCTTAAATTTGTATAAAAAGACACTTAAATCAGCATTTAAAGTTAATAAAAATTGTAGCTCAAGCTACTGAAAATTTGTTGGAATAAATCAAAAATGACTAGTACTGGCAAATGGGACAATGGTTTGGTGGAAGTCTGAGAATAGGACGATTTTAGCCAGGAAAATAGAGAAATTCCAGAGACTTGGCTGCAGCCGTACGGGCACACTCAAAGATAGGATCGACACAAAACTAATCAAATATCCGCCATTTGAAAAGAGGTAGATATATTGGGTTGCCCAAAAAGTAATTGCGGATTTTTCATATAGTCGGCGTTGACAATTTTTTTCAACGGCTTGTGACTCTGTAATTGCATTCTTTCTTCTGTCAGTTATTAGCTGTTACTTTTAGCTTGCTTTAGAAAAAAAGCGTAAAAAAAGTATATTTGATTAAAGTTCATTCTAAGTTTTATTAAAAATGCATTTATTTTCTTTTAAAAAATCCGCAATTACTTTTTGGGCAACCCAAAAACTCTTTGAAATTTTAAATGGTAAGAGTTGAGGAGTTAAGAAGATCACCTCTTTTTACTTTAACTTTCATTGGCTATGACAGTTGTCCCATTAGCCAAACGAAGAACAGTGTTCCAAGCAACTCGATACTCTGCACTCCTTCTTAAAATCTTTGACACCAAGTTTCGAGGTGTCTCTCACCACTTGATCTTTTCATCGGGCTTTGGGGCGTCCCGGTTTACATTTATCATTGTGATCGCCTTCAAAAGACTTCTTCGCTGGAGCTTCTTCATGCATTATGACAACATGACCAAGCCAACGCAACCGTTGTTAAAACGTTTAACTATGCCAACGTCGTCCTACAGCTCGTACAGTTCGTGGTTCATACGGCGCCGATACTCTCCATCAATGAAAACTGGTTCATAAATTTACGAAGATTCTTTCTCTCAAACACTCCAAGCACTGCTTGGAACTGGTTCATAAATTTACGAAGATTCTTTCTCTCAAACACTCCAAGCACTGCTTCGTCTGCTTTTACAACTAACAGTGCCTCGTAAACCTATAACAACACGAGTAGCATCAGTGTCTTGTGTAGTGTAATCTTCGTCTGTCAAGAGGTGGCCTAAACTGTATCAGTTTTGGAGCAATATCAAACTCAGATATGGCTTAAAATGGCTTTGCACGTAAAGGGCTATCGAAGGCTTTGTAATCAGGAAAAGCAGGTAGGTATTGATTCGACTTTCTAGGGTCCTTTCCAGGATTTGGTGCAGTGTAAATATCTTGTCTATGATGGAAGTACCAGTTCCAAAGCCACACTCATAGGACCCAATTATTTCGTTGACTTTAGGTTTTAATCTTTCACACAGTAGGCTTGAGAGTATTTTGCATGCGATGGGGAGGAGACTTATTCCTCTGTAGTGTACGGGACATAAAATGCTTCCAATCAACGGGTATGCTAGTCAGATTGCGCAGACAAGCTGATTCATAAGCCTTATCAGCGTTTCGCCTACGATCATAAATAAAGGGTGATTTTTTTGAGGTTAGGATTTTCATGCATTAGTATTTGACAGATCACGTGGGATTTCAGACATGGTGTCAAAGAGAAAGATGCTCAGTATGCTTTGACATTTCATCATGAATAGACTTACCAACGAGCAACGCTTGCAAATCATTGAATTTTATTACCAAAATCAGTGTTCGGTTCGAAATGTGTTCAAATTTTGACAAATTTTGTTCAGCGATGAGGCTCATTTCTGGTTGAATGGCTACGTAAATAAGCAAAATTGCCGCATTTGGAGTGAAGAGCAACCAGAAGCCGTTCAAGAACTGCCCATGCATCCCGAAAAATGCACTGTTTGGTGTGGTTTGTACGCTGGTGGAATCATTGGACCGTATTTTTTCAAAGATGCTGTTGGACGCAACGTTACGGTGAATGAACACATTTCGAACCGAACACTGATTTTGGTAATAAAATTCAATGATTTGCAAGCGTTGCTCGTTAGTAAGTCTATTCATGATGAAATGTCAAAGCATACTGAGCATCTTTCTCTTTGACACCATGTCTGAAATCCCACGTGATCTGTCAAATACTAATGCATGAAAATCCTAACCTCAAAAAAATCACCCTTTAGTTCAACGGGCAACCCACCGGCTCCTGTTGCCTTGTTGTTCTTCAGCTACTTGGACCTCACAGCTTGGACTTGCACCTCATTCTGACTAGGGAGTAAACATTCTATACCATCATCATTGATTGGTTCTGCGGTATCCTCTTCACCGCAAACGTCGGACACTAGCAGGGGGTAAAATGTTCCTTCCATATCCTCAGCAAACTATTTGTATAAGTTACCAGTATGCCGCATTCTTGGCTTCAATAGCTTTTTGGCACTACTGGTCGTACCACGAATGTCGTGTTTAACGCAGATGCCTGCCATCACGGTCCAAACCTGCGAGACCCAAGGCCCAAGAATGAATTCAATACATCTACCTATCTACATTTAGTAGTTGATAGTTGACACATACCGTCTTGTCTCTTTTCTTGTGTACGGGACATGGTATGCTTCCAATCAACGGGTATGCTAGCCAGATTGCGCAGACAAACTGATTCATAAGCCTTATCAGCGTTTCGCCTGCGGTCTTAAATAGTTCAACGGGCAACCCGCCGGCTGCTGCTGCCTTGTTGTTCCTCAGTCAGATCACAGCTACTTGGACCTCATTCTGACTAGGGCGTAAGCATTCTATACCATAATCATTTATTGGTTCGGCGGTATCCTCTTCACCTAAAAACGTCGGACACTAGCAGGTGGTAATACACGCCCCCACATGTGGTTATTCACACATGGGTACCAATTTGATGCCACGTATTTTGGAAGTGTTCACCTCCTTGGCTAGGAGCGACGCACTACCTTAAACCTCATTCCGATCTATGGGTCATGGCACCCGGTTGAAAACGCAACTCCACTTATGCTCTACCCGCGATTTGGGTACAAATCACAGCCACCACGTTGCTCCCCACTAGTGATCCACCATTGCCAGGCTGAAACCGAAGTTCCAGGGACTCTTGACACCCGTGGTACCATATTAAAGTCTCCGGTCAGACTTCGTAGCCTTAAAAGACTGCTACCAGTTCAACCCCCAAACAGTTCCGGACTGGTCAACTGGAGAAAAGGAATCGCCCTAAGCCGGCCTAAAGCCAGCATACAAAAGTATGCACCAAAAACAACATACATCAGGACGATATACACAAACAGGACACGGCAGCCCTCACGGCCTACGCCACACATATCCGCTCCAACATGTGACATGGGACTACGGGAAACAACGATTGGCAAACGCCGCAGCATCACCATGAGCAAGGCAGTTGCCAGGCCATTTCATAAGCATTTCGCCATTTCGTTATGCATAACTAGCGTGTATTCATGCCTCCACTAAGTCTCCTAAGAAATACTTCAGGGAAAAGGTGGCCAGCCTTGCAACCGGGAAGTACCATGGGTTTCTTGGGTTGAGGCTTCTGGTACCCAAGTATGAATGTAGCGGCTCTTTCCAGGGATTGGGCAATGCTTTGCCATTGCGCCGCTATACTATTGGGACAGAGAATACCCTCTTCCAGCAATTGGGTCAGCCGAGTGCAGTACGCCGTTGTTGTGTTTGCACTTTTCCGATGTCCAGCTTCCGTGCTGTGTCAGATCGTAGGTATCTCGCCACACTAAGACGTGTTCGAAACTTTGCTGCAACAAGGTAATGATTCGAAACGATGTTTGCCCCTTAGCATCGATCTAACACGCTGGTTGAATGTTTTCCATCCATCACAATAAGATCTATTTCTTTTCTCCTGTTTTGTGGCCGTGTGAATCCTTCGTTGTTGGAATCTGGTGCTGCTACCTACCATGGTCTTTTCACTGGCGAGCTCTATTATCCTTAACCCATTATCGCAAGTATCTCCATATAGGCTTAATTTTCCGACTGTTGGTATTGAGATATTCTCCTTTCCTATTTTCCCATTAAAATGTCCCAGAAAAATTTTGATATCATGGAAGGGACAGCGGTCATATTCTCCTCTAGGTGCTCGTAGAAAATATCCTTTGTCTGTTCGTCTTTGTCTTCCTTGGGAGCATGGGCGCAAATAAGGCTGACGTTGAAGAATTTGGTATTTATGTGGATTGTGGCTAGCTTCTTATACATCGGAGTAAATCTGGGGACAAGATGTTTCAGTCTCCAACTAACCACAAATCCACAGCCAAAGTCATATCTCGTAACCTCTAGGTGTTGTTGAGGAGCCAATCCCGAGCCTGTTTGGCGGTGATGTCTCCCCCCTATTTCTCCAATACATCCGCCAGTGTGTATACTGCGCCGTCTCTATACAGAGTGCGGACATTTCAGGTGCAGATAGGAGCCCCGGTAGCCGAGTTGGTAGCGTGCTCGGATTGCCAGTGCAGGGGTCGTGGGTTCGATTTCCAACAGAGGCCTTAGTCTGTCGCTACTGTGGTATCACAACGGATTAAAAATTGTCTAATCGAATCTGAAAGGATCGCCACTCTTACTCTTACTCTAATCTTACCTAACTTTCCAGGCGCAGATACGCAACTCAGTCCTTAAAACGTTTGAGGGGGTCTTCAACATAGGAAGGATTTATTTTAATCTTCTTCGTCCTTTTTCTTCTTTCAAAGTGATCTCTTCAAGTTTCCCGGCTGATGGGCTACTAACCAAGGGCTCCAACCGAACCTTTTATCGTTGTCTCGCATAGGCATTAGAAATAATGATTGGAGGCCACCGTAGCGCAGAGGTTAGCATATCCGCCTATGATGCTAAACGATGTCATCTCCTCTTAACGCTTGCGACATTTGTGAGCAACTATGCCATCTGAAAAAATGCCAGCCATGTAAAAACTTCTCCCCAAAGAGGTAATACACTGCGGAAAGCCGTTCGGACTCGGCCATAAAAAGGAGGCCCCTTATCGTTGAGCTTAAAACTTTAATCGTACTAATTTTGAAGACGATGGGATGAAAATTGCGAACTGTAGTTTGTACACCAATTAACATGGACAGACGGACAGACAGACAGACGGACATAGCTAAATCGAATCAGTAAGTCGTCGATCGGTACACTTATCAATGGGTCCATCTCTCTACCTTCTGGGTGTTACAAACAAATGCAGTAAGTTATAATACCCTGTACCATAGTAGTGGTGTAGGGTACAAAAAAGAATTTGTGTTTGCATGTATGTTCCGTAAAGACTCAAAAACTGCTTAACCGATTTTCTTGAATTCTTCACAAATAGTGCATTATGGACCCGTGGTTAAAAAATAGGGTACCCCATTTTTGATACCTGAAGGGGGGGGGGGGGGGGGGGGGGCGGACCCTCCCCTCACCCTAAATTTCAGAAATGCCAGATCTCGGAGATGAGTGGTGCGATTTAAGCGAAATTTTGGTGAAAATAGGGTGCCTCATTTTTGATACCTGAAGGGGGGCGGACCCTCCCCCTCACCCTAAATTTCAGAAATGCCAAATCTCGGAGATGAGTGGTGCGATTTAAGCGAAATTTTGTGTGATCTCTTATCGTATCCTAAAAATAAAAATTTGGTATCCATTTCAGATGGGGTACCAAGGGGTGACGCTTCACCCCCAAAACCAAAACCTATACATATATTGTCCAATCACGACAATATAGGATTCAAATGAAAGGTATTTAGGATAAGAAAACGTATCGGATATTGTCGGACCAAGTGTTAGGTGGACCACCGACCATGGCAATATGGGACTTAAATGAAAGACATTTGCGAGAAGAATACGAATCTGATATCCAAATGTGAGACCAAGTTTCTGGGGGTCCACCCCTTCCCCAAAACTCCCCCCAGACATGACTTATTTACTGACCATGGCAATATGGGGCTTAGAGAAAAGTTATTTGAGTGTAGAATACGAACCTGATATCCAAATGTGGGGCCAAGTGTTTGCGGGGCCGCCCCTCCCAAAAACATTCCCAAAAGAGAACCAATTTGCGACCATTGCAATATGGGGCTCAAATGAAAGGCCTTTGGGAGTAAAGCAGGAATCTGATATCAATATTCGGGAAATAGTGTCTATGGGGCCAACCCCACCCCCATAACACCACTCGTATAGGACGTATTTGCCGACCATTCCATTAGGGAGAATAAGAGGTATTTTGCAATAAGAGATATTTTAGAGTAGAACACGAATTTGATATATAATTTCAATGCCAAGTCACTGAACGGCTGCCCTATCCCCCTATCTCCTCAAACCGCTAATGTTTGCGACTATGGAAATATGGGGCTCAAATGAAAGGTATCTGGGGGTAGACCACGACGTCCCACCCCCATAGCAACCCTCAAATAGGTTGTATTTGCTCACCAAGACAATTTGGGTCTTCAAGACTGTGGAGCTCGATATTCATAGTTTTTAGGGCCTATACCCTAAACCGGACATATTTGCTGACTTTTCCAATACGGGGTTTAAATGAAAGACATTTGAGATTAGAAACGAATTTGATACCAAATTTTGAGGCCAATGACAATAAGGGGTTAAAATCAATGATATTTGAAAGTAGAAAACGATGCTGATATATTTTCAGAGGTAAGTGTTTGGGGAACCACCCCACTCCCGAAAACACCCCAAAATCAGACATCATGAGAATATCGGGCTGAAATAATAATAATAATGAAAGGTATTTGGGACTAGACCACAAATCTGATATCAACATTTGGGACCAACTGTCCAGGGGACTTCCCACCAGCATAACAATCCTCAAGTAGGACGTATTTGCTCACCAAGACAATTTGGGTCTTCAAGATTGTGGAGCTCGATGTTCATAGTTTTTAGGCCCCATACCCCAAACCGGACATACTTGATGGCTTTTGCAATAAGGAATTTAACTGAATGGTATTTGAGACCAATTTTAAGGCTAATGCCAATATGGGGTTCAAATAAATGATATTTGAGAGTAGAGCACGATGCTGACATATTTTCAGGGCTAAGTGTCCCCTAACTCGGACATATTTACCGACTATGACAATGTGGGGCTTAAATGAAAGTTACTGAGGAGAACACAAACTTGATGTCCACTTTCGGGACCAATATTCTGGGTGTCTACCTCTTCCCCAAAACAGCAATTATTTACTAACCATCTGACATCCAAATGTGGGACCTTCCCCAAAATAAATCCCAAAGAGTACAAATTTACCGACCATGGCAATATGTGGCTCAAGGTCAATATATGGCTCAAAAGGTACTTGAGATTAGAAAATGAATTTGATAACCAATTTTGGGACCAAGTGTTTGGTAGACGCCTCATCACATAAACTTCCTCTAAACCAATGACAATATGGCGTTTTAATAAATGGTATTTGAGAGTAGAGCACGATGCTGATTTTTTTTTGGGCTAAGTATCTGGGGGACCACCTCACTGACGAAAACACCCCTAAATCGGACATATTTACAGACAATGGAAATATTGGGCTCAAATGAAAGGTATTTGGGAGTGGAACAAGAAATGCATACCCACTCTCGGGACCACGTTTCTGGTGGTTCACACCATCCCCTAAAACCACCAACCACTACGCTGGGGGCATTCCCACTCCCAGAAACCCCATGAGAATATCGGGCTCAACTAAAGTGTTTTAAGAATGGAGTACATCTATCATGCAAACTTAATTAACCCTAAGTCACCCGAGCGAATTCATGGGATGGGATTCATATGATGGGATTCATAGGATTCAGATATTGTTATAAAGTTAGTCAATCGATATACATAAACTTTTTTCGTAACATAGCATTTCACTAAAAGCTCTTTAATTATCAAAAGTAAATATTCAAAGGATAATTTTGTTCCATATAAAGTAAAAGAAGGCGCATCGGAGCGGGCCCGGTTCAGCTAGTCTTCAATAAAGTAAAACTTTGAAAAACATTTCGAAATCTGAAAAAAATATGTGGTACTTATGAAAAACAAAAATGAAGTTATGTTAAGGACAGTCATGAATGCCCAAAAAAAAAGATCCATTGTTCATAAATACACAACTCAAGTAACTTCAATAAGTGTAGGCTTCAAATATGTAATGCTGGTTTCCTGGTATAACAATTAATTAACAATAACAGCTTTGTTTCACTTTAATCCTCCTGAGAACTCATCCATAACCCCAACAATTATATGGGTCACACTCAATTACAAAACTGAAGAAATATTTATGTTATGAAGATTAAACAATAATTGTTAACAAACTTTAATTTCAATATTCAAGGACATTCAATGTCATCCACTTGATTCGCTCCACATATACTATGAACCTTCAACAAGATCTACGCTGTGATACTGGTTCAAGCAAAGCGTTAACACACATCACGTTCTCTCTCTCTCTCTCTTTAATTGATATCAATAAAATCCTATAGTGATCGGATTAGATTGGAACATGCAGGGTGTTGGTGATGATGAATCTCAGTTTGAAATGATTTTAACACTTCATTTATCTGAATCTGTTATTTTGACAATGCAAGAAGTGTGAATGTGTTGGACTATATATATTTTTTTTTTAATTATGTTTTAATCCCACACTTGGCAAAGCTGAAACCAGTTCATATGGTGACATATTCGAAAAAAATGTCTTTAGGGTTTTTTAAATCATTTGATTGATTGATTTTGATACCAGAGTGAATGAACTGATTTTAGAGCTCTAAAGAGAGACGAAAAAAAGCGTGGATGGTACGAGAGGTAAATGAATGGAAATAAGTCAGACAAACATAAAAAATCTTGAAAAATGCATAGACAAATTCAGATTAAGGTACCAATTCAGATTAAGGTATAAAAAAATTTTAAATTTTTTAAATCGTAAAATTTCAATAAAAAAACATATTTGTATGCTAAATTGAAAAAAAAAGGATTTGAAAAAGATGTTGCATGTCAACAGCCTGATTATATTGGGTTGCCCAAAAAGTAATTGCGGATTTTTTAAAAGAAAGTAAATGCATTTTTAGTAAAACTTAGAATGAACTTTAATCAAATATACTTTTTTTACACTTTTTTTCTAAAGCAAGCTAAAAGTAACAGCTGATAACTGACAGAAGAATGAATGCAATAAGAGAGTCACAAGCTGTGAAAAAATTTGTCAACGCCGACTATATGAAAAATCCGCAATTACTTTTTGGGCAACCCAATAATTCGGTGTTAACAAAAATTGGAAAAATTTCGCGATTGACTAACATTTTGTAAAATTAAAAAAAAAAAAAAAAAAAAAAAAAAGAAAAAAAAAACGTGTTAAGTTCGGAGTGCTGAACTTTGGATACCCACCACCAAGCATATAATAATCATCCTATTTTATTATAACTCCACTACTATATCTATAGTTATATCTAAACAGAGGATTAGACTCGATCATATTTAATTAAGGTCAAGAGAACTCATATACAAGTAACATTTTCAGCGAAATCAGGCAAAAAATCCGTTTTTTATGGAATCAAGGCCCTAAATTATAAGATCGGTCTTTATGACAGCTATATTTTTCAACTCTAATCTGAACCATATTTAAATCGGATGTAGGGAGGCTTAAAACAACTTACTGTTTAAAATTTCAACGAAATCGGGTAATAAATAAAACTTTTATGGGCTCAAGACCCTTTATCGACAGATCGACCTCTATGGCAGCTATATTCAAATGTAGTCCGATCTGAACCATACTTATGTCGGATATCGGGAGGCTTAAAATAACTCACTCTTCATTCAGCGAAATCGGAGAAAAAGTAAAGCTTTTATAGGCCTTAGACCATTAACCTGCAGATCGGTCCATATGGCAACAATATCTAAATATAGCCCGATCTGAACCATATTTGGATCGGATGTTGTCAGGCAAATTTTAGCGAAGTCGGGTAATAAATAAAGCTTTTATGGGCCTTAGACTCTCTACCGGCAGATCGGTCTATATGCCAGCTATATCTAAATATAGTCCGATCTGAACAACATCTATGTCGGATGTCGGGAGGCTTAAAACAACTCACTGTTTCAAATTTTAACGAAATCAGGTAACAGATAAAGCTTTTATGGGCTTCAGACTCTTTATCGGCAGATCGGTCTATATGGCAGCTATATCCAAATATAGTCCGATCTGAATTATATTTTGTTCGGATGTCAGAAGGTTAAAAAAATCTCACTGTTTCAAATTTCAACGAAATCGGATAAAAAATAAAGCATTTATGGGTTTCAGACCCTTTATCGGCAGATCGGTCCATATGGCAGCTATATCCATATATAGTCCGATCTACACCATACTTGGGTCGGATGTGATTAGACTAAAAATAACGCATTGTTTCAAATTTTAGCAAAATCGGGTAATAAATAAAGGTTTTATGGGCCTTAGACCCTTTACCGGCAGATCGATCTATATGCCAGCTATATCTAAATATCTAAACCATATTTAGATCGATGTCAGGAGGCTTACAAAATCTCACTGTTTTTCAGGGAAATTGAGTAATAATGGCAGCTTTTATGGGCTTCAGACCCTTTATCGGCAGATCGGTCCATATGCCAGCTATATGAGATGAGAATTACGCCCCCTAGTGACTCAAGAAGTCAAAATCCAAGATCGGTATAAATGACAGCTATATCAGGTTATGGACTGATTTAAACCATAATTAGCACAGTTGTTGGAAGTCATAGCGAAATATTATATGCAAGATTTCAGCCAAATCGGATGAGAATTGCGCCCTCTAAAAGCTCAAGAAATCAAGACCTAAGATCGGTTTATATGGCAGCTATATCAAAACATGGACCGATTTGGACCGTTTACAATGCCAACCGACCTACACTAATCTTCCGATTAGTTATTACTAATGAACCGATTACCTTGAAATTTCACAGGTTGTGTAGGTTGGTCTGGAAGGAAACATAGGCTATATAATTTTTTGATATCGGAAAGGGGGCGGACTCTCCCCCATGCCCCAAAAGTAATACCCAAAAATAAAAGTAAACCGATCAGGACAATATGGGACTCAAATTAAAGGTAGCTAGGAGTAGAGTACGCATTTCATATTAAAAATTGGGTCCCAGAAACTGGGGGACCGTCCTAACCCCAAAACACCTCAAAATAGGTTTATTGGATGAGCATGACAATATGTGACTTTAATGAAAGGTATTCAGGAGTAAATTACGAATATGGTCAGGAAAGAGGAATAGGCTTTATAATTTCTTGATATCGGAAGGGGGGCGGACCTCCCCCTTGCCCCAAAAGTAATACCCAAAATTAAAAGTAAACCGATCAGGACAATATGGGACTCAAATGAAAGGTATTTAGGAGTAGAGAACGAATTTAAAATAAAAAATTGGGTCCCAGAAACTGGGGGGCCACCCTATCCCCAAAATAGGTTTATTGGACGAGCATGACAATATGAGACAATATGAAAGGTATTCAGGAGTGGATTACGAATATGGTCAGGAAGGAGGAATAGGCTTTATAATTTCTTGATATCGGAAGGGGGGGCGGACCTCCCCTTTGCCCCAAAAGTAATACCCAAAAATAAAAGTAAACCGATCAGGACAATATGGGACTCAAATGAAAGGTAGCTAGGAGTAGAGTACGCATTTCATATTAAAAATTGGGTCCCAGAAACTGGGGGCCGCCTTAACACCATTACACTCTAAAATAGTTTTATTGGACAAACATGACAATATGGGACTCAAATGATAGATATTCGGGAGTAGGTTACGAATATAGTCAGGAAGAAAGCCTATTTCCTCTTCCTGACTATATTCGTTATAATTTGTTGATATCGGAAGGGGGCGGATCCCCGTTACGCCAAAAACACCACTCAAAATCAAAAGTGGACGGATAAGGACAATATGGACATCAAATGAAAGGTAATGAAAAGTAGAATACGAATATGGTATTAAAAAATTGGGTCCCAATATCCAGGAAGTCGTCCTAACCCCAATACTTCTAAAAGCGGACAAATTGAATGTCCATATCAATAAGGGGCTCTTATGAAAGGTATTTGGAAAAAAATTACGAATCTGGCATACCCCTTCCCCACCCCTCAAGAACGCCCCAAATGGGCATATGACCCCATCATGACTAAAAGAGACTCGGCTTGTTTGTTTGTTCCGACTTTGTTACGACTTTTACAGAAGCTGTGAGGACATCGAGGAAGAATAGACTATAGAACACCATCTGTGTGTGTGTCTCGCTCTGGCAGTCAGAATGAGTTCCACTTTAGGTTCTCATTTCTGTGAGAACCTGCCCGAACGACAACGAATGATAGATGGTCACAAAGAGCGGGCTGTGAGCATTCCAAAACTATGTGGCCTATTCTAGACTTGAAGAGGTTTATCGCTTTGCTATCGTTGGCTAGAACAGACGTCGCAGTCATTGTGTCCGTCATGACGGATCATTTTCTAATCGAAAAACATGCTGACAGACTGAAGTTTGCCAGCAACGACTTTTGCAGAAGCTGTGAGGACATCGAGGAAGAAGAGACTACAGAACACCTTTTATGTCATGTCCCGCTCTGGCAGTCAAAATGAGTTCCACTTTAGGTTCTCATTTCTTTGAGAACGTGCCCGAAGGATCCTGCGATCCATGGTGGAGGGTACACAAGATTCGGCCCGGCCGAATTAATCGAGACACTTATTACTGTGCATTAGTACTTATAGATTTATTTCATCACAAAGAAGATGATGTCGGTATGCTAGAGGATGCGTGCAAGACTACCAAACATGACATCACGAATTCAATACTAAAATTATTAAAATTTGTTTTTTAAGGGTAATAGTGGAGAGTGACAGAGGAAAACCTGAGAGCAGCAGTAAAAGATTCGTCTTACTCATATAGAGATTTCAATAGTCTGGACCACGAAGCCTTACCTTCTTTGATTTCTGATATCGATTGGAGTCTGCTATACCGCATGGAATCGATAGACGATCAGGTGAACTTTTTATCTAGAAATGTGTGCGCTGTCCAAGATTTTGTGCTCCCGATCAAAATGAGACATATTTGTTCGAAGACTAAACCTTGGTTTTCGGCAGATATTCGTGTTGCAATTGAGTCCCGAAACACTGCATACCGTAGATGGAAACGTTTTAGGACGTCGCACCTACGAGAGGAATTTCGCTCCAACAGATCCCGTGTCAATAAGTTGATAAGAGCTGCCAAGATCAATTACTACCTCAGACGTTTTACCTCTGCGATCGGTTCGAGGAAGACTTGGAAGACCATTCACGACATTGGTATCGGTCGCAGATCCCCCGATAACATCACTGATGTGGATGTGGACCAGCTTAATGCTACTTTCACCAATATTCCAACAAACCCCATAGATCCTAGTTTCTATGACTTTGAGTTGACTCTTGGGGATCGTCACAGCGAAGGTTTTGAATTTTCGGGTATAGAACAGAACGATGTGGTACTTGGTTTCTCCATGGTGAAGTCAAATGCAGTTGGATTCGACGGCATTGAACCAAGATTTCTCAAGGTACTATTACCATTTATTTTGCCATACATTACCCACATTTTTAACAGCATTTTGACCAGAAGTTCATTTCCGGTGGCATGGAAGTACGCTAAAGTTATACCCTTACCCAAGAATTGTAGGGAGTTTCGGCCCATCTCCATTTTGTGTTTTCTGTCCAAAGTCTTTGAGAAGATAATGTATAGACAGATATTTTCGTATATAAATGAGAACTCTCTTTTATATGAGAAGCAGTCAGGTTTCCGTCCCGGACGTAGTTGTATAAGTGCTCTAGCAGATGTGGTGGAGGATATCAGGAGTAACTTGGAGAATGACGAATTGAATTTGCTTGTTCTCCTCGACCATTCAAAGGCATTCGATACGGTCGATCACACTATGTTGGCAGCAAAATTAAAAAACCTGTTTCATTTCTCGTCTTCGTCTGTTCGTCTAATCATGTCATATCTCTCCAATCGTACCCAATCCGTGGTTTCGAAGTCATCAGTTTCTAGTCCCTTGCCTGTTATTCGAGGAGTGCCCCAGGGTTCAATCTTGGGTCCTATTCTATTTTCTTTATATAGCAACGACCTGCCAGACCAGCTCTCATTTTGTAAGACCCACATGTATGCTGATGATGTGCAGGTCTATATAAGTAGCACGAAGGAATGCTTAGACGACCATGTCAGGATGCTGAACCATGACCTGTCCAGAATTTATGAATGGGCAAATGCTAATGGCTTGTGCCTTAATCCTCTCAAGTCGAAGTGCATGGTTATTAAGAAAAGGGTTTCACGTTTCACTTGCGATCCTGTTGTTGTTGTTGCTAATGAGAGGTTAGAGATCGTGGCTCGTGCAAAGAACCTGGGGGTGACTTTCAACAGTACCTTGTCGTGGACAGACCATATTAATGCTGCTGTTGGTCAAGGGTATTCAAAGCTTCGCTCGCTTTGGTCCACTCAACAACTTACTCCTCTTTGGGTAAGAATACTTTTGGCAAAGTCATATATTATACCTAGCCTACTCTACGGTTGTGAGCTATTTGCAAACTGTGATTCTCGAAGCAGTCGTAAGATCGATACTTTCTTCAACAGTGTGGTACGCTATGTATATGGTCTTCGTCGACGAGACTCCACTTTCCGTTTCTCCAGATCCTTATATGGTGTATCATTTCGTGATGTTTTGCTCATGAGGTCATTGACCTTTTTACATAGGATAATATATACACAGGCACCATCTCATTTATTTGAGAGAATCAGATTTGCAAGGTCGAACCGAGGAAACAAATTGATTCCAATGATACACCGTAGCTTAGTCTCTCAATGGCATCTATTTATATTCGCCGTTCAGCTCTGGAACTCTCTCCCGCACGACCTTCAAACCATCAGTAACGTTGTAACATTTAAAGGTAAATTACTAGATCACTTTAGGGATTCTAGATAAGTCTTGTTAAAAATAAATATGTCAAGTGTTAATTTTGATTTGTGAGCGGTAAATAATTGTATACCAATATTTTTCTTATTTTTGATTTATTACTCAAATTAACATCCTATTTATATTTTGTTAGTTTCAAGCTTATTATATTTGATTTTTTTTTCTTTTTTTTACATTTATTTATTTATACTTTGTCTAACATTGTAACTTTAAAAGGATTAATTTCCCGTACTATAATCATAAGAACATGCGTTCTTGTTGTGCGGGTGTCAATAAATTACAAATTACAATTAATTACAATTAAATGAATGAGACAAAGCAGCGCAAGCCGAACAAAGAAAACGAAAACACCACCACTCGAAGCAAAGCACATGCGTTGGCTGGCTAGATGTTTTTTTGCCTTGCTTAGGGAAATATTGTTGTTGTTGTTATATGATGGCTTGCAAAGAGTGCATTTGAACAACAAATTTGTACTTTGGGTCGTTGGGATTCAAACTAAATTGTTGCAGGAAAATTAACAATTTTCGTAGTGTTTTTTTCGACCAAAGTTGTTGACATCATGAATTCAATACCAAAATTATTAAAATTTGTTTTTTAAGGGTAATAGTGGAGAGTGACAGAGGAAAATCCGAGAGCAGCAGTAAAATGAATGAGACAAAGCAGCGGGAGCCGAACAAAGAAAACGAAAACACCACCACCCGAAGCAAAGCACATGCGTTGGCTGGCTAGTTGTTTTTTTGCCTTGCTTAAGGAAATATTATTGTTGTTGTTATATGATGGCTTGCAAAGAGTGCCTTTGAACAACAAATTTGTACTTTGGGTTGTTGAGATTCAACATAAATTGTTGCAGGAAAATTAACAAATTTCGTAGTGTGTTTTTCGACCAAAGTTGTTGACATCAATACCAAAATTATTAAAATTTGGTTTTTAAGGGTAATAGTGGAGAGTGACAGAGGAAAATCCGAGAGCAGCAGTAAAATGAATGAGACAAAGCAGCGTCAGCCGAACAAAGAAAACGAAACACCACCACCCGAAGCAAAGCACATGCGTTGGCTGGCTAGATGTTTTTTTTTTTGCCTTGCTTAAGGAAATATTGTTGTTGTTGTTATATGATGGCTTGCAAAGAGTGCCTTTGAACAACAAATTTGTACTTTGGGTCGTTGAGATTCAAAATAAATTGTTGCAGGAAAATTAACAAATTTCGTAGTGTATTTTTCGACCAAAGTTGTTGTTTTTCAAAATTTTTTAGGTTATGACAATGTTTTCTACAGAAAAAAATTACAAAAATTCTATTTCAGCTGTTCTTATAATTTTTTAGAAATTTCACCCTATTGGCTTGATATAGAAAATGTAGATTAATGAATATTAGCCGCATACTAATTTTTTTTTTATATTTTTTTTTTTTTTTTTTGGCTGTAAACATCTCTCATGAGCTTGAACCATTGTTTCCATTATCTCTTGAATCATTTTTCAAAAGCTAAACAAATCGCAAAAGGATGTCAATTGAATTGTTAAATTTTGGCTCCCCCAGGGCAAATACTACACATATCGCAACGAAAAATCATTATGTTTGCAATACTTGTATCACATCACAAAAAAACAAAAATTCTTCAAGTTTGTCCTCAAAGTTGATTGGATGACACCAACTTCAAGAAGTGTGGATAAATGACAAGCAGAGTTAATTACGCCTTAAATAAATGACTTCCTGATGCACGATCAACAAAAAAGAAAAAACTTCTCTAACAGCCTCTTGAACAGAACCGACAATTACCGTGCGTGTCAATGTCTTTAGAAACACTTGAAGATGATGTCTTCATAAGAAGACATCGAGAGATAAGAAGAAAAAATTAAATAAGATCTTAAAACATTGACTTATTTGAAGCCATTGGTATGCAAAAATTGTGGGCAAAAACAAAAGAAACAAAATATGCAAATTCTTAGAAAAATCTAAATATTGCCAAATATGATCTGTCATAATTAGCCAATACACTTAGGCAATTTTACAATTTCTACGATTTTTTTTTTGTCTAACAAAACAAAACAAAAAATATAAAAATACAACATCATGACAACATTGAATAAGACCGTACATAGAGTGTTGCGAAGGAATCAGAGTTATGGCGATAAAAATTTTTCAAACTAAAAAACAAAAACAATAAAAAATTTTATACCCTACACCACTACTGTGGTATAGGGTATTACAACTTAGTGCATTTGTTTATAACACCCAGAGAGGTAGACCCATTGATAAGTATACCGATCGTCTCAGAATCACTTTCTGATTGGATTTAGATATGTCTGTCTGTTTGTCTGTCTGTCCGTCCGTCTGTCCTTGTTAATTTGTGTACAAACTACAGGTCGCAATATTCATCCAATCGTCTTCAAATTTGGTATGTTTTTCGGCGTAGAGACGAAGCCTATTGAAATTGGAAAAAATGGGTTCAGATTTGGATATAGCTCCCATATATATGTTCGTCCGATTTGCAGTAATAATGCAATAAAAAGGTCATTTGTTAACCGATTCTCTCGAAATTTGGCAGAAAGACTTTTTTACGACTCTCGACATTACTGGTTAATTTCATGGAAATCGGTTTAGATTTGGATATAGCTCCCATATATATGTTCATCCGATTGGCAGTAATACTGCAATAAAATGGTCATTTGTTAACCGATTTTCTCGAAATTTAGCAGGAAGGATTTTCGTATGACTCCCGACATTACCGGTGAATTTCATGGAAATCGGTTCAGATTTGGATATAGCTCCCATATATATGTTCATCCGATTGGAAGTAATAATGCAATAAAATGGTCATTTGTTAACCGATTTTCTCGAAATTTGGCAGGAAAGATTTTCTTATGACTCCCGACATTACAGATGAATTTCATTAAAATCGGTTCAGATTTGTGTATAGCTCCCATATATATGTTCGTCCGATTTGCAGTAATAATGCAATAAAATGGTCATTTGTTACTCGATTCTCTCGAAAGGAAAGATTTCCATTTTGCAAAACGCTTTCCTCGACGACTGCCCCAGTATCTGAGGAGTTTGCTCGAAATCGGTTCAGATTTAGATATAGCTTTCATATATATGTTCGTCCGATTTTCAGTAATAATGCAATAAAATGGTCATTTCTTAACCGATTCTCTCGAAATTCGGCAAGAAAGATTTTCTTATGACTCTTGTCATTACCGGTGGATTTCATAGAAATCGGTTCAGATTTAGATATAGCTGCCATACATATATATCGGCCGATTTTCACTCCTGCAGCAACTGCAAGCGCATTTATTGACCAATCTTTCCAAAACTTTGTACAACGCTTTCCTCGACGACTTTCGCAATATCTGCAAGGTTTGGTCGAAATCGGTTCAAATTTAGATATAGCTCCCATATATATCTTCGTCCGATTTTGAGAAATATTGCAATAAAATGGTCATTTATTAACCGATTCTTTCGAAATTTGGCAGGAAGGATTTTCTCTTAACTCTCCTCATTATCGGTGAATTTCGTAGAAATCGGATCAGATTTAGATATAGCTGTCATACATATATATCAGCCGATTTTCACTTCTATGGTCACTGAAAGCGCATTTATTAACTAATCTTGCCAAAATTTTGAACAACACTTTTCTCGACGACTACCACAATACCTGTAAAGTTTGGTCGGAATCGGTTCAGAATTACATATAGCTCCCAAATATATCTTCGTCTGATTTTGAGAAATATTGCAATAAAATTATCGTTTGTTAACCGATTTTTTCGACATTTGGCAGGAAGGATTTTTTCTTGACTCTCCTCATTATCGGTGGATTTCGTAGAAATCGGATCAGATTTAGATATAGCTGTCATACATATATATCAGCCGATTTTCACTTATATGGTCACTGAAAGCGCATTTATTAACTAATCTTGCCAAAATTTTGAACAACACTTTTCTCGACGACTACCACAATACCTGTAAAGTTTGGTCGATTTCATAGAAATCGTATCAGATTTAGATATAGCTGCCATACATATATATCGCCCGATTTTCACTCCTACAGTTACAGCAAGCGCATTTATTGACCAATCTTCCCAAAACTTTGTACAACACTTTCCTCGACGACTTTCACAATATCTGTAAGGTTTGGTCGAAATCGGTTCAGAATTACATATAGCTCCCACATATATCTTCATCCGATTTTGAGAAATATTGCAATAAAATGGTCATTTGTTAACCGATTTTTCCGACATTTGGCAGGAAGGATTTTCTCTTGACTCTTCTCATTATCGGTGGATTTCATAGAAATCGGATCAGATTTAGATATAGCTGCCATACATATATATCGTCCGATTTTCCCTTTTATGGTCACTGAAAGCGCATTTATTAACTAATCCTGCCAAAATTTTGAACAACGCTTTATTTGACGACTACTACATTATCTGAGAAGTTTGCTCGGAATCGGGTGAGAATTAGATACAGCTCCCATATATACGTTCGTCAGATTTTGGCTAATTTGCCATAATGTTGTCATTAGTCAACCGTAGTTTTTACAGTTTGAACATATTTGCTCGCCGAGCTTCATCAAAATTGGTTCAGAATTGGATATAGGTCCCACATTGTACTTATAGGGTAAGTGTAGGGTATTATACAGTCGGCACCGCCCGACGTTTGCCCTTCATTACAGGTTTTTACATAGAAAATGACAATATTCCGTTTCTATAGAAAATTTAGTCGACATTTTTATTTCTATAGAATAGTGTGTCAAACTTTATTTCTATGGAAAATTTTTTCCAAATTTTATTTTCAAGGAAAATTCTATAAAAATTTTTGTTTAAAAAAATTTTTTAAAAATTTTTTTTTTTTTAAATTTTTTTCTTAGATATTTCAATATACCTTTTATATCCCACTTTTAACACCGATTAGCGCTTTAGCATTTTTTTTTTTTTTTTTTTTTGGATTTTTGTGTTTTTTGTCACCTCAGCATCCTCCTATCAAATCAAATGAAACATCAAAAGTTTCCATTTTTTTATTTTTTTGTTTGTAAATTCAACAAACAGTTTGAAGCCAAAATGCAACAAAGTAAAACCAGAGGGGTATTATTTTATTTTAACTTGACATTTGATAAATCACATTGAATTTCAACATTAATGCCACTGAAAAAAAAACATCGACATAACATCAGAGCCAACACCAGCGGCAATACCACCAGCAATGGGTAATCAGCCATACATTCAACCTGGCTCAAGCTCAAATTTAACTGCACTCCAATCAGGCCCAATCCCAATTGCATAAAAATGATCTTTAGACCAAAAACAAAATACAGCAAAAACAACTCAACTACTGTTACGGTGGTAATTTATAAACCATAAAATTGCACTCAACAAAGAGGGTGAAACCTTTAGATTAAGTTTGGCAGCCATGGTTTAGCATGGTGGCTGCCCACAAATGACAGTTAAGGTTATTGGCCACATCATGGATAGCAAATGATTGAAAATTAACAACAACAACAAAAAAAAAATAAAAAAAAATATTTTGCATAAAAAGTAAGGAAATATCAGTGGAGTTAAGCAATTTTAAGTTGCATCGGCATTTTTATTTTTTTTTTTCTAACAGTTTATCACTAAAATGTACCCCAGACATATAACAAGAACATTTTTTATTTTAAGCCTTACCAAAAATTCCGCTCCACCTCTATCTGGCCGCCCATATGCAACGGCTATTCGTTCACAATACTTTTTGTCACACCTATAGTTTTGCCAATACGCCTATTCACCATATTTAACCTTCAAAAACTAGCTCAAAAATGTTAAGAACAAAACATCCGATATAACAATGCAAAATAGGTCACTCTATTCTTCGCACATCAGAAAACCAAGACCTTCACATTCTGGCAAATCTTTTGCACATTAAGCCTCCAATTAAAACTCAGTTAAGCACTGTGATAAGATGCCCTTGCATTTTCATAAAGAAAACAGCAACACAAAATAAAAGATTCTCAGACTAAAACCAACTTATCATACCAAGACCGAAACCGAGACGAAAGACTCGGCACAAAATCCTAAAGGTAGTTATATGCCGTTAATGAATAAAAAACGATTAATCACTTGCTTTAAGTTCTATAGAATTGTGTCGCATTTAGCGGCATATTTGTATACAGAGACAAAAAAAACTTAACGTAAGCATCATCAGTGTGATGCGCCGCTAATCCATCACCAAAGAAGGCGCAAACGCAGAAGCACAGTGTTACCACCCGTGTAAATCATTTTTAAAGCAATCTTAGAAATCTTAGTTCGGCCGGACCGAACTTTGGATACCCAGCACTTTGGGTACATATATAAACCACCTTTTGTCATAATTCGGTGAAAAATGCATAATTTAAACCCTCGCAGTAGCTATATCGAAATATGGTCCGATTTGGACCAAATTCGACACGCACATTGAGTCACTGATCAATTTTGTAGAACAAAATATTTGTCTTTATGGTAGCAATATCCAAATATAGACCGATCTGAACCATATACGACACAGATGTCGAAAAGCATAACATCAGTCACTGTGTCAAATTTCAACGAAATCGGATTATAAACACGCCTTATATGGGACCAATCCTTTAAATCGAGAGATCGGTCTATATAGCAGCTATATCCAAATCTGGACCGATCTGAGCCAAATTGAAAAAGAATGTTGAAGAGCATAACACAACCCGCTGCCCCAAATTTCGGCGAAATCGGACAATATATGCTCCTTGTATAGGACCAAGACTTTAAATCGAGAGATTGGTCCATATGGCAGCTATATCCAAATCTGGACCGATATGGATCAAATTGAAGAGGGATGTCGAGGGTCCTAACATAACTCCCTGTCCCAAATTTCGGCGAAATCGGACAATAAATGCGCCTTTTATGGGCCCAAGACCTTAAATCGAGAGATCGGTCTATATAACAGCTATATTCAAATCTGGACCGATCTGAACAAAATTGAAAAATAATGTTGAAGGGCCTAACACAACCCACTGTCCAAAATTTCTGCGAAATCTGACAACAAATGCAACTTTTATGGGTCCAAAACCTTAAATCGAGGGATCGGTCTATATGGCAGCTATATCCGATCTTGACCAATCTTAGCCAAATTGCAGAATGATGTCGAGGGACCTAACACAACTCATTCTCCCAGATTTCGACGATATCGGACAATAAATGCGCTTTTTATGGGCCTAAGACCTTAAATCGAGAGATCGGTCTATATGGCACCTATATCCAAATCTGGACCGATCTGAGCCAAATTAACTTAACTCACTGTCCTAAATTTCGGCAAAATCGCGCAATAAGTGCGACTTTTAGGGGTCCAAAACCTTAAATCGAGGGATCAGTATATAAGACAGCTATATCCGATCTTGACCAATCTTAGCCAAATTGCAGAATCAAGTCGAGGGACCTAACACAACTCATTCTCCCAAATTTCAGCGAAATCGGACAATAAATGCGCCTTGTATTGGCCCAAGACCTTAAATCAAGAGATCGGTCTATATGACAGTTATATCCAAATCTGAACTGATCTGGGCCAAGTTGAAGGGGGATGTTGAAGCGCCTAACACAACTCGTTGTCCCAAATATCGTAAAAATCGGACGATAAATGCGTCTTTTGTGGACCCAAAACCTTTAATCGAGAGATCGGTCTTTATGACAGCTATATCTAAATCTGGACCGATCTGTGCCAAAATAAAGAGGGATGTTGAAGGGTCTAACCCAACTCAAATTGCAAATTGTAAATTTTGCCCATGAACATTTCACTAGGAAACAGGGGCAAACTTCTGACGTATCAATGAGTGCATTCCGATTCAAGTTTAAGCTCAATGATAAGGGACCTTCTTTTTATAGCCGAGTCCGAACGGCGTGCCGCAGTGCGACACCTCTTTGGAGAGAAGTTTTACATGGCATAGTACCTCACAAATGTTGCCAGCATTAGGAGGGGAAAACCACCGCTGAAAATTTTTTCTAATGGTCTCGCCAGGATTCGAACCCAGGCGTTCAGCGCCATAGGCGGACATGCTAACCTCTGCGCTACGGTGGCCTCCCTCCCTCTCAACTCACTGTTCCAAAATATCGTCAAAATCGGACGTTAAATGCGCCTTTTGTGGACCCAAAACCTTAAATCGAGAGATCGGTCTATGTGGCTGCTATATCCAAATCTGTACCGATCTGGGCCAAATTGAAGAAGAAATTGGACTGCCTTAACACAACTCACTGTCACAAATTTCAGCAAAATCGGATAATAAATGTGGCTTTTATGGGCCTAAGACCCCAAATCGGCGGATCGGTCTATATGGGTGCCATATCAAGATATAGTCCGATATTGCCCATCTTCGAACTTAGCCTGCTTATGAACAAAAAAAAGAATTCAGTATATCTAAATCTGAACCAATATGACCCATTTGCAGTCCCCAATGACCTACATCAATAGTAACTATCTGCGCAAAATTTCTAGCGGCTAGCTTTACGCGTTTGACCGCTACCGTGATTTCGGACATGGCTCAGAGCGTCGAGACGATCAAGAATATAAAGGGTGATTTTTTAAGAACGGTAGGGGAAGTTTTTTAAAAGAAAAAAAAAACACATAGACTTCAGAAAAATGCATGAAGTCTTTATTTGAATCGACAGTACGGTCCATATAATTTAATGTTTGAAGATTATGTCATGCAAATGTTGACCGTTACTGCGGTCCATCCGCTTAGTCCAATTTTGTTATACTCTTTCCAACATTTCGGCCGGTATCACCCTAATTAATGCTTCAATGTTGTCTTCCGATGCGTCAATTGAAGCGGTCTCGTCTGTTTAGAAATGAGCTTTAACATAGTCTAAATGCGTTAAGTCGCACGATGTAGACAGGCAATTGACAGGTCCCGAATGTGAAATAAAATGTTCACCGAACTCACCTCTCAATAAGTCCATTGTTACGCGTGCTGTGTGGCATGTGGTACCGATTTGTTGAAACCCCATGTCATGCAAGTCAAGATCTTGCATTTTGGGCAGTAAAAAGTTGGACATCATCTCACGGTAGCGCTAACCATTCACAGTTACGTTACGATTTGCATCATCTTCGAAGAAGTACGGTCCAATAATGCTACCAGCCCATAAACCGCACCAAACTGTAACTCTTTCTGGATGCACTGGTAGCTCTTGCAATGCTTCTGGCTGATCTTCACTGCAAAATCGGCAATTCTGCTTATTTATGTACCCATTGAGTCAAAAATGAGATTAGTCGATGGAATGGAAGAAGCGCGCGATGAACTTTCCTAACCGAGCACGCATTTTGATAATAAAATTCAATAATTTGCAAGCGTTGTTCGTTTGAGAGACGATTCATGGTTAAACTATAGACCAAACTGAAGATGTTTGACAGTGAAACAAAACTCAAAACGTGCGTGAGCTTGGGGATGGGGGTATACTAATCTACTCATTCCGTTTGTAACACCTCGAAATATTGATCTGCGACCCCTAAAGTATATATATTCTGCATCCTCTCGACATTCTGATTCGATCTAGCCATGTCCGTCCGTCCGTCTGTCGATAGCGGTCGAGCGCGAAAAACTAGCCGCTTGAAATTTTGCACAGATACTTTATACTGATGTAGGTCGTTGGGGATTGCAAATGGGCCATACCGGTTCAGATTTGGATATAGCTCCCATATAAACCGATGTCCCGATTTGACTTCTTGCGCCTTTGGAAGACGCAATTTTTGTCCAATTATAGTCCAGATATAGCTCCCATATATATTTTCAACCGATTATGAATAATTCTCAATATTGGGTTGCCCAAAAAGTAATTGCGGATTTTTCATATAGTCGGCGTTGACAAATTTTTTCACAGCTTGTGACTCTGTAATTGCATTCTTTCTTCTGTCAGTTATCAGCTGTTACTTTTAGCTTGCTTTAGAAAAAAAGTGTAAAAAATGTATATTTGATTAAAGTTCATTCTAAGTTTTATTAAAATTGGATTTACTTTCTTTTAAAAAATCCGCAATTACTTTTTGGGCAACCCAATAATTTAGTAAATTGTTGGCCGAACTTCACGAAGGTTTCTCTTATAACTCTTCTGATAACCGATGAATTTCATAGGAATTTGTTCAATTTCAGACATAGCTTCCATATATAAGCATCTCCCGATTTTCATTTTTAAGGTCTTTACCGACCCATTTATTAATCGATAATTCTCAAAAAATTGCACAACGATCTTCTCTATGGCTCCTACAATCTGTGTGAATCTTGATCGAAACTCTGCATATCAAATTTAAGCAAATTTTAAATTCGACGATTTAGCCTGCTTATTCAGTGTGGTGTAGGGTATCAAAAGGTCGCCTTTGACAGACTTTAGTCCGTCCTTACTTAATTTATTAAGAAAAATTCGCTTAATTTGAGGAATTGGAAAACGAATCGATTGAGAAAAGATTTGTGGTTTGGCAGTTAGTCAATGATCTTTTAGAAGATTGCAAAAAAGGTTGGCAACACTTTTTGTATTTTTTTAACTTTGGGCACACCATCTACTGCACATCTTCTTGATCTCAACTTTTTCAATGATCGCATTGAACTTTAACATATTTTACATGAAGTTTAAAGCAAACAAATGAAGATAAAGCAGAACAAGAACTGTAAACATTTCAGAAAATGAAGTTGCTATAAACGTTGTAACGATTTAATATCAACAACTTGCATTATTGTACAACATTTCAAGGTTAATGTTGGCTATACGATACAGAAAAGAACAAAGAAACACAAACCAAAATCCCATAAAGACCAGAATGAAAAAATGTTGGGAAGAAACAGAAAAAACCTCAAATCTCCAGTTCATAAGGGCATTTATTGAGATTTCAAAGTCATAAATCTTCAAGAAAAAAAAACTTCATTTCTTATATCTCATTTGTAATGTTGTCGCCTCCTTTTCTTAATGGTATATCAATTATCGCTTTTTTATAAGACAAAAATAAAACCCCAAAATATCGATTGATAAATGACCAACAAATTTACATGAGATGAACATTAATCATCATTGCGTCGCTTTAATCTGAACAAGCATAACAATCCTCGATTTGATTTAATTATTATGGATGTTACTAAACATTTGCTAATATCATCATGCTCTGTATATCCACTAAATAAGAAATAGATCATTTGTTA
Source organism: Stomoxys calcitrans (assembly GCF_963082655.1). Lineage (NCBI taxonomy): Eukaryota > Metazoa > Arthropoda > Insecta > Diptera > Muscidae > Stomoxys > Stomoxys calcitrans. Next base: position 126,828,365 of record NC_081556.1, read on the forward strand.
TTATTTGATACGTTTGTTAAGTTGCACCCATAGGGATATCCAACTTTGAGATGTGTACTTAATTAGTGAAGCGTTATTAATATTAAATAATTTTTTTTTTTGATGTTGCCGAAGCAGTCAAGACAAAAATATGATCTGATAATTTAAAGATAATTAAAAAAAAATTAGAGTATATAAGTGGGTCAAAATAATAATTACGCATACGTCACAAAACAAAAATAACCTTAAAAGTCATTGCTATAAAAATGTTGGACATAAAATTTAGACAAACAAAAATTGACTATTGCCCTTCTACATAAAATGAAAGTTTGGAAATTTTTTATGATTTATATAATTTTTGTGACATATTCTGGTTAAATTAAATGTAGACAAAACCAATTAAAAACGATAGTTTCAACAAACCAATTTAAACAAGTAAAAGCGTACTAAGTTCGGCCGGGCCGAATCTTATATACCCTCCACCATGGATCGCATTTGTCGAGTTCTTTTCCAGTCATCTCTATTAGGCAAAAAAGGATATAAGCTAAGATTTTCTCTGCTATTAGAGCGATATTAAGATATGGTCCGGTTTGGACCACAATTAAATTATATGTTGGAGACCTGTGTAAAAAGTCAGCCAATTCGAATAAGAATTGCGCCCTTTGTGGGCTCAAGAAGTAAAATAGAGAGATCGATTTATATGCGAGCTGTATCGCGCTATAGACCGATTCAGACCATAATAAACACGTATGTTGATGGTCATGAGAGAATCCGTAGCACAAAATTTTAGGCAAATCGGATAATAATTGCGACCTCGACAGCCTCAAGAAATCAAGATCCCAGATCGGTTTATATGGCAGCTATATCAGGTTATGAACCGATTTGAACCATATTTGACACACTAGTTGAAAGTAAGAATAAAATACGTCATGCTAAATTTCAGCCAAATCGGATAGGAATGGCGCACTTTAGAAGCTCAAGAAGTCAAGTCCCCATATCTGTTTATATGGCATCTATATCAGGTTATGAACCGAGTTGAACCTTATTTCGCACAGTTGTTGAAAGTAAGAATAAAATACGTCATGCAAACTTTCAGCCAAATCGGATAGGAATGGCGCCCTCTAGAGGCTCAAGAAGTCAAGACCCAAGATCGGTATATATGACAGCTGTATCAGGTAATGGACCGATTCGAACCATACTCGGCACAGTTGTTGGATATCATAACAAAATACTTCGTGCAAAAATGCATTCAAATCGGATAGGAATTGCGCCCTTTAGGGGCTCAGGAAGTCAAGACCCAAGATAGGTTTATATGGCAGCTATATCGGGTTATGGACCGATTCGAACCATACTTGGCACAGTTGTTGGATATCATAATAAAATACTTCGTGCAAAAATTCATTCAAATCGGGTAAGAATTGCGCCCTCTAGAGGCTCAAGAAGTCAAGACCCAAGATCGGTATATATGACAGCTGTATCAGGTCATGGACCGATTTGAACCATACTTGGCACCGTTGTTGAATATCATAACAAAACACATCGTGCAAAATTTCATTCCAATCGGATAAAAATTGCGCACTCTTGAGGCTCAAGAAGTCAAGACCCAAGATCGGTATATATGACAGCTGTATCAGGTAATGGACCGATTTGAACCATACTTGGCACCGTTGTTGGATATCATAACAAAACACATCGTGCAAAATTTCATTCCAATCGGATAAAAATTGCGCACTCTAGAGGCTCAAGAAGTCAACACCCAAGATCGGTATATATGACAGCTATATCAGGTCATGGACCGATTTGAACCATACTTAGCACAATTGTAGAAAGTGATATCAAAACACTATGTGCGAAATTTCAGTCAAATCGGACGAGAATTGCGCCCTCTAGAGGCTCAAGAAGTCAAGACCCAAGATCGGTTTATATGACAGCTATATCAAAACATGGACCTATATGGCCCATTTGCAATACCAACCGACCTACACTAATAAAAAGTATTTGCGCAAAATTTCAAGCGGCTAGCTGTACTCCTTCGGAAGTTAACGTGCTTTCGACAGACAGACGGACGGACATGGCTAGATCGACATAAAATGTCGCGACAATCAAGAATATATATACTTTATGGGGTCTCAGACGATTATTTCGAGTAGTTACAAACAGAATGACGAAATTAGTATACCCCCATCCTATGGTGAAGGGTATAACAATCTATGCAATTCTGAAAAACTTTTCTTTAGAAATAACATTGTAAACCACCTTGCATCATAATCCGGTGAAATAATTTATGTACCCATGGCAGCTATCTCGAAATATGGTCCAATTTGGACTAAATTCGGCACGGACATTGAACGGTCTAATAAAGACAAGTCACTGTTCAATTGTGATTCAATAATGGCCTTTTTGGCAGCTATATCCAAATATAGACCGACCTAAAACATGCAGGATGCGTATGTCGAAAAGCCTAACATAAGTCACTGTATCAACTTTCAGCGAAATCAGTTAATAAATGAGTCATTTATGTGGCCAAGACCTTAAATCGAGAGATCGGTCCAATCTGGGTCGTCTTCAAGAAGATATCGAGTGGTCTAACACAACTCACTGTCGCAAATTTCAGAGAAATCGGACAAAAACTGCGCCTTTTATGGGCCCAAGACCATAAATCAAGAGATCGGTCTATATGGCAGCTATATCCAAATATGGACCGATCTGGGCCAAATTGAAGCGGGATGTCGAAGGGCCTAACACAACACATTGTCTCAAATTTCGGCAAAATCGAATAATAAATGTCGCTTTTATTGTCCCAAGATCTTAAATCGAGAGATCGGTCTATATGGCAGCTATATCCAAATCTAGACCAATATGGGCCGTCTTCAAGAAGGATATCGAGTGGTCAAACACAACTCGCTGTCCTAAATTTCAGAGAAATCGGACAAAAACTGCGCCTTTTATGGGCCCAAGACCATAAATCAAGAGATCGGTCTATATGGCAGCTATATCCAAATATGGACCGATCTGGGCCAAATTGAAGCGGGATGTCGAAGGGCCTAACACAACACATTGTCTCAAATTTCGGCAAAATCGAATAATAAATGTCGCTTTTATTGTCCCAATACCTTAAATCGAGGGAATGGTCTATAATGCAGCTATATCCAAATCTGGACCGTCTTCAAGAAGGCTATCGAGTAGTCTAACACAACTCACTGTTCACTGTCCAAGACCTTAAATAGAGAGATCGGCCTATATGGCAGCTATATCCAAATCTGGACGGATCTGGGCCGTCTTCAAGAAGGATATCAAGTGTCCTAACACAACTCACTGACCCCAATTTCAGAGCAATCGAACAATAAATGCGCCTTTTATTGACCCAAGACTTTAAATCGAGAGTTCGGACTATATGGCAGCTATATCCAAATCTGGACCGATCTGGGTCAGATTGAAAAAAGATGTCGAAGGGCCTAATATATCCCATTGTCTGAAATTTCAGCAAAATCGGATAACAAATGTGGCTTCAATGGGCCTAAGATTATAAATCGGTCTACATGTGGGATATAGTCCGATATAGCCCATCTTCAATCATAACCTGCCTATGGACAACAAAATTATCTGTGCATAATATCTCTATTTTTAAAGAGAGCAGTGTGATTTCCACAAGCAAACGGACAGACGGACGGACATGGGTCATATCGGATAATGATAGCTGGTCAGACTTCATAAATGGTTTATGTTCATGTCCACGTCTTAACGTTACATCCCCAAAGACTTCGATTATTTGGTGAACATCCCATTCCCAAGACAAACTAGAGTACTCAATTTGGACACTCTTTGCGGCAAAGTCATTACGAATTTTGTCACCAATCCAAATCATGCATCAAAATGAACACCGAATAGTAACTGCCTCTGTAAATACGAAACCTGTCTTGAACAAAATTCAAAAAAAAAAAAAATTAAAGTTGAAAATTGAAAATTGCCAAGACCAAAAGAAATTTTGTGCATCTCAAGCGGACTTTTCTATAGAGATATTTGAACATTATTCAACAAAAAAGAATTTTGGAAATCAGACTACAAAAGACGATTTGACAGCCCAACCTAGGTTTTGAAATGCAAAGGTGACCAAGTTTAGGCGCCTGTCAGGAGAAACCCAGCCTGCCCAGGGCCTTGAAATTTCCCACATGACTTTATTAACCTCTCAGCTCTAAGCATTCAAAATTTCAAACTTACTTTACTTTAATTGACTATGACAGAACATTTGTTCCACTAGCCGAACGGTGGAATCGTAGAGATTCTTTTCTATTCTTACTGATGACTCCTGCAGAGTCTTATTAATTTTGCAGGGATACCAAACTCAGACATGGTTTGAAATACCTTTGAACGTTGGGGGGTTTCGCGGCTTTGTAGTCAACAAATTGATGGATTTGGCGCAGTGTGAATATCTAGATCTAGTCCAGGGTGAATATATCAGGTCTAAAGCCCCATTGATAGGGCCCAATTATCTAATTGATTTTAGGTTTTAATCTTTCATACAGTACGCTCGAGACTATCTTCTATTCCTATGTAGTTGGCACATTCCGTCTTGTCTCCTTTCTTGTGTACGGGACATAGTATGCTGAGGTTCCAATCAACGGGTATGCGTTCTTCTAGCCAGATTGCGCAGATAAGCTGATGCATACGCCTTATCAGCGTGCGGCTCCCGTCTTAAATAGTTCAGCGGGTAACCCGTCGGCTTCTGCTGCTTTGTTGTTCTTTAGTCGGGTCACTACTACTTGGACCTCATTCTGACTAGGAGGTTAACATTCTATGCCATCATCATTGAATGGTTCTGCGGTATCCTCTTCGCCGCCAACGGCGGACACTAGCGTTATCTCTACCCTTCTTAAAAGGCAGGTTTTTTACTATTTTTTTTTTAGATTTCATCCCACTGTGCGTTGTCTCTAGGCAGAAAGCCTGATGTGGAAAATGGGAGACACACAGCCGATATTCTTTGGATCCGCCTTAGTATTGAACAGCAGGTGGGCGGGGAAAGCCTCGCAACAGACAGCAACACCGTATGGCATTAAGGGTTCACAACTGCTCTATACAGACAATGCAGTATACGCGGTTTGAATCCCAAACTTTTCTCAATGGTCCTCGTGTAGGTTTACAGGGCAAGAGTGGTCTTTGTCGCCGTTACCCTAATGATGGATTTTAAGGTTTAGGTCCTGTCAAACATAACCCAGGAATCAAGTCCCATCTCAACAGACAGCAACACCGTATGGCATTTAGGATTCACAACTGCTCTATGCAGACAATGCAGGATACGCGGTTTGAATCCCAAACTTTTCAGAATGGTCCTCTTGTAGGTTTAAAGGGCAAGAGTGGTCTTTGTCGCCGTTACCCTAATGATGGATTTTAAGGTTTAGGTCCTGTCAAACATAACCCAGGAATCAAGTCCCGTCTCAACAGACAGCAACACCGTATGGCATTTAGGATTCTCAACAGCTCTATACAGAAAATGCAGGATACGCGTTTTGAACCCCAAACTTTTCTCAATGGTTCTCGTGTAGGTTTACAGGGCAAGAGTTGTCTTTGTAGCCTTTACCAAAATGGTGGATTTTAAGGTTCATGTCTTGTCAAGCATAGCCCAGCAATCATGTCCCACCTTGAACACCATGTACACCTGGTAAAGTGATTAACTTCAGTATTAAACAACTTTAAAGACTACCTTGCCTACCTTGTCATACGGAGCTGCCTGGAGTATGTCCCTAAGAGTGTCGATATAAATGCAAATTTTGCCTATGAACATTCCACTGAGGTGGAATGTTCCCTAGTGGAATGTTCATGGGCAAAATTTGCAATTTTACATTCCACTGAGGAACATGGGGCAAACTTCTCACATATCTATGAGTGCAGTCCGATTCAAGTTTAAGCTCAATGATAAGGGGTCTCCTTTTTATAGCCGAGTCTGAACGGCGTGCCGCAGTGCGACACCTTTTTGGAGAGAAGTTTTACTTGGCATAGTACCTCACAAATGTTGCCAGCATTAGGAGGGGAAAACCACCGCTGAAAATTTATTCTGATGGGCCCGCCAGGATTCGGCAATTCCAGGCGTTCAGCGTCATAGGCGGACATGCTAACCTCTGCGCCACGGTGGCCGGTATATGTCACCTTAATCTTGGAGGCCACCGTAGCCCAAAGGTTAGCATGTCTGCCGATGATGTTGAATGGGTGGTTTCGAATGTTGGCGAGTACATCAGGAGAAATTTTTCAGCGGTGGTTATACCCACCTAATGCTGGTGACAGTTGTGAGGTACTATGCCATGTAAAAACCTAACCCCAAAGAGGTGACGCACTGCGGCACGCCATTCGGACTCCGCTATGAGAAGAAGGCACCTTATTATTGAGCCTGAACTTGAATCGGACAGCACTCATTGATATGAGAGAAGTTTGTCCCTGTTTCTTAATGGAATGTTCATGGGAAAATTTGCATTTTGCATCTTCGTCACATAACCCCACCACAAAAATAAACAGCAAATTTTTATGGATATAAAATTTGGGAGTAATAACGTTTTTTTTTTTTGTATTTCATTCGAACTACAAGTCTTTTCTTACATTATTTTGTTAATATGATTTATTTAGCGGTCTTTTTCTGTTACAGCAAACAAACGAAAGTCCATTTCCGTTCATGTGGTGTATGAACAAAAGTAAAAATAATTGAAGCTCTTGGCATTATTAAGCAGAAATCATTTTGAAAAGTTTCCCCATAGATTAAGTCATTCGTCAGCAAAATGAAACAACAAATCGTGGATGCTTTGTAAAAAAAAATCATTATTTTCGAAATTTAATCGAATATGAAAATTCACCAATCATTATGCATTAAATGGTGCAACAAAACTGTAGGCCGCTCAAAACTCAAAATCTTTACAAAATATTATCGATAGGAATTTTTATGTTTCGTAAAATGGGTCTTGTTCAACTTTAACCTACTCATGCGACTGGCTCAAACTGTCTAGTTATCGTGCTCTGAGACTGGTACTGCGTCATTTCGTCTGTCTGTCAGTTTGTTTGTTTTTTCATTTATAGTCATTCTCTGCAATGGCATGAATGTGCAACATTTCGTATGATGCGTATGCGCGCCGGCGCAGTAGGTGCGGATATCTGTTGCATTGCAAACAACCAATGAAGGCCTCAACAGCGGGTGTAACACTCGCAACACTATGTGGATACAGCAATGCAGAGCATTTAAAACTGAAAACCCCCAATGGTGCGTTTTTTTGTTGTGTAGTTGTGGGGCCCAAACATTTGCTGATTAAAGCCATAAACATACAGAAGCCAAACCTTTATTCTGTTTAAAGAAATAATTCCAACAATTGTCGGCAACAAATGTGGCAGGCAACACCACCAAAAGGTAATCAGGTCGCCTGCGCTTGCCAGCCAGTCAGGCCGACAGACGAACGGACAGACAATAGCACAATAGGAGCCAGACCTATGGGGTGCGAGATTCATAGACATGTAGACAGATATACAATCAACATATTCCTACTCTTCACCACACCACACCACACCACTCCACTTTCAGCACCAACAAGCGACCAACCATCCAACCAACAGAAAAACCTGGCTTAATAATATATTGGCAACAATTGTAATTTACAGCACGTAACCTTGAGCAAATTTCAACCGAATATATTTTTAAATTTTTTTTATAAAAACTTACACCTCTCTTATCTTCTCCCTTTCCCTCAATATCAGCATAACTCAATCAATGGCTGGGAATCAGGCATTTTCATTGATTTGCCTTTGATTCTCATTCACCTCAGTTTTACTTCATTAAAATGCGTTAGATATCTCTGGAATATGGAGCACTTACGGTACGTAATAGTCTCGGCTAATTTTCTATTTTTATGTCTGCACTTCCAGTAGCTGTAACACACCATTAATCGGGTTTGTAACAGTATTTCGGATCTGAATTATTTATTGCATTTAATTTTGGCTAGAGAAAATTTCATGGAAATTTTGTCTTTAGAGAAAATTTCATGGAAATTTTGTCTTTAGAGAACATTTCATGGAAATTTTGTCTTTAGAGAAAATTTCATGGAAATTTTGTCTTTAGAGAAAATTTCATGGAAATTTTGTCTTTAGAGAAAATTTCATGGAAATTTTGTCTTTAGAGAAAATTTCATGGAAATTTTGTCTTTAGAGAAAATTTCATGACAATTTAGTCTTTAAAAAAAATTTCATGGAAATTTCGTCTTCAAAAAAAATTTCATGGAAATTTCGTCTTTAGAGAAAATTTCATGGAAATTTCGTCTTAAAAAAAAATTTATGGAAATTTTGTCTTTAGAGAAAATTTCATGGAAATTTTGTCTTTAGGGAAAATTTCATGGAAATTTCGTCTTTAAAAAAAAATGCATGGAAATTTCGTCTTTAGATAAAATTTCATGAAAATTTTGTCTTTAAAGAAAATTTCATGGGAATTTTGTTTTAGAGAAAATTGTGTCTTTAGAGAAAATTTCATGGAAATTTTGTCTTCAAAGAAAATTTTGCCTTTAGAGAAAATTTCATTGAAATTTTGGCTCTAGAGAAAATTTCATGGAAAGTTTGTCTTTAGAGCAAATTTCGTGAAAATTTTGCCTCTAGAGAAAATTTCATGGAAATTTTTTCTTTGGAGAATATTTCACAAAAATTTTGTCTTTAGAGAAAATTTCATGGAAATTTTGTCTTTAGAGAAAATTTCATGGAAATTTTGTCTTCAGAGAAAATTTCATGGAAATATTGTCTTTAGAGAAAATTTCATGAAAATTTTGTCTTTAGAGAAAATTTCATGGAAATGAAATTTCGTCTTTAGAGAAAATTTCATGGAAATTTTGTCTTTGCAGAAAATTTCATGGAAATTTCGTCTTTAAAAAAAATTTCATGGAAATTTTGTCTTTAGAGCAAATTTCATGGAAAGTTTGTCTTTAGAGAAAACTGCATGGAAATTTTGTCTCTAGAGAAAATTTCATGGAAATTTTTTCTTTGAAAAAAATTTCATGGAAATTTCGTCTTTAAAAAAATTTCATGGAAATTTCGTCTATAAAAAAAATTTCATGGAAATTTTGTCTTTAGAGAAAATTTCATGGAAATTTTGTCTTAAGAGAAAATTTCATGGAAATTTTGTCTTTAGAGAAAATTTCATGGAAATTTTGTCTTTTAAAAAAAAGTTCATGGAAATTTCGTCTTTAAAAAAATTTCATGGAAATTTTGTCTTTAGTGAAAATTTCATGGAAATTTTGTTTTTAGAGAAAATTTCATGGAAATTTTGCTTTTAGAGAAAATTTCATGAACATTTGTGTCTACAGAAAATTTCATGGAAATTTCGTCTTTAGAGAAAATTTCATGGAAATTTTGTCTTTAAAGAAAATTTTATGGAAATTTTGTCTTAATAGAAAATTTCATGGAAATTTTGTCTTAATAGAAAATTTCATAGAAATTTTGTCCTTAGAGAAAATTTCATGGAAATTTTGTCTTTAGAGAAAATTTCATGGAAATTTTGTCTTGAGAGAAAATTTCGTGGAAATTTTTTTTGAGAGAAAATTTCATGGAAATTTCCATTGATGGAAATTTTGTACTTAAATAAGATTTCGAAGAAAATTTTTGTTTGGAGAAAATTTCATTAAAAAAATTTAATGGAAATTTTTCGCAGTCAGCGATTTTCGAGAGGAGAGTCTCAGTGAGGAGTCAGGTATCAATGGCTCTTAACTCGAGATGACAAGGCGAGTTATTGGCTCCTTCAAATAACCAATGGCCAACATCAGCGTCTGTTTCCTGGTTTGGGGCGGCTGGAGGCGAGCGTCGGATCGTGGTCATGTTGTCAGAATGGATGAAGAAGCTCCAGTAAAAGTCTTTTGAAGGATAACACAATGGTAAACGCAAACAGGAAAGACCAAAAGCCCGAAGGAGAGATCAAGTGGTGAGAGACACCTCGAAACTTGGTGTCAGAGATTTTAGAATGAGCGCAAAAGATCGAAGTGCGAAGAAGTGCTTGGAACGCTATTCTACGTTCGGCTAGTGGAACAAATGTTCTGTCATAGACAATTAAAGTAAAGTAAGGAACTAAAAAAAGTACCAAAAAGTTACGAAATGAGTGAACTTTGTACAGGACGGATGGATAGAGGTAGAATTTTGTAAATTGACTTAAAAGACATTTTGTACAAAAGGATTAAGATAAAAAAAGAGGGAATAACAGTACTGGCAACGAGAGAAAAAGTACGTTTAGTACCGCAATTGGTACCATTTGGTACATTCTTTACAGATGAAGCTAGAGGTCTAAAATTTGGAATGTCGGTACAACTAGGAAATATATAATGGATGACTGAATGATCTATTCCAAATTTGTACATTTTGGTACTAAAATTGGTACCATTTGGTACTTTCTTTACATATGGAGCTAGAGGTCTGAAACTTGTCATGCAGGTACAACTAGGAAAACTATGAAGGGTGACTATGATCTTTTTACAATTCGGTACAATTTTGGTACCTTTTGGTACTTTCTGTGTAGATGGAGCTAGAGGTCTGAAATTTAACATTTAGAAATACCTAAGAAATATATGATGAGTGGCTGAATGATCTATTTACCATTTGCCCATTTTGGTACCAAATTTGGTACTTTTTTCATAGATGGAGCTAGAGAACTGGAATTTGGCATGTAGTTACAACCTAGGAATGTATGATTGGTGACTAAATTATCTGTTTAACATTCATACATTTTGGTACCAAAGATGGACCTAGAGGTCTGAAATTTGGCATGTAGGTACAAGAAGGAAATTCAAAGAGTCTCGTGTCGATTGGTGTAAACAAATTTTAAAGAAATACAATTGCTGTACTTCAAAATATGTTTATAAGATCGTCCTGCGGGTAAAGAATCTTGGATTTTTGCATATGAGCCCAAAACAAAATAACAATCGATCGAGTGGATTTTCGAAGACGGGCCAAATAGAGCGAAAGTGATTTGTGGAAGAAGCACTTCGAAGCAAATGGTCGCCTGTTTCTTTGGCAAAGTGATCACGTGGCTACTTTTTCGCTTGAGTAACATAGGACGGTGTGAGTGGTACACCATAATTTGTTTGCCTGAGGTCTTCGGAGACATTCGTAAAACGATCAGGAGAAGACGGGTCATTATTCACCATGACAGTGATAGTTCCCACACATAGGCCCAAACCATCTGATTTACTATACGCCATACAGCCCTAACTTGGCACCCAATGACTTCTTTTTATTCCCGCACATTAAAAAAATGCGTTGTCAACGATTTTTGTCGCCAGAAGCTTTCAGTAACCATATTTTGGAAGTGTCTCAATCGGTAATGAATAAAGTGCTGCGACAATTGGTTTAAGCAAAAATGTACAAATCTTGCTGGAGAATATTTTGTAAAATAATGAAACCATTTTTGATGATAAATATTTGAATTTTCATTATTAACTCAGAAATGTCTATAGCAGCCCTCGAAGCTCATATTGCCAAACTTGTTACCTAATTTTTTTCTCTGCTTCCCTAAGAATACCTGTTTCCTAATCTCTGAGCTCTGGTCAGGTGTCAGTTACATATCAATGTCTAACTAATATCACCTACTCTTTGATCTAAAGATATCCATTAGCCCCAAATCATGTGCGTCATATCAGATGGTAATTACAGGCATTCCAATGCATTTGACCTTTGAGTACACAAAAACAAAACCCTCCACCTCCTCAATCACTGACAATAAATTTCAACAAAAATCACTTTGAAAATATGTGTAATAATATCCCTTCGCCTTCTCTATAATCCATAGCTGTCATGCAACAAGTGTGAACGCCATCATTACTATCACATACCAATTTTTGGTCACCCATTGTTCGAATCTCTCAAAGGAAACATTTTTTACAATTTAACATTTTTGATGATTTTTTGTTATCAATCAGCAATTCAAAAGAAAAACCAAAACAAAAAAAAAAACACTTTAATGCTACAACCACAAAATTTTGGTGTTGCACCTACCACCATTGGGTATGAGGAAAGGAAACAAAAATCCCAATAGCACATTATCTGATATAATTATAGCAAATTTGAAAGGTTTGTGGCTCATAATCCCTTTCAAATCTTAGACGACGACGACGACAACAACAATAATAGTAAGAGAATTACAGGCATTAAACAATAACACCAGCAGCAACAGCACCCACTCCATCAAAAGCCCCATTGCCTACATTTAACCCGTTGCCCACCACACAGCCATTGGTCCATGGCAATTGTGTCAGCCCCTAGGAGCTATCAGAATACTTTTTGTTATTTCATTGGCCTGGGAATAGCACAATTGTCGATGTAAAGGTTTTTGTAAAGGTTGCTGTAAGAAAATCGTACAGCGCATGCGCACATTGTTATATTTGGAAGGGTACTGCATGCCATGGCTACTGCTTTCAATTTCTTTCGTTTTGATTGTTTGTGCTGCGGTTGGGGCTCTCAAAGTTTTCATTGTTGCTTTGCCATTCTATGGGTCACTAAGACTCACCACTAAGAAATGTGACTTCTGGTTTTTGCTTCATTTGTCCTTTATGTCACGATCTATTGGGTTGCCCAAAAAGTAATTGCGGATTTTTTAAAAGAAAGTAAATGCATTTTTAATAAAACATAGAATGAACTTTAATCAAATATACTTTTTTTACACATTTTTTCTGTGAAAAAAATTGTCAACGCCGACTATATGAAAAATCCGCAATTACTTTTTGGGCAACCAATACTTTGAAACAGTGAAAGAAATCATTCTTAATGACACCCAATAATGGAACTTAACAACGGAGTAATTTGCGTTAGGAGGCCACCGTAGCGCAGAGGTGAGCATGCCCGCCTATGAAGCTAAACGCCTGGTTCGAAACCTGGCGAGAACATGAGAAACAAGTAAAAGTGTGCTAAGTTCGGCCGGGCCGAATCTTAAAAACCCTTCACCATGGATTGCATTTGTCAAGCCATTTGGATTACTTTTGCAAATAAATATGAGCTATGTCAAGTTATTGACCGATATGGACCGTGCTTGTCATGCCGTACAAGTCATAGAAAAGTATCACCTCCAAAATTTCAGGCAAATTGAGTCCAGAGGCTCAAAAAGTCAAATTGGGAGATCCGTTAATATGGCAGCTATATTAGGTTATGAACCCATTTAGACCATACCTTGGCACAGAGGTTGAAAGGTGATTTCAAGATACATTCGGCCAATATACGAGGGTTGAAGGCGAATTTCTTTGCGGCGCATGCACATATCCTCACCCTTTCACCCTCCTAACATTCTAGCTCTTTGTGAGACCCAGGTGCATGAGGATTCAGATCCACAGGATTTTTATTTTTTTTTTCGCACAGAGGCCTCGTGGTATATGTACTGGTTGCCCAAAAAGTAATTGCGGATTTTTTAAAAGAAAGTAAATGCATTTTTAATAAAAGTTAGAATGAACTTTAATCAAATATATAATTGCCATTTTGTTCGATAACCTTTTGCCATCTTCCTGGAAAATTTAGTATTCCACGCTCATAGAACTTCTGGCCTTTATCTGCAAAAAACTGAAGCAAGTGCGATTTTATAGCCTCATTATTGCCGAAAGTTTTACCATTTAAGGAGTTTTGCAAAGATCGAAATAAATGGTAGTCTGATGGTGCAAGGTCGGGGCTATATGGTGGATGCATCAAAAGTTCCCAGCCAAGCTCACTCAGTTTTTGGCGAGTGACCAAAGATGTGTGCGGTCTAGCGTTGTCCTGGTGGAATACGACACATTTACGATTGACCAATTCTGGTCGCTTCTCCTTGATGGCTGTATTCAATTTGTCCAATTGTTGACAGTAAACATCCGAATTAATCGTTTGGTTCCTTGGAAGCAGCTCAAAATATACCACACCCTTCCAATCCCACCAAACAGACAGCATAACCTTCTTTTGGTGAATATCAGCCTTTGAAGTGGTTTGAGCTGGTTCACCATGCTTGGACCATGATCGTTTTCGACTAATGTTGTTGTAAACAATCCATTTTTCATCTCCAGTTATGATTCGTTTTAAAAACGGATCGAATTCATTGCGTTTAAGGTGCATATCACAAACGTTGATTTGGTTTGTTAAATGAATTTCTTTCAATACATGTGGTACCCATATTAGAATTGACGCCGAACAAACAAATGTAAACAAAATTTCGCGCACTTTTTTTCTAAAGCAAGCTAAAAGTAACAGCTGATAACTGACAGAAGAAAGAATGCAATTACAGAGTCACAAGCCGTTGAAAAAATTTGTCAACTCGGCGTTGATATGAAAAATCCGCAATTACTTTTTGGGCAACCATACGTAAAGACGTAGTGTTCCAAAGACAACAACTCACTGGACTCACAGGATCCTGAGTTTAACTCCCTTTGGGTTAAATTCGGGATTGGATCACATATACTGCACTTTGGATTTTCATATAGAAGTCCAAACTCAGAAAGGGAGGCTTCCATGAGCGGCTTTGATGCCCTTTCTGATTCCATTACAAATATTTTGGAGGATTTTCCAGGCAGTGAAATTGTTGTCGCTGGGGATTTCAATGTCCACAACTCCTCCTGGCTTTCCCATTCGAGTCATACGACTCCTGAGCGCGAATACGTTGAGCTTTTCGCTGCGCACAATGGTTTGGCGCAACTAGTGAACGAACCGACACATATCGCATGTGTCTAAGGGCATCAAAATAATACTCTTGGTCTTTTTTTTTAACTTCATAACCTGAAAAGTATGAAGTTTGGATAAAAATGCCAATACTGAACTGCTGCGCAAACAGGTAAGATCTTCGTGTGCCAATGTGCTTAGGGGCGAAAAATTTCTTTACGAACAGCGTCTTCGTACTAAGATTCTTGCTTCTACACTAGGAGGTAAGAGCTTTTGGTCCTTCGTAAAAAAGAGTAAAGGGTAGTTCTTCATCTTTTCCAACTCTTGTCAAGGACAATCAAACATTCACTGACCCGTTTGATAAGGCTAACCTATTGGCTGATATATTTGCAGGGAACTCTTCCCTGTCGGATAGCAATCAACCATTCAGGAACTGGCGCTTGGATAAAAATGCCAATACTGAACTGCTGCGCAAACAGGCAAGATCTTCGTGTGCCAATGTGCTTAGGGGCGAAAAATTTCTTTACGAACAGCGTCTGCGTACTAAGATTCTTGCTTCTACACGAGGAGGTAAGAGCTTTTGGTCCTTCGTAAAAAAGAGTAAAGGGTAGTCCTTCATCTTTTCCAACTCTTGTTAGGGACGATCAAACGTTCACGGACCCGTTTGATAAGGCTAACCTGTTGGCTGATATATTTGCAGGGAACTCTTCCCTATCGGATAGCACTCCCCTCAATCGAAAATGTATCTGGCATCATGCCCCAAATTTTTTTTCGAACTCGTGGAGTTGAAAGGGTGCTTAAGAATCTAGACGTAAATAAATCCCCGGGCCTGGATGGCATATCAACACTTGTCCTTCGCAAGTGTTCTTCGACGCTCGCTCGTCCATTACGCAACCTTTTTAACCTTGCCTACCGTGGGGGAGTCTTCCCGGCGCGTTGGAAGGTTACGAACGTTCTGCCAATACCCAAGAAGGATGAGGCAAACAACCCTGCGAATTATCAGCCAATTGCGATATGCTCCGCTCTCTCCAAGGTTGTGGAGAGCATGGTTAATCACCATCTTGTGAGGTGTTTAGAGCCTAATGGCCTTCTTAGCGACCAACAGTATGGGTTCCGCAGAAATCGCTCTACGGGTGATCTCATGGCACTTCTGTCGGAAAGTTGGAATCTCTCAATCCACCAGTTTGGTGAGATTAAGGTTGTGGCTCTGGATATCTCCAAGGCATTTGATTAGGTCCGGCACAGTGCACTACTATCAAAGCTTGTCGCATTTGGTGTCGGCAATGGCTTCCTTCGATTTATTTCGAGCTTTCTCAGAGATTGCACTATTCGAGTCGTTATATTGGGTTGCCCAAAAAGTAATTGCGGACAATAGATGGGTTCTCATCCAATGAGCACCAATTGACCGCAGGTGTACCCCAGGGCTCTGTTCTTTCTCCTTCTCTTTTTCTTATTTTCATCAACGATCTGTTGGGTCAGACATCGAATCAGTAATCTCTGTCATTCGTACTTATTCGACCATAGGCCAAGTCTTCGAGAGATTGAGGACAAGAGGTGGGTTATGGACGATACACTCTGACAGGATTTGCTGGCCATTTCTGAGTTGTTGGAAGTCATGCCACAATGATATGTGCAGTCAGAGCGGTTAAGAATTGCATCTAAACGGGAAATCGGTTTATATGGCGGCTATATCGGGATATGGACTGATGTAGACCATACTTGACACAGTTGATGAAAGTCATAACAAAACACCTCATGCTAAATTTCAGCTAAATCGGATAGGAAATGCGCCTTCTAGAGTCTCAAGGAGTCTAGTCCGGAAATCGGTTTATATGGCGGCTATATCATGTTATTTAGACCATATTGAGCAAAATTGCAAATTTTGCCCATGAACATTCCACTAAGGCACAGAGGCAAACTTCTCACATATCAATGAGTGCAGTCCGATTCAAGTTTAAGCTCAATAATAAGGGGCCTCCTGTTTTAAAGCCGAGTCCTAACGGGGTGCCGCAGTGCGACACCTCCTTGGGGAGAAGATTTTACATGGCATAGTACCTCACAAATGTTGCCAGCATTAGGAGGGGAAAACCATGGCTGAATATTTTTTCTGATGGTCTCGTCAGGATTCGAACCCAGGCGTTCAGCGTCATGGGCGGACATTCTAACCTCTGCGCCGCGGTGGCTTCCACACCATACTCAGCATTCATGCTAAATTTCAGCCAAAATTTCTCAAAAAGTTATATCGGGATATGGGTACTTAGAGGGGCCTTTGTCAATATATTGACCAATTTGGATAAAACTTGGCACTAATGGTGTAAGTCATGACATAGGGTTTAGGGCTAAATTTCAGCCAAATCAGGTGAATTCTAAGGGTTGAAGAAGTCAAATCTTGGGATCGGTTTATATGGGGGCTATATGCGTTTATAGACTTTCAAAACTTTTTTGTTCCTAATTTCAGCCAAATCAGATGAAAATTGAAGCTTATAGGGGTTAAAGAAGTTAAATCCAGGGATCGAAATTTGTTCTCAATTTCAGCCAAATCGGATACGAATTGCGCCCTCTAGAAGCTCAAGAAGTCAAGACCCAAGATCGGTTTATATGGCAGCTATATCAAAACATGGACCTATTTGGCCCACTTAAAGGGTGATTTTTTAAGAGCTATAAGAAAATTTTTCAAAAAATGCTCATAAAATTAAGAAAAGTGCATGACATCTTTATTTGAATCGATATTACGGTCCATAAAATTTATCGTTTGAAGATTATTTTAAGCAACTTTTGACCGTGACTGCGTCTCAAATGGTCCATCCGCTTAGTTCAATTTTGCCATACTCTTTCCAACATTTCGTTGGGTATCTCACTAATAAATGCTTCAATGTTGCCTTCCAATGCATCAATTGAATCGGGCTTGTCTGTATAGACATGGGCTTTATCATAGCCCCACAAAAAATAGTCTCAAGGAGTTAAATCGCACGATCTATGGCGCCAATTGACCGGTCTCCTACGTGAAATAAAATGTTCACCGAACTCGCCTCTCAATAAGTCCATTGTTACTCGCCCCGTGTGACATGTGGCACCGTCTTGTAGAAACCACATGCCATGCAAGTCAAGCTTTTGAATTTTGGGCAAAAAAATTTGATATCATCTCACGATAGCGCTCACCATTCACAGTTACGTTGCGATTCGCTTCATCTTTGAAGAAGTACGGTCCAATGATGCCGCCAGCCCATAAACCGCACCAAACTGTGACTTTTTCTGGATGTTACGCGTGCTGTGTGGCATGTGGCGCCGTCTTGTTGAAACCACATGTCATGCAAGTCAAGCTCTTGAATTTTGGGGCAAAATATCATCACACGATAGCGCTCGCTATTCACAGTTACTCTACGATTCGCATCATATTTGAAGAAGTACGGTCCAATGATGGCGCCAGCCCATAAACCGCACCAAACTGTGACTTTTTCTGGATGTTACGCGTGCTGTGTGGCACCGTCTTGTTGAAACCACATGTCATGCAAGTCAAGCACTTGAATTTTGGGCAAAAAAAAGTTGGATATCATCACACGATAGCGCTCACCATTCAGAATTACGTTACGATTCGCTTCATTTTTGAAGAAGTACGGTCCAAGGATGCCGCCAGCCTATAAACCGCACCAAACTGTGACTTTTTCTGGATGTTACGCGTGCTGTGTGGCATGTGCACCGCCTTGTTGAAATCACTTGTCATGCAAGTCAAGCTCTTGCATTTTGGGCAAAATATCATCACACGATAGCGCTCACTATTCACATATTTGAAGAAGTACGGTCCAATGATGCCGCCAGCCCGTAAACCGCATCAAACTGTGACTTTTTCTGGATGTTACGCGTGCTGTGTGGCATGTGGCACCGCCTTGTTGAAATCACATGTCACGCAAGTCAAGATTTTGCATTTTGGGCAAAAAAAGTTGGATATCATCACACGATAGCGCTCACCATTCGCAGTTACGTTACGATTCGCATCATCTTTGAAGAAGTACGGTCCAATGATGCCGCCAGCCCATAAACCGCAAAAAAATTTTTAATTTTTCTGGATGTATTGGTAGGTCTTGCAATGGTGATCTTCACTCCAAAATCGACAATTTTGCTTAATTACGTACCCATTGAGCCAAAAATGAGCATCGTCGCCCAATGTAAGAAGCGTAAAATTGGTAAAAAAAAATCATTTTGATAATAAAATTGGATTATTTGAAAGCGTTGTTTGTTTGTAAGACGATTCATGGTTAAATTGTACACCAAACTGATGATGTTCGACATTGAAACAAAACACGAAACGTGGGTAAGCTGTTTAAACCAGTGTTGCCAAAAAGATCAAAGCTAAAAAATCACCCTTTACAATCCCAACAGACCTACGCCAATAAGAAGTATTTGTGCAAAAGCACCTAGCTTTACTTTTTTGAAAGTTGGAGTGATTTCGACAGACAGACGGACATGGCTAGATCAACTTAAAATGTCATGACGATCAGTATTTGTGGAAAATTTCAAGCACCTAGCTTTACTTCTTCGAAAGTTGGAGTGATTTCGACAGACAGACGACCGGACATGGCTAGATCGACTTGAAATGTCATGACAATGAAGAATGTATGCACTTTATGGGGTCTTAGCTGAATACTTCGAGGTGTTACAAACGCAATGATGAAATTAGTGTATCCCCAACCTATGGTGGTGGGTATAAAAGTTTACAGCGATGATTACCCCTCCTGGCGATGGAGACATTTGTGAGGTACTATACCATACAAAAACTTCTTCCCAAAGATGTTTTAGAGGTCCCTTGTCATTGAGCTTAAAGTTGATTCAAACAGCACTGAGAGTGTGCCCCAGTTTCTAATAAGAATTTTCCTAACGATGTTTAGGCATCATTATCATGTCATAGAGGGCTCAGACGTTTTACGTTACAGTTTCACTAACTTCCCATAAAGGCATGTTTTCGCTACAGGGTATCCCATGTGAATTTTCTTAACGATGTTTAGGCACCATGATCATGTCCTAGAAGGCTCCGACGTTTAAGTTTACAGTTTTTCACTAACTCCCAGTTTCTAAAGGGAATTTTCTTAACGATGTTTAGGCACCATGAACATGATCATAGAGAGCTCAGACGTTTTACGTTACAGTTTTCCACTAACTTCCTTTTAAGGCACGTTTTCACTGCAGGGTATACCATATCATAAAGGGGTCAGACGTTTTATATTACAGTTTTCCACTTACTTCCCATAAAGGCATGTTTTCGCTGCAGGGAATCCCATATCCACACTAAGAATTTTGTCCCAGTTTCTAAAGGGAATTTTCTTAACGATGTTCAGGCACCATGATCATGTCCTAGAAGGCTCAGACGTTTAAGGTTACAGTTTTCCACTAACTTCCCATAATGGCATGTTTTCGCTGCAGGGTATCCCATATCATAGAGGGGTCAGAGGTTTTACGTTACAGTTTTCCACTAATTTCCCATTAAGGCACGTTTTCGCTGCAGGGTATCCCAAATCCACACCAACTTTGTAATCCGAATCCGAATCAGACATTTGGCCATGTACATCTCCTTGACATAGAGGAAACCTAGGTGACACTCTATCGATTTTTTTCTATAGACTACGTTTTCATCAAATTTTCTCTCCGGACTACATTTTTTTTTTTTAATTTTCTTTAAAGACAAAATTTTCTTGAAATTTTCTCTTGATTTAAGTAAAAATTCATGCATTATGCACATAAAAATTTTAAAAAATCGCTTTTAAGCCAAATCAAATCTTATTTAAACGAAACCACCTACCTCCAAATAAATCAAACCATAAATAACAATTTCATTTCCCTAAAATTACCCATATTACAAATGGTTTGATTGAAAATTACCTCTAATGGTTTTTGCTTAGCCTTGGCACGCGTTTGAGTTTTAGCCTTAGCTCATCCCAAAAGAAAAATACTCCTTCTTCCAATGAAATCTGCCTCAACAGCAGACATTGAGGCAGTTTGGGATGGGAAGAGCCCCAATCAAACAGCATAAACCTGAGTCGTGCGCCAATACTCCCTCAATTTTTGTTTTTTTTCTAGGAAAGCCACAAGAAAACCTTTAAATTCATGATGCAAAACAAAAAAACACAACAAATTCATGCTAAAAACCCCACAAACCAATGCAAACAAATTGTCATAATTTTTTTTATTTTTTTTTTTTGTGCAATCCCAACTAATGCCAGGCGTTGTTCGAACTCGTATGAGAGAACTAATAGAAAAAAAAATTAATTCAAACACATTAACCAAAATCGTGGCTGTGGTATTGAAGACGTGTTTAAGCAGTGAGTGTTGTTTTTCGTTAAAATTTTGGCAAGAGCAACAATAATTGTTTAGGTGGTGAGCCTGAGTTAAACATGAATACCCCTGCAGTGTGCAGTGTTTAATTTTTTCAATAATAAATAAACTTTTTATGAAATTTTATGCTATTTTGCCAATTAGTAGACAAGTAATTCAAATCATACATTTAATAATTTTGCAGAAAAACAATAAATGTTTTGTAGTTTTTTTTTTTTTTTTTTTGAAAAAAAAACCAAGAAAAAATAGGTAAAGAGGCGAAACGAAAGACTTAAGACACATGCTCGTTTTGGCTTGTACGTAATCCTTGGATTAAAATGTAGCAGCAATAAACCGATAAAGCCATAATAAAATTGCAGTAATTTATAATTAAAAATTGTATGTACAAGGAGAGTATGCCTTGGAAACAATTCCAAGTTTAATATTATGAAAGAAAAATTCGAAAAAGTTTATTACTACAATAAATTAAAAAAAATTAATCAAAAAAAAAAAATTAATCAAAAAAAAAAAATTTAATAAAATAAACAAGAGTCCCCTATTCCTTAATGGAATATTCATGGAAAATTTAATATTTAACAAGTAAGAGCGTGCTAAGTTCGGCCGAGCCGAATCTTATATACCCTCCACCATGGTTCGCATTTGTCGAGCTTTATGCGGGTATCTGTTTTTAGGCAAACAAATAATATTGAATAAGAAAAGCAATTCCATTGGAGCTATATCAAGTCACAGTCCGATTCTGACGGTAAATGAATGCTGAACATATCATGTAGAAGTCATTGTGCAATATTTCAGTTCATTGGGATAAGAATTGCGCCTTGTAGGGGCTCAAGAAGCAAAATCGGAAAATCGGTTTATATGGGAGCTGTATCAAGCTATTGATCGATTCAGACGATATTATACACGTATGTTAAAGGTCATGAGAGAAGCCGTTGTACTAAATTTCTGCCAAATCGGATGACAATTGCACCCTCTAGAGGCTCAAGAAGTCGAAATGCCATATCGGTTTATATGACAGCTATATCAGGTTATGAACCGATTTGAACCATACTTAGCACAGTTGTTGGATATCATAACAAAGCACGTCGTGCAAAATTTCATTCCAATCGGATAAGAATTGCGCACTCTAGAGGCTCAAGAAGTCAAGACCCAAGATCGGTTTATATGACAGCTATATCCGGTTATGAACCGATTTAAACCATACTTGGCACAGTTGTTGGATATCATAGCAAAACACGTCGTGCAAAATTTTATTCAAATCGGATAATAATTGCGCCCTCTAGAGGCTCAAGAAGTCAAGACCCAAGATCGGTTTATATGGCAGCTATATCCGGTTATGAACCGATTTAAACCATACTTGGCACAGTTGTTGGATATCATAGCAAAACACGTCGTGCAAAATTTTATTCAAATCGGATAATAATTGCGCCCTCTAGAGGCTCAAGAAGTCAAGACCCAAGATCGGTTTATATGGCAGCTATATCAAAACATGGACCGATATGACCCATTTACAAACCCCGACCTACACTAATAAAAAATATTTGTGCAAAATTTCAAGCGGCTAGCTTTACTCCTTCGGAAGTTAGCGTGCTTTCGACAGACAGACAGACGGACGGATGGACGGACGGACGCACGAACATGGCTAGATCGACATAAAATTTCGCGACGATCAAGAATATATATACTTTATGGGGTCTCGGACGAATATTTCGAGTAGTTACAAACAGAATGACGAAATTAGTATACCCCCCATCCTATGGTGGAGGGTATAATTAGAAAATTTAAGTCCCAAAATCATTTTACTTACAAACAAGTAAAAGCGGGCTAAGCTCAGAAGTGCCAAATCTTGGGTACCCCCCACCATGGAATCCGCTAAAAATTTACCTTTATTAACAGGGTTTGTATTCGAATAATTTTGATCTCAAGAAGTCATATCGGGATATCGGTACTTAGGGGGGGTCTATATCAATATATTGACCGATTCGGATAAAACTTGGCACTGATGTTGTAAGTCATAAGATAGGAGTTTGGGCCAAATTTCAGCTAAATCAGGTGAAAGTTTAGGCTTCTAAGGGCTGAAGAAGTCAAATCCGGCGATCGGTTTATATAGGGGCTATGTCTGTTTATACACCGATTCGGATCATACTTGTCATGGATATTGGAAGTCATAACCCAAGTTTTTGTACCACATTTCAGCCAAATCGGATCGGTTTATATGGGGGTCATATCAATTTATTGACCGCCTAGGACCGTATATTGGCATGGATGTTGGACGTCATAACTCAAGCCTATGCTCCAAATTTTAGCCAAATCGGATGTAAATTGAGGCCTCTAGAGGCTCAAGAAGTCATATTCAGAGATCGGTTTATATGGGGCTATATCCAGATCTGAACTGATATGACCCATTTGCAATTGGTTCGCATGGGAGCTATATCGGGTAATGAACCGATTTAGACCATACTTAACATAGTTGTTGAAAGTTAAAACAAAAAACTTTATGCAAAATTTCAGCCAAATCGTATAATAATTGCACTCCCTAGCGGCTCAAGAATTCGAAAAGAAATTCGAAAATAAAGATTCGAAAAGGGTTTATATGGCAGCTAAATCAGGTTATGAATCGATTTGCACCATACTTGGCACAGTTGTTGGAAGTCATAACAAAACATCTCGTGCAAAATTTCAGCCAAATCGGAGTAGCTCAATCAATCTAGTAGCTCAAGAAATCAAGATCCAATATCGGTTTATATCGCAGCTATATCAAAACATAACTGTTTGGTACGGCTCGCATGCCGGCGGCGTAATTGGGCCATACTTCTTCGTCGACGATGCCAATCGTCACGTTATCATGAAAGGACAACGCTACGGCACCTTGCCCACCGATTACATTTTGGCCTGAATTTGAAGATATGGACTTGAACGATATATGATTTCAATAGGACGGTGCCACAAGCCACACACTATAATCGATTTATTGAAGAGTAAGTTTGATGAGTCAAGTCTTTATTGGAAAACCCCAGGGACTGGAGACTCAATACCGAACCAGGGACAGGAGACTCAATACAGCCTAACGAACTGGGATCCGACAATGGAACCATTAACCGACTTTCTCAAGATTCGGAAGACCAGCATGGGCATAGATCATAATATCAAAACACCAAGCAGTGCAGTGGATTAGAGGCAACCGTAGAGCAGAGGTTGCCATGACGGTGTATGACTCTGAAAAAAGGCACGACAGCCATGTAAAAACTTCACCCCAAAGAGATGTCGAACAGCTGAACGCCGTATGGACTAGGCTATAAAAAGGGGGTCCCATGCCATTTGAAAAAAGTCACTGCAGCCATGTAAAAACTTCACCCCAAAGAGATGTCGCACTGCGGAACGCCGTATGGACTAGGCCATAAAATGAAGGCACCTTATCATTGAGCTTAAATTTGAGAATCGTACAGCACACACTCATATGTGAGAAGTATGCCTCTGTTCCTTAATGGAATGGCCAATTTGCATTTGCAGGCAGTGCAAATGCAATGGAGCCCGTAGAACAGGGAGCAGACAATGAGACTATCACCCACTCCCAAGATGCCCATTTACTGGAGAACCAATGATTGAGGCCACCCAGATCTCCACCGGAGCGAGACAGCTACACACGCTTTAATGGAGAAAATCAGCAAGGGCAAGATTCATAATGCCCTTATTCAGAAGTCATAGATCACTTGGAACAAAGTTGCTGGACTCAACCATATCAACACCAATTAGTCAATGCTAACACTGGTACTCCACCGAAGACCAGCAATATTTGTCATTAAATTATATATTAAATTAAATTATATATTAACCCCAGATTCGTCAAAGTCGGATGCAATAGTGATGTGACAGGGAGATGGTGGAGCAAAGCTAACATCACCTTATCTGCCTTTCGACTCTACGACACCGCCACCTACGTCGGAGCTGCAACGGTTTTACAGATTACATGTTGTCTTGGCATGGGCGCAGCGATGCCAACTGAGGCACTGGAGACTATTCTAGATATCCGACCTATAGACACGCATTTAATGTGTGGCAGGCACTGCTATGAGACTTAAGGCGATGTTAGAATGGATAGAGTATAGAAGCAGGCCACACCAGAATGGGCCTGAGAACACCGTGACTGATATCTCTTTTAGACCGCCTGACCATAATACGGTGCTGCAGACGCTGATCCGGCCGATCGCGGCATGCGTGAGGTGGTGGGTTGTTAACGGCGTCGAGTGTGCACATCTTTACCGACTACGAGCTCGCTAATGCAAAATCGGTGTAGCTAATGATAGGGCAAGTGGGGGAAATGATGAGACATTGGAGCATTGCCTATGTCATTGGCCGGCTTTCGCGGCTAACAGACACCGACACTTAGATGGGGATACAATACCAGAGATGAACTGACTTAGGGGCGTGGTATGCAAAACAATTAGGGATTTTGTAAGCAACATGGAATTCGTGACTAAGATTTTCTTACTTTTAGATTTTCTTTTTACTTTTTACAATTTCGAACGCACAATAAACCGATTACTGGCCATAATGGCAGGGGGTAGATTAATATTGAGTGTTAACATCTTTATGGACAGTAAAATGGCTATAAGGGCAACCACAACCAGGACGGTAAGGTCACCAACAGTCCTGCAGTGTGAGAAGGAGGTTAAAGCCTTCTCTGAGGATGGCAAAATCCGCATCGTTTGGATGCCGGGCCATAGCGGAGTAAGGAGGATACCATCGCGGTATAATCGAGGCGACGATAGCAAACCTGGAAGGAAGGGAAGAGGTTTCCGATCGGATACCTAAGATGAAACTTAAAGTCGAGTACGAGGAACTGCTGCCATCGGCACAGTCTTGGATTGACGGAACCCTAGTATTGCCATCTGGAAGATCATGTTACATGGATGGATCAAAGCTAGAGGACAGAGTGGGCCTGGGGGGTTTATATTGAGAACCAAGGGACTAAGATATGTTTTAGTCTGCCTGACCATAATACGGTCCTGCAGGCGGAGATCTGGGCCATCACGGAATGCGTGAATTGATGTGGTGCTAACGCGAGGACGTCGAGTGTGAATATCTTTACCGACAGTAAAATTGCTATAAGGGCAATAACAACCAGGACGGTAAGCTCACGAACAGTCTTGCAGTGTAGGAAGGAGATTAACGCCTTCTCTGAGGATGGCAAAATCAGCATCGTTTGGATGCCGGGCCATAACGGAAGAAAGGGAAATGAAAGGGCCAGAGGACTGTTAATAAACTTGGTTAACCCGAAGCCTTTCGGGACGACGCAGTTCGAGTGAAAAGAGTGGGCGGCTAATGCGCATGCAATATGGTGGAACAGCGAAACCGTCGGTAGGACGGCGAAAATCCCATGGGGGCATCCAGAACGTGAGAAGACGAGGCTATTACCCAAAGGAAGTAAGAAGGAGGTGCGTATAGCTTTCGGTACCATAACGGGACACATAGCACTATGAGCTGACTTATGCAAAATCCGTGAGGCATGTGATAACATGTGTAGGGTATGCGAGGAAGATGTTGGAGCATTACCTATGTCATTGCAAGGCTTTCGCAGCTAAGAGACACGGGCACTAAGTTGGTGACACAATACGAGACATCAACCAACTTAGGGGCATGGTATGGAAAACAATTAGAGTTTGTGTAATGCAAATTTGCTTATCGACATTGCATTTGAGAACAGGGGCAAACTTCTCACATATCAATGAGTGCAGTCCGCTTCAAGTTAAAGCTCAATAGTAAGGGAACTCCTTTTAAAAGACGATTCCGAACGGTGTACAGCAGTGCAGAATCTCGTGGGGAGAATTTTTTATACGAGGGTGGCCCTTTATATGTCGGGATTGGACAACCCTTGTGTTGCAATCTGCCAACTGACAGCTCTATCGTAAAGTTTGACATTTTTGAGGTTATACGTACTCAGAACCCTTTGACATACGAGCGTTATTTGTGATGTTAACACTAACATCATATCGCTCAAAAAAATGGAATTAAATCGTGAACATTTCTGTGCGAATATTTGTTACTTTCGACGTGGATTAACTCAACAACGCGCCTCGATGAACTTAATTCAATTTTTGGCGACGAAGCTCCATCAAGGACCAGTGTTCCATCAAGGTATGGGGAATTCAACCGAGGTCGTAGTTCACTTCAAGATGAATTTCGTGAAGGTTGTCCAAAATCAGTTGTGTTGCAAGATGTCTGTCCGTCTGTCGAAGTGGTATTTGTGTAGAAAGAACAGGTTGCAATTTTCATCCGATCGTCTTCCAATTTGGTATAGGCATGTTTTTCGGCCTAGAGACGAAGCCTATTGAAATTGGAAGAAATCGGTTCAGATTTGGATATAGCTTCCATATATATGCTCGTCCGATTTGGACTAATATTGCAATAATGTGGTCATTTGTTAACCGATTCTCTTGAAATTTGACAGGAAGGATTTTCTTATGACTCTAGATATTATTGGTGAATTTCATAGAAATCGATTCAGATTTAGATATAGCTCTCATATATATCGCCCGATTTTCACTCCCTGACCTACTGCAAGCGCATTTATTGACCAATCTTCCCAAAATTTTGTACAACGCCTTATTCGACAACTACTACAATGTCTAAGAAGTTTGCTCGAAATCGGTTCAGATTTGGATATAGCCCCCATATGTATGTTCGTTCGATTATGAAGAATATTGCAATAAATTGGTAATTTATTAACCGATTCTCTCGAAATTTGGCAGGAAGGATTTTCTTATGACTTTCGACATTACTGGTGAATTTCATAGAAATCGGTTCAGATTTAGATATAGTTCTCAAATATATATATTGGGTTGCCCAAAAAGTAATTGCGGATTTTTCATATAGTCGGCGTTGACAAATTTTTTCACAGCTTGTGACTGCATTCTTTTTTCTCTCAGTTATCAGGTGTGACTTTTAGCTTGCTTTAGAAAAAAAGTGTAAAAAAAGTATATTTAATTAAAGTTCATTCTACGTTTTATTAAAAATTCATTTACTTTCTTTTAAAAAATCCGCAATTACTTTTTGGGCAACCCAATATATCGCTCGATTTTCACTTCAAGAGCCAATACAAGCGCATTTATAGACCAAACTTGCCAAAATTTTGCACAACGCTTTCCTCGACGACTGCCACAATATGTGGGAAGTTTGCTCGAAATCGGTTCAGATTTAGATATAGCCCCCATATATATGTTCATCCGATTATGAGAAATATTGCAATAAATTGGTAATTTATTAACCGATTCTCTCGAAATTTGGCAGGAAGGATTTTCTTATGACTTTCGACATTACTGGTGAATTTCATAGAAATAGGTTCAGATTTAGATATAGTTCTCACATATATATATCGACCGATTTTCACTTCTAGAGCCAATACAAGCGCATTTATAGACCAAACTTGCCAAAATTTTGCACAACGCTTTCCTCGATGACGAAGGAAGGATTTTTTTATGACTTTCGACATTACTGGTGAATTTCATAGAAATCGGTTCAGATTTAGATATAGCGCTCACATATATATATTGCCAGATTTTAATTTTAGAGTCACAGCAAGCGCATTTATTAATCCATCTTGCCAAAATTTTGCGCAACGCTTTCCTCGACGACCACCACAATATCTGAGAAGTTTGCTCGAAATCGGTTCAGATTTAGATATAGCCCCCATATATATATTCGTCCGATTATGAGAAATATTGCAATAAATTCCTAATTTATTAACCGATTCTCTCGAAATTTGGCAGGAAGGATTTTCTTACGACTCTCGACATTACTGGTGAATTTCATAGAAATCGGTTCAGATTTAGATATAGCTCTCACATATATATATATATATCGCCCGATTTTCACTTCTAGAGCCAATGCCAGTGCATTTATTGACCAATATTGACAAACTTTTGCACAACGCTTTCCTCGACAACTACCACAATATCTAAGAAGTTTGATCGAATTCGATTCAGATTAAGATAAAGCTCCCATATATATGTTCGTCAGATTTTGGGTAATTTACAATGATGTTGTGATTTATCAACCGTAGTAATTGCAGTTTGAACATATTTGCTCGAAACTTGATATGGATTGTTTACTAACCCATCTGAAAATATACGCCGAGGTCCATCAAAATTGTTTCAGAAGTAGGTATAGCTCTCACTTTGTACTTATGGGGTAGGTGTAGGGTATTATATAGTCGGCAGTGCCCGACTTTTGCCTTTCCTTACTGGTTACCAATTCATTCAGAATTCGGGGCTATAGGAAGAACTCCAGGATTGCATTATAAGAAGTATCTATCTATGCAAAATCTTGAGCCACTAGATTTTTGCGTTAGCCCGCTATCGTGATTACAACAGACGGATGGACGGAGATAGCTAAATCGACTTAGACTGTTAAGACGATCAAGAATAGATATATTCTTGGGGTCGCAAACCATCAAATATTTTGCGACTAATCCAAAAAAAAGTATGTGTCTTAAGTCTTTTGTTTTAAGTGGTCTACCTGCATTGAGTTAAACTAATATCCTCAGATTATTCTTATTATTTATTATTGTAATGGCAATAAATCTATTTTTATATTAAAATATGTTCAAAATTTGTATGTGTATGCAAATTAAAGTTCGCTTGATTGCTTTTTAATGGTCATTATGTTTAAAGCACGCATAGCAATAAAAAAAATCAACACAATGCAGAAAAGTCTATAACACCAAATTAAGGTGTTTTTGGGTATTTGTAAGGCATGTTTCAATGCACCAGCAATCCTTTTGTGGTAAAATACCAATAAATCTGCGATTATAAGTCACTTTGAAGTTTTTGGTTTTTTTTTATAGATTTTTTATTGATTTTGTTTGGTTTTGTTTTTTTGTTTTCAATTTCCAAACGATTGAAATAAGTAACTGGTATGTATATTGTTATTGGTTGTACTTACTTGGAGTTGAGTATCTGGTGTTTAGTTGTGCTTGTTTTTTTTTCTGCTTCTTGTATGAATGACAAGTGAAAGGCATGAAGGTTATTGCATAATGGTGTTTGCTTGTAAACTGCCGCCAGCCAGCAAGCCAGCTAGCCGGCTAGCCACCCTCTACACCCCCGCCATTGCATGGGGGTCGATCATGAAAATATGCTACAGTATAACCCTCAGAGTGGTGGTCCACACCCACAATTGCCATTCGATTGAACCCATTCGAAAAATTAGAGCTGACCGTTGGGATTTATGCTTATGCACCTACCACGCCAACTCTCAACACAAAGGAACCTAAAAATAGATTGAAAACATATATACAAATCGATAAGAAAAGGCAAAACAATACGACCCCCCAAACATCTAAAAAAATAAACACATAGGCAACATGATAAGCAAATATTAGTGCAACATATTTTTTGGGGACTGCCTGCCAAAAATGGCAAAATTCCCTTCCCTAAGTTGGTGAATGAATATTTATGTTGGCCAAATCTAAATTTAATTTACAGTTAAATGGGAAAATAAAAATAGCTTAAAAATGGTATGTGGGCCAATCGATGTTATATTGCTTGTGATATGTTTGTAGTTTTTTTTTGGGTGCAAAGTCTAGGGGCATATGATTCAGCCAACGGTGGCAAATCAAAATTCATTTTTTTTTTTTTTGCCAAGCAAAGTCTCATTCTGCTGTTATGGTGACCATGCAACCAAGTTGGCATACGACACAGCCATCTCCACCCTCTTCTACCTTCACTCATATAATGCTGCAACACCTCCACCGCATATATGAATCAATTGTTGCCGATTTAGCAAAATGTATAACGGCCAATATGGCAACAACAATTGCCACCAAATAAATGTTGTTGCAGCTGCACCACAAACAATAAAAGAAACAAACTTCTAACACGAGTCATGTTTTAAGATATGATAACTGGCAATCACCCTCATGAACATTCACCCCAAACAAAGCCGCACACATTTAGCTTTTTGTTGGAGTCAAACAATCGCCGCATATATAGATTATTGTCTTATAAATGGCTATCAACACTAGACAACAAAATTTTGCGAAATTGTTCAAAACCCAAATGATAAGATTTCAATGAAACTTCCATGAAATTTTCTCTAAAGACAAAATTTCCATGAAATTTTCTCTTAAGACAAAACTTCCTTAAAATTTTCTCTAAAGAAAAAAAATTCCATAAAACATTCCCTAAAGACAAAATTTCCAAGAAATTTTCTCTAAAGACAAAATTTCCATGAAATTTTCTCTAAAGACAAAATTTCCATGAAATTTTCTCTAAAGACAAAATTTCCATGAAATTTTCTCTAAAGACAAAATTTCCATGAAATTTTCTCTAAAAACAAAATTTCCATGAAATTTTCTCTAAAGACAAAATTTCCATGAAATTTTCTCTAAAGACAAAATTTCCATGAAACTTCCTCTAAAGACAAAATTTCCATGAAATTTTCTCTAAAGACAAAATTTCCATGAAATTTTTTCTAAAGAAAAAAATTTCCAAGAAATTTTCTCTAAAGACAAAATTTCCATGAAATGTTCTCTAAAGACAAAATTTCCATGAAATGTTCTCTAAAGACAAAATTTCCATGAAATTTTCTCTAGAGACAAAGAAGTCTCTAAAGACAAAATTTCCATGAAATTTTCTCTAAAGACAAAATTTCCATGAAATTTTCTCTAAAGACAAAATTTCCATGAAATTTTCTCTAAAGACAAAATTTCCATGAAATTTTCTCTAAAGACAAAATTTCCATGAAATGTCCTCTAGAGACAAAATTTCCATGAAATTTTCTGTAAAGACAAAATTTCCATAAAATTTTCTCTAAATACAAAATTTCCATGAAATTTTCTCTAAAGACAAAATTTCCATGAAATTTACTCTAAAAACAAAATTTCCATGAAATTTTCTCTAAAGACAAAATTTCCATGAAATTTTCTCTAAAGACAAAATTTCCATGAAATTTTCTCTAAAGACAAAATTACCATGAAATTTTCTCTAAAGACAAAATTTCCATGAAATTTTCTCTAAAGACAAAATTTCCATGAAATTTTCTCTAAAGAGAAAATTTCCGGTCACTGCATTGAGCGTTTATGTGGAGTGATTGTCCCTTGATGGAATTTGAAAAGACTCATTTTCATTTGCACAATGATATGAATTGTTATACTATCAACTATTCTGTCATTTCGTTTGCAACACATCGAAATATGAGTTTCCAATCCTATGAGGTGCAAATATTATTGATCCTCATAAAAATCTAAAAAATCTGTTTGGCCATTCGTTTTTCTGATCGTCCGTTGGTATGATGGGCCGTTCGTATATCCGTCCGTCCTTCGTATATCGGCCCGTGTGTCCACCCGCCAGTTTAAAATTAAGTTATAAGCTGCTATTTCTCATAGCTAATTTTTTCTGCCACTCAGTTAGCAAGTCAGTGGTTAGCAAGTCAGCCATAGACGATGAACGCCTAGATTCAAATCCAGGTGAGAACATCAGTAAAATATACGCAGTGGTGGTTATCCGTCCTAATGTTGGCTACATTTGTGAGGTACTTGCCGTGCAAAACTTATCCAAAGAGAGGTGGGCTGAGGAGTGTGGATTGAGTCTGAACACTAGGAAGGCGGAGTTGGTATTGTTAACACGGAGAGAGAGAGAACTTGGTTGTTGGACGGAGCTCTCGGATGTACGGTGTCCTGGGCTGAGGAGTGTGGATTGAGCCTGAACACTAGGAAGACGCAGTTAGTATTGTTCACACAGAGAGGGATACCTCCCTTTTTGCAAGGTCTGGCACTGTAACTGTTACGAGGGTTGTTATATAAGTATCTGGCCTAGGCAACACCAAATGTTGCAATCTGAAATATTCATTGGAAATTTTGGCATTTAAAAAAAAAACTGTAATTAAGTCGTGAACGTATTCGTGCGACCATTTTTCATAACTCTCGGCGTGAATTATCACGACAAGAGAGCATTAATGACTTTCAATCTTTGAACGGCGATAAAGCACCATCTTAAAGCACTGTGAAAAACTGATATAGTGAATTCAGTCGCGGATGACTCTCGCACAAAATTGAATTCCGGGAAGGTCGTCCAAAAACGGCCGTTGCATAGTGAGATAGAATCGGAAAAAAAATAGAAAAATACAGCCATATAAGAACAGAAACACTTTCAATTTGAAATGGTTGTAGCTGAGGTGTTATTGAGATCATATGCAAAATTTTAAGACCCTAGGTGGTCCAAGCGCCTTTAGGCAGGAGCTTAAAGTTGTGCCAACTTTAGGCTCCAAATTTTTCAGGCCGCCTAATCTTCTTTTGTGGTCCGATTTTTAAAATTCTCAATTCTAGTGCTCAAAAATCACTACAAAGAAATCTGCTTGAGGTATACAATTTCTCCACTGGTTTCGGGAACATGCCATATTTAGTATTTTGAAATTTTGGTAGAGATTGCTTTTGATTTCTATTTTGGATTTGGATTTGTGATAAAATTTACAATGACTTTGCCGCAAAAAGTGTTTACATCTGATTATCAGGTCAAAGCTGAAGGTCAAAAAATGTGAAAAAGTGGATTTTTTGGTGAAAAAAAAGATGTTAAATGGTAAACAGATCCGATCGTGGTGCTTCAAAACACGTCTATAAGATTATCACTGGTGGCGAATCGTAGATCTATGCAGATGAGCCCAAAAAAAAAACTACAATCGACCGTGTGAGTCCTCGAAGACGGGCCAAATCCTACGAAAGTCGTTCGTGGAAGAACCATTCCGAAGCAAATGGTCGTCTGTTTCGTTGGCAAAACTGGTCATGAGGTAACTGTTCCGTTAGAGCAATTCGAAAAACAAAAAATAGGAGACGTATCATTATTCACCATGACAATTCGAGCTCTCATACATCGGCTTAAACCAGCTCGAATTGATGGATCATCCGCTGTACAGCTTAACTTGAAACCCAATGACTTCCGCACATTTCCGCACATTAGAAAAATGGGACGATTTTAATTGCCAGAAGAAGAAGTTGAAGCATTAAATAACCATGTTTTGGAAGTGTCTCAATCGGAGTGGAAAATGTGCTTAGAGAACTGATTTGATTGAATGTAAAATTGAATAAATTTCGTTGGAGGACACTTTGAATAAGATTGAAACCATTTTTATACCATACACCACTACTGTGGTACAGAGTAATATAACTTAGAGAATTTGTTTGTAACACCCAAAAGGAAGAGAGATAGACCCATTGATAAGTATACCGATCGACTCAGAATCACTTTCTGATTCGATTTAGCGTCTGTCTGTCCATCTGTATGTCTGTCTGTCTGTCCCTCTGGCCATGTAAATTTGTGTACAAACTAGAAGTCGCAATTTTCATCCGATTGTCTTCAAATTTGGTACAGGCATGATTTCCATTGAAATTGGAAAAAATCGGTTCAGATTCATATTCACTCCCATATATATGTTCGTCCGATTTGGAGTAATATTGCAATAAAATTGTTATTTGTTAACGGATTCTATTGAAATTTGGTAGGGAAGATTTTCTCTTGACTATCGACATGAATGGTGAGTTTCATAGAAATCGGTTTAGATTAAGATATATAGCTCTCTTATATATATATCGCCCGATTTTCACTCCTAGAGCCACAGCAAGCGCATTTATTGACAAATCTTGTCAAAATTTTGTACAACACTTTTCTCGACGACTACCGCAATATCTAAGAAATTTGCTAGAGATCGGTTCAGATTCAGATATAGCTCCCATATACATGTTCGTCCGATTTTGAAAAATATTGCATAAAGGTGCTCATTTGTTAACCGATTCTCTCGAAATTTGACAAGAAGTATTTTCTGCTGACCTTTAATATAACTGATGAATTTCATAGAAATTGGTTCAGATGTAGATATATAGATATAGATATATAATAGTTCCCATATATGTATATAGCCCGATTTTCATATCTTGAGCCACTGCAAGCGCATTTACAGATTAAACTTGCCAATATTGTGCACAACGTTTCAATTCACAATGGATCAGATTTAGATGTAGCTCCCATATATGTTCGTCAAATGTTGGGTAGTTCATAAATAATGATGTCATTTGTCATCCGTATTTATTACAGTTTGAATATCTTTGCTAGAAATTTTATACGGGTTGTTTAATAACCCATCTGAAAACATGCCCTGAGGTCCATCAAAATTGGTTCAGAATAAGATATAGCTGCCTTTTTGTACCTATAGGGTAGGTGTGGGTATTATAAAGTCGACATTGCCCGACTTTTGCCTTTAATAACTGGTTGATGATAAACATTTGCATTGTCATAGCAAGGCCAGAAACTTATATAGCAGCCCTCGTGCAACATTTTTTTTTTTAAATTTTATCCATATACATATTTACATCATACTATTTGCACTTGTAAAGCCATAGTTATTACAATTTTGAACATATTTCATCGAAATTTGATATGGTTCATAAACCATCTGAAATCCCGATCCCGTCCATCGAAATCGGTTGAGAATTAGATATAGCTGCCAATTTTTTGCTTTTGGGGTAAGTAAGGGGTACTATTTAGTCGGCACGGCCCAACTTTTATCTTTCCTTACTTGTTTTTTAATGATATCAGTTTTTTTTTGTAAGTCAGTGCCCCTGGGGCAAACTACAACCTCAGAATAAGGTAAAAAAAAAATGATTTCATTTAAATTTTTTGCCAAAAAAAAAATACTACAGAAATATGAAAATTGATTGTTATTATTGTCTGCAAGATAAGACGCCAAATCGAAGCAAATTTATTAAAAAAAAAAAAACTAAACAAAACACAACAGAAAAATGTTAAATTTTCTATGCAAATGTGGAGAGCAAACTTTTAAAACCCATTAAAAACACATGTTGAGTAATCGCCCAAATATGTGTGCATTAAATGAACTTGCAAATGTTCTTGAGGTTTCGCAATTATCATCACTTCTATTTAATGGCAGAGATATTACAAAAGTTTGAAGTGTTTGTTTCTCTCCATGACTTTTGCAAGGAAGTTTGTTTCTTAAGTCTTTTGTTTTTGCAAGTCCAGCAGCATGCAAAAACATTTGGCCATATCTTAAATGACTAAGCGCCTGCACCCAAAAACAAACGCAACAAACACCAGCTGACAATTGTTAAAGAAAAACAAAAACTGCAACAATTCTATGAAATGGGTGTCCACTTTACCACTGCGCCAAGTTGATTTTGTTGTTGTTTTGCTTCAATTTTTCTTTTTATCTGCCACAAAACTACTTCAGTGCCTGGTGGAAATGTTTACAAAACATGACAGGAATTATTTTTCTGTTAGCCTTTTTTTTTTCTTGGAACATATCTACCACTTGACCAGTATTTTGCAATCGCACACATAATCGTTACGATTAAGTGGTAGCAGAAACGAACAAAAAAAAAAAAAGAGTTCACCTTTTTGGGGAAAACAAGTTATTATGGCTTTGGTTGGAGTTCCTACCATTATTTATGTAGTCCATTATGGGATGGTTGTTAAAATAGCAGAGATTCCTTTAAAGCATTCTCACTAGAGTTAGGAAAAAGAGTCTTTTATGGACAAAACAAAGATTGGTATCTGTTAGATGACAAGAATATGATGTTTAATTGAAGGTTGACTTTTTTTCAAAAAAAAAAAAAATGGAATGGTCTATCATTGGTTTGGGGAGCATGTGGAACTCCATCGCAAAGGTATCAGCTCAGAATCAAACAATAACCTGATAAATCATCAACATAATCCTACGTGCTAATCACTTTAAGGGAAGAAATCCCTAGGTTGGTCTAGAAGAAAACATAGGCTATATAATTTTTTGATATCGGGAGAGGGGCGGACCCTCCCCCTTACCCCAAAAGTACTACCCAAAAATAAAAGTGTACCGATCGGGACAATATGGGATTCAAATGAAAGGTATTCAAGAGTAGAGTACGAATTTCATAATAAAAAATGGGTCCAAGTACCTGGGGGGCCGCCCCAGACCCAAAACCCCTTAAAATAGGTTTATTTGACGACCATGACATTATGAGGCTCAAATGAAAGGTATTCGGGAGTAGATTACGAATATGGTCAGTAAGTAGGAATAGGATTTTCAATTTATTGATTACGAAAGGGGGCGGACCCTCCACCGTTACCCCAAAAACACCAACCAAAATCAAAAGTGGATCGCTAAGGACAATATGGGTATTAAATGAAAAGTATGCGGGAGTAGATAACGAATCTGGCATAAAAATTCATGTCGAAGTATAGGGGGTCACCCCAACCCCACAAAAACACTCCCAAAATGGGCACATTAGCCAATCACGGATATATGGGTCTCAGTTTGTTTGTTTCGTATAGACTGAAAAACGGTAGAACTGATTTTCTCGAAATTTTCGCATATTGTGTAGGCTGGTCTGGAAGGAAACATTTCGGTATCGCAAGGGGGGACGGACCCTCCCCCTTACACAACCCAAAATCAAAAGTGGACCGATCGGGACAATATATGTATCAAATGAAAGGTATTGGAGAGTAGAATACGAATATGTATTAAAATGTGATATTGTGTAGGTTGGTCTCGAAGGAAACATAGGCTATATAATTTTCGGCTTCGGAAGGGGACCCTCCCCCTTACACAACCCAAAATCAAAAGTGGACCGATCGGGACAATATAGGTATCAAATGAAAGGTATTGGAGAGTAGAATACGAATATGTATTAAAATGTGATATTGTGTAGGTTGGTCTCGAAGGAAACATAGGCTATATAATTTTCGGCTTCGGAAGGGGGACGGACCCTCCCCCTTACACAACCCAAAATCATAAGTGGACCGATCAGGACAATATAGGTATCAAATAAAAGGTATTGAAGAGTAGAATACGAATATGATATTAAAATTTGAGTCTAAGTACCCATCGGGACGCCCCAACCCCAAAACTCCCACAAACAGACATATTGGATGATCATTTCAATATGGGCCTCAAATGAAAGGTATTCAGGAGTAGATTTCGAATATGGCATAAAAAATCAGATCGAAGTATAGGGGGTCATGCCACCCCTCAAAAACGCCATTAGACCCATTATGACTATATGATACTTGGCTGAACCGTTTTTTTTTTTAAATTTTTTTTAAAAACATAGGCTATAAAATTTTTAGATATCGGTTGGAGGCGGACCCTACCCCTTACCCCAAAAACCCCACCCATATCCGAAAGTGGTCCGATGGCCACAATATGGGTATCAAATGAAAGGTATTGGAAACCAGAAAATGAATATGGTATTAAAATTTGGGTTCAAGTACACAGCGGACAGATATATTCGAAGTTCATGTCAATATGGGACTCAAATGAAAAGAATTAGGCAGTAGATTACAAATATGGCATAAAACATTAAGTCCAAGTAATGGGAGGTCGCCTACCGCCAAATACCCCCAAATGGGCATATTAGCCGGGAGGCCACCTTAGCACAGAGGTAAACATGTCCGCCTATGACCCTGAATGCCTGGGTTCAAATCCTGGCGAGACCATTAGAAAAAATTTTCACCGGTGGTTTTCCCCTTCTAATGCTGGCGACATTTCTGAGGTACTATGCCATGTAAAACTTCTCTCCAAAGAGGTGTCGCATTGCGGCTCGCCGCTCGGACTCGGCCATAAAAAAGAGGCCCCTTATCGTTGAGCTTAAACTTGAATCGGACTGCACTCATTGATATGTGAGAAGTTTGCCCCTGTTCCTTAGTGGAATGTTCATGGGCAAAATTTGCAAGTTTTGCATATTAGCCGACCATGGCCATATGGGACTCGAATGAAAGGTATTAGGGTGTAGATTACGAATATGACATAAACATTTGCGTTCAAGTCTTGGTGGCGCTTTTCCTCCTCAAAATACGTAATTATGACAATATGGATCTCAAACTCAAGGTATTTGAGAGTAGAAAACGAATTTGATATCC
This sequence comes from Stomoxys calcitrans, assembly GCF_963082655.1. NCBI lineage: Eukaryota > Metazoa > Arthropoda > Insecta > Diptera > Muscidae > Stomoxys > Stomoxys calcitrans. The sequence goes on from NC_081556.1 coordinate 126,867,160, forward strand.
AATTTTGGAGCCAAGTATTTTGGGGTACGCCCTAAAGCACTCCCTAAATTGAACTTCATTTCCTTTGGGAATAAAGAACGAATTTGATATCTATTTTCAGTGCAAAGTACAGGTGGGCGCCCCAGCCCCAAACCACACTGTAAACGGTTCATATTTACCGGCCCTGGCAATACGGGGCTCAAATGATCAAACGAATTTGAAATCCATATTTGAGTCGAAATGTCCGACCGAGGTGCCATCCCTCCCCTAATGAGAACATTACCACCAGGAACCGAGAAGAGGCAAATTCTCACACATCAATCCGATTCAAGTTTAAACCCAATGATAAAGACCTCTTTTTATAGTCAAGTCCGAACGGCATTCCGCAGTTCAACACCTCTTTCGGGAAAAAACTCTTTAAATGACCATGCATGGCAATGTACCTCGCAAATGTAGCCAACATTAAGAGGGGATAAACACCGCTTTGTCCGATGTTCTCGCCAGGATTCGAACACGTTCAGCGTCATAGGCTACAATGGCACGAACTCGATAGCCGCATTCAGGGCGAGGCGTCCCCACCCTAAAAAAATATTAGAGAGTTAAAGAAGGCGCAGTGGAGCGGGCCCGGTTCGGCTAGATTTCAAATTCGGGCAGAACCGAAAGTGAAATTCTGATAAATCTCTCACTAAATCTTCCACCATTTAAATGTTGTAGTTGTTATCATAGCTGTAAAAAAAATATGTTGGCCAACTAGTTGGCTACATAATCGAATCAAATAAAACATAATCAACAAGTGGTCAAAATCATAAAAAGCAATGGTTAATTAAACGTCATAGTTGTGTTTCAGTCACTTTTGAGTAGTTAATTATAGCTGATGTAATTACATTTGAACATTCATGAGTGTAACATACATATGAACACAAGTATATTGACCACATCAACTCTAAGAGCTAGCCATACACCTTCACTTTATAAAAATGGAGGTGGTTTTTTTAAATGGAACTTTTACTACTTTTTTTTCGTATTATTTAACAAATTAATCAATCATACCTTATGGACGTGTTCATCAATTTTAGGCCTTATGAAATGTGAACTGGTTAGCGATAATAGAGCAGTTTGTATAACATAATAAGTTTTTTTTTATACCTAACCTAATTTGATTAAACTAACCACCAGTGGACCTTAGGACTCCTAGTGATCAACCACTAGATCACTAGGAGTCCTAAGGTCCACTGTGTACACGAAAAGTTCCACGAAAGCCTTGAATTTTTTTTAAATTTTTTTGACTTCCAAACTAGATAATCAGATTTGGATACTCTTAGCGGTAAGGTCATTGAAAATTTTGTCACAAATCGAAACCACGCATAACAAGTAAAAGTGTGCTAAGCTTGGCCGGGCCGAATCTTATATACCCTCCACCATGGATCGCATTTGTCGAGCTCTGGCCACGGTATCTCTTTGTTAGGCAAACAAAGGATAAAAAAAGGATTGCTATGTTATTGGAGCTATACCATGTTATGGTCCGATTCAGATCATAAATATTGGAGACCATAGTAGAAGTCGTTGTGTAAAATTTCAGTCAAATCTAGTAAGAATTGCGCACTTTAGGGGTTGAAGAAGTAAAATAGGGAGATCGGTGCTGTATTAGGCTATAAACCGATTCATGTCATATTCGACACGTAAGTTAAAGGTCATGACAGAAGCTGTTGTACAAAATTTCAGATAAATCGGATAATAATTGCGCCCTCTAGTGGCTCAAGAAGTCAAGACCCCAGATCGGTTTATATGGCAGCTATATAAGGTTATGAACCGATTTCAACCATACTCAGCACAGTTGTTGGAAGTCATAACAAAACACCTCATGCAAAATTTCAGTCAAATCGGATAGGAATTGCGTCCTCTAGTGGCTCAAGAAGTCAAGACCCCAGATAGGTTTATATGGCAGCTATATTAGGTTATGAACCGATTTGAACCATTCTAAGTCCAGTTGTTGGAAGTCATAACAGAATACGTCATACAACATTTCAGCCTAATCGGATAAAAATTGCGTCCTCTAGTGGCTGAAGAATTCAAGACCCCAGATCGGTTTATATGGCAGCTATATCAGGTTATGGACCTATTTGAACTATTCTTAGTACAGTTGTTGGATGTCATAATAAAACACCTCATATAAAATTTCAGCCAGATCGGATAATAATTGCTCCCTGTAGAGGCTCAAGAAGTCAAGACCCCAGATCGGTATATATGGCAGCTATATCAGGTTATGGACCGATTTGAACTATTCTCAGCACAGTTGTTGGAAGTCATAACAAAACACGTCATACAACATTTCAGCCAAATCGGATAATAATTGCACCCTGTAGAGGCTCAAGAAGTCAAGATCCCAGATCGGTATATATGGCAGCTATATCAGGTTATGGACCGATTTGAACCATTCTTAATCCAGTTGTTAGAAGTCATAACAAAGTACTTCGTGCTAAATTTCAGCAAAATCGTATAATAATTGCGTACTCTAGTGGCGCAAGAAGTCAAGACCCCAGATCGGTTTATATGGCAGCTATATCAGGTTATGAACCGATTTCAACCATACTCAGCACAATAGTTTGAAAGTCATAATAAATCATCTCGTGCAAAATTTTGCGCACTTTAGGGGTTGAAGAAGTAAAATAGGGAGACATATTCGACACGTAAGTTAAAGGCCAGACAGAAGCCGTTGTACAAAATTTCAGCTAAATCGGATAATAATTGCGCCCTCTAGCGGCTCAAGAAGTCAAGATCCCAGATCGGTTTATATGGCAGGTATATCAAAACGTGGACCGATATAGCCCATTTACAATCCCATCCGATCTACACTAATAAGAAGTATTTGTGCACAATTTCAAGCGGCTAGCTTTACTTCTTCGAAAGTTAACGTGATTTCGACAGACAGACGGACGGTCGGACGGACAGACGGACGGACACGGCTAGTTCGACTTAAAATGTCATGATGATCAAGAATATATATACTTGATGGGGTCTTAGACGAATATTTCCAGGAGTTACAAACAGAATGACGAAATACCCCCATCTATGGAGGAGTCTTCATTGAAGCCCTTAGAATCTGGCTATCATACAGGCTTTTTTGCCGGGTGCAACGTCTCTGGCGCCCTGAAGACACTGGAGGCGATATCAATACGGGAGCGGCGGCCTGTTCAGACTGCAACGATATGTAGGCACAGTTAAGTCGACCCATGTGAGATGTGAGAAGAAGCAACCGCTTTGAACCATGGGAAAGGATGCTAGGCTTTGCTGGGTCTTGGCCCATCAAGGGGATCGGGTAACACATCGACCGATGAGCTGGCCAGGAATGTATCGCTGATTAGCGCAGATAGTGCCACGAAATCAGTGAGTTCTCCCTTGTGCGAATTTCTTTATGGTGTGGACGACAAAGGCCCCGTGGGCGGGCATTTCGCAAAATCTTTATCCTGGGGCTAAAAAAGCCTGACTTTGCATCATTGATATGAGTGGTCATTGCAAAGTCAGGTCCTTGACGTCGAGCTGGACGCAGGGAGAGACAGATTTCTGCAGTTTATGCGATGACAAAGAGGAGTTGGAGATGAGCGGGCACTTTTTGTGTCACTGCCCCTGGAAGCCTTAATTGGCTGACTTAACCATACTCTCACCGGTGAGAGTTTCTTTCCGGTCCGCCTCATTCCCTACATTTTTAGTGTTGAGCTTTGGTTAAATTTTCGGTGATTAGCGCAGATATTGCCACAAAATCAGTGAACGAATTTCTTGGTAGGATGGACGCGCTCTACGATGAACGCGTGTGGACGGTGGCAAAGGCCCTGTGGTCGAGCATTTCGTGAAATCCTTATCCTGGAATAAAATAGCATCACTTCGGACCACTGATATGAATTCTGAGTGGTTATTGTCAAATCAGGTCCTCGACGCAGAGAGGCAGACTTCTACAATTCATGCAATCACGAGAAGTAATTGAAGACGTTCGGCCACCTTTTTTGTCACTGAACCGCAATTTTGAGGGATGAAAGGCGAATGGGTAGGCCTGAGTTGACTGACTGGAACACTCTCTCTGGTGAGAGACCGGGTATGCTTTCAGGTTGAGGAAGGTCGGCATACCGAAATGGAACAAAGTTTCATGTACGGTCTCAGACTACCTGCCCCTGGAACAGGGATCAACTTCTCACATATCAATAAGTGCTGTCCAATTTAAGTTTAAGCTCAATGACAAGGGACCTCCTTTTTATAGACGAGATCGAACGGCGTGCCGCAGTGCAACACCTCTTTGTGATGCCCACAGCTAAAATGTTTTTCTGATGTTCTCGCCAGGATTCGAACCCAGGCGTTCAGCATCATAGAGTGACATGTCCGCTCGAGACTAACTTTCCCGAGAGATAGGATTGGGAGGCGGATGCGGTATTTAAGGGCAATGAGAAACTCTCGGACCATGATATGGAGTTTATTTGAATACTCAAACACAATGCTATTCCGGAATATGAGAAAGCGGACGGATATCCCAGAAAGATCTGGTCAAAGCAGAGGCAACTAGTGGCCGATCTAGCAAATGTCGAATTTGACGAGCTATTCAACATGGGAGATGATGGCCAATGTGAAGTTGGTGGCGTGGTAGGAATCTGGATATTGATGCCGGACTGCCAGGACCCTCTGGCCAACCGTCGACCAACGAAAGAGGACAAAGGAGTTGCTTTTTTTTGTTTTTATATATCCCTCAAATACTTATTTGCTGTATATTTTCTTTTAAACATTTCTGATTTGAAACTCGTAAAACGCTGGTGTTGGTGGTGCGGTTAGCAATCTGTGGCTGCAACTTAAAAATGTCTTACGCAACATTGTTACACATTAACCAGGCTGGTGTTATTAGTGGCTTGGATGGCCGCTTACTTGGCCTGTTGGCCATTTGGCTGGTAGGCTGGCTAGTTGGTTGGTTGCCTGATAAGTCTCTTAGCCTCTTAGACACTGACTACTCTTAGTTGGTACATGGTTTTACATTTTTTCTAACCATATGCTCTGGCTAAAATAGACGAGGACGGCATAAATACCCACAATAAACACAACCGCAGCAGTTACAACTCTATGCTGTAGCTTTAACGCCGCCACCGCCACAAGCCATAGATTGCTGCGATGGTGTAAACTAAAACTGCAGAAAATGGACGGTTTTTCTTAGGCTTTAATCATTACTTAAATCAAGCGTTACAAATTAAACTAAAGTACAACAACACCTTAGCCAAAACAACAACAGCTAGGCAGCAAAAAAAAAATCAGCTAATAACTATAAAAAGTTAGCCAAAAACACAATAGAAATGAAATCAAAGAAATCAAGAAAACCAAAGCAAAAAAAACCAACCAGCAACAAAAATAGTAAAATTAATTACAAGAAGTTTATAAAAAAAACACAGTACCCATGCCACCATTGAAGGCATAACAAATGAAGTAAGAGAGGATTTAGCTAGGCCACAACAACAACAACGAAAAAAGCTGAATGTTGTATTTGCAAGATAAAAATGAAACGAGAGTGATTTAAAAAGTTACGGCATTAGTATGATATAAAAATAATAAACTAAAATAAAATTAAAAAAATAAAATAATATAAAACAAAATGAAATAAAATAAAATAAAATAAAATAAAAAAAAAAAAATAAAATAAAAATAAAATAAAACAAAAAAAAATAAAATAAAATAAAATAAAATAAAATAAAATGAAATAAAATAAAATAAAATAAAATAAAATAAAATAAAATAAAATAAAATAAAATAAAATAAAATAAAATAAAATAAAATAAAATAAAATTAAATAAAATAAAATAAAATAAAATAAAATAAAATAAAATGAAATAGAATTAAATAAAATAAAATAAAATAAAATAAAATAAAATAAAATAAAATAAAATAAAATAAAAATATATAAATAAAATAAAATAAAAATTACAAATAAATTAAATAAAATAAAATAAAGTAAAATAAAAAATAAAAAAAAAATAAAATAAAAACAAAAAAATAAAATAAAATAATATGAAATAAAATAAAATAAAATAAAATAAAATAAAATAAAATAAAATAAAATAAAATAAAATAAAATAAAATAAAATAAAATAAAATAAAATAAAATAAAATAAAATAAAATAAAAAAAAATAAATAAAATATATTTTTTGCGAATATTTCTATCGTCGTATGCCGGACTTTATCGAATCGACGGTACCTACTAAAAACCTATATCACATCTGGGTACAGATTCCCCCTCGAAATTACTTTCGCATTGCTTCTAGATGGACCCCTACTTTGGTGCTTAACCTATGGCCGCGTAACATCGGGGTGACATAGAAGTTCGCGTCCCCGTGCCTCTATCTGTCCACCTCTGTAAATCTGGGATAATTTTTTTTGTCCACCTCATCCGTGTCTCGTTTGACCATCTCTGTTGCCATCTTTGGATTTCTCTTCTTCTACACGTCATGCGAAGTGAGTATGATCCACGCCATCGTGTTTGGCTGCAAAGATCCTGTATCGCTCCATTGCGAGGAGACAACGACGACTTTTCCTGTCGATTTCGAGGAGATCAGTAGGCGTCATGCCTGCGATAATAAGGACGACTTCTTCTGATATCGTACGATAGGCTGATTTGACTCGTAGCGCTGTTGTTCTTTGCGCTGATAGTTTTCTCATATTTTGAAGCTATACAGTGGTCTCCATTAGTTGTTGTTGTTGTAGCCACATTTTCATATGGAGGTGGCGATCTTCTTCTAGCTTCTGTAGGTGAGCAAGCTCGTTCCGTAACTCGTAACTTAACTTCTCGAGACTCTAGAGAGCGCAATATTAATCCGATTTGGCTGAAATTTAGCACGAAATCTTTTGTTTTGACTCCCAACTACCATGCCAAGAATGATCCAAATCGGTCCATAACCTGATATAACTCCCATATAAAATGATGTCCCGATTATATTTGTTAGCCCTATAGAGGGCGCATTTGGTATCCGATTTCGCTGAATTTTTGAACAACGACCTCTCCTCTGACATTCAGCATGCGTGCCAAATATGGTATGAATCGGCTTTAGATCTGATATAGCTCCCATTTAAACCGATCTCCCGATATTGCTTCTTGAGCCCCTATAGAGGGCGCAGTTCTTATCCGATTTGGTTGAAATTTTTCACAATGACTTTTACCATGGTCTGGAATCGGGACGAAATTTTGCACAAGTCTCTTTTTTGGCCCAAAGACGAACGCTATTTATTTTGGTAAAAATCTGTTCAGATTTAGATATAGCTACCATATATATGTATGTAATACCTACAATTTTCAATCGATCTGCACAAAATTTGGCACAGATTGTTTTCTTGCTGATTTTAACATACCTGCAAGGTTTCATCAAAATCGGTTTAGATTTAGATATAACTATCATATATATGTATCGCCCCATCTGCACCTTAATGGCCATAGTAACTACAATTTTCAACCGATCTGCACAAAATTTGGCACGGATTGTTTTCTTGCTGATTTCAACATATCTGCACAATGTTATCAAAATCGATTCAGATTTGCATATAGCTCCCATATATATGTATCACCCGATTTGCACTTTAATGGCTGTAGTAACCACAAATTTTCAACCGATCTGCACAAAATTTGGCACGGATTGTTTTGTTACTGATTTTAACCTATAAACAAGATTTCATCAATATCGGTTCAGATTTAGATATAGCTCCCATATAAAGGGTGATTTTTTTGAGGTTAGGATTTTCATGCATTAGTATTTGACAGATCACGTGGGATTTCAGACATGGTGTCAAAGAGAAAGATGCTCAGTATGCTTTGACATTTCATCATGAATAGACTTACTAACGAGCAACGCTTGCAAATCATTCAATTTTATTACCAAAATCAGTGTTCGGTTCGAAATGTGTTCATTCACCGTAACGTTGCGTCCAACAGCATCTTTGAAAAAATACGGTCCAATGATTCCACCAGCGTACAAACCACACCAAACAGTGCATTTTTCGGGATGCATGGGCAGTTATTGAACGGCTTCTGGTTGCTCTTCACTCCAAATGCGGCAATTTTGCTTATTTACGTAGCCATTCAACCAGAAATGAGCCTCATCGCTGAACAAAATTTGTCAAAATTTGAACACATTTCGAACCGAACACTGATTTTGGTAATAAAATTCAATGATTTGCAAGCGTTGCTCGTTAGTAAGTCTATTCATGATGAAATGTCAAAGCATACTGAGCATCTTTCTCTTTGACACCATGTCTGAAATCCCACGTGATCTGTCAAATACTAATGCATGAAAATCCTAACCTCAAAAAAATCACCCTTTACATGTATCTATTGCCCGAACTTTCAATTGTAGGGTAGGTGTAGGGTATTATATAGTCGGCTCAGGCCGAATTTTAGCTTTCCCTACTGGTTAATAGGATGTCCTCTGAATTTCTTTTTTTTTTCAGCCTCATGTTTTGTCATTTTGATTAACAAATTTCATTGAGTGAGGGAAATTCTGTCTATGAACTCCAATTTGACAAATTTGTCCATGAACATTCCATTAAGAAACAGCGGGGATACTTCTCTCATATCAATGAGTGTTGCTTGATTCAAGTTTAAGTTCAATGATAGCCTTATCATGATATGATATACCTCGTGGCGATCCATGATGAATGATATATAAGTTTTGTCCCAGCCAAACTTAACACAATTTTACCCGTTTTAGCACTTAGACTACAAAAAGGATTGGCATTTTTTCTTAAGTTCAACTTTTAGCCTTCTATTGGGTGAGTGGACACTCACACTTCCACAACTAACTGATCACACTGATGATTCAATGACTTCAAAGTGATGTGCGAGTGCCGCAAGTATATCCCATTTCCCTTCATTTTGTTAATTTTAATCAAAAGACTTAAGAAACAAACTCTGTTATTATATAGCCAACGGCTAACAAGTGACCATCTGCCACCCTTCGCTTTGTAAACTTGCCTTCTCGCAGTCATAGCAATTATTTCACTTTATCTTCGTTTCAATAAACAATGAAAACTGATTACAATAAATTTCTGTATCGCTGTTAGGATATGGTGGTGGTGGTGGTGGTGGTGGTGGTGGTGGTGGGAGAAACAAAAATCTCATAATAATTATTTCTCTTTAATAATACGCACGTTTGCTCCAATAAATGACCTTCAATGTGAGATTTAATGCTAGAAACGTAGCCATTGTCTAAACATCAACAGTTACACAAACACACACACACGCACACCGCTTCATTAGTTGGACAAACAAACGTTTTCTGTTTGGGGGAGTCCAAAAGAAAGAGGGACTTTTGTTAAGGCAAAATAATAAACAAAGCACATACAACATAACCATCTATTGGATAGATTATGGCACATTGTTTGCAGAATTTTTGCACAAAATAATTGAACCTGGCGCGCAACCTATTTGACCCAAAGTAGTTAAAGCCAAAATTAATTGGATTGTTTATGGCGAATGTTTTTGTGTGTATTTGTAAGAATTTTCGTGATCTTTAGAATATGCTTAAAAGGATTTCGTTTTTGCACACTTTTTGTGCAAATGATTCGTCGAGCTTTGGGGGTTTTTTGGAAGCTTGAATAGAGCAGCCTTTTTTTATTGAACAATTCTAATTAAATGTCTATTGTGAAGCTATTTAAGAGGTGGTTAAGTTGTGCTCTTCTACGCTTTGTACAATCGCTGCGATTAAGAGTAATTTTGCATTAGACAAAATTTAAGTTCTCTAATTAGTTTCGAAAAGTTCATTGAACTATTGGCTTGTATTCATTTAAAATCTAATCACAGGGAATATCATTAAATGCATTAAAACAAAGTCTTTTATTAGATTTTAGACCATCCACCATTAGGATAGGGGAATACTAACTTCGACATTCCGCAAGTAACACATTAAAATCTTGATTTGAAAAAGAGTACTTATTTTTCATCGCTCTAAGTTTAGTTTGCAAAAAGGCAATGTTAAGCATACCAAATTGTACACTTACTTTGCTTACTTTAATTGGATATGACAGAACATTTGTTCCACTAGCCAAACGTTGAAAAGTGTTCCAAGCGCCTCCATCATCTGCGTTCATTCTAAAATCTCTGACACCAAGTTTCGAGGTGCCTCCCACCACTTGATATTTCCATCGGGCTTTTGGTCTTCCCGGTTTGCGTGTGTTTGCCTTCAAAAGACTTCTTTGATGGAGCTTCCTCATCCATTCGGACAATATGATCTAGCCAGCGCACCCGTTGTATTTTGATGCGTGTAACTATGCTATCGTCGTCATACAGCTCATGGTTCATACGTCGCCTATATTCCCCATTAACCCAAACTGGTCCATATATTTTACGAAGAATCTTTCTCTCAAATACTCCAAGCACTGCCTCATCTGCTTTCACAAGTACCCATGCCTCAGAACCATATAACAGCACGGTTAGTATCAGTGTCTTGTATAGTGTAATCCTTGTCTGTCGAGAGGTGGCCTTGTTTCTAAACTGCTTACTCAATCAAAAAGTAGCATCTGTTTCCCAGTATTATTCTTCGCTTAATCTCATAACTGGTGTCATTCGTTTCGGTTACGGCAGTGCCGAGGTAGATAAAGTTACTGACAGTCTCAAAGTTGTGATTCCCAACTTTCTCCATTTTCTTTATCTCCTCGGCTGTGCAAGGCTTTTTGGGAGTTGATACCATCCATTTCGTCTTATCTCCATTTACTGCCAGACCCATTTTCACTGACTCTCTTTCGATGCTTTCAAAGGCTGCAGTTACTACTTCCGGTGACCGGCATATGATATCGATGTCGTCGGCATAGGCGAGTAGCATGCGTTGTCTTGTGAGTAGTATGCCAAATCTATTCACATCTGCATCTCGTATAATCTTCTCCAGCAGGATATTAAAGAGATCACACGATAGGCTGTCTCCTTGTCTGAAACCTCGTTTGGTATTAAATGGTTCGGAGAGATTCCCCCTATTCTTATTGAGGAACGTGTATCAGCTAACGTCATCCTGCAAAGTCCAATTAATTATGCAGGGATACCAAACTCAGACATGGCTTGAAATACCTTTGAACGTAAAGGGGTATCCAAAACGGCTTTGTAGTCAACAAAGAGATAGTAGATGTAAATTTGTCCTTCTCGGGTCTTTTCCAGGATTTGGCGCAGTGTGAATATCTGGTTAAGGGTGCATATACCAGGTCTAAAGCGCCATTGATAGGGCCCAATTATCCCACTGATTTTAGATTTAAATCTTTCACACAGTATGCTCGAGAGTATCTTGTATGCGATGGGGAGGAGACTTATTCCTCTGTAATTAGCACATTTCGTTTTGTCTGCTTTCTTGGGTATGGGTTATAGTATGCTGAGGTTCCAATCATCGGGTATGCGTTCTTCTAGCCAGATTGCGCAGATAAGCTGATGCATACGCCTTATCAGCGTGTCGCCTCCGGTCTTAAATAGTTCAGCGGGTAAGCCGTCGGCTCCTGCTGCATTGTTGTTCTTTAGTCGGGTTACTGCTACTTGGACCTCATTCTGACTTGGAGGTAAACATTCTATACCATCATCAGGGATTGGTTCTGCGGTATCCTCTTCGCCGCCAACATCGGACACTAGCAGTTGGGTAAAATGTTCTTTCCATGTCCTCAGCATGTTGTCTGTGTCAGTTACCAGATTTCCTTCTTTGTCTCTGCAGGTGGAAGTGCCTGCGCCAAAGCCATCGGTTTGGTGTTTAATTCTTTGGTAGAATTTCCGGACTTTATTCTGACTCCTGTACATCTCAATTCGCTCACACTCACGTCTTTCCATTTTCTTTTTCTTTCTGCGGAATAGACGTTTCTCCTCTTTCCTTTTCTCCCGATACACCTCCTTCATTTGGCGCATTGCTACTGATTGCAGGGTACCTCTATATGCCGCACTCTTGGCTTCAGTAGCATCTCCACACTCTTGGCCGTACCATGGGTTTCTTCGAGGAGGCTTCCAGTACTCAAGTTCAGATTTCGTGGCATTTTCCATGGAGTGGACAAAGTTTGCCACTGCACCATTATATCATCGGAACAAGGAGTGTTTTCATCAAGCAGTTGTGTCTGTCGAGTGGAGTATGCCGCTGCCATCTGTTGTGTTTGCAGCTTTTCAATGTCCAGCTTCCATGCAGTGTCAGATCGTGCTTTCCTCGCCATGTTCAAACGGGTGCGAACCTTTACTGCAACAAGGTAATGATCCGAATCTATATTCGTTCCACGGATCGATCGTACATCTCACACGCTGGATGAATGCCTTCCATCTATCACAACGTGATCATTTTTGGTACCTCGTGTTTTGATCGGTTGACAGCAATGTGGCTTTGTGAATAATTTTATGTTGAAATCTGGTGATACTAACTACCATGTTTTTTGCCGGGGCGAAATCTATTAGCCTCAACCCATTACTGGACGTTATCTCGTGGAGGCTAAACTTTCCGACTGTTGGGTCAAAAATGTCTTCCTTCCCTATCTTCTCATTAAAATTTTCCAAAACGATTTTAATATCAGGGGCGGGGCAGCGGTCATATTCTCCCTCTAGGCGATCGTAGAAAATATCCTTGACCTGCTCGTCTTTGTCTTCCGTCGGGCCATGGGCACAAATAAGGCTGATGTTGAAGAATTTGGCTTTTATGCGGATTGTAGCTAGCCTCTCATCCACCGGAGTAAAGCTGGAGACAAGGTGTTTCGGTCTCCGACCAACCACAGATCCACTGACAAATTTATGCCTCCTGTTATGGCAGCTATAGCATAGTTCGTCACCGTTAGGCATAGTTCGTCACCGTTAGGTGTTGTAGTGACGTCATTCCCATTCCATCGCACTTCCTGAAAGGCGGTAATATTCGCCTTATACTTCTCTGATACATTCGTCAGCGCGTATACTGCACCTTCTCTATAAAGAGTGCGGACATTCCATGTGCAGATCCGCAAATCATGGTCCTTATTTCGTTTGCGTGGGTCGTCAACGTTGGGGGGGTCCATTTTTAATATTCCTTTGTTTCTCATAGTAGTTCTCATTGTTTTCCGGGGGCGGGGGGTGATTTTTTAGCTATTATCTTTTTGGCAACACTGTTTTAAACAGCTCAGGTACGTTTGTTTCAATATGAAACATCTTCAGTTTGGTCTATAATAAAACCATGAATCGTCTTACAAACGAACAACGCTTTCAAATGATCGAATTTTATTATCAAAATGCGTGCTCTCTTAAGACAGTTCAAGACACTATTCCTGATAGAACCGATTGGAACTACGATATCCCTGGTAAGAGAAGTTACTTAGACTTCTATTGGGATGGTTCCAAGCTAAACAACTAGGTGGGCTTTGGGGTGTACTCTAAAGATTTAGAACTGGTCATATCGAAAAGGTTACCCCACCACTGCAGTGTGTATCAAGCGGAGATCCTTGCAATTAAGGAAGTGGTGGAATGGCTAAGATGTAATGTCATTACAACGATTGGCATAAATATCTTCTCAGACAGCCAGGCAGCCATTAAATCCCTGGAGAACGTATTTCTGAACACAAAACCCACCCTCGACTGTCGCAGATCTCTCAACGAGATGGCTGAACAGTTCAAAATTCACCTGTTCTGGGTGCCGGGCCACAGAGATATCCCAGGGAATTATAAAGCAGACGAGCTTGCGAAACTAGGAACTACCCTACACATTCCAGGGATACTGGAATCTGTGGGTATAGCTTTAGCGCCATGTAAGCTAAGTTTTCAGGACCAGGCCCGAAGGGCAACAAATGTAAATGTGAGCATTCCAAAACTATGTGGCCTAATCCAAACTTAAGGAGGTCTACCGCCTCGCTGCCATTGGCTAGAACAGACGTCTCAGTCATTGTGTCCGTCATGACAGGTCACTGTCTAAACGGAAAACATGCTGCCAGACTGAAGGTTGCCAGCAACGACTTTTGCAGAAGCTGTGAGGACGTCGAAAAAGAGGAGACTATAGAACACCTTCTGTGTGTGTGTCTCGCACTAGCAGTCGGAAGAAGTTCAATTTTAGGTTCTCATTTCTGTGAGAACCTGCCCGAAGGACAACGAATATATAGTCACAAAGGGGGAACTGTGAGCATTCCAAAACTATGTGGCCTAATCTAGACTTGAAGAGGTCTACTGCTTTGCTGTCATTGGCTAGAACAGTCGTCTCAGGCATTGTGTCCGTCATGACAGGTCACTGTCTAATGGGAAAATATGCTGACACACTGAAGGTTGGTCGAAGAAGAAGAGACTCTATAGAACACCTTCTGTGTGTGTGTCCGGAGTTGCTACTCCTAACGCGAAAAAATATCCCAGTGAAAGTGGATATGCGCATAGACGACATACTGGTGAAGACCAAGAGACCGGTCAAATATCTAGTGATACGACTGGATACAAATATGACCTATGCAGAGCAAATCTGGTCAGGTATGGCATAGTACCTGTACCTAGAACCCATGTGAAAACTTCTCCCCAAAAAAGGTGTTGCACTGCGGCCAACTGCGGCTATAAAAAGGTGGTTCCTTATCATTGAGCTAAAAGTTGAAGCGGACATCACTCATTGATATGCAATAAGTTTGCCCCTCTTCTTTAATGGAACGTTCATAGGCAAATTTGCATTTGCAAATGAGACTTTAATGCCTACCAGATCTTAAATAGAGTGATAGATATATATGACACTTATAAGCAATGACAGATATAAGCAAAATCGATCTGGACCGTGTTGTGTTCGAATATCGAAGGACCTATCACAACTCCCTGTGTCCAATTTCAGCGTGAATGGGTAATAAATGTGGCATTGACGGCCACATAGACATCCCGACATGGGTAACTGTGAGCACCATTCAAGCTGGAACTTTGCTTTTAAGAATGTGCCGAACCTATTGCCCAAAAAGTAATTGCGGATTTTTTAAAAGAAAGTAAATGCATTTTTAATAAAACTTAAAATGAACTTTAATCAAATATACTTTTTTTACACTTTTTGTCTAAAGCAAGCTAAAAGTAACAGCTGATAACTGACAGAAGAAAGAATGCAATTACAGAGTCACAAGCCGTTGAAAAAATTTGTCAACGCCGACTATATGAAAATCCGCAATTACTTTTTGGGCAACCCAATATTATTGAGTTAAAAAATAAAATTCATTTTTTGCGTTTTTTGATAAACAAAAGTATTTTTCTCTTTATTAAATAAACTCGCTCCAGTAAAGAGGACACATTGTAGATGTGTTTTAAGTGCGCTATATGCACTCCAAAAAAAATTTAAAACAAAATATTGGAATATTGCTCTGAGTTCTCAAAAAGCTAAATCCAGATCAACATTTGGTCTAATGTTTTTATTCCCTCCACCATAGGATGGGGGTATACTAATTTCGTCAATCCGTTTGTAACACCTCGAAATATGCATCTAAGACCCCATAAAGTATTCTTGATCGACTTGCCATTTGAAGTCCATCTAACCTTGTCCGTCCGTCCGTCTGTCGAAAGCACGCTAACTTTCGAAGGTGTAAAGCTAGGCACTTGACGTTTTTAACAAATACTTTTTATTAGTATAGGTCAGTTGGGATTTTAAATGGGCCAAATCGGTCCATGTTTTAATGTAGCTGTCATATAAACCGATCTTGGGTCTTGATTTCTTGAGCCTCTAGAGGGCGCAATTCTCATCCGATTTCGCAGAAATTTTGCATGACGTGTTTCGTTATGACTCCTAACAACTGTGGCGAGTATAGTCTAAATCGGTCCATAACCTGATAAAGCCACCATATAAACCGATCTCCCGATTAGACTTCTTGAGCCTCTAGAGGTCGTAATTTCCATCGGATTTGGCTGAAATTTTGCATGACGTTTTCGTTATGACTTTTAACAACTGTGTCAAATATGGTCTAAATCAGTCCATATCCTGATATAGCTGTCATATAGACACATCTGGGATCTTGACTTCTTGAGCTTCTAGAGGGTGTAATTCTTACCCTATTTGGCTGAAATTTTGCATGAGGTGTTTTGTTATGACTTTTAACAACGGTGCTAAGTATGGTCGAAATCGGTTGTTAACCTGAAATAGCTGCCATATAAACCGATCTTGGGTCTTGACTTCTTGAGCTTCTAGAGGGCGCAATTCTTATCCGATTTGGCCGAAATTTAGCATGAAGTGTTTTGTATTTGATTTCCAACAATTTTGTCAGGTATGGTCTAAATCAGTCCATAGCCTAAAATAGCCGCCATATGAACCGATATCCCGATTAGACTTTATGGGCTTGTAGAGGGCACAATTCGTATCCAATATGGTTGAAATTTTGCACATGTCGTTTTGGTATGATTTCAACAACTATTCCAAGTATTATCTAAATCGGTATATAGCCTGATATAGCTGTCATATAAACCGACTTTCCAGTTTGACTTTTTGAGCCTCTGGAGGGAGCAATTATTTTTGGGTTGCCCAAAAAGTAATTGCGGATTTTTCATATAGTCGGCGTTGACAAATTTTTTCACAGCTTGTGACTCTGTAATTGCATTCTTTCTTCTGTCAATTATCAGCTTTAACTTTTAGCTTAAAAAAAGTATATTTGATTAAAGCTCATTCTAAGTTTTATTAAAAAGGCATTTACTTTCTTTTAAAAAATCCGCAATTACTTTTTGGGCAAACCAATAATATTCTCTCGAATCTGTACCAACTTCGTGAATGATTACAAGTTTCGACGGAATCCGTTAAAAAAACGGATTGACCAGTTTCAAAAACTTGCCAAGTACTTTTGTGTTTTTTTTGCAAAATTGTCCATTTTGGATTCGATTAAATGCAGCAACAGAATAAGAAGCAACACGAAAAGTAAACTGGTTATTAATTCTTATAGCAAAGACCGTAGGTAACATTTTAGTCTGTTTTAATTTTAATATCTGACTGCTGCCCATGATAGCTGATGATGTTGTCTATCATGATGGACAAGTCGGCAGGCCAAAATAAAGTTTATGGGCTTAACTTACATTGGAACCTGATTCCATGTTCAAAAGCCAAAAAAAACTAAAACAAAAAACCTATAAGCGAACATATTTTTCAATCATAATCGTGTATATTAAAAAAATATACGTAGTTCCACCCAGATTAATCTAAAGTGTAAAAAAAATTAATGGACCCAAATTAAGCCCACAAATTGAAAATCTTCTTAAAACATCAAAGTCTTTGACAGACAGAAAAGTTTATAAATCATAAAACAAAACAGTAAGGAAAGATAAAAGTCGGGCAGGGCCGATCATATAATACCCTACATCATAGAGACCACGTTCTAATTTTAATACATAGCATCTATGTTCAAATCTAGTCAGACTTTAATATGACATTCCTACTGAAGTATCCAATAGAACCATGTAGGATTTTCTTACGATAGGTCCTGCATTGTGGCTACGACAACAAATAACCCACCTCACACTAAATTTTGTTATGTTAGGGCATAAATTGTGGTCTATTGAGCTTTAGAATGCCATATCGGATGATCGATACATATGAGGGCTATAACTAAATCTGAATCGATTTTGATCAAATTTTGCACAATTGCAAAATTTTGTAGAAATCGAACCAAAATTGTGGCTAGTAAAGTCCATATCGGATGAAAGATATATATGAGAGCTATATATATCCATCTGAACCGATTTTTAAGAATTTTGCACACGTATTGGAACGTCATATAAATGGTCTCACGTGGCTACTACGGCCTTAAAAGGCCATATCGGGGTTGCCCAAAAAGTAATTGCGGTTTTTTTTAAAGAAAGTAAATGCATTTTTAATAAAACTCGGAATGAACTTTAATCAAATATACTTTTTTACACTTTTTTTCTAAAGCAAGCTAAAAGTAACAGCTGATAAGTGACAGAAGAAAATATGCAATTACAGAGTCACAAGCTGTGAAAAATTTGTCAACGCCGACTATATGAAAAATCCGCAATTACTTTTTGGGCAGCCCAATATATGGCAGCAATATTTTAAATTGGTTCATTATTTTTACCTACCATCATAGGATATATTCATTTAGTCCGTTTGCAACCCTACAAGGCGAATGTATTTCGAATCGTCGTAAAATTCTAAGATGATTTAATGATGTCCCTGTGTCTGTCCGTCCGTCAGTTGCAATCGCGTTTTAAAAAATTTGAATTTTGCACAGACTCGTTTTTCATCTATACACTGGAGTAGTTCTTGAATGGGCCACATCGGACTTTAATTGGGATATAGCTACCATGTAGGACGATCTGGCGATTTAGGATCTTAAGCCTATAACAGACGCATTTATTATCCGATTGGCATAGTGAGTTTCATTAGACCCGCCAATAATCGAACCAAAAATGGTTCAGATCGGAAGATATTTGGATAAAGCTGACATATAGACCGATCTGCCGATGTAGGGTCTAAGGCCTATAACAGGCGCATTCATTACCCGATTTCAATGAAATTTGCCATAGTAAGATTTTTTTGGCCCGCCGATATCCGAATCAACAAGTATTAGCGTGCTAAGTTCGCCCAGGCCGAATGTCATATACCCTCCACCAGGGATTGCATTTGTCCAGTTCTATGTGCGGAAGAGATACCGCAAACAAAGAATATTGAATAAGAACTGTTCTGCTATTAGAGCTAAATATATCAAGTTATAGTCCGCTACGGACCATAAATGAATGCCGAACATTGTAGAAGTCATTGTGTAATATTTCAGTTCATTCGGATAAGAATTGCGCCTTGTTGGGGCTTAAGAAGCAAAATCGGGACATAGGTTTATATGGGAGCTGTATCAAGCTATTGATCGATTCAGACCATATTAGACACGTATGTTGAAGGTCATGAGAGAAGCCGTTGTACAAACCGTTCTGCCAAATCGGACGAGAATTGCGCCCTCTAGCGGCTCAAGAAGTCAAGATCCCAGATCGGTTTATATGGCAACCATATCAGGTTATGTACCGATTTGCACCATTCTTAACACAGTTATTGGAAGTCATAACAAAACTCCTCATGTAAAATTTCAGTCAAATCGAACGAGAATTGCGCCCTCTAGCGGCTCAAGAAGTCAAGATCCCAGATCGGTTTATATTGCAACCATATCAGGTTATGTACCGATTTGCACCATTCTTAACACAGTTATTGGAAGTCATAATAAAACTCCTCATGCAAAATTTCAGTCAAATCGAACGAGAATTGCGCCCTCTAGAGGCTCAAAAAGTCAAGACCCCACATAGGTTTATATGACAGCTATATGACGTTATGGACCGATTTAAACCATAGTTAACACGGTTGTTGGAAGTGATACCAAAACACCATGCGCAAAATTTCAGTCAAATCGGATGAGAATTGCGGGCTCTATTGGCTCAAGAAGTCAAAATCCAATATCGGTTTATATGGCAGCTATATCAGGTTATGGACCAATTTGAACCATACTTGGCACAGTAGTTGGAAATGATACCAAAACACCACGTGCGAAATTTCAGTCAAATTGGATGAGAATTGCGCCCTCTAGAGGCTCAAAAAGTCAAGACCCCACATAGGTTTATATGACAGCTATATGACGTTATGGACCGATTTAAACCATAGTTAACACAGTTGTTGGAAGTGATACCAAAACACCATGCGCAAAATGTCAGTCAAATCGAACGAGAATTGCGCCCTCTAGAGGCTCTTGACTTCTTGACCCTCTAGAGGGCGCAATTCTCGTTCGATTTGACTGAAATTTTTCGCATGACCCAAGATCGCTTTATATGACAGCTATATCAAAACATGGACCGATTTGACCCATTTACAATACCAACCGACCTACACTAATAAAAAGTATTTGTGCAAAATTTCTAGCGGCTAGCTTTACTCCTTCGAAAGTTAGCATGCTTTCGACAGACAGACGGACGGAGGGACGGACGGACAGACGGATGGACATGGCTAGTTCGACTTAAAATGTCACGACGATCAAGAATATATTTACTTAATGGGGTCTTAGACGCATATTTCGAGGTGTTACAAACAGAATGACGTAATTAGTATACCCCCATCCTATGGTGGAGGGTATAAAAATATGATATATGTAGTTTGAACAATCAGCTAAAACTGCAGAGTCGCTTGTCTTTAGAAACGTTTAAAAAAGAAGTATGTTTCTTAAGTCTTATGTTTTAAGACACTAAAATTACAAAGTTATAGACCTTTATCGTTATCGTAGAAAATTTTTAAACCAAAATTTCAATGCAATTTTATCTACAGACAAAATATTACGAAATTAAAAAAGAAAAAAAAAATATTTTTTCCAAAATTTTCGTTAAGGGGAAAACTTCTACAAAAAATTCTCTAAAAGCGAAATTTCTATGAAATTTTATCTAAAGACAAAAAATATAAATGCGCAACTATTTTTTTTTAAATTTACTTCTCCCATAACCAACGGTACCCAAAGCCAATCGATGAAAAATAAACCAGAATAAAAAACTTAACACACCATCAAAAGAGAGTGTCAAAAGAACCCATAAAATTGCTCTGCAATCAGAACAGCTTGTACAATACCAAGTAGAGCAAGACAAGTTTTTCGCTCTTCATAGAAAAACTTCCAGTTTTAGCTTTGCCGTACAAGTTTATTCAAACAGCTGTCTGTTTAATGCATGAACAAATTCAAACACAAAGCTGGGGTTTTTCCCGTTTTAAATGAAAGTGAGAGTTCAATTCGAAATATGTTTGTATTGATGTGTGGCACAAGGCACACTTGTAGTCCAACGAGTATAAAAGCTTTTACAAACTACTCAAGAGCATAGACATTTCAAAGAGAATTTTTAAAAATTAAAGAGAATCTTATTAAATAACTCATTTGTATTTTAAGCTCTCTTTAAAAGAGTTTAGATAAAGAAAAAGCTAAACTTAAAAACTATTTAAGGACATATTTGATGAAGCATAACTTTAGGCGTTTTTTAAATCAATAGTTTTCAAAAATTTGTTAAAATTAAAGCATATAAGCATTTTAACTAATAACACTATACAACATAATTTTCACATTTTGGGGGCCACCGTAGCGCAGAGGTTAGCATGTCCGCCTATGACGCTGAACGCCTGGGTTCGAACCCTGGCGAGACCATCAGAAAAAGCGGTGGTTTTCCCTTCCTAATGCTGGCAACATTTGTGAGGTACTATGCCACGTAAAAACTTCTCTCCAAAGAGGTGTCGCACAGCGGCACGCCTTTCGGACTCGGCTATAAACAGGAGGCCCCATATCATTTAACTTAATACTGAATCGGACTGCACTCATTGATGTGTGAGAAGTTTGCCCCTGTTTCTTAGTGGAATGTCCATGGGCTTAATTTGCATTATTAGATGTAGCACTAAATTCAGTGCATCAGAAGGAGCCCTCCTCAGTGCGGCTGTTATGCACCAATAAGCCATACTTTGGATCCGGTTGAGTATTGAACAGTAGGAGGACTTTTGATGCGCCATCCACCAGACCACAACACCATATAGCATTATAGGTTTGACAACTGCAGTATATACCCAATGCATGATACACAGTCTAAACCCCCTACTTTTGCCAATGACTCTCTTGCAGGTGTATAGGGCAAGAGTTGCCAATCTTGAACTTTCAAAAATGTTGAATTTGAAGTTAAATTTCCTGTCCAGCAAAACGCCCAAGTATTTTGTGCTTTCTGTAAATGGAACATTCTCTCCACCCAAGGAGAGAGGTTCCATTGTAGGCAACTTGTAACTCCTGCTGACAAGAACTACTTCTGTCTTGCACGGATTTATACCTAGACCACTGCCGGTAGCCCACTTTGCTGTTACAGGTAGAGCTGCAGAGGTATATCTCTTAGAGAGCTAGGAAACTTTCCCCTAACCGCAATTGCCATGTCATCAGCATACGCGACCACTTTTACACCTTAGCCTCACGGTAATGGTCGCAGCAATTTGTCTAGCCCAATGTCCAGGGGCATTAGATGAAGCTTTAAATTCAGTTCATCTGATGGTGTCATGCTGAGTGCGGCTGTGATGCACCAACAAGCCATCCTTTGGATCCGGTTGACTATTGAACAGTAGGTGGACTTTTGAAGCGCCGTCCACCAGACCACAACACCATATATTAGCATTATAGGTCTGACAAATGCAGTACATGCCCAATGCATGACGCGCGGTCTAAACCTCCAACTTTTGCCAATGACCCTCTTACAAGTGTATAGCATGGAATAAAACATATACCGCATTTTTGGCTTGCCAAAAATTTCTGACTTATGACGACCAAAATGCTTTTTTTCACATTTTTAATTCGTTTATTTAAAGGCAGTGGCAGGCATTATAGGGATACCTGTATTCTGCAAAGAATTTGCACATTATTAGCTTAGGTTAATATTAGAATTATTCTGAAAAAATCAAATCGGGATATAAAAATATGTATAACTGCGGTTTTTAAAGCAACCGACATCCGTAGACTTTCTGTATAGGCTAATTCGAAATAAGAAATCATTAACAGACTAGTATTCCCTTAGAGCTTCAAAGTAAAAGATCTAGAAGAAATTTTTCAACTTTTTGTAATGAAATCATCAAAGTGGTCGCTTATAGCATTTTACTTTCTTTCATATTTTCGGAATGCAAAAGGAACGGAGAACCGTGATATCCCATGGTTTATAAATCGCAACTCCATATATTATATTGGAGTAGAGGAAAATGTAAGATAATGCACTTAGAGAAAGTAAAAACAATTAAACAGTCTCTATAGGCCGTCTCACGCTATAAAGGAGAATTTTGTTTGGCAAATAGGGGAACGCATTGCATTTATTACAATGTAGGATATGCGTTACAACCAATAATATCTGTTTTTTTTGGGACATTCCCCTCTAAACAAAATTAACATAAACACTTCTCTTATATTTTTTTCAGTATACTTCACAGGATGCCAGAGATGTTTGTCTTCAGCAAAATATGATCTTTACAGTATCCTTACATGAAACCCGAGAAATTTTGGACTATGCCACCGAAGTTTATGGTAGAAATAAACAAAAAATAATGGGAGGATTATTTGACAAAAACAGCCATGACAATTTCTCTAGAAAAAAATTTCCACGACATTTTCTCTAGTGAAAAAATTTCCATGAAATTTTCTCTAGAGAAAATATTTCCATAAAATTTTCTCCTAAGACAAAATTTTCATAAAATTTTCACTAAAAAAATATTCCATGAAATTATCTCTAAAGAAAAAATTTCCATAAAATTTTCCCTTAAGAAAAAATTTCCATGAAATTTTCTCTAAAGAAAAAATTTGCATGAAATTTTCCCATAAGAAAAAATTTCCATCAAATTTTTTCTTCAGAGAAATTTTTGTCTTTAGAGAAAATTTTACGGAAATTCTGTCTTTAGAGAAAATTTCACGGAAATTTTGTCTTTATAGAAAATTTCACGGAAATTTTGTCTTTAAAGAAAATTTCATGGAAAGTTGTCTTTAGAGAAAATTTTATGGAAATTTTGTCATTAGAGAAAATTTCATGGAAATTTTGGTCCTAATAGAAAATTTCGAGGAAATTTTTGTCTTTATAGAAAATTTCATGGAAATTTTGTCTTTATAGAAAATTTCATGGAAATTTTGTCTTTAGAGAAAATTTCATGGAAATTTTTTCTTTAGAGAAAATTTCATGGAAATTTTTTCTTTAGAGAAAATTTCATGAAAATTTTGCCTTTTTCGAAAATTTCATGAAAATTTTGTCTTTCGAGAAAATCTCATGGAAAAAATTTCTTTAGAGAAAATTTCATTGAAATTTTGTCTTTAGAGAAAATTTCATGGAAATTTTGTC
Organism: Stomoxys calcitrans; assembly: GCF_963082655.1. Lineage (NCBI taxonomy): Eukaryota > Metazoa > Arthropoda > Insecta > Diptera > Muscidae > Stomoxys > Stomoxys calcitrans. Next base: position 126,890,898 of record NC_081556.1, read on the forward strand.
TTTAGAGAAAATTTTATGGAAATTTTGTCTGTAGAGAAAATTTCATGGAAATTTTGTCTTTAGAGAAAATTTCATGGAAATTTTGTCCCTAGAGAAAATTTCATGGAAATTTTGTCCCTAGAGAAAATTTCATGGAAATTTTGTCTTTAGAGAAAATTTCACGGAAATTTTGTCTTTAGAGAAAATTTCACGGAAATTTTGTCTTTAACGAAAATTTCATGGAAATTTTGTCTTTAGAGAAAATTTCATGGAAATTTTGTCTTTAGAGAAAATTTCAAGAAAATTTTGTCTTTAGAGAAAATTTCATGGAAATTTTGTCTTTAGAAAAAATTTCATGCAAATTTCGTCTTTAGAGAAAAGTTCATGGAAATTTTGTCTGTAGAGAAAATTTCATGGAAATTTTGTTTTTAGAGAAAATTTCATGGAAATTTTGTCTTTAGAGAAAATTTCATGGAAATTTTTTCTTTAGAGAAGATTTCATGGAAATTTTGTCTTTAGAGAAAATTTTACGAAAATTTTGTCTTTAAAGAAAATTTCACGGAAATTTTTTCTTTAGAGAAAATTTCATGGAATTTTTTTCTTAAGAGAAAATTTCATGGAAATTTTGTCTTTAGAGAAAATTTCATGGAAATTTTATCTTTAGAGAAAATTTCATGGAAATTTTGTCTTTATAGAAAATTTCATGGAAATTTTGTCTTTAGAGAAAATTTCATGGAAATTTTGTCTACAGAGAAAATTTCATGGAAAGTTGGTCTTTAGAGAAAATTTCACGGAAATTTTGTCTTTAGAGAAAATTTCATGGAAATTTCTTCTTTAGAGAAAATTTCATGGAAATTTTGTCTTTAGAGAAAATTTCATGGAAATTTTGTGTTTAGAGAAAATTTCATGGATATTTTTTTCTTTAGAGAAAATTTCATAGAAATTTCGTCTTTAGAGAAAATTTCATGGAAATTTTGTTTTTAGAGAAAAATTCATGGCGGACCCTCCCCCTTTCATGGAAATTTTGTCTTTAGAGAAAATTTCATGAAAATTTTGTCTTTAGAGAAAATTTCATGGAAATTTTGTCTTTAGAGAAAATTTCATGGAAATTTTGTCTTTAGAGAAAATTTCACGGAAATTTTGTCTTTAGAGAAAATTTCACGGAAATTTTGTCTTTAGAGAAAGTTTTATGGAAATTTTTTCTTAAGAGAAAATTTCATGGAAATGTTTTCTTAAGAGAAAATTTCATGGAAATTTTTTCTCTATAGAAAATTTCATGGAAATTTTTTCTCTATAGAAAATTTTATAGAAATTTTTTCTCTATAGAAAATTTCATGAAAATGTTGTCTTTAGAGAAAATTTCATGGAAATTTTGTCTTTAGAGAAAATTTTATGGAAATTTTGTCTTTAGAGAAAAATTCATGGAAATTTTGTCTTTAGAGAAAAATTCATGTCGGACCCTCCCCCTTTCATGGAAATTTTGTCTTTAGAGAAAATTTCATGGAAATTTTGTCTTTAGAGAAAATTTCACGGAAATTTTGTCTTTAGAGAAAATTTTACGGAAATTTTGTCTTTAGTGAAAATTTCATGGAAATTTTTTCTTAAGAGAAAATTTCATGGAAATTTTTTCTCTAGAGAAAATTTCATGGAAATTTTTTCTCTAGAGAAAATTTCATGAAAATTTTGTCTTTAGAGAAAATTTCATGGAAATTCATGGCGGACCCTCCCCCTTACTCTAATTTTCAAAAACGCCCGATCTCGGATATATTTGGTGTGATTTAAGCGAAATTTTGTGCGCTCTCTTATATTTAGTAACCTAAGAACAAAAAAATTTGGTATCTAAATTTCGGATAGGGTACCTAGGGGGGCCGCCCCTCCCCCAAAACCTACCAAATGTATATAAAGACCAATCACGACAATAAGGGACTCAAATGAAAGATATTTAGGATAGGAAAACGTATCTGATATCCAATTGTCGGACCAAGTGTTAGGGGGACCACCCCAACCCCCAAAACAACCATAAATCGGACATATTTACCGACCATGGCAATATGGGACTCAAATCAAAGGGATTTGCGAGTAGCATACGAATCCGATATCCAAATGTGGGGCCAAGTTTCTGGTGGTCCATACCTTCCCCAAAACAACCCCCAAACAGGACTTATTTACTGACCATAGCAATATGAAGCTTAAATAAAATGTTTTTGAGTGTAGAATTCAAAATTCAAACTTGTCCATGAACATTCCATTAAGAAACTGAGGCAAACTTCTCACAAGTCAATGAGTGCAGTCCGATTCAATTTTTAGCTCAACGATAGGGGACTTCCTTTTTATAGCCGAGTCCGAACGGCGTGCCGCAGTGCGACACCTCTTTGGAGAGAAGTTTTACATGGCATAGTACCTCACAAATGTTGCCAGCATTAGGAGGGAACAACCACCGCTGAAAAGTTTTCTGATGTACCTGCCAGGATACGAACCCAGTCGTTCAGCTTCATAGGCGGAAACTCTATCCTCTGCGCTACGGTGGCCTCCGTGTTGGAGTGTAGAATACGAATCTGATATCCAATTGTGAGATCAAGCGTTTGGGGGTCCATCCTTCCCAAAAACATTCCCCAAAGAGGACAAATTTACGACCATAGCCATATGGGGCTTAAATGAAAGGTCTTTGGGAGGAAAGCACGAAACATATATCAATATTCGGGAAAAAGTGTCTATGGGGCCACCCCCCCATAACACCACTCAATTAGGTTGTATTTGTTGACCATTGCAATATGGGCCTCAAATGAGAGGTATTTCAGAGTAAAACACGAATCTGATATGTATTTTCAGGGCCGAGTCACTGAGTGCCCACCCCACCACCAGCCAGCAAACCGGTCATGTTTGCCAACTGGAAATATGGGGCTCAACTGAAAGATATTTGGGAGTAGACCACGAATCTGATATCAACTTTTGGGACCAACTGTCCAGGGGACGTCCCACCATAAAAAAACCCCTAATAGAAGGTATTTGCTCACCAAGACAATTTGGGTCTTCAAGAAAGTGGAGCTCGATATTGATAGTTTTTAGGGCCCATACACCAAACCTGACATATTTGCTGATGTTTGCAATAAGGGTTTGAGATTAGAAAAAGTATTTGGTAAACAATTTCGAGGCCAATGTCAATAAGGAGTTCAAATATATGAGAAAAGAACACGTTGTTGATATATTTTCAGGGCTTAGTGTTTGGGGGACCACCCCACTCCCCAAAAAAACACGCCTAAATTGGACATATTTACCGACCATGTCAATGTGGGGCTCAAATGAAAGGTCTTTGGGGAGTAGAGCACGAAATTGATTCCCATTTTCGTCGCCATTTTTTTGGAGGTATTTTGGGAAAGGGGTGACCCTCAATATGTGGCTCCAATGAAAGGTATGTGAGATTAGAAACTGAATTTGATAAGCAATTTAGGGGCCAGTTTTCTAAAGACAAATTCCCTATATTTTCTCTTTTGGTTTTTTAAGAATTTTGATTTTATCCTAATCCTTCTCCCGATTATAACCCATTATTTGACCTAAATTTATTTTGTATATCTTCCTCGGTAGGATTCATTCCTTCATTATGGACATATGACAATGAAAAAATCAAATACCTGCCTGGCTTCAACAACACGTATTCGAATGGCTGTTACCAGTTGAGCAAGAGCGATGCATCATTTAGCGAAGCGGATTGCATGGAAAAACAGGGATTTCTATGTAGACGCCAATTTGTGGGAGCCACCATGTACTTCGTCAACGGTACTCACCAGGATGTGAAAAAATATGATGTTGCAACCTATTGCAACCCCCATTCCACGAAGTACGATAAGGAGATACGAGTTTGTCTGGTCCGTTATTTGACTGCGGAGTTCTAATCCAGGGATGTGTGAAAATGCCATGGTGGGTGTGGAAGGAGGATCACCCAATTGAAGTCCTTACTTGTAGCATTCAAATATTATTTATCATTAAAATCAAATCTAAAAAAACGCTAAGTTTAGTACAGCGTCAGATTGTCAGTCTCTGGGCTTATCTGGTTGGCAATTGATGTGGTTACATTTGCAACAAAATGAAGGCTTCCAGAGTTTTAAAAAAATGTATGCAGGAAATCGGTTTATATGATCAAATTATGGATCTAACATACATTAGGGTGAATCAAAATCGCAATCTACAACAAATTATAAGAAGTTTTGCTTAAGAAACCATGGGTCTAAAATCAAAATCAATCAAAACCTGTACCAAGTAACGACAAACTTTTTTATACCCACCACCATAAGATGGCACTATACTAACCTAGTCATTACATTTGTAACACTTCGAAATATTGATCTAGAACCCCATAAAGTTTATATATTCTTGATTGCCTCTACATTCTGAGTCCATCTAACCATGTTAGACCACGGCCCTTCTGCATAGCTCGTTCGGATCCTTAACCCTTAGAAGTATTATAACATCGTCTGCATAGCAGACGGGTTCAAATCCCTGCTCAGTCAGCATCCGTAATAGGTCAACTATGGTGGTCACCCATAGAAGTGGCGATAAAATGCCCCCTGTGGCGGTTATTTGAGAGACCCCTCGATGTCAATGCATACCGCCAGGGTGTACGTTTTGGCATCGAAGGATTCTCCTATTTTATGCACAACCTCGTGCAGGACAGTCTCCACCGATCTTCCCTTGACATAGGCATGCTGTTTGTATTTGAGCAGTTCGCTGGATGTCACACTGATCCAATCCTTAGAACAGCACCGGGTGGACCCGGTCCTTATAGACTGGAAAACCCATATTCTAAGGAACAGGTGGATAAATTGTGTGTCGCATGGCATAAATATAGGGGAGAAAGTGGCACAGGGCACGCCACATAGGGCATTTTATCGCCACTTCTATGGGTGACCACCATAAATGACCTATTACGGATGCTGACTGAGCAGGGATTTGAACCCGTCTGCTATGCAGACGATGTTATAATACTTCTAAGGGTTAAGGATCCGAACGAGCTATGCAGAAGGGCCGAAAGAGTCTTGCATATGGCATATGACTGGGCTAGACCCAGAGGTCTCAATATTAACCCAGAGAAGACTGAAATATGCCTGTTCACGAGGAAGACGAAGGTGGGCCAATTTAACGCACCACGTTTCCTCAATAACACCATTTCGATATCTGAAAAGGTCAAATACTTAGGTGTGATATTGAAACTGAATTAAAAGTGTCACATTCAGAAGCGTACTGAGAAGGCTCACAGATGTTGGGCAGTATGTAGACGGACTCGAAATGAGGCCTGAATCCGAGGATAGTCCACTGGCTCTACAGGAGCGTGATTAGACCAATACTTACTTACGCCTCAGTAGTATGGTGGACTGCTATGAAGAAAAAGTGCAACATAAGGACCATTTAAAAGGTTCAGAGAACATGTTGTCTTGGCATAGGCGGAGCGATGAGGACCCACTAAGGCACTTAAGACTATTCTAGATATCCGACCCATTAACATACAAATTAAGTGTGAGGCAGCCACTGCGGCTATGAGACTTAAGGCGATGGGAGAATGGATTGAGGAGGAGGAAGCAGCTCATACCATCGCGGTATAATCGAGGCGACGATAGGAAACCTGGAAGTAAGGGAAGAAGTTTTTTACCTAAAGACAACATTTCTATGAAATTTTACCTAAAGACAACATTTCTATGAAATTTTACCTAAAGACAAAATTTCTATGAAATTTTACCTAAAGACAAAGTTTCTATGAAATTTTACCTAAAGACAAAATTTCTATGAAATTTTACCTAAATACAAAATTTCTATGAAATTTTACTTAAAGACAAAATTTCTATGAAATTTTACATAAAGCCAAAATTTCTATGAAATTTTACATAAAGACAAAATTTCTATGAAATTTTACCTACAGACAGATTTTCTATGAAATTTCACCTAAAGACAAAATTTCTATGAAATTTTACATAAAGACAAAATTTCAATGAAATTTTACCTAAAGACAAAATTTCTATGAAATTTTACCTAAAGACAAAATTTCTATGAAATTTTACCTAAAGACAAAATTTCTATGCAATTTTCTCTAAAGACAAAATTTCTATGAAATTTTCTCTAAAGACAAAATTTCTATGAAATTTTCTCTAAAGACAAAATTTCTATGAAATTTTCTCTAAAGACAAAATTTCTATGAAATTTTCTCTAAAGACAAAATTTCTATGAAATTTTACCTAAAGACAAAATTTCTATGAAATTTTACCTAAACACAAAATTTCTATGAAATTTTACCTAAAGACAAAATTTCTATGAAATTTTACATAAAGACAAAATTTCTATGAAATTTTACCTAAAGACAAAAATTTATACACGCCGTTCGGTCTCTTCTTCATGAGGTTAAACTTAAAGCGGCCAGCATTTATTGATATATGAACTGCATCGATAGAAAGAGTCTGTGTCAAATTTCAACCAGATAGTTTTATACATTCGACCGCTAACATGATTTCCACAAACGGATAGAAAAATGGACATTGCTAGATCTACCAAGAAAGCAGACGATCAAGTATTTATAGACTTTATAGGGTCGTAGATGATGTTACAAACAAAACGACTAGATTTGTATATCTCCACATTCGATGAAGCTTGATACAAAAATATATCTCTGCGGTTCATGCACACACCAACATCCATGGGTTTTGTGTCGAGTTTATTTAAAAATTCCTTAGTCACATTATCTCATTCATAGACCAGTATCTCTTTAAAGCTTCATAGTAAATGATCTACAGATTGCTCGGTTATTTTTTACAATGAAATCTTCACAATGGTTACTGATCGCATTTTGTATTCTCTTGTGTTTTGTAAATGCAAAAGGAACGGAAAATCGGGATATCCGATGGTTCATACATCGCACCTCAATATATTACATTGGTACAGAGGACAATGTAAGTAAGGGCACTAACAAAATAGAAAAAAAAATAAAGTTTTTCTCGTTTTGTTTTTAAAGTACACTTCTAAGGAGGCCAGAGAAATTTGCATTCACCAAAACATGATGTTCACAATATCCTCAAGGGACACCGAAGAAATTTTGGACTATGTTACGAATGTTTATGGTAACCAAAATAATAGAAAATAGAGGAGGGTTAAAGCATACAAAGAAGATCATGATCATATACTTATACCTTATATAGGGTCTTAGACCAATTTATCGAGGTGTTGGCAACGAAAAGATGCAAACAGTATGCCCTATGGTTTTATGTTCTCAAAATTTCGAAACCAAATCTCTTTAAATTTAAAGAATGATTTTGGCCTTAACATCTTCTCCCCAACCTTCTCTCCCACCCCCATCTAGCAAAAACTTTTTATTCTATTTTAAGTAATTTTATGCTTTGTTATATCCTTTCCCAGGATTCATTCCATCGTTTTGGACATATGACAATGAAAATTTCAAACATCTGCCTGGTTCCACTAACACAAATAAGGATGGCTGCTACAAGCTGAGTAAACGCGACGCATCATTTAGCAAAGCAGATTGCAATGAAAAAATGGGATTTCTATGTAGACGCCAATTTGTGGGGGCTAGCATGTATTTCATCAACGGTACTCGCCAGGATGTGGACAAATATGATGTGGAAACCTACTGCAATCCCCATTCGACAAAATATGACCATGTAGTGCAATTGTGTTTGGTGCGTTATTTGACCACGGCCTCCAAATCAATGGAGTTGTAAAAATATACAAAAGGTGTCTAGGGCAGAAGGGGAAGCACTCAATTCAAGCCCTAGCGCAAAACATTTATGATCATAAAACTCGTTAATCAATGAAATATTTTTTTCCTAAACGTTTTTTGCTGTTTCTGTTTTTGCTTGAAGCGAATAGCCATGGATTTTGAGGGATATGAGATGAGGATGGTAATGAAATTCCTATGCAATTTTCTCCAAAAAAAATTCTATGAAATTTTACCTAAAGACAAAATTTCGATGAAATTTTACCTAAAGACAAAATTTCTATGAAATTTTACCTAAAGACAAAATTTCTATGAAATTTTACCTAAAGGCAAAATTTCTATGAAATTTTACCTAAAGGCAAAATTTCGATGAAATTTTACCTAAAGACAACATTTCTATGAAATTTTACCTAAAGACAAAATTTCTATGAAATTTTACCTAAAGACAAAATTTCTATGAAATTTTACCTAAAGACAAAATTTTTATGTAATTTTACCTAAAGGCATAGTTTCTATGAATTTTTACCTATAGACAAAATTTCTATGAATTTTTACCTATAGACAAAATTTCTATGAAATTTTACCTATAGACAAAATTTCTATGAAATTTTACCTGAAGACAAAATTTCTATGAAATTTTACCTAAAGATAAAATTTCTATGAAATTTTCTCCAAAGAAAAAATATCCATGAAATTTTTTTTAAGATAAAATGGCAATGAAATTTTCTCTGAACATAAAACGACAACTTGCGAATGTCCACATCCGCTATATCAGACAAATTCCCCAAAAAATGAGAACCTAATTTGTAACTTCTTCTAACTGCCAGTGCGGCACACACATCCGGCTGATGTGTAATAGATTCTTTTTCTTCTAGTCCTCTCAGCTTCGGCAAAAGTCGTTACTGGCAACCTTTAGTCTGTCAGCATGTTTTCCGAGCAGACAGTGACCTGTCATGATGGATACTCTGTTTTAGCCAGCGACAGCAAAGCGAATAGACCTCTTCCAGTCTAGATTAGGGTGTATAATTTAGGATTGCTCACAGCCCCCCTTTGTGACCACCTACCATTCGTTGTTCTTCGGATCTGACCCCGAAGGCTTAGCTTACATGTCGCTAGAGGCATACCCACAGATTCCAATTCCTCAGGAATGTGTAGAGTAATTCCAAGTCTGACAAGCTCACCCGCTATACAATAACCTGGGGTATCTCTGTGGCCCGGCACCCAGAACAGGTGAATTTCGAACTGTTCAGCCATCTCGTTAAGAGATCTGCGGCAGTTGAGGGCGGTTTTTGTATTCAAAAATACTTTCTCCAGGGATTTAATGGCTGCCTGGCTGTCTATGAATATATTTATGCCAATCGTCGTTAGGGCTTGATATCTTAGCCCTTCCACCACTTCCTTAAATGAAAGGATCTCAGCTTGATACACACTGCAGTGGTCGGTTTACCTTCTCGATATGACCAGTTTAAGTTTTTCAGAGTACACCCCAAAGCCCTACTGGCAGTTTAGTTTGGAACCATAGATGTCTATGTAAATTCTATTACCAGGGATCTCATAGTTCCAATCGGTTTTATCAGGATTGTACCACTATTCCTAATTTTTACCAAAAAGCGGTTTAGGTAGGGTGTAATTCACACTGGCTGGAACATCGGACATTGCATCAAGGATAACACAGTGTCCGTAGCCGCCGAATGACTAAAGAGAAAGCACCCTTAGCCTTACAACAGTGGTAGCAGCAATTTGTCTAGCCACAATGTCCAGGAGCATTTGATATAGCATTAAATTCAGTTCATCTTATGATGTCGTTCTCAGTGCAGCTGTGATGCATCAACAAGCCATCCCTTAGATCCGGCTGACTGTTGAACAGTAGGTGGACTTTTGAAGCGCCGTCCACCAGACCACAACACCATATAGCATTATAGGTCTGACAACTTCAGTACATACCCAATGCATGACGCGCGGTCTAAACTCCCAACTTTTGCCAATGGCTCTCTTACAGGTGTATAGGACAAAAGTTGCCCTTCTTGCCCTTTCTCTAATCCCAAGGTGACAGGAGCCACTGTATGTAACTTGGATCTCCAGCTGAAAAGAACTACTTCTGCCTTGCACGGATTTATATCTAGGCCACTTTCGGTAGCCTATTTCGCTGTTGCGCATAGAGCTTCCTGAAGTATATCTCTTAGTGCTAGGAAACTTCCCCTACCCGCAATTGCCATGTCATCAGCGGCCATTTTTACACCTTAGCGTCACGGTAGTGGTCGCAGCAATTTGTCTAGCCCAACGTCCAGGGGCATGAGAGGTATCATTAAATTTAGTGCATCAGATGGTGTCGTCCTCAGTGCGGCTGTGAGGCACCAACAAGTCATCTTTTGGATCCGGTTGACTATTTAACAGTAGGTGGACTTTTGAAGCGCCGTCCACCAGACCACAACACCATATAGCATTATAGGTCTGACAAACCCCAACTTTTGCCAATGGCTCTCTTACAGGTTTATAGGACAAGAGATGCCTTTTCAAAGTAGTCCTCAGTGCGGCTGTGAGGCACCAACAAGTCATCTTTTGGATCCGGTTGACTATTGAACAGTAGGTGGACTTTTGAAGCGCCGTCCACCAGACCACAACACCATATAGCATTATAGGTCTGACAAACCCCAACTTTTGCCAATGGCTCTTCTCTCCTCCCTAGAAGACAGATGCCACTTTAGGTAACTTGTATCGCGTGCCGAACTACTTCTGTCTTGCACGGACTTACGCCTAGACCACTTTCGGTAACCCATTTCGCTGCTGCACCTAGACCTTACTGGAGTGTATCTCATAGAGTACTGGGAAACTTTCCCCCAACCGCAATTGGCAGGTGATCAGCATACGCGACTACTTTTACGGCTTTTTCTTCCAGAGACAGTATTAAATTGTTATTGGCTTCGTTCCAGAGTAGAGGAGACAGTACACTTCCTGGAGATGTTTTTCTGCTGACCCATTTTTTATTATCACAGATCCCAAGCCTGTAATGCTTCTTTTTGTAAGTAAGTCATTACGGTAGAATTGATGCCCAGAATTCCAATCCTTCATGATTGATATGTGTTTTATGGTTGCCCAAAAAGTAATTGCGGATTTTTTAAAAGAAAGTAAATGCATTTTTAACAAAACATAGAATGAACTTTAATCAAATATACTTTTTTTACACTTTTTTTCTAAAGCAAGCTAAAAGTAACAGCTGATAACTGACAGAAGAAAGAATGCAATTACAGAGTCACAAGCTGTGAAAAATTTAGTCAACGCCGACTATATGAACAATCCGCAATTACTTTTTGGGCAACCCAATACATTATTGAAAGCACCTTCAATGTCATGAAATGCTACCATTGTATATTCCTTGACAACGAGGGAACCCTCTATGTAGGCGACTAGGTCGTAAAGGGCTGTTTCAGTGGACTTGCCCCTAACCCCACAATACCGGACTTGCTCGGGAACCCCAGAAAGATCAATTGAGAGCTAAAATCTTAAATCGGCAGCTAACATGCTGACAAGGGCCATATGTAGAAGTTATGAGGAGAACCTGACCTCTGAACTTCACGTATATCGCAGCTTTTGTGGTGAGACGAGGAATTGAGGTTCCTTAGAGTGCTCTCTGGCATAGAAGGGGCTCTTAATAACATGGAGCTGGAGTGTGGTGAACATTATAGCCCCCCCCCCCCCCCCCCCCCCCCCCCTCTTTTGTTGAGATTGATTCATACAATGCTAAATGTCTGGATTATCAGCGCATCACTGGCGAAAAGGTCTATTGAAATGTTATGGCCAGAGGAACTCCCCAAGGAGTAGTTTTATCCCCCTAATTGTGGTTTTATTTATTCTTAAGGTTTACAAAGGGTTTATGAGGTCTTTCAAGAACGAGAGTGTGAAGGTAGTTGCTTATGCTGATGGCATATTTTTTACTGTTGTTTGCAAGTGGAGGCAGTAATCCTGGTCAAGGTCTTATAGGTGAACAAAGTTATTTCGGTCCATGGGCCACATGAAGCGAAAAGTCGTCATTATGATGGATGGCCGTTTCTGCTCTACTATTGGGTTGCCCAAAAAGTAATTGCGGATTTTTTAAAAGAAAGTAAATGCATTTTTAATAAAACTTAGAATGAACTTTAATCAAATATACTTTTTTTACACTTTTTTTCTAAAGCAAGCTAAAAGTAACAGCTGATAACTGACAGAAGAAAGAATGCAATTACAGAGTCACAAGCTGTGAAAAAATTTGTCAACGCCGACTATATGAAAAATCCGCAATTACTTTTTGGGCAACCCAATATATTACGCAGCTTGTTCAGGAGACTTGGGGAAGCTGTCTGGAAAGTCGAAAGCCATCCACCTTAGCCAATTTTAAGTTTAAATTAATGATGAGAGGGAAAACTGACTTTAAGCCTTAATTTGCTCCTCATTTTAATTACGCTTTAAATATTTTCCCGGGGTTTCTCATATTTTATTTTGCTTGAAATCGGCTTCGCTAGACGATGCATTTTCATTGCCATAGTATGTCCCGAATGATGGAATTTCTGGACATACTATGACAATGACAATATCAAATACCTGCCTGGACTCTCTAGCACAAATTGAGAAAGAACAATGCATCGTCTAGCGAAGCCGATTGCAAGGAAAATTGGGATTTCTATGTAGACTGGCAATTTGTGGGGGCCACCGTGTACTTCTTTAGTTGTACCCGCCACTATGTGGACAAAAATGATGTGCAAACCCACTGCAACCCACATTCCACGAAGTACGACCAAGTGCAGCAAGTGAGTTTGTTATTGCGCTAATTGATCAAATCCATGGGATGTGTAACAATCCAAAGAGCGTGCGAGCTGCGAAAAGGGGGATCACTTAATTAAAACCTAAAGCAATAAAATCTATATTATGTATCGTTATGATCATAAACAAACCGCATTTATAAATGGCATATTTATCGTTAAGGGTCTTTCTGTTAATTTAATTTTTGAAGTGAATCATTGTTTTGATGGTAATATAAAAAAAATCGTATTAAACTTCTCCAAGTTTGTAGTCCGTTTCTAATGTCATAAAACATCGTACAAATGTGAAAGACATCTTTCAGAGACAAAGAAACTTCTTTGTCGATGTCATTAAAAAATCCCACTCACTCGAAAACTGTAACGAAGGCCAAATGCATTAATTCACATAAAAAGGTTCTAAATTTACTTAACCACTTAGGCCAATTTTGGCCATTACATTCTCTTGAGTCCTATAAGTCAATCACACCAGGTGGCATCTCACTGGTCGGGCAACAGCGGTATGCTGTAGACCATTTTTAAAGAATGTCTCCTTAGCCTCAAAGCTTTAAGCTAGAAATTAAGACCGACCCCTGGAGAGTCAAATCGGATAATCTATTAAATCTATGATAAGGTGTTACTTACGGGCTGAATTATGGGGGAAATATTCTACGAAAATTTGTGTTAACTGATAACTTTGTGCAAAATTTTATATTCAAAATTTCCTAGAAATTTTGTCTTTTGAGAAGATTTCATTGAAATTTTGTCTATAGAGAAAAATTTCTTTGAAATTTTGTACTTAGAGAAAATTTCATTGAAATTTTGTCTCTTTAGAGAAAATTTCATAGAAATTTTGTCATAAGAGAAAATTTCATTGAAATTTTTTCTTTAGAGAAAATTTCATTGAAATTTTGTCTTTAGAGAAAATTTCATTAAAATTTTGTCTTTAGAGAAAATTTCATTGAAATTTTGTCTTTAGAGAAAATTTCATTAAAATTTTGTCTTTAGAGAAAATTTCATTGAAATTTTGTCTTTAGAGAAAATTTCATTGAAATTTTGTCTTAAGAGAAAATTTGATTGAAATTTTATCTTTAGCGAAAATTTCATTGAAATTTTGTCTTTAGAGAAAATTTCATTGAAATTTTGTCTTTAGAGAAAATTTCATTGAAATTTTGTCTTTAGAGAAAATTTCATTGAAATTTTGTCTTTAGAGAAAATTTCATTGAAATTTAATTTAATTTTTGAAGTGAATCATTGTTTTGATGGTAATATAAAAAAAATCGTATTAAACTTCTCCAAGTTTGTAGTCCGTTTCTAATGTCATAAAACATCGTACAAATGTGAAAGACATCTTTCAGAGACAAAGAAACTTCTTTGTCGATGTCATTAAAAAATCCCACTCACTCGAAAACTGTAACGAAGGCCAAATGCATTAATTCACATAAAAAGGTTCTAAATTTACTTAACCACTTAGGCCAATTTTGGCCATTACATTCTCTTGGGTCCTATAAGTCAATCACACCAGGTGGCATCTCACTGGTCGGGCAACAGCGGTATGCTGTAGACCATTTTTAAAGAATGTCTCCTTAGCCTCAAAGCTTTAAGCTAGAAATTAAGACCGACCCCTGGCGAGTCAAATCGGATAATCTATTAAATCTATGATAAGGTGTTACTTACGGGCTGAATTATGGGGGAAATATTCTACGAAAATTTGTGTTAACTGATAACTTTGTGCAAAATTTTATATTCAAAATTTCCTAGAAATTTTGTCTTTTGAGAAGATTTCATTGAAATTTTGTCTATAGAGAAAAATTTCTTTGAAATTTTGTACTTAGAGAAAATTTCATTGAAATTTTGTCTCTTTAGAGAAAATTTCATAGAAATTTTGTCATAAGAGAAAATTTCATTGAAATTTTTTCTTTAGAGAAAATTTCATTGAAATTTTGTCTTTAGAGAAAATTTCATTAAAATTTTGTCTTTAGAGAAAATTTCATTGAAATTTTGTCTTTAGAGAAAATTTCATTAAAATTTTGTCTTTAGAGAAAATTTCATTGAAATTTTGTCTTTAGAGAAAATTTCATTGAAATTTTGTCTTTAGAGAAAATTTGATTGAAATTTTATCTTTAGCGAAAATTTCATTGAAATTTTGTCTTTAGAGAAAATTTCATTGAAATTTTGTCTTTAGAGAAAATTTCATTGAAATTTTGTCTTTAGAGAAAATTTCATTGAAATTTTGTCTTTAGAGAAAATTTCATTGAAATTTTGTCTTTAGAGAAAATTTCATTGAAATTTTGTCTTTAGAGAAAATTTCATTGAAATTTTGTCTTTAGAGAAAATTTCATTGAAATTTTGTCTTTAGAGAAAATTTCATTGAAATTTTGTTTTTAGAGAAAATTTCATTGAAATTTTGTCTTCAGAGAAAATTTCATTGAAATTTTGTCTCTTTAGAGAAAATTTCATTGAAATTTTGTCTTTAGAGAAAATTTCATTGAAATTTTGTCTTTAGAGAAAATTTCATTTAAATTTTGTCTTTAGAAAAAAAATTTCATTGAAATTTTGTCTTTAGAAAAAAATTTCATGGAAATTTTGTCTTTAGAGAAAATTTCATTGAAATTTTGTCTTTAGAGAAAATTTCATTGAAATTTTGTCTTTAGAGAAAATTTCATTGAAACTTTGTCTTTAGAGAAAATTTCATTGCAATTTTGTCTTTAGAGAAAATTTCATTGAAATTTTGTCTTTAGAGAAAATTTCATTGAAATTTTGTCTTTAGAGAAAATTTCATTTTGTCTTTAGAGAAAATTTCATTTTGTCTTTAGAGAAAATTTCATTATGTCTTTAGAGAAAATTTCATTGAAATTTTGTCTTTAGAGAAAATTTCATTGAAATTTTGTCTTTAGAGAAAATTTCATTGAAATTTTGTCTTTAGAGAAAATTTCATTGAAATTTTGTCTTTAGAGAAAATTTCATTGAAATTTTGTCTTTAGAGAAAATTTCATTGAAATTTTGTCTTTAGAGAAAATTTCATTGAAATTTTGTCTTTAGAGAAAATTTCATTGAAATTTTGTCTTTAGAGAAAATTTCATTGAAATTTTGTCTTTAGAGAAAATTTCATTGAAATTTTGTCTTTAGAGAAAATTTCATTGAAATTTTGTCTTTAGAGAAAATTTCATTGAAATTTTGTCTTTAGAGAAAATTTCATTGAAATTTTGTCTTTAGAGAAAATTTCATTGAAATTTTGTCTTTAGAGAAAATTTCATTAAAATTTTGTCTTTAGAGATAAATATTCGTTTCAAAAGATATGATTTTTGCAACGAAAAAACTAAAACCGCGCTACTATGGGTCGTAAAAATCTAAGACGATCTTACCATGTCCGTCCGAACCTCTGTCTACTGAAATTAGGCTATAGTCTTCAAAAAATAGAGCTTAAACTTTGCAAAGTTTCTTTTGTATCCATAGCCAGATTAAGTTCGATAATGAGCTATTTCGGACAATATCTTGATATAGCCCCCATATATACCGATCTAGCGATTAAATGTCTTAAGCCCATTTAAGCCACATTTATTATCCGATTTCGCTGAAATTTCTGACAGTGAGTTGTGTTGGGTCTCTCGATATCCCTGTTCAATGCGGCCCAGATCGGTCGTTCAATACGGCCAGATCGATTTGGATATAGCTGTCATATAAACTGATCTCACGATTTAAGGTCCTTGGGGCATTGATTGATTTCGGTGAAATTTGGGACAGTGGGTTTTATTATTGTGTTGCCCAAAAAGTAATTGCGGATTTTTTAAAAGAAAGTAAATGCATTTTTAATAAAACTTAGAATGAACTTTAATCAAATATACTTTTTTTACATTTTTTTTCTAAAGCAAGCTAAAAGTAACAGCTGATAACTGACAGAAGAAAGAATACAATTACAGAGTCACAAGCTGTGAAAAAATTTGTCAACGCCGACTATATGAAAAATCCGCAATTACTTTTTGGGCAACCCAATAGTTCCCTCAAAATCCTTGTTTAATTTAGCCCAGATCGGTTAAGATTAGGATATAGCTGCCATATAGACCGATAACTCGATTTAAGGTCTTGGGCCAATGATAGGCGCATTTATTGTCCGATTTAGTTTGGCGAGTTGTGTTAACTCTGTCCAGATTTGGATATAGGTGCCGTTTATACCGATCTTCTGATTTAAGATTTTAGGCCCACGTGAAATTTTTAACCGGTTTTGTTGAAATTAGGCACAATGCGTCGGGACCCTCGATATTCGTACCGAATATTTGTAAGATCGGTCTATATTTCGATATAACTGCCATATATACTAATTTTTCACCATATGGTCTTGGGTCCACAATAGGTGCAATTTATTGCCCGATTTTGCTGAAATTTTGTATAGCGAGTTGTGTTAGACTCCTTGACATTCCTGTTCCATATGGCCCAAATCGCTCAAGATTGGAGTATAGCTGTCACATAGACCGATCTCTAGATTTAAAGTTTTAATAACCGATAATGCTGAAACTTAGCACAATGAGTTTTTTTGTATGTATTTCGCCATCTGTACCGAGTATGGTGCTCATCTATTTGAACATAACTGCCATGTATACCCATCTCTCGATTGAAATTCTTGGGACCATAAAAACAATTAGGCTCTTCGACATTAGTGTTCAAAAAAACAAATAGGCTCTTCGACATTCGTGTTCAATATGGCCCGGATCGGTCTATATTTAGATATACAGTGGGACACATAACTCTACATACCTTTTCATAGATTGCAGTTACGTAGTAAGGATAAACCTTTACATAAAAAATTTTAACTATTTATGATATTGGGAACCATTTAGCAACGATAGACATTAGGTAAAAAAATTTCGTTTCCTAACCTAACCATATATACTTTTCTGTGCCACTGTAGGGGCCATATAGACCGAACTCCCGAGTTAAGGTCTTGGACCTATTAAATGCGCAATTATTGTCAGATTTCGCTGAAATTTGGCACAGTGAGACTTTTTAATCTCTTCGACATCCGTGCTTTATGTAGTTCAGATCGGTTATTATTTGAATAAAGCTGTCATATACATGTACCGATCCCGCGATGTATGTTCTTAGGCCCATAAAGGCTATGTAAAGGTGCATTTTAGACCTTTACATAGCCTTCTTGAATATGATGGATATCGGACTATATTTATGGTTGATATTGGATTTATTTATTTTTTGCTGCTATGGGTTCATAAATGATGCATTTTTCTCCGTATTATGACGAATGATGGTTAATATATATATCCGAGGAGGTGGTATCCAAATTCGGCCCGGCCGAACGAAATGCTTTCTTACTTGTCAAACCTCGATTACAGTGGTCAAATCTGGCCAAAATATAAAATGTTTAGTGAGTGGCACGAGTGTTTCATGACAATAGCTAGGAGTTTTTCAGTTTTTTGCATCACAATATGGAAAATAAAAATTTCGTAATATTAATGAACTGGAATTGTAAATGCAATGATTGACGGAATTTAGAAAAACAATGTCAACGAATGAATTCATTATATAAGCGAACATCTTCATTGTATTAAAGTAAATATTCATTGTATTAATGAATGCAAGTCAATGAACGCTGTTCATTAATTTAACAACCGGGATTTTTTTTTCCAATATATGGGTTGCCCAAAAAGTAATTGCGGATTTTTTATATAGTCGGCGTTGACAAATTTTTTCACAGCTTGTGACTCTGTAATTGCCTTCTTTCTTCTGTCAGTTATCAGCTGTTACTTTTAGCTTGCTTTAGAAAAAAAGTGTAAAAAAGTATATTTCATTAAAGTTCATTCTAAGTTTTATTAAAAATGCATTTACTTTCTTTTAAAAAATCCGCAATTACTTTTTGGGCAACCCAATATAATGGCAATCTTATATATAAAAATCAATTTGTGTCCCTTACCTCCCCCTTACCCTAATTTTCTGAAACGCCAGATCTCGGGTGGTGCGATTTAAGCGAAATTTTGTGTGCTCTCATATAGTACCATAAAAATAAAAATTTGGTATCCGAATTTCGGATGGGGTACCTAGGGGGCTGCCCCACCCTAAAACCTACCAAACATATATTTAGGCCATTCACGACAATATGGGACTCAAATGAAAGGTATTTAGGATAAGAAAACGTATCTGATATCCATTTGTCGGACCAAGTGCTAGGGGGTCCACCCCAACACCCAAAACACCCCTAAATCGGACATATTTACCGACCACGGCAATATGGGGCTCAAATCAAAGGTATTTGCGAGTAGAATACGAATCTGATGTCCAAATGTGGGACCACGTTTCTGGGGGTCCACCCCATTCAAATAACTCCCCCCAAACAGGACTTATTTACTGACCATGGGAATATGGGGCTTAAATGAAAGGTATTTGAATGTAGAATATGAATCTTATATCCAAATATGGGACCAAGGGTTTGGGTAGGCGCCTGTCACCAAAAACATCCTCCAAAGCGGACAAATTTACGACCATAGCAATATGGGGCTCAAATATGGGACCAAGGGTTTGGGTGGCCTCCTCTCAACCAAAAACATCCTCCAAAGGGGACAAATTTACGACCATAGCAATATGGGGCTCAAATGCATGGTCTTTGGGAGTAAAGCACGACTTTGATATCAATATTCGGGAAAAGTGTCTATGGGGCCACCCCACCCTCACAACACCAACCAAATAGTAAGTATTTTCTGACTATTGCAATATGAGCTC
Source organism: Stomoxys calcitrans (assembly GCF_963082655.1). Classification (NCBI taxonomy): domain Eukaryota; kingdom Metazoa; phylum Arthropoda; class Insecta; order Diptera; family Muscidae; genus Stomoxys; species Stomoxys calcitrans. The sequence continues at coordinate 126,910,083 of NC_081556.1, forward strand.
AAATAAAAGGGTTTTTATAGTGGAACACAAATCCGATATATTTTTTCAAGGCCAACTCATTGAATGGCCGCCTATCCCCCAAAACACCCCCCAAGCCGCTCATGTTTGCCGACTATGGAAATATGAGGCTCAACTTAAAAGTAAGTGGGAGTAGACCACATATCTGATATCAACATTAGGGGCCAACTGTCTAGCGGACGTCCCACCACCATAACAACCCTCTCAAATAGGATGTATTTGCTCACCAAGACAATTTGGGTCTTAAAGAGAGTGAAACTAAACATTCATAGTTTTTTTTGGGGCCAATACCCCAAATCGGACACATTTGCTGACTGTTGCAATAAGGAGTTTAAATGAGATTAGAAAACGAATTTGATATTCAATTTTGAGGCCAATGGCAATATGGGGTTCAAATAAGTGATATATAGCTAAATGAGAATAGAGCACGTTTCTGATATATTTTCCGGGCTTAGTGTTTGGGGGACCACCTCAATCCCCAAAACACCCCTTAATCGGGCATATTTTTCGACCATGTCAATGTGAAGCTTAAATGAAAGGTATTGGGGGGTAGAGCAAGAATTGATAACCATTTTCGTGACCAATTTTCTGTGGGGTCTACCCCCTTCCCAAAATATCCCACAAACAGCAATTTTTTTGTGATCATCGCAATATGGGGCTCAAATAAAGGTATTTGGGAATAGAATACGAATTTGATATCCAACTGTAGGACCATGTATTTAGGGCATCATCTCTTTCCCAAAACACCCCCAAAGGAAAAAAATTGTTCGACCATGCCAATATGTGACTCAAATGAAAGGTATTTAGAAAACGAATTTGATAACCTATTATGGGGCCATGTGTTTGGGGGACGTCTCATCCTGTAAACTCCTCTTAGGCCAATGACAATATGAGGTTTAAATAGATGGTATTTGAGAGAAGAGCACGATGCTGATATTTTTTCAGGGCCAAGAGTCTGGGGGACCACCTCTCCCCGGAAAACACCCCTAAATCAGACATCATGAGAATATCGGGCTGAAATGAAGTATTTTAAGAATGGAGTACACCTTACATCCAAACTTTAATTCGTAGACCAATAAAGATCATGTGGGATTCAGATAAAGGAACTTATATTTTCAAACTGTTAGTCAAGTTAACATGGAATTTCACTAAAAGATCTTTAATTGTCGAAAATAAATATTCCAAGGAAACTTTTGTTCCATATAAAGTAAGAGAAGGCGCAGCGGAGTTAAATATAAATGTAGTCCGATCTGATCCATATTCGGGTCGGATGACGGAAGGCTTTTATGGGGTTAAGACCCTAAATCCACAGATCGATCCATATGGCATCTATATTCAAATATGGTCTAATTTTGCCCGTTATTGTATCCGTGTAGATACATATGGATATATGCCAAATTTCAGCTAAATTTCTCAATTTTTGAAGGTTAAAGCGTTATAGCCTCAGACGAACGGCCAGACGGACGGACGGACAAACACAAGGACATCGTTAAATCGTCTTAAAATTTTACAAAGACAAAGCATATGTATACTTTGTAAGGTTGTCAATGGGTATTTCGATGTGTTGCAATCGGAATGACTATATGCATATATTGGGTTGCCCAAAAAGTAATTGCGGATTTTTCATATAGTCGGCGTTGACAAATTTTTTCACAGCTTGTGACTCTGTAATTGCATTCTTTCTTCTGTCAGTTATCAGCTGTTACTTTTAGCTTGCTTTAGAAAAAAAAGTGTAAAAAAGTATATCTAAGTTTTATTAAAAATGCATTTACTTTCTATTAAAAAATCCGCAATTACTTTTTGGGCAACCCAATATAATGCATATTTATCCTATAATGATGGATAAAAATAACATAAAACTGTAATCTTTCAAATCAAAAAAAAAAAAAAATAATATATTACAATTTATTTCAGTTATTAACCACTTCAAAATTATTCAAAAAAAAAAAAAACATGTGACAACAATTTGCCTTTCATGACAATTACTTCTTCTCTACTTTCTCCACATTCTGTTGCATGTCCTTCACTTTCCTTCGCAATATTAACTTGAATACCACAAAGACAATAATAGCAATTAGAGCGGCAACAGAGACACAGCCGATAAGTAACAAATGGCGAAAAGTCAAAAATGATTGGATCACAGGCTGCTCACAGATATAACCACGTTTCTCTGTTTTATTTGTATTCAATGGACTCCAGAATTTGCAATCCGTAGTGGTATCCTGCTCTCCAAGCCAGAAAGTAACGAAAGCACCTAGTTTGGGAAAAACAATATTTTTTGGATAACATCTATGGGAACAAAAGGCAAATCTTTAAAGAATGCTTACCATAATTAATGAAAATGTAATCTTTCAAGGAAAAATTATCGTCCAAGGAAGACAACAATGTTAAGGTCATATTTTGTTCCGAACAAAGTTTTCTCACCTCATTGCAGGTGTACTAACATGTGAATAAAAAAGGAGAGATTTCAAAATATAGACAGAGAAAATATGGCATATAAAATATGTGAAGAAAATGATCCTTAACTAAAAACTACTCCCTTCTTTGATATGTGTCATTATTTTGACAAATTTTCTTGACCACTCTCAATAAACTGTTCAATGGATATTCTATCCAAAAGGCATAGAATTTCAAAAAAAAAAAAAACTCAAAATTCCGTAAGTAAGAATAACGGGTGCACCACAATTCCTCAATAGAACGATTTCGATATCTGACAAGGTCATATAATTAAGTGTGACCTTGGACAGGCCCTGCCGATACGGGATGACTATGAGCACCACACAGGCTGGAACTTTGAGCTCCGTCTCTCGTTATCACGGGAAGCTTAGCTGAAAGCTACCGGGCGCGTCCACAGGTTGCGGATGGTGGAAAGCTCCGTTTTTATGCGGAGTAGTTGCAAATGGGGCCGCGGGCAGTCAGCGATTTGCGAGAGGAGAGTCCCAGTGAGGAGTTAGGTGGCACTGGCTCTTAACCAAATACTGAGTGCCAATGATACTCGAGATGACAAGGCGAGTTATTGGCGCCTTCAAATAACCAATGGCCAACATCAGCGTCTGTTCCCAGGTTAGGGGCGGCTGGCGGCGAGCGTCGGATCTTGGAGCAAGCGGCTCGCCACAACGAGGGATACATGTGCAATCCCACAAACCCATGCGGTTGGGGCGCTGGGCCAGTAACCCGCCCCCGGAAAACTATGAAAACTATTATGAGAAACAAAGGAATAGTAAAAACGGCCCGCCCCAAGGTTGACGACCCAAGCAAACGTAACAAGGACCATGATTTGCGGATCTACACCTGGAATGTCCGCACTCTTTATAGAGAAGGTGCAGTATACGCGCTGGCGGATGTATTAGAGAAGTACAAGGCAGACATAACCACCTTACAGGAAGTGCGATGGACTGGGAATGGCGTCACTACAACACCAAAAGGTGAGGATCTATAGCTGCCACAGGATTCACTAATGGAAGGTTAGGTCACATGTAAAAACATAAAGTGGATAGGCCCCATAAACATCATTAAGGATGTCAAATCTGACGATTGAAAATGTCATCATATAGGAGAAAACGTAAACAAAGAATGAATGTAAAAAGAGAACAAGTTGACATCCTCAATGCCAAGTACTGTCAAATATTAAAAAAAAAAGTATATCGGCTGATCGCTTGGCTTAACCTTTTCAGTGAATCCTGTAGCTGCCATAACACGAGGCATGAATTTGGCTGCGGATTTGTGGTTAGTCGAAGACTGAAACACCTTGTCTCCAGCTTTACTCTGGTGGATGAGAGGCTAGCCACAATCCACATAAAAGCCAAATTCTTCAACATCTGCCTTATTTGTGCCCATGCCCCGATGGAAGACAAAGACGAGCAGACCAAGGATATTTTCTACGAGCGCCTAGAGAGAGAATATGACAGCTGCAACGCTCATGATATTCAAATCGTTCTGGGAGATTTTAATGCGAAGATAGAGAAGGAAGACATTTTTGGTCCAATAGTTGGAAAGTTTAGCCTCCACGAGATAATGTCCAGTAATGGGTTGAGGCTGATAGATTTCGCCGCGGCAAAAAACATGATAGTTAGTAGCACCAGATTTCAACATAAAAATATCCACAAAGTCACATGGCTGTCACCCGATCAAAACACGAGCAATCAAATTGATCACGTTGTGATAGATGGAAGGCATTCATCCAGCGTGTTAGATGTACCATCGATCCGTGGAGCGAATATAGATTCGGATCATTACCTTGTTGCAGCAAAGGTTCGCACCTGTTTGAACATGGTGAGGAAAGTATTATCTAACACTGCACGGAAGCTGGACATTGAAAAGCTGCAGACACAACAAATGGCAGCGGCATACTCCACTCGACTGACCCAACTGCTTGATGAAAGCACTCCTTGTTCCGATGATATAATGGCGCAGTGGCAAACAATTGCCCACTTCATGGAAAATGCCGCGAAATTCGTACTTGGGTACCGAAAGCCTCCTCCAAAAAACCCATGGTATGACCAAGAGTGTCGAGATGCTATTGAAGCCAAGAATGCGGCATATAGAGCAACCCTGCAATCAGTAGCAACGCGCCAGATGAAGGAGAGGTATCGGGAGAAAATGAGAGAGGAGAAACGTCTATTCCGCAGAAAGAAAAAGGAAATGAAAAGACGTCAGTGTGAGCGATCTTGAGATGTACAGGAGTCAGAATAAAGTCCGGAAATTCTACCAAAGAATTAAACACCAAACCGATGGCTTTGGCGCAGGCACCATCCTCCTGCAGAGACAAAGAAGGAAATCTGGTAACTGACACAGTCAACATGCTGAGGATATGGAAAGAACATTTTACCCAACTGCTAGTGTCCGATGTTGGTGGCGAAGAGGATACCGCAGAACCAATCCTTGATGATGGTATAGAATGTTAACCTCCTAGTCAGGATGAGGTCCAAGTAGCAGGAACCCGACTTAAGAACAATAAGGCCGCAGGAGCCGACGGATTACCCGCTGAACTATTTAAGACCGGAGGTGACACGCTGACAAGGCGTATGCATCAGCTTATCTGCGCAATCTGGCTAGAAGAAAGCATACCCGATGATTGGAACATCAGCATACTATGTCCCGTACACAAGAAAGGAGACAAGACGGAATGTGCCAACTACAGAGGAATAAGTCTCCTCCCCATCGCATACAAGATGCTCTCGAGCGTACTGTGTGAAAGATTGAAACCTAAGGTCAATGAGATAATTGGGCCCTATCAATGCGGCTTTAGACCTGGTATATGCACCCTTAACCAGATATTCACAATGCGCCAAATCCTGGAAAAGACCCGAGAAGGACAAATCAATCCCTACTATCTCTTTGTTGACTACAAAGCCGTTTTGGATACCCCTTTACGTTCAAAGGTATTTCAAGCCATGTCTGAGCTTGGTATCCCTGAAAAATTAATAAGACTCTGCAGGATGACACTTGCTGATACGCGTTCCTCAGGAAGAATAGGAAAGAATCTCTCCGAACCATTTAATACCAATCGAGGTTTCAGACAAGGAGACAGCCTATCTTGTGATCTCTTTAATATGCTGCTGGAGAAGATTATACGAGATGCAGATGTGAATAGATATGGCTCCCTAATCAGAAGAGAACACATGCTACTCGCCTATGCCGACGGTATCGACATCATAGTTCGGTCACCAGAAGTAGTAACTGCTGCCTTTGAAAGAATCGAAAGAGAGTCAGTGAAAATGGGTCTGGCAGTAAATGAAGATAAGACGAAATGGATAGTTTGAACTCTCAAAAAGCCTTGCACAACAGAGCAGATAAAAAAAATGGAGAAAGTTGGGAACCACAACTTTGAGATAGTCAGTAACTTTATCTACCTCGGCATCACCGTAACCAAAACGAAGGACACCAGTTTTGAGGTTAAGCGAAGAATAATACTGGCAAACAGACGCTACTTTGGACTAAGTCGGAGTTTAGAAATGAGGCCAACTCTCGACAGACGAAGATAACACTTTACGAGACACTGAAACTGCCCGTGCTGTTATATGGTTCTAAAGCATAGGCACTTGTGAAAGCAGATGAGGCAGTACTTGGAGTATTTGAGAGAAAGATTCTTTGTAAAATATATGGACCAGTTTGCGTTAATGGAGAATATAGGTGACGTATGAACCACGAGCTGTATGAGCTTTATAGCGACGATAGCATAGTAACACGCATGAAAATACAACGGCTGCGTTGGCTAGGTCATGTTGTCAGAATGAATGAAGAAGCTCCAGCAAAGAAGTCTTTTGAAGGCAAATAAGGTGGTACACGCAAACCAGGAAGACCAAAAGCCAGATGGAGAGATCAAGTGGTGCGAGACACCTTGAAACTTGGTGTCAGAGAATTTAGAATGAGCGCAGAAGATCGAGACGCTTGGAACGCTATTCTACGTTCGTTATCAAATGTTCTGTCATAGCCAATTAAAGTAAGTTTCTCGAACATCCCATTAACTAACTTCTCACATTATCATTTGAGTGCTGCCCTATTCAAATTTAAGCTCAAGGACTTGTCCTTGAGTTAAAACAGGGATCTCTGGTTTTATGCCGACTCCGAACGGCGTGTCACTGAAAAGTGACACTTCTATGTTGAGAAGTTGTACATGGTTGAAATACTCACAAATGTTGCAAGCATTTTGTGAGCGGATAACTACCGCTGAAAAATGTTTTAAGGTGTTTTCGCCGACAAGATTTGAACCCGGACGTTTGGGCACAATAGGCGAACATGCTAATCTATGCACCAATGTAGCTCCCAAAAATTTTAGCTCTTCCAATTTTACGAAAATCATCAGCTGGCATATTTGCAATTTTCAATTCTCACCTTGCTATCGGGCATAATGTAGTAGCGTGTATTGAACAACCGATGTAGTGACCATCCATTTTTCAGTGCTCTCTCACATATGAAACCCATGTTATTGTAGCATTTGTCTGTCTTCCAGCCAAAGGTTTGATTATCCATCTTATTGCACCTACGTTCTTTGTCTTCGAACTTAAATCCTAGGTTTTCAACCAGTGAGGCTTTTGTTGCATTTTTTTGAACCCAAAATGAGGGATATTTTGCTGAAGGAAAAAAAGGAAAAAAATATGAAATCAAGTTACAAAAACTGGTTTCAAAACTAAGAACTTACGGAATTTCGTTTTAATATATTCCTTTAATTGTGCTGGATGATATTCTTCAGATGGTCGGAGCAGATTTAAACGTTCCTTTTTGCAATGTATCATGGATTCTTTCCATGTGAACTTTTGGATGGGTTTGAGGGGATAATTTTTTAGTTGGAATGGTTTTAGAATTTAATTTTGTTTTCATACCTCTGGTTCTACTTCTATGTGATATAAATTGCCATTGGCCTCAAACCATTGCGTATGGCTGTTGTGGACATGTTCACCCAATATTGGTAGTACATGTTTGATGGCAATTAAACACCAAAGAGCTAGGATATATACACTCGTCGCCATATCGTTGAAAATACTGAGGTTAAAAGAACTCTTCAACCATCTTAAACCCCAAAGATGACTTATGGATATTTTTATATTGTGGTTACGCAGGCAATTAATAATGCTCTCTAATATTCTATGTGTCACTGAACAAACCTAGACGACTTCTGTATTTCATGAACAAAGTAGGTAATTTTAGTTTGCAACGAAATTGCTGGGATTTTAAAAATAGCTTTAATATACTAAATAAGCAAAAACAAAGCGAAGGGCAGAATCCACACCATGAGTCGCATAAAAGAAATTCTTTTAAAGAATATTTCAAATAAAGGCCGGTACAATGTTCACTTTTCACAGTTGAAAACACATTTTTCTTCGTGAAGCACTACAAAAATTTCAACGATAACATAGCACTTATATTAAAACTTTTCATAAGTAATGCAGGAATGTCCAGCTGAATGGAATTAGCAAGTTTTCAATTTTTTTTATCTAAAAACAAGTTACCGAGAAGAAATATCGCGAAACGCATCATAGTATCAGCATTAAGGAGACCTGTTCTCCAGTAAACACATATTCATAAATTATTTATTGTGAATTTTGGAACATATTCCAGCTCGTGATCATATTCAATGTTTTCTATTTAAAGAACATCATAGCAAAGAACTTGAAAATAAGCAAGTGTGTAATGTTTTCAAAACACTTTGACTGGCATGGTAGATCGCGATTGCTGATATGTCATACATCTTCATTAACACCTTTGTCAAATTGATTAAGGTGCTCTACACACTCAACGACTATAGAGTGCGGTGTAGAGCACGATTTTGTTTTTAAACGGACCCTCTAACCTAAGCCCTCTCACCCACCTAAGCACAAAAATCACTTGCAGTAACATTCAATGAATGTTCCAACGCGCAACAATTGCATTGATGATGAGTTTGTATCGGTATAATGGAAAGTTAGGTTTTCTTCTCTCTTACTGCGCTAAGAAGAGTTGGAAGACTTATTTAGCCCCTCTTCAAAACAAAAGCGTGTTTTACATCTTACACAGTGGTCATTGGGTTTGTAGACCACCTTAATCAATTTGACAAACGTGTTGATGAGGATGCATGGAGTATCAGAAATCAGGATCCACCATGCCAGTCAAAGTGTTTTGAAAGCAGCACACAATTGCCATACTTTTGTAAAATCTTTTGCCATGCTATTCTTTGAATAGAAAGCTTTAAATATGATTTAGAGTTGGAATGTGTTCGAAAAATTACGATAAGATTTTAAAGATCAAAATAAAAGAGCGCAAACAGATAAATCACTTACAATAACATTTTTGTGTGCATGTAGGCACTATAATGAACCGAAATTGTTTCTCGGGCTGAATTGAGCGCTATTTTAAGTAAGTAAGGGATTAAAGTACTAAATCCAACACTAGGTTCATTACAAAAAGTTTTCTCAATACAAAGCTTTTGTAAGGGGACGCTTTTTCCTCCACATACAATGGGACCATACATAGTAAGGATATTGAAAGTCATAACAAAACACCTTGCGCAAGATTTCAGCCAGATTGAATAACAATTGCGGCATTTAGAGACTCATGGAAAGAAATCGGGAGACTGGTTTATTTGTTAGTTATATCAAAACAAGAACCGATTTGGTCAATTTACAATCCCAACCGGCCTACACTAGTAAGAAGTATTTGCTAAAACTTATTTAGCGCTGAGATTAACTCCTGTGCAAGTTAATGTGATTTCGGCAGACAGATCGACGGGCATAACTATCCCGACTTAGAATGTCAATACGAAGCAGAATACAATTTGTTGCAACTCAAATCAATATTTCGATGAGTTACAAACGGAATGATGAAATTAGTATAAAACAAGTGGAACAACGCCAGTCACAGAAAAAAACACCACCTCCAACATTTCAGGCAAATCGAGTAATAATTGCGCCCTCCAGAGGCTTAAAAAGTCAAACTGGAAGATCGGTTTATATGGCAACTGTATCAGGTTATATACCGATTTAGATCATACTTGTAACAATTGTTGGAAGTCGTACCAAAACGACATATGCAAAATTTCAACCATATTGGATAAGAATTGCGCCCTCTAGAGGCTCAAGAAGTCAACAACCAAAATCGGTTTATATGGCAGTTATATCAGGTTATAAACCCGTTTGAACCATCATTTGCACATTTGTTGGAAGTCATAACGAATCATGTCAAGTAAATTTCTGCCAAATCGGATAGGAATTGCGCCCTCTAGAGGCTCAAGAAATCCAATCGGGAGATTGGTTTATATGGAGGCTATATCAGAATATGGACTGATTTAGACCATACTTGGCACAGTTATTGGGAGTCATACCAGAACACTTTATGCAAAATTTCCAAATCGGATGAGAATTGCGCCCTCTAGAAGCTCTAAAAGTCAAGACCCAAGGTCGGTTTAAATGGCTGCTATATCAGATTATCAACCGATTTAGACCGTACTTGGCACAGTTGTTAAAAGTGATACCAAAACACAATGTGTAAAATTTTAGCCAAATCGGATAAGAATTTCGCCCTCTAGAAGCTCTAAAAGTCAAGACCCCAGGTCGGTTTATATGGCAACTATATCAGATTATCAACCGATTCAGACTGTACTTGGTACAGTTGTTAAAAGTGATACCAAAACACAATGTGTAAAATTTTAGCTAAATCGGATTAGAATTGCGCCCTCTAGAAGCTCAAGAAGTCAAGACCCAAGATCGGTTTATACGGCAGCTTTATCAAAACATGGACCGATATGGCCCATTTAACGTCCCAACTGACCTACACTAATTAGAATTATTTGTGCAAAATTTCAAGCGGCTAGCCTTACACCTTCGAAAGATAGCGTGCTTTCGACAGACGGACGGACGGACATGACTAGATGAACTTAAAATGTCATGACGATCAAGATATATTATTGATTCTTCTATGCCTTATGAGATCTTAGACGCATATTTCGAGGTGTTACAAACGAAATGACGAAATTAGTATACCCCCATCCTATGATGAAGGGTATAAAAGTACAAGTAGCCAGGAAGTCGCCCAATATGAGGCTCAAATAAAGGGTATTCGGGAATAGATTACGAATGTGGCATACAAAACAGGTCAAAGTATAGGGGGGTCACCCCACCCACCAAAAACCCCCTAATGGGCATATTAACCAATCATGACTACATGGGACTCGGTTTGTTTGTTTGTTCCGTATAGACTCAAAAACGGCAGAACCGATTTTTTCCAAATTTTCACAGATTGTGTAGGTTGGTCTGGAAGAAAACATAGGCTACATAATTTTTCGATATCGGAAACATCACCCAAAATCAAAAGTGGACCGATCGGTTATCAAACATGGTTATCAAATGAAAGATTTTGGAAAGTGAAATGCGAATATGGTATGAAATTTAAGTCTAAGTAGCCAGCGGGCCCAAAACTCGCTCAAACAGACATACTGGACGTACATGTCAATATGGGACTCAAATGAGAGGTATTTGAGAGGAGAAAAGGAATACAGTTTTGTGGCCAAGTGTTTGTGAGTAAGCCCTAAACGGAAATTATTTCCCGAACATATCAATAAGGGGCTCAAATGAAAAGTTTTTGGGAGTAAAGAGAGATTTCGATACTTATTTTTAGAGCAAGGTGGCGGAGTGCCAGACCGAGCCCCAAAATTCCCTCTAATCCCTACATATTTATCAACCATGGCAATTTTGAGCCTAAATGGAAGATATTTGGGAGTAGAGCACGAATTTGACATTCATATTGGGGCGGAATGTCTGAGATACCATCCCACCTCCAAAAAATACTCCTCGTCAAATGGATATATAGACCGATCACAACAATACAGGGCAGAAATGAAACAGGACTTTTAATCGACTATGGGGCACATATAAAACGTATTTGAAAGTTAACCACGAAGATTTTATTTACTTTAAAGGCCAAGTGTCTGGGTGGACACCTCCCAAAATACACCCCAAACTGGACATATTTTTTTTTACCCACTACCTTATAAGAGTCCACTGAAAGGTATAAGGGAGTAGAGCAAAAAATTTTCCCATGAACATTTCATTAAAGAACAGGGGCCAACTTCTCACATATCAATGAGCCCAGTCCGATTCGAGTTTTAGCTCAATAATTAAAGACCTTCTTTTTTCATATCTTCTATGCATGGCACAGTACCAAACAAATGTCGCCAACATAAGGAGGGGATAACGACCACTTAAAATGTATCCAAAGTTTTTGCAAGGATTTGACCTCTGCACTTCAATGATAGAATTTCGATATTCACATTCGGGGCGAAATGTCCCCATCTTAAAACTCAACCAAAACATGACTTATAGACCATTGTAATATAGGGCAAAAAAAAAAAAGTATAAGAGCGTGAGGAAAGACGATGCGGAGCGGACCCGGTACGGCCAGATTTTCATAGAAATAAATTTTTAACAAAATTTTCTATAAAAATAAAATTTTTACAAAATCTTATATATAAAAATCAATTTGTGTTTCTTTGTTCCTTATAGGCTCAAAAACGGCTGTACCGATTTTCTTGAAATTTACACACAGATGGTCCATAATGATCCCGTGGTCAAAATAGGGTACTACATTTTTGATATCTGAAGGGGGGGCGGACCCTCCCCCTTACCCTAATTTTCAGAAACGCCAGATCTCGAAGATGGGTGGTGGGATTTTAGCGAAATTTTGTACTGACCCAAAAATAAAAATTTGGTATCCAAATTTCGGATGGAGTACCTAGGGGGGCCGCCCCACCCCAAAACCTACCAAATATATATTTAGACCAATCACGACAATATGGGACTCAAATGAAAGGTATTTAGGATAGGAAAACGTATCTGATATCCAATTGTCGGACCAAGTGTTGGGGGGACCACCCCAACCCCCAAAACACCCCTAAATCGGACATATTTACCGACCATGGCAATATGGGACTCAAATGAAAGGTATTTAAGAGTAGAATACGAATCTAATATCCCAATGTGGGGGTCCACCCCTTTCCCCAAACACCCCCCAAACAGGACTCAGTTACTGATCATGGCAATATGGGTCTTAAATAAAAGGTATTTGAGTGTAAAATTTGAATCTGACCATAGCAATATGGGGCTCAAATGAAAGGTCTTTGGGAGTAAAGCACGAATCTGATATCAATATTCGGGAAAAGTGTCTATGGGGCCACCCCACCCTCACAACACCACCCAAAATAGTAAGTATTTTCAGACTATTGCAATATGAGGCTCAAATAAGAGGGTTTTTAAAGTGGAACACGAATCCGATATATATTTTCGAGGCCAACTCACTGAGTGTCCCACAAAACACCCCCCAAGCCGGTCATATTTGCGGCAATGGAAATAAGGGGCTCAAATTAAGGGAATTTGGAAGTAGACCACGTAATATCAACATTAGGGACCAACTGTCTAGGGGACGCCCCACCTCCATAACAACTCCCAAATAGGACGTATTTGCTCACCAAGACAATTTGGGTCGTAAAGAGAGTGGAACTAAATATTCATAGTTTTTAGGGCCAAAAACCCCAAACCGGACATATGTGCTGACTTTTGCAATAAGGAGTTTAAACGAGATTAGAAAACGAATTTGATATCCAAAAGTTAAATATTTCAAGTATTCAAAAGTTAAATATTTTTAATTTAGAATCAGCAGACAGTATTTGCTGATATCAGCAAACTTATTTGTCTTAGTATACCGATCAAGAATATATATAATTCATATAATAAGGTTATACTTATATACCAAGTATGACAAACAGCTCCCATATGTAGGTGACACTTCGTTAATGGGTCATTTCGAAAACAAAAGTAAAACTTACTTTTATTTCCAAGTAAAACCAAAAAACAACTCACACAAAAAAACCCATAAACCACTATGAAAAGCTACAAAATGTGATTTTAAATGGGATTCTCTTTTGTAGAACATATGTTCTTACAAATTCGATCATTTGTTCAACAACGAAACGCCTTTAGTTTATCACCTGCAGTTACAAATTTAATGTGATTTTTACTTTTTTACAACAATACAAACTACGCCACAAGATATTCTGTGCCAAAATATAAAAGTGAATTTTTCTTTTAATTAAATGATCATAAAAAAGTAAAACCATTTCCTTAAAATATAAAAAAAAAAACTAAAGAGATTGAATGATAATAGACTGGTGATTAAAAAAAAAAACAAAAGATGCAACCTAAAGCGTGAATAACTTGAAGAATATGATTAAGGCAAAACATACTGTGGTTACAATTTACAATGAATTAGTCATGTAAAAATAAAAATCTGAAGTAGATTGGCTGAGAAACGAAAATGTGAATGATATTGATTCCATGCTTGCAAAAAAAAAAAAAAACAATTAACCTGAATATTTTAGTAAAAAGCGTGAAAAAGTCGTTTATAGGGAAAACATAAAAACCAAATTTATGCGAAATAAGAAAGAAACAAAAACAAGAAATTTCTGCTAAATTTCATTCTTTAAGGCCATGAGGCTAAAACATTTTCCCAAAAAGAACATTTTCAATTCAATGCAGAATTTTGCTAAAAATTTACTTCTAAATTTTTATTTATGGTTGCCCAAAAAGTAATTGCGGATTTTTTAAAAGAAAGTAAATGCATTTTTAATAAAACTTAGAATGAACTTTAATCAAATATACTTTTTTCTAAAGCAATCTAAAAGTAACAGCTGTTAACTGACAGAAGAAAGAATGCAATTACAGAGTCACAAGCTGTGAAAAAATTTGTCAACGCCGACTATATGAAAAATCCGCAATTATTTTTTGGGCAACCCAATATTTCTTTTGCTAAAAATTTCTCATAATTTTGTAAAATTTTTTTCTAACTTTATTTCTATAGAAATTATTGGGGCGGTGCCCTAAATACATAATCCCACATATGGATATCAGATTTGTATTCTACTCCCAAATACCTTTATTTGAGCCCCATATTGCGATGGTCAGTAAATAATTGTTGTTTTTTGGGTATTTGGGGAAACGGGTAGACCCCAGAAAATTTGTCCCGAAAGTGGGTATCAATTTCGTATTCTACTCCTCAATACCTTTCATTTGAGTCCCACATTGACATGGTCGGTAAATATGCCCGATTTAGGGGTGTTTTGAGGAGTGGGGTGGTCCCTCAAACACTCAGCATCGTGCTCTACTCTCAAATGTCATTTATTTGAACCCCATATTGTCATTGGTCTCAAAATTGGATATCAAATGCGTTTTCTAATCTCAAATACCTTTCATTTAAACCCCTTATTGCAAACGTCAGCAAATATGTCCAGATTAGGATGTGGGCCCCAAAAATTATCAATATCGAGATCCACTCCCTCTAAGACCCAAAAATTTCATGGTGAGCATATACGTCCTATTTGGGGATTGTTATGGGGGTGGGATGTCTCCTAGGCAGTTGGTCCCGAAGGTTGATATCAGATTTGTGGTCTACTCCCAAATACCTCTTAATGAGACCCATTTTTCCATAGTCGGCAAACATGACCGATATCAGAGGTGTTTTGGGGGATGGTGCGGCCGTTCAGTAACTTGGCCCTGAAAATATATATATCAGATTCGTCTTATACTCTAATATACCTCTTATTACAGCCCCATATTAGGGTGGTGTCATGGGAGTGGGGTGGCCCCATATTTTTTTTCCGAATATTGATATCAGATTCGTACTTTACTCCCAAAGACCTTTCATTTGAGCCCAATATTGCTATTGTAGTAAATTTGTCCACTTTGTGGGTTGTTTTTGGAAGAGGCGTTCCCCCATTAACTTGGTTCCTCATTTTGGTATCAGATTCGTGTTCTACACTTAAATACCTTTTATTTGAGCTCCATATTGCCTTGATCAGTAAATAAGTCCTGTTTGGGGGGTGTTTTGCGGAAGGGGTGCACCCCAGAAATTTACCAAATTCTTATTCTACTCGCAAATACCTCTCATTTGAGTCCCTTATTGACATGGTCGGTATATATGTCCGATTTAGGCGTTGTTTTGGGGGTTGGGGTGGTCCCCCTAACACTTGGTCCGACAATTGGATATCAGATACGTTTTCTTATCGTAAATACCTTTCATTTGAGTCCCATATTGTCGTGATTGGTTTAAATATATGTTTGGTAGGTTTAAGGGTGGGGCGGCCCCCCTAGGTACCCGATCCGAAATTGGGATACCAAATTTTTATTTTTAGGTTACTTTAAGAGAGCACACAAAATTTCGCTTAAATCGCACCACCCATCCCCAGATCTGGCGTTTCTGAAAATTAGGGTAAGGGCGAGGGTCCGACCCCCCTTCAGATATCTAAAAATGTAGAACCCTTTTTTCACCACGGGATCATTATGCACCGTCTGTGAAAATTTCAAGAAAATCGGTTCAGCCGCTTTTGAGTCTATAAGGAACACACAAACAAACAAACACAAATTGATTTTTATATATAAGACTAGCTGGACAGGGCCCGCTTTGCTGCGCCTTCTCTCACTCTCTTATTTTATCTGATTGGGGGTTTGGGGGTACTGGTGCGGCCTTTCAGATATTTCGCCCAAATGTGGATATCATATTGGGGCTCTTCTCACAAATACCCCTTCATTTGAGCCTTATATTACTATGATCGGTAAATAAGACCGTTATGGGGGTATATTTAGGGGTGAGGTGGACCGTTATATATCAGATTCGTTCTCTAGTCTCAAATACCTTTGATTTGAGCCCCATATTGTCATTATTGGTTTGTATTTTCATTTAGCGGGGGTTTGCAGGTGACGCGGCCCCCTAGGTATTTCACCCTAAATAAGGATACAAAATTTCTATTTTTGAGTTATTATAAACAAACTAAATTTTAATTTGCCTCACCCATCTCCGAGATCTGGAGTTAGTGAAAATAAGATAAGGGGGGATTCCGCCCATTATAGTCTGGATGTTAGGGGAGGGAGATTGCACTCTGACATATCCTTGCATTCTCGATCGTCATACATGACAGTTTGGTGTTGTTTTTATTGGAAGGAGAAGGTCACTCCCCACACCGCAAAGACCCAAAAGACAATTTATTTCAGACCTTTATTGTCGCGATATACAAGTCCTGCAGAAACGGCAGTACGGCTGGAGGTGACCCAGATTCGTGAATCCTTATATAAACATTAGATTCGAACTCTACTTCCATAGGCCTTTCTTTTAATTCATATACTATACCGCTCGAACTACACGTTCTATTGAAGGGTATTTAGTGGGTGAGCCGGTCCCAGACTTTATCCCAAATATGTATACCAGATTCGTAGTCACCTCCTAAAGACCTTCCTTTTGACACCCATTTGGTGAAGTTGGACATTCATGCCCGCTTAAGGGGTTTTGGGGTTGGGGAGGCCCTATAGACACATTGGACCAAATTCGTATAACAGATGTGTACTCCACTTCCAAACACCTTTCGTTTGATATCCATATTGTCCCAATTGATAAATGAGCCCTGCTGGGGGGGTTTTGGGGTGGGGAGGGACTTCAGATACCAAGGAATACGTTTTTATATAAGATTTTTACAATACTTTGAAATATCTTTCATTTGATATCCATATTGTCCCAATATGTCCTACAGAGGGCACTTGGGGGGGGGGGGGAGGCCACTTAGGCACCAAGGAATAAATTTTTATGTCAGATTTGTACTCTTCTTTTTAATACCTTTCGTTTGATACCCATATTGTCCAAAGCGGTGAAAGAGTCCTGTTGGGGGGTTTTTCGGGGGTGGGGGACACCCCACCTCCGAACACTTTGGATGACATTTATATACCAATTTCGTACTCTACTCTTAAATACCATTCGTTTGATACCCATATTGTCCCAATCGTTAAACATGTCCGTCCGGGTGGGTTTTGGGATGGGGCGTCCCCCCAGGTTATTTGACCCAAAGTTTTTAAAACAATTTCGTGTTTTTGAGGTACCATACAAATTTTTGCTTAAATTGGTGCACGCATCTTCGATGGGGAGGGTCCGACCCCCCCTTCGGATATCAAAAAAATTTGTACCATATTTCACTGGGGGCCCAAACTCTACCATCTCCGAGATCAGGCGTTTTTGAAAATTAAGGAATGGGGGAGGGTTCGCTCGCACTTCGGATATCAAAAAATTTATAAATCTATTTTCGCCTGCGTCCCAAACTCTACAGTCCGTGAAAATTTCATGAAAATTGGTTCAACCGTTTTTGAGTCTATATGGAACAGACAAACAAACAGGCAAAGCGCAACAATTTCATTTTTGTACCCACCACCGAAGGATAAAGGTATGTTCATTTCGTCATTCCGTTTGCAACACAAAAAAATATCCATTTCCGACCCCATAAAGTGTATAAATTCTTGATAGTCGTATAAATCTAAAACGATCTAGCCATGTCCGTCCGTCTGATCGTCTGTCTGTTGAAATCACGCTATAGTCTATAAAAATAGAGATATTAAACTGAAACTTTGCACAGATTCATTTTTTGTCCATAGGGAAGTTAAGTTCGAATGTGGGCTATATCGGACTATATCTTGATATAGCCCCCATATAGACCGATCCGTCGATTTAAGGTCTTGGGTCCATAAAAACAACATTTATTATCCGATTATGCCAAAATTTGGGACAGTGAGTTTTGCTAGGCCACTTAACATTCTTCTTCAATTTAGCTTAGATCGGACCCGATTTGGATATAGCTGCCATATAGACCGATCCGCCGATTTTAGGTCTTAGGCCCATAAAAGAAACATTTATTATCCAATTATGCCAAAATTTGGGACAGTGAGTTTTGCTAGGCCACTTAACATTCTTCTTCAATTTAGCTTAGATCGGTCCAGATTTGGATATAGCTGCCATATAGACCGATCCGCTGATTCAAGGTCTTGGGCCCATAAAAGGCGCATTTATTATCCGATTTCGCCGAAATTTGGGACAGTGAAAAGTGTTAGGCCTTTCGATATCCTTCTTCAACTTGGCCCAGATCAGTCCAGATTTAGATATAGGTGCCATATAGATCGATCCGCTAATTTAAGGTCTTGGGCCCATAAAACGCGCATTTATTGTCCGATTTCTTCGAAATTTGGGACAGTGAGTTGTGTTAGGCCAGTCGACATTTTTCTTCAATTTGGCCCCGATCGGTCCAGATTTGGATATAGCTCCCATATAGACCGATCCGCTGATTCAAGGTCTTGGGCCCATAAAAGGCGACTTTTTTGCCCGATTTCGCCGAAATTTGGCATACTGACTTATGTTAGGCCTTTCGACAACCTTCTGCAATCTGAACCAGATCAGTTCAGATTTGGATATAGCTGCCATATAGACCGATCCGATGATTTAAGGTCTTGGGTCCAAAAAAGGCGCATTTATCGTCCGTTTTCGCCGAAATTTGACACAGTGACTTATGTTAGGCCCTTCGACAACCTTCTTCAATTTGGCCAAGATTAGTCCAGATTTGGATATAGATGCCATATAGACCGATCCGCCGATTTAAGTTCTTGGGCGCATAAAAGGCGCATTTATTTTCTGATTTCGCCGAAATTTGACACAGTGACTTATGTTAGGCCCTTCGACAACCTTCTTCAATTTGTCCCAGATTATTGCAGATTTTGATTTAGTTGCCGTACCGACCGATCTTTCGATGTATGGTCCCATATCGGTCCAGATTTGGATACTGCTGCCATATAGAGCGATCTTTCGATTTAAAGTCTTGGCCCCCTAAAACGCGCATTTATAATTTGATTTCGCCGAAATTTGACATAGTGACTTATGTTAGGCTTTTCGACATCCGTGTTGTATATGGTTCAGATCGGTCTATATTTGGATATAGCTACCAAAAAAAACAATATTTTGTTTTACAACTCAATGTCCGTGGCGAATTTGGTCCAAGTCGGAACATATATCAATAAAGCTGCTATGGGGGCATAAATTATGCATTTTCTATTGAATTATGACGAAAGGTGGTTTGAATGTAAACCCAAGGTGGTGGGTATCCACAGTTCGGCTCGGTCGAACTTAACGTCCTTTTTCCTGTTATATAGTAGATGGTCTAAATTTTATTACATATAATTTTTTTTTTCAAAATTTGGTTTTTATATATATTTTGTCAAAATTTGGTTTTTATAGAAAATTTTATCAAAATTTTAATTTTATAAAAAATTTCTTCAAAATTTTATTTTTGAAGAAAATGTTGTCAATTTTTTTATTTCATAGAAAATTGTGTCAAAATCCGATTGTCAGTGCTACTAACGTTTGGTCTCACGTTGTCTTTTGGAGAGTTTTCCGGCACATGTGCATCGACTATTAGTGCCAGTAATTCCTCACTTAACTTCGTCTAAACATTTTCCGACATGAATATCGAGCAAAATTTTGGTATCATATAAAATTTCATTGAAATTTTGTTTTTCAATAAAAATCGGTTTTAATAACCTCATCAAAAGTATTTCATGGTTACTATGTCCACATTGTTATTGCTGTTGTGTCATGTTATTATAACAAATTATTGTTTTCTTAATTAGTCTGATTCGTTGCCCACTTTGTGTAGAACAACAACATGTGAAGCCTTTGTTCTAATGGCAACTAATTAATGGATATATGGATGGATGAATGGATGGATGTGAGATGATTAATCTTTTGGTAGAACTTGAAGTAGAAACATTTTCTATGAAAAATTATAACAAGTCATTATTGAAAATTAGAGGAAAAAAAATCAATTAAAATACCAACATTTCAATCAAAAAAAAAACTAATAACCAAGTTAAAGGTGTTCAAATGTCCTTCAAATGTCTTGAGTGTTTTTTTGTTTAATTTTACAACATAAAAAAAAATCCTTGCAACTTTAGTGACCCATATTGTGATGACATTACCTTTTTTTTCGTTTTTGTGAAAAAAAATCTGTAACATCTTAACATAAGGGGTCAAATCCATGAGATATTTAACATCTTACATTGGCCTGCCTTGCTAAAAATCTGGAAAATTGAACACGGATTTCATGAAGAATTTGTTCCAATTTTTCAAGCGCAATTTTTGGGAGTCACCACAAATCCACTTCGCGCATGCCTTGTTGAAGTCATAAATCATAGGAAACCCCGAATAAAACATTGACAGCAGTCACTGTGTAAAACTCCTTCTAACCAAAAATGGTTCGTGGTTAATGTCAATGACAGAGGCGATGGCGGTGGCAACGTCCATCCTACCAATAGTGATGATGTAGATGGCAGCCCATGTAAGCAGGGTTACAGCGTTTAATAACCCATCAATACCAACTTCTAACCCCCTCACTTCATTTCTTTTGCCATTGAGATACCTCACTGCCTTACTCATCATAACAGACTCCCCCAATTTGCCGCCAAATTCCAGCAAACCCATGCTGGCGATTGCTTTTAACTTTGACCTTATTCCAAACGTTTAGGCCAAATGCAGCCGAAAAAACATTTCTCTAAACGTATTGGCCAATGTTTGTCAATAACGGTTTATTGATTATTCTTGCAGGAATGGTTCACCACCTGGATACTATTGAACAGAGGGGCCAGGTTTGGAGAACACTTCGTCTTAATTGTCAAAGTCATTGCAAGTCTCAAACGTGTCCATGGTTCGGTTGTTAGTTATTAACTCTGCATAAAATTTATGTCCTCCAAAGTTTTGGTCGTGGGTAAAGTGGTGGTTATATTTTTTTTTAATTTTTCGATATGACGATGAAGAACTACGAACAGTGGTTTCTTGAAACCAATGACAATAAATCCAAATAAAAATTATAAAAATAAAATTTAGAAATAAAACAAAAATTAAAACAAAAAATTATAAAAATATTAATAAAAAAATTGTGTTAAAATTGTTTGAAAAAAACAAATTATAAAACTTTTTAAAAAAAAGGACAAATTATCTACAAAATAAATAAAATTGTAAAAAAAAGTTGACAAAATTTGTACGGAAACAGAAATTTGACAAAATTTCTTAAAAAAATAAAATTTTGACAAAAATTTTTATAGAAATAAAACTTTGACACAAATTTTTGAGAAATACAATTTTGACAAAATTTTGTGAAGAAGCAAAATTTTGACAAAATCTGAAAAAAATTAATTTGATGCTCTTTGTCTGTTTGTTTGTCTGTTCCGAATAGACTCAAAAACGGCTGAACCGATTTTCATGGTAGACTTTGAACTTTCGATGAAAAAAGGGTACTACATTATTTCTTATGTGAAGGGGGAGCGGACCCTCCCCCTTACCAAAATTTTCAAAAACGCCAGATCTTAGAGTTGCGTGCACCGATTTAAGCGAAATCTTGTATGCCACCTTATGGTACTTCAAAAATTCGAAATTGGTATAAAATTTTTGGGGTCAAATAACCTGGGGGGACGCCCCATCCCAAAACCCACCCGAACGGACGTGTTTACCGATAGGGACAATATGGGTATCAAATGAAAGGTATTTCAGAGTAGAGAACGAACTTGGTATACAAATTTCATCCTAAGTGGTCGAGGAGGTCCCCTACACCTCGAAAAAACCCCAACAGGACACTTTCACCGCTTTGGGCAATATGGGTATCAAATGAAAGGTATTTAAAAGAAGAGTACAAATCTGATATGAAAATTTATTCTTTCGTTTCTGAGGGGCCTCCCCACCCATCAAACCCCCAAACAGGGAACTTTTACTGCTTTGAGCAATATGGGTATGAAATGACAGGTATTTAAGAGTAGAGTACGAATTTGGCATACAAATTTCGCCCAAAGTGTCGGAAGGTCCCCCACCCCCGAATTACCACCCAACAGGATACTCTTACCGCTTTGGACAAAATGGGTATCAAATGAAAGGTATTTAAAGGTAGAGTACAAATTTGACATGAAAATTTCTTCCCTGGTGTCTGAGAGGCCTCCCCATCACCCAAAACCTCCCTGCACGGACATGTTTGTCGATTGAGACAATATGGGTAACAAATGAAAAGTATTTAAGAGTAGTATAGTATAGGTATAGGATAAAATAAGAGAGTGAAAGAAGGCGCAGCGGGGCGGGCCTGTCCAGCTAGTCTTTTAAATAAAATTGAATTTGCGTTTGTTTGCATGCCGGTTTGTTCCTTATAGAATCAAAAATGGCTGAACCGATTTTCATGAAATTTTCACAGATTATGTGGGTTGGTCTGAAGGGAAACATGGGCATCGGAAGGGGGGCGGACTCTCCCCCTTACCGCAAAAGTACTACCCAAAAATAAAAGTGGACCGATCGGGACAATATGGGACTCAAATGAAAGGTATTCAGGAGTAGAGTACGAATTTCATATAAATTGGGTCAAAGTAACTGGGGACCGCCCCAACCCCAAAAACCCCCTTAAATAGGTTTTGTGGACGATCATACCAACATGGGACTCAAATGAAAGGTATTCGGGAGTAGATTGCAAATATGGTCAGGAAGGAAAAATAGGCCTTATAATTTGATTTTGGAAGGGGGCGGACCCTCCCCCCTACTCCAACAACGCCATCCAAAACCAAAAGTGAGCCGATAGGCACAATACGGGTAACAAATGAAAGGTATTGGAGATTAGAAAACGATTATCGTATTAAAATTTGGGTCCAAGTACCCAGCGGGCCTCCCCAACCCCAAAACCCCCTAAGATAAGTTTATTGGATGATCATGACAATATGGGACTCAATAGAAAGATATTCGGGAGTAGATTATGAATATGGTCAGGGAGTAGGAATAGGCTTTTTAATTTATTGATAACGGAAGGGGGCGGACCCTCAATCGTTACCCCAAAAACACCACCCAAAATCAAAAGTGGACCAATAAAGACAATATGGGTATCAAATGAATAGTATGCGGGAGTAGATATATCACGGATATATGGGACGGGACTCGGTTTGTTTGTTCCCTATAGACTGAAAAACGGCAGAATTGTTGTTCTCAAAATTTTCGCAAATTGTGTAGGTTGGTCTGGAAGGAAACATAGGCTTTATAATTTTTCAGTATCGGAAGGGGGGCGGACCCTCCCCCTTATGCCAAAAGTACTACCCAAAAATAAAAGTGGATCGGTCCACGGGACAATATGGGACTCAAATGAAAGATATTCAGGAGTAGTGTACGAATGTCATATTAAAAATTGGGTCCAAGTAACTGGGGACAGCCCCAACCCCAAAACCCCCTTAAATATGTTTTTTGGACGATCATACCAATATGGGTCTCAAATGAAATGTATTCGGGAGTAGATTGCGAATATGGTCAGGAAGGAGAAATAGGACTTATAATTTTTTGATTTCGGAAGGGGGCGGTCCCTCCCCCTGTTACCCCAAAAACACCATCCAAAATCCAAAGTGGAACGATCGGGGCAATATGGGTATCAAATGAAAGTTATTGGAAAATAAAATACGAATATGGTATTAAAATTTGGGTTTAAGTACCCATCGGGCCGCCCCAACCCCAAAACTCCCCCAAACAAACATATTGGACGATCATGTCAATATGGGGCTTAAATGAAAGGTATTCGGGAGTAGATTGCGAATCTGGCATAAAAAATCAGATCAAAGTATAGGGGATCAACCTACGCCCCAAAAACCCCTTAAATGGGCATATGACCCATCATGACTATATGGGACTCGGTTTTTTGTTTGTTCCGTAGAATCAAAAACGGCTGACCCGATTTTCTTCAAACTTTCACAGATTGTGTAAGTTCGTCTGGAAGGAAACATAGGCCATATAATTTTTAGATATCGGATGGGGGTGGTCTCTCTCCCCTACTTTAACAACGCCATCAAGAACCAAAAGTAGACCGATAGGCACAATATGGGTATCAAATGAAAGGTATTGGAGACTAGAAAACGAATATCGTATTAAAATTTGGGCCCAAGTACCCAGAGGGCCTCCCCGGCCCAAAAACTCTTCTAACCAGATATATTCGACGTTCATGTCAATTTGGGACTCAAACGAAAAGTATTTGGCAGTAAATTACAAATATGGCATAAAACATTAGGTCCAAGTAATGAGAGGTCGCCCACCCCCAAAAACCCCCATTGGGCTTATTGGCCGACCATGGCTATATGGGACTCAAATGAAAGGTATTAGGGAGTAGATTACGAATGTGACATTAAAATTTGCGTTCAAGTCTATTTTCAGTGCAAAGTGCCGGTGGCCGCCCCAGCCTCAAAACACCTTTCGAACGTTTCATATTTACCGGACATGACAATATGGGGCTCAAATTAAAGCGATTTGGAAGTGCAGCACGAATTTTATATCCATATTTGGGTCGAAATGTCTGAGGTGACATCACCTCCCCTAATTAGAACATTACCCTTAGCAAGAACATTACCACTAGGAACCGAGAAGGGGCAAATTCTCACACATCAATAAGTGCTTTCCGACTCAAGTTTAAACCCAATGATAAGGGACTTTTTTATAGCCGAGTCCGAACGGCGACCCGCAGTGCGACACTTCTTTAGGGAAAATTTTTTAAATGACTATGCATGGCATTGTACCTCGCTAATGTCGCCAACATTAAGAGGGGATAAACACCGCTTTGTCAGATGTTCTCGCCAGGATTCGAACGCTTTCAGCGTCATAGGCTACAATGGCACGAATTCGCCCTGAATCTGCATTCAGGAAGCGCCCCCACTTACCCCTAAAAAGATATTAGAGAGTTAAATATGGCGCAGCGGAGCGGGCCCGGTTCGGCCAGTTTTCTATAGAAATAAAATTTTGATATTTCACAAAAAAAATTGTCACTTAAAATAACAAAAAAAATATTTCTTTGCTTTCTAAAAAAATCAAATACAGGGTAAATGTTTCGGCTAGTTTTCTATAGAAATAAAATTTTGATATTTCACAAAAAAAATTTTTCACTTAAAATAACAAAAAAAAATATTTCTTAGCTTTCTATAAAAATCAAATACTGGATAAATGTCTTACAGAAACAAAATTTTGACATAATTTTCTAAAAAAAATTCCAAATCTTTTTATGAAAATTTTTTTACAAAATTTTTTTAAATAAAAAAATTTTCAATAAATTGCAGTTTGCAACCACTGTAAAGTTGAACCTCGTTACAAAGGAAATACACCCAAAAGTTCAAGGATCTCATTTGTGCTGGAGGAACTGCATGGTGATGTGTTGTCTTGGCTCTGTTATTGAAAACACCAACCACCATCGACGACGACTACTATTGATGATGAGGCTGACAATGAGGCTGTTTAGTGATCTTACCTAAGACCGGCCACTAAAGGCCAAAACATGTTCAAATAGCCTTATCGGCTGATACCATTCGTTGTGGACATAATTTTACGTATTTTGTGGTGTCATTGTTGTTGTTATTCTAAAGCCTAGGATTGTGGGTTGCTATAGGAGCAGCAACAGCAACTGCACTGAAGCCTTCCTATCTACAATTGCCATGCTATTGAGTTTGTTTGAGGTTTTTTTTTTTTTTTGTTTTCTTGATTTGTGTTGTGGCACGAGTCTGGTCTATGGGCCATGTTCCTGCCACAAAATGCTGGCTCCAGCTAACGCCACCACATAACTTGGAGGAGGTGGGGGCTAAATGTGACACAAAACGCTTGGGCAATTGTTTGCCGATCACTTGCAAGTATTTGCTCAGTTGCAAAAGAATTTTTTGGCAAAACATGGGAGCCCAAAGTCGACGCATAAGGGATCACATTGCGGATTTGTTGTCATTACGTTTTTGAATGTTGTAACGGTTATGCAATGGATAATTTTGGTCCGCTAAGGAAACTGGCAAAAGTTGTAAAGTCATCTATGCCAAGGTATGCAGAAAAATCAACTCGGTAGTAGATGACTAAGTACTTTGAACGTTCCCTCTGAAAGACAGCCCAATGAAGTTGTCCTCATCATCAGCATATTAACATGCAGCGTTTAGTTTATGACTTAATTGTCGTCTGTGGTTTTTTTTTTAAGATTATCACGTACTTAGGAACCATTATAATGTATGCACTATCTTAAATTGATTTTTTAAAATTTTCTTACCTTTTATAGAAGAGCTCCTGGAAAAGGCATATCAACCTAAAAATGAAAAAAAAATATAAAATATGCTATAAAAAATTTATTATAAACGTGAAAATAAAAGAAAACTATTTAACAAAATGACCGAACTTTGGATACCCGCCACCTCGGGTATGAGGTGGTGGGTATCCAACATATACCCGAGGTGGATACCCACCACCCACCACCCACCACCACCTATATATGTAAATCACCTTTCGTCAAAATCCGGGACTGACGCCAGAAAACTTAGGGCACAACCCCCACACCTCAAACGCAGGTCGGTGGAGACGGGCCTTCGCGAGGTGGTACAGGAGGTCGAGACGTCTCTCCATCAGAAGGAGTACCCTTTGGCGGCCTTCTTGGATATTGAGGGGGCTTTTAATAATGTGGAGATAGGATCTATAATCGCCGCACTGGACTGCACAAGGATTCACCCCATCTCTCAGTTGACCAATAATATTTTTTATGGCAGGATATTCATAATCCTGGCAGATAGTGTGGTCCGAAGGCGGGTGACCAGAGGAACGCCCCAAGGAGGGGTGTTCTCATCGATTTTATGGGATCTCGTGATTAATGAAATCCTTTTGAATCTCGGTGGGGATAATCGCTTATGCGGACATCGTCGTGTTGCTGCTCTGAGGTAGGTTTCTGTCGACGGATCAGCGAGATCATGGAAAGGTCTCGCAGGAGGTTGTTGCGATAGGCTACACCCATAGAAAAAATCAAGCACGGCGTTGACAAAGGCACCACATTCGTTCATGAAAGTGAATCAACACACAGATGTTATCAGTTCAAACACAAATCTTCATCAACCAACAACAGTATATGTGAATGAAACGTTTACACCCGTTCACATTCTGACAACATCTAGTGCACAGGCTTTTAAAAGATTGAGAAAAGTTTTTGTGTACTGCTGAGTATTGAACTTGCGTTCCATCCATTCCATTGAATGTTTACGAATGCTTTACAACATTG
Organism: Stomoxys calcitrans; assembly: GCF_963082655.1. Classification (NCBI taxonomy): domain Eukaryota; kingdom Metazoa; phylum Arthropoda; class Insecta; order Diptera; family Muscidae; genus Stomoxys; species Stomoxys calcitrans. The sequence continues at coordinate 126,937,480 of NC_081556.1, forward strand.
CTCTACAGCCGGCTATGCACATGCAATATTTTTCTGAAAGTCATTAAAACTTAGGGTTGGTATACATACACATTTTATAGGGATGATGTTCACAACGCTCGGTGTGTGGAACAACAACGCGTGTTCACAAAACCGTCTACGATTGTTAACAATATTTCCAACAACGTCTGTGTATGATACTGACAACATTGATGTTGGTTTTGCAACGTCTGTTTTCTATCGGTGTACCAGAAATAGGTAACCACCGCCATTGTGAGACCAGTACTCACCTATGGAGCACTGGTATGGTGAAGAGGATATGTGAGAGGGAGTTTGAGAATGTCTAGCAACTGGCCTGCGTCGGAGGCACAGAGATCAGCACCGCAGGCTGGTCTCAAAGCGATGTTGGAAATGCATCACCAAGGTCGCGCTTAGGCTGAGGAAGCTCGGCAAACTGTAGGATGGGATGCGGAGGGAAGACTGAGGAGAATCTCTGACTAGCTGGCACTAGCGCCGACTGAGGTGAGGGCTTTCGCGATTCGTTTTCTTGAGAGGGATGAATCGAGAGCGAATGCTGTACTCGAGAAGAATGAGACCTCGAACTACACCGATGGCTACAAGATGGAGTCAGAGACTGGACTGGGATCTACACTGACGCCCTCAATATCTGTTTTTCTCTGAGGCTGCCGGATGAGTAAATGGTCTTTCAGTCAGAGATTTTTGCCATTACAGTAGCCGCAGGAGAAATTCTGGTAAGGGATTTACCACCCTTAAAAACTCAGGATTTATATGGACAGTACGGCGGCGCTCATGGCCTTGAGGTCAAGAATAGTGAGGTCGAGATGCATGGCAGATCGACTGGAGTACCTGGATAGGCTTCGGGTCTACGTTGTGACAGTGACATAGGTGTCTAGACATGAAGGGATTTCCGGAAATGAGAGGGTGGACGAGTGCGCCAGGTGCGGTTCGTCGGCGACGGGCGGACCAGCCACCTGTCTTGCCTATGTGCCATTTGACGAGCAACTGAAGACAGTAGAAGGGATGGCCAGGGCAACATCGGTGGCAAGATGGGACTCGGTGGATGGTTGCCGGACTGCAAAGACACTCTGGTCTGTCATCGACCGGGGGAGGACAAGGGGTTATAACCGGGCACTGTGACATAGACCGTGACATGGCGTCGCGCATTGGAATACCGCATAATGACATCTGCAGAAGTTGCCTCGATGAGGATGAGGAGGATACAAAGAATATTGAATAAGAACTGTTATGTTATTGGAGCTATATCAAGTTGTAGTACGATTCGGAACATAAATGAATTGAATGCTGAACTTTGCAGAAGTCATTGTGTAATATTTCAGTATAATAAGAATTGCGCCTTGCAGGGACTCAAGAAGCAAATTGTACAAATGCCAAATCGGATGAGAATTGCGTCTTTTAGAGGATCAAGAAGTCAAGAGCTCAGATCGGTTTATATGGCAGCTATATCAGGTTATGTACCGATTTGCGCCATAGTTAGCACAGTTGTTGGGAGCCATAACAAACACACCTTGTGCAAAATTTCCGCCGATTACGACGAGAATTGCGACCTCCAGCTGCTTAAGAAGTCAAAATCCAAAATCGGTTTTTAGGGCAGCTATACCAGGTTAAGAACCGATTTAAACCATACTTAAAATAGTTGTTGGAAGTGATACCAAAACACCACTTGCAGCCAAATCGGATAAGAATTGCTGACCTCTGAATAAGTCAAGTACCCAGATCGGTTTATATGGCGGCTATATCAGGTTATGAACCGATTTAAACCATACTTGGCACAGTTGTTGGAAGTGATACCAAAACACCACGCGCAAAATTTCAAACAAATCGGACTAAAATTGCCCTCTCTAGAGGCTCAAGAAGACAAGACCCAAGATCGGTTTATATGGCAGCTATACCAGATTATGAACGGATTTGAATCATACTTAACAGTTGTTGGAAGTAATACCAAAACACTAAGTACACAATTTCAGTCAAATCGGACGAGAATTGCACCCTCTAGAGGCTCAAGAAGTCAAGACCCAAGATCGGTTTATATGGCAGCTATATCAAAACATTGACCGGTTTGGGACATTTACAATCCCAACCGACCTACACTAATAAAAAATATTTGTTCAAAATTTCAAGCGGCTAGCTTTGTTAGTTAGTGTGCTTTCGACAGACGAACGGACGAATGTACGGACATGGCTAGATGAACCTAAAATGACAAGACGATCAGGAATATATTATTGGGTCGCAGACGCATAGTTCGAGGTGTTACAAACCGAATGACAAAATCTCGTCAGGATTCGAACGCAGGTGTTCAGCGTCATAGGCACGTGGCACGAATTCGATATCCACATTCAGGGCGGAGTGCCCGCACCCTTAAAAGATATTAGAGAGTTAAAGAAGGCGCAGCGGAGCGGGCTCGGTTCGGCTAGTAATGTATTGGGTTGCCCAAAAACTAATTGCGGATTTTTCATATAGTCGGCGTTGACAAAATTTTTCACAGCTTGTGACTCTGTAATTGCATTCTTTCTTCTGTCAGTTATCAGCTGTTACTTTTAGCTTGCTTTAGAAAAAAAGTGTAAAAAAAGTATATTTGATTAAAGTTCATTCTAAGTTGTATTAAAAACGCACTTACTTTTTTTAAAAAAATCCGCAATTACTTTTTGGGCAACCCAATATATCAAAACATGGGCCGTTTTGGCCCATTTACAATCCCAATCAAATTTCAAGCGCCTTGCTTAACGCCTTCTAAAGTTACCATTCTTTCGACAGACAGACGGACGGACGGACATGGCTAGTTCGACTTAAAATGTCACGACGATCAAGAATATATATACTCTATGGGGTCTTAGATGCATATTTCGAAGTGTTACAAACAGAATGACGAAATTAGTACACCCCCATCCTATGGTGGAGGGTATAAAAACTCCTTCATTACAAATGACCACAAGTGGCATGCGAATAAAACGCTTCCCTGTGACTAATAAAAATTCCAAACCATCAGTGAAACTTTGAAAAAAACTGCCGAAAACAAAATCCTTTAATAAATCACTGTTGTGTTGCACATTGTTATGTAACAACAACGGGTCACTTCAGGCCACTCCAGTTTGTAGCGGCTAACAACCTGTTGACAGGCATTTCTGGGTGTGATTAATTACAGGAGAACCACAAATTACATACACGTATGATTTCAAACGGACAAATCATTGTTGAAACGGCCGAACGCTTTTGACAACACAAGTAAATGGCAGTTCAAATCAGAAGGTTAAATACCGTTACAAACAAATAAAGGCAAAACGGTTAGAACTGTCATCTAATAAGTCATAGGGTTTTGTGGCCAAGACGGATATTAAGAGCTCAAGATAAAATTGTTACAAAACTAATTTGCAGGGATACGCCCACATTGCCACTCAATGACAATGAATGCAGTGAATTATTGCAATAAACTAAAGCGAAGGATAGTAAACAGAAATGTCAAATACGATGTGGACAGTGAGATTCAAAAAGGTTTTTGTTTGTAAATATTTCGAAACCAAAACAAATAATAAATTATATTAAATCAACTAAATATATAAATTTGCGATTCCATAAGTATGTCGAGCACCCAAACCGTATAAGGATTTCATTGAATTCTAAATCGTGATGCATGAAAGGTAGCATATCTCTCAACCCTCTGTCTTCAAAATGCAACCAATTATCCTAGAACTGATCTCAACTCTGTATTTTTCTCGTCAGAGAACGTAAAGTTCGGAAATTCACCAGCAAATCCTTGATAGTAAAAAGGAGCCTGTATCGGCGACAAACTCACTGACAAAAAACTGTCATTTGAAATAGCAGACTTGTAAGAACTGATCCTAAAGTGATGCCATTTGGTTTCGCCGATCGAACTCGGCTATAAAACGATGGTCGCATATTATTGAGCTTAACCTTTAAACGGATAGCATCCATTGATATTGAAGGGAGTGAGGAGTTTGCTAACTGTTCCTTAAGTATTTTCATGGGAAATTTTGATATTTGCCCCCGGGGAACCGAGCCACCCTCTACAGAAAGACTACTGGACAACTTATCACTCATCCTTCATTTCAAAGACCCTGGAGAGAGAGAGTTTGGCTTTAGTTAGGTTAGGTTGGAGGTGTAGGGCACGACTAGTAACCTCGATTACTAGGCGCTTCACTCGGAGACCTTAGGACCATTGTGCTAAACCAAGAAGAAAGTAAAAGAAAAGAATGTGGCGAAAAAAATAGATAAACGTATACCAATGAACAATACAAGACAGCAAATAAGGTCTGAAAAAAACACATAAAATTCAGAAACTTGCCTGAAATCTTTATTTGAATCGATAGTACGGTCCATATAATTTAAGGTTTGAAGATTATTTCATGCAAATGTTGAGCGTGACTGCGCCTCAAGTGGCATTTTTTTCTCAACATTTCGGCTGATATCTCATGGAGAAATGCTTCAATGTTGTCTTCCAATGAGTCAATTGAAGCGGGCTTGCCTGTGTAGACATGAGCTTTAACACAGCCCCACAAAAAATAGCCTAAAGGCGTTAAATCGCACGATCTATGCGGCCAGTTGACCGGTCCCGAATGTGAAATAAAATGTTCACCGAACTCGCCTCTCAATAAGTCCACTAATATGCGCGCTGTGTGGTATGTGACACCGTTTTGTTGAAACCATATATCATGCAAGTCAAGTTCTTTCATTTTGGGCAAAAAAAAAAGTTGGAAACCAACTCACGATAGCGCTCCCCATTTGCAGTTACGTTACTATTCGCATCATCTTTGAAGAAGTACGGCCCAATGATGCCACCAGCCCATAAACCGCACCAAAACGGAGACTTTTTCTGGATGCATTGGTAGGTACTACTCTTGCAATGCTTCTGTCTGATGTTCACTCCAAAATCCACAATTCTGCATACTTGCGTAGCCATTGAGCCAAAAATGAGCTTTGTCGTAAAACGGAAAAAGCGCGCGAGGAACTTTCTTTGCAGAGACCGCTTTTTGATAACAAAATTCAATTATTTGCAAGCGTTGTACATTTGTAAGACGATTCATGGTTTAATTATAGACCAAACTGGAGATGTTTGACAGTGAAACAAAACACGAAACGTGCGTGAGCTGTTTAAACTTGTGTTGCCAAAAAGATAATAGCTAAAAAATCACCCTTTACTTTATGGGTCGCAGATCAATATTTCGAGGTGTTACAAACGGAATGACTAGATTAAAAGTCTGCTTCTCCCTGTACCAAGCGGCGCGAATTCAAAGACCTGACCTGTTGCTTTCTCAGCCCCAGAAAAGCGACGTCCTGTTTCGCAAAATGCTCGGCCATAGGATTTTTGACACCCTTAAATCTACAACGCTAGCCCAGGCCATATTCGCGCTGTCATCGTAGAAGGCGACCAAGCTACCAAGAAGTGGAGATCTTACAGATTCCATAGCAAGATCTGCGGCAATAAGCGATCTATTGGGTTGCCCAAAAAGTAATTGCGGATTTTTCATATAGTCGGCGTTGACAAATTTCTTCACAGCTTGTGACTCTGAAATTGTATTCTTTCTTCTGTCAGTTATCAGCTGTTACTTTTAGCTTGCTTTAGAAAAAAAGTGTAAAAAAAGTATATTTGATTAAAGTTCATTCTTAGTTTTATTAAAAATGCATTTATTTACTTTCTTTTAAAAAATCCGCAATTACTTTTTGGGCAACCCTATATTTCTGGCCAGCTCGTCTGCCGCTTCGTTCCCCGCTAGACCTTAATGGCCTGGGACCCAGCAGAGCCAAGGTTCGAAGAAGCTCTTTGCCTCTTCTAACCAGTTTTGAACTCACGTGGCCTGACGCCAGAGCTTCTACGCCTCATTCATCCATCCATCCTGGGAAGGGCGAAGTGCCCCCAATCACGAGATCATTTTTCGGGAAATCGACTTCCAACCCATCAACAAGGAAGTTCCCCCCTGGTATATATTCAGTCACGCCGAACATAGCATGGCGCCACATGGCCACCTTTTCGCAGAACAAAATAATGGCCTAAGTTAAAAAAGCGCTATGTACCTGACTCCCTCAGTCTGATGACGATCTTTGCTGCCACACATCCAACGTATAAGTGCAAAGGCGCAAGATCGAGAATGGTATTCAGCGACTCTCTCGGGGCACTCTTCTTGCCCCAGAGATTAGCACTGCCACGGTACCCTGTACATTCTTGATCATCTAACGAAACGCACAATTATCCAAAGCGTTGTGCCACATCAGATAACCATAGGTAAAAATTGGCCGAAAGATCGACGTAAATATCCAGACCCCGTTAACAACCAGACCGCTGTAAACATCCTTAGACCCCAGCTCCTTCCTAACGAGTTGCGACAGGAGTAGAGTGCATTCAGTCCCTTATGACACTTCCTTCTCCATCTTAGTTTCTAGGTAAGAATCACGTCCAAGTACTTGGCACCGGCTTCTCCACCCCATCCAGGCAGCTCCACCCTATCTTTTAAATACACCCAGCTTCCTCGCCCTGGTGAAAAATTCCAGTTCAGTCTTCCTAGGATTTATACCAAGCCCGTCCTTAATAAAAGAGAGGAAACGGTTGTGGCCACATTTGCATGTGGAGGTGGCGATCTTCGTCGAGCTCCTGTAGGTGAGCAAGCTCGTTCCGGTCCAAAGGTCCGATCGCCACGGGAAAAGGGTGGTCATTGGTTATATAAAGGCGCCAATAACTCACCTTGTCATATCGAGGATCATAAGCACTCAGTATTTATGAAAGAGCCGGTGCCGCCCAACCTCTAACTGAGACTCTCCGCCTAATACCCCTCATTGTCCGCGACAGCCGTTGCAGCTACTCCGTATGGAGCATTCCACTATCCGCAACCTGTGAACGCGCCCGGTAGCTCGCAGCTAAGCTACTTGTGACAGCAATGAACACTACAAAGATCGGCCTTCAATGTTCCAGCCTGTGTAGTGCTCACAGCTATCCCGTGCCAGGTGGTCAACGGAGCTGAAGATGGTCAGGAGGGAGAGTAGAAGGCTTTTTAATAAGGGCAAGAGAGAGAACACGGCAGAGGGTTGGGGCGAGTGTCGCGACTTCCTTGGCAAGTTCAAAAAAGAGACGAGTTAGGCAAAGAGGAGTTCCAGGGCGAAATTCTGTGGGAAAGTGGAAAGCACTAGTGAGGCATCTAGGTTGTGCTAAATGCTCAAAAAGATCCCATCACGCCTAGCTCCCTGAGGAGGGAGGATGGGACTTACACCGGGAGTAGACAGGAGACGGAGGGACTTTTGATGGAGGTGCATTTTCCGGATGGTCTGCAATCGCAATACAAACTCATGCGTCCTTAACGAATGACCTCATTAAGAACATCGTTGACGAGGGATAAATAGTGTGGGCAGTCCGCACTTTCTGGTTATTTAAGTCAGCCGGACCTGACGGAATTATCCCGGCACTGATGCAGGAGTCACCCTTCCCTGACTTGAGCGTATTTTCCGAGCGAGCCTGGCATGGTCTTATATACCAAATGCATGGAGGGAGGTCAAGGTGGTCTTTATTCCCGAGGCAGGTTGAATAAACCACAGTACGACGAAGGATTTTTGCTGAAAACACTGGGAAGACTGATTAAGGTAAAGGTCGGTGGAGATGGCCCTTAACGAGGTGGTACAGGAGGGTGAGAGGTCTCCCAAACAGAAGGAATACACTTCGGCGGCCTTTTTGCATATTGAGGGGATCTTTAATAATGTGGAGATAGGATCGATAGTCGCCGCACTGGACCGCACGGGGATTTACTCCATAATCTCCCAGTGGACCAATAATATGCTTTATGGTAGGATTATAAATGCGAACCTGACAGAAAGTGTGGTCAGAAGGCGGGTCACCAGAGGAACGCCCCATGAAGGTGTGTTCTCGCCGATTCTATGGAAACTCTTGATTAATGAGATCCTGTTGGATCTAAGCCTGGCTGGCACTAGGATAATCGCTTATGCGGACGACGTCTTACTGCTGGTCCGAAGCAGATTTATGTCGACGATCAGCGAGATCATGCGAGGGTCACTGAGGAGGTTGTCGCGATGGGCTACCATAAATGGGTTGAGGACCAACCCAAGGAAGACGGAACTGCTCTTCAGCCCTGCACGGGATAGCTGTGAGCTATACCACATAGGCTGGAACATTGAAGTCCGATCTGTGTGGTTTTCATTGCTCTCACAAGAAACTTAGCTGCAAAGCTACTCCGTACGTGGAATGCTTCATACGGATTAGCTGCAACGACAGTCGCGGACATCAGCGGAGTCGAGCAGAGAGTCTCAGTTAGAGGCCGGGCGACACCGGATCTTGCACAAATACTGAGTGCCTATGATGCTCGATATGAGAAGGCGGGTTATTGGCGCCTTTAAATAACCAATGGCCAAGCTGTTCCCGCAGCGATCGGTCCATTAGACCGGAGCAAGCTTGCTCACCTACAGAAGCTTGACGAGGATCTCCACCTCCACATGAAAATGTGGCTACCACGACTTCCGTCGTTGTACAAGATCACCCTGCGGCTGTCGAAGGAGGCGAAGTTCCGGGGCATAATCCTCGATTCGAAACTGTCTTAGAAGAGGAATACCGAGGAAAGAGGCCGTAAGGCACTGTGCGCTTTTTACTCCTGCAGGAGGATGTTCGGTCAGAAGATGAGAGTAACAACCAAGATTATGAATTGGATGTATACAGCCATTGTGAGACCAGTACTGACCTATGGATCACTGGTATGGTGAAAGGACATGAAGAAGAGGAAACGTACGATAGAGTTCCGGAAGGTCCAGAGACTGGCCTGTGTCGGGGTTACAGGGGCACTGAGATTCGCACCACAGGCAGGCCTGGAAATGATGTTAGATATGCAGCCCATTCAGGAGTATATTCGGAACTGGTCCGCCAAGGTCGCGCTTAGGCTGAGGGAGCTCAGCATGCTGAAGGACGACGCTTAAGGCCACTGTTCGATTCTGGATGTTGTGGATGCGGAGGGTAGACTGGGGAGAATCTCCGACTACCAGGCACCAGTGCCAACCAGTGCCCTACTAATGCCCTGGGCCGCCAAGGTCGCGTTTAGGCTGAGGGAGCTCAGCATGCTGAAGGACGACGCTTACGGCCTCTGTTCGATTCTGGGTGTTGTGGATGCGGAGGGTAGATTGGGGAGGATTTCCGACTACCTGGCACTAGTGCCAGCTGGGGTAAGGGCATTAGCAGGGATGAATGGAGAGTGAATGCTGTACTTTAGGAGGATGAGACCTGAATCTACACCAAGATGGAGTCAGGGACTGGATATCGTTATGTCTCTGAGGCAGCCGGACTATTATACGGTTTTTCAGACAGAGAACTGTGCCATTACAGTAGCCGCAAAAGAAATTTTGGTAATAGGTGGACAGTATGGCGGCGCTCATGGCCTTGGGGTCGAGGATGGTGAGGTCGAGATGCGTGGCGGATTGTTTGGAATCCATGGATTGACTCCGGGTCCACGATGTAATGATGACATGGGTTCCTGAACATGAGTGAATTTCAGAAAATGAGAGGACGAACGAGTGCACCAGGAGGGGTTCGTCTGCGTCGGGCGGACCAGCCACCAGTCTTGCCTAGGTGCCATTTGTCGAGCTACTTAACACTGGAGAGGAAATGGGCAAAGCGGCGTCGGCGGTAAGATGGGACTCGCTGGATGGTTGACGGGCTGCAAAGACGCTCTGGCCTGTCATCGACCGGAGGAGAATGAGGGAGTTGCTGGCGTTCGATAAGAGGTCGATGAGTACCTTAACTGGGGTCATAACCGGGCACTGTGCCATAGGCCGCAAGGCGGCGCGCCTGGGAATGCCGCATAATGACATCTGCAGGAGTTGCCTCCATGAGGATGAGGAGGAGACTTTCGTGCACTTGCTATGGTCATGTCCGGATCAGCAGGGACGCAGGCTCTCCTTTCTGGGTAGGCATTCCTTTGCGATCTGAGTGATTTTGCGAACGTACCTATGAAAGGTCTCCTGAAATTTGTTGACGCGACGGAATAGTTTTAAGGGGGGTATGCCATAAGCTTCGGCGAAGGTACATACGCGCTTGCGATGGGCGTTCCACCCCCGCCCTACTTCTACTTTCCTACTGTTTCTTTTATTCGAGTATAACCTATATTACGAGGTCTCATATCTTTTTGTACCCGGCTTACTTGTTTCTCCTCCCTTCCTTTTTTGTGTACCACAATGGGCCGAACTGGCCTCCGAGTGAACTTTTCTATGGTGCGCACACCACTCAACCTAACCTAACCTAGGGGAGTTCTCAGAGGACTGTCCAGCCCCAAGAAACCACCCTCCAAACGGGCATGTAGAGCTATTTAGACAATATTGGCGAGCTGGCCAGGAATGGAAGCCGATAAGCTAGTCAGGCAAATTTGGGGGACTTCGCCAGGATCCAAATAACCCTTAAAAAAACTCAGAAAAACCTGCCAAAACAGAAATATAGGTTAAGCGGAACAATATGAGACGCAAATTTAAGGTATTGACGTATCGGTCAGGAATAGAAGCCACTAAGCTAGTCTGTTAAAAGTATTTCTAAACGTCACAGAAAAAAATTGTAACAGCCATGTCAGGATTTTAATACCATAATCTGTGACTCGTTGATTCTTCCTTATTTCAGACACTGTTGGAAAATTCACATATAACACAATCACTCAAAAATTTTGTTAAAAACTCAATACAAAATTTGAAAGGTAAAAAAAAAGATGACAGCTGGTTTGCCGAGTTTTCAAAAAAACCAGACCTAGTTAAGGGGGGCATATCGCCTCCTATTCAGTTCCCACAACACAATTTTGTTCTAGGTAAACGTTGTATATTGCTTTTGAACTTTGCGTTATACATTTTCAAGTTCCATTAGTCTCGTCAAATGAATGACTAATTGCTTGCATTGTATGGTGCATGCACAAGGCTTGCTTATGCGCTTTGCCGCTTTATTAGTATGGTGGTGGTGGCGCATGCGCTCACTCAGCCTCATATAAACGAATTTAAATTTGAGGGCTGGATTGGATTAGATTGTTTGAAATTTAATTGAATTTTTTTCTAAACTGAAGGGGTTTTTGCGAATTTGTAAACAACAAACAGTCGTTTTGCAGTGCTCACTGCCAACTGACTTGGCTGCTATGTTTTTGGCACAAGTCATGAATTTGATTTACATTGAATTGAAATGAAGTGCCAAAGAATTAAATTGTGGAAAAATATCCACCTAAAAAAAAGATTGTATAAATCATAAGGTTGATTTTTCATATCGCAAACTCAATTTTGCGGTCGCTTATGCACTCGCTGAGGTTTTTTTTTTTTGCTGGATGATGACAAAGACTTTGGAATTTATTGCATTGGCTGGAGATTTATTGTGGTTGAGTTACTTATTGAGGCTGATCAAAGACGAAGTGGTTAGGGGGTTTGAGAAATCTTATGACGTTAACAGAATGGGTGGAAATGTAGATTGACCAGAGGTGAATACGTCATAGAAAACAAGTAGAAAGGCATTAAGTTCGGCCGGGCCGAACTTTCGATACCCACCACCTCGGGTGTATATGTAAACCCAATTTCGTCACAATCCGATGAAAAATGGAGAACTTATGCACCCAAATTCGGCACGGAAATTGAGTGGTCTTATAAATATAAGCCACTGTTGAATTGTGTATTTCAAATTTCTGCGAAATCGGTTAAAAAATAAAGCTTTTATGGGCTTCAGACCCTTTATCGGAAGATCGGTTTATATGACAGCTATATCTAAATACAGTCCTATTTATACCATATTTGGATCGGATGGCGGGTGGCCTAAAACTACTCACTGTTTCAAATTGCAGCGAAATCGGATAATAAATATGGCTTTTATGGGCTTCAGGCCTTTTATCGAGAGATCGGTCTATATGTCAGCTATATCTAAATATGGTCCGATCTGAATCATATTTGGGTCAGATGTTGGTAGGCCTAAGACTACTCACTGCTTTAAATTTTAGCGAAATCGGCTAAAAATAAACCTTTTATGGGCTTCAGACCCTTTATCGGGAGATCGGTCTATATGGCAGCTATATCTTAATATAGTCCGATCTGAACCATATTCGGATCCAATGTTAGGAGGCCTAAAACTACTAACTGTTTCAAATTTCAGCCAAATCGGTTAAAAAATAAAGCTTTTATGGGCTTTAGACCCTTTATCGGGAGTTCGGTCTACATGGCAGCTATATCTACATATAGTCCGACCTTTACCACATTTGGGTCGGATGTTGAGAGGCTTAAAACTGTCCACAATTCCAAATTTCAGCAAAATCGGATAATAAATATGGCTTTTATGGGCTTCAGACCCTTTATCGGCAGATCGGTCTATATGGCAGCCATATCTAAATATAGTCAAATCTGAACCATATTTGGGTCCTATGTTAGGAGGCCTAAACTGTTTCAAATTTTAACGAAATCGGTTGCAAAATAAAGCTTTTATGGTCTTCAGACCCTTTATCGGGAAATCGGTCTATATGTCAGCTATATCTAAATATAGTGCGATCTGAACCATATTTGGGGCGGATGTCGGGAGACCTAAAACTAACCACTGTTTCAAATTGCAGCGAAATCGGATAAAAAATAAAGCTTTTATGGGTTTTGGACCCTTTGTCGGGAGATCGGTCTATATGGCAGCTATATCTAAACATAGTCCGATCCACAGCATATTTGGGGCGGATGTCGGGAGATCTAAAACTACCCGCTGTTTCAAATTGCAGCGAAATCGGATAACAAATATGGCTTTTATGGCCTTCATACCCTTTATCGGCAGATCGGTCTATATGGCACCTATATCTAAATATAGTCCGATCTGAATCATATTTGGGTCAGATGTTGGTAGGCCTTACACTACACACTGTTTAAAATTTTAGTGAAATCGGTTAAAAAATAAAGCTTTTATGGGCTTTAGACCCTTTATCGGAAGATCGGTCTATATGACAGCTATATCTAAATATAGTCCGATCTGAATCATATTTGGATCAAATGTTGGTACGCCTAAAACTACTCACTGTTTCAAATTCTAGCGAAAGCGGTTAAAAAATAAAGCTTTTATGGGCTTCAGACCCTTTCTCGGAAGATCGGTCTATATGGCAGCTATATCTAAATATAGTCCGACCTGAATCATAATTGGGTCCTATGTTAGGAGGCCTAAAACTACTCACTGTTTCAAATTTTAGCGAAATCGGTTAAAAAATAAAGCTTTTATGGGCTTCAGGCCCTTCAGGCTTCTCGGAAAATCGGTCTATAAGGCAGCTATATCTAAATATAGTCCGATCTGAACCATATTTAAGTCAAATGTTGGTAGGCCTGAAAATACTCATTGTTTTAAATTTCAGCGAAATCGGTTAAAAAATAATGCTTTCATGGGCATCAGACCCTTTATCGGGAGATCGGTCTATATGGCAGCTATATCTAAATATAGTCTGACCTTTACCACATTTGGGTCGGATGTTAGGAGGCCTAAAACTACCAACTGTTTCAAATTTCAGCGAAGTCGGTTAAAAAATAAAGCTTTTATGGGCTTAGACCCTTTATCGGGAAATCGGTCTATATGTCAGCTATATCTAAATATAGTCCGATCTGAACCATATTTGGGTCCTATGTTAGGAGGCCTAAAACTACCAACTGTTTCAAATTTCAGCGAAATCGGTTAAAAAAATAAAGCTTTTATGGGCTTCAGACCCTTTATCGGTAGATCGGTCTATATGGCAGCTATATCTAAATATAGTCTGACCTTTACCACATTTGGGTCGGATGTTAGGAGGCCTAAAACTACCAACTGTTTCAAATTTCAGCGAAGTCGGTTAAAAAATAAAGCTTTTATGGGCTTAGACCCTTTATCGGGAAATCGGTCTATATGTCAGCTATATCTAAATATAGTCCGATCTGAACCATATTTGGGTCCTATGTTAGGAGGCCTAAAACTACTCACCGTTTCAAATTTTAGCGAAATCGGTTTAAAAATAAAGTATTTATGGGCTTAAGACCCTTTATCGGAAGATCGGTCTATATGGCAGCTATATCTAAATATAGTCCGATATGAATCATATTTGGGTCCTATGTTAGGAGGCCTAAAACTACTCACTGTTACATATTTCAGCGAAGTCGGTTAAAAAATAAAGCTTTTATGGGCTTTAGACCCTCTATCGGGAGATCGGTCTGTATGGCAGCTATATCTTAATATAGTCCGATCTGAATCATATATGGATCAGATGTTGGTACGCCTAAAACTACTCACTGTTTCAAATTTTAGCGAAATCGGTTAAAAAATAAAGCTTTTATAGGCTTTAGACCCTTTATCGGCAGATCGGTCTATATGGCAGCAATATCTACATATAGGCCGACCTGATCCATATTTCAGGTTAGATATCGGGAGGCTTAAAACTACTCACTGTTTAAAATTTCAGCAAAATCGGATGAAAAATTAAGTTTTTATGGGCATTAGACCCTATATCGGAAAATGTGTCTATATAGCAGCTATATCTACATATAGGCCGACCTGATCCATATTTCAGTTTAGATATTGGGAGGCCTAAAACTACTCACTGTTTTAAATTTCAGCAAAATCGGATGAAAAATTAAGTTTTAATCGGCATTAGACCCTATATCGGAAAATGTGTCTATATAGCAGCTATATCCAACTTAACCAGCTTGCATCAAAAAGACGTATCTGTGTGTACCACATTTTTTGATATCTTACCATAATTTTCAGAAACGCCAGATTGGTGGTGCGATTTAAGCGAAATTTTGTGTACTCTCTTATAGTAACACACCTCAAACTAAAATTTGGAATCCAAATTTCGGATGAGGTACCTAGGGTGGGCGCCCCACCCCAAAACCTACCAAATATACATATACACCAATCACGACAATATGGGATTCAAATGAAAGGTATTTAGGATTAGAAAACGTATCTGATATCCAATTGTCGGACCAAGTGTTTGGGGGACCATCCCAACCCCCAAACCACCCCTAAATCGGACATATTTACCAACCATGGCAATATGAGACTCAAATGAAAGGTATTTGCGAATAGAATACAAATCTGCTATCCAAATTTGGGACAAAGTTTCTGGGGTCCCTAAAAAACATCCCCAAGGAATTATTTACTGACCATGGCAATATGGGGCTTAAAAAACCGGTATTTGAGAGTAGAACAAGAATCTGATATCCAGATGTGGGAGCAAGTGTTTGAGGGGCCGCCAAAAAAAACCAAAATGGGGCTCAAATGAAAGGTGTTGGGAAGTAAAGCACAAATCTGATATTAATGTTCGGGAAAAGTGTCTATGGGGCCACCCCACCCCCATAACACCACTCAAATAGAAAGTATTTGCTGACCATTGCAATATGAGGTTCAAATAAGAGGTAGTTTAGAGTAGAACACGATTCTCCAAGTCATTGAGTGGCCGTCCAATCCCCCAAAACACCTCCCAAGCCGGTCATGGGAGGTGGAGCTCAAATGAAGGGTATTTGGGAATAGACCATGAATCTGACATCAACATTCGGGACCAACTGCCTAGAGGACGTCCCACCACCATAACAACCCCCAAGTAGGACGTTATTGCTCACCAAGACAATTTGGGTCTTCAAGACAGTGGAGCTCGATATTCATAGTTTTTAGGGCCCATACCCCAAACCGGACAAATTTTCTGGTTTTTTCAATAAGCGGTTTAAATGAATGTTATTTGAGATTAGAAAACGAGTTTGATATCCAATTTTGAGGCCAATGGCAATATGGGGTTCAAATATATCAGAATAGAGCACGTTGCTGATATACGACACCTCTCCCCAAAACACCCCTAAATCGGACATATTTACCGACCATGTCAATGTGGGGCTTAAATGAAAGGAATTGGGGGGACCACTTTCGGGACCAATTTTCTGGGGGTCTACCCCTTTCCCAATATACCCCACAAACAGCAATTGTTTTACTGACTATCGCCTATATGGGCCTCAAATAAAGGTATTTGGGAGTAGAATACGAATTTGATATGGGCCTCAAATAAAGGTATTTAGGAGTAGAATACGAATTCGATATCCAAACGTAAGGCTAGGTATTTTAGGCATCACCCCTTCCTCAAAACACCCCCAAAGGGTAAAAATTTTTCGACCCTGCCAATATGTGGCTGAAATGAAAGGATTTTGAGACTGGAACTCGAATTTGGTAACCAATCTTGGGGCCATGTTTTTGGGGGACGCCTCATCCTGTAAACTCCCCTCAAAACCAATTGCAATATGGGGCTTTAAAAAAATGGTATTTGAGAGAAGAGCACAATGCTGGTATTTTTTCAGGGCCAAGTGTCTGGGGGAACACCTCACACCCCAAAATACCCCTAAATCAGACATCATGAGAATATCGGGCTGAAATAAAGTATTTTAAGAATGGAGTACACCTTACATCCAAACTTAAATTCGTAGACCAATAAGGATAGGATTCAGAATCTTAGTCAAGCGATATACTATTTTCGTAGCATGGTATTTCACTAAAAACTCTTTAATTGTCGAAAATAAATATTCCAAGGAAAATTTTGTTCCATAAGAATACATGCATATTATGGTATTCAAAGATTATCGACTTAAGGGAAATAGTTTATTTTAATTATTAACACTCAATTGTATGCATTTTTAACTTGATTTTAAGGGATCTACCTAATTTGGAACTCAGAGCAACTTTGCCTGGCAAAATTTTAATTAAGCCTATAGAAGGTATTGCAAAGCAGAAAAAACCAGCAAATATTTTTTACATATTCTATTCCCTAGAAGACTTCATTTTTGACTTATTTGTACACTGGGCATTTTATCGCCACTTCTATGTGTGACCACCATAAATGGCCTATTACGAATGCTGACTACGGAGGGATTTGAACCCATCTGATACGCAGACGATGTTATAATACTTCTAAGGGGTAAGGATCCGAACGAGCTATGCAGAGGGGTCATGAGAGTCTTGCATATGGCATATGGCATATGACTGGGCTAGAGCCAGAGGTCTCTCTCTCTGTTCACGAGGAAGACGAAGGTGGGCCAATTTACCGCACCACGTTTCCTCAATAAGACGATTTCGATATCTGACAAGGTCAAATACTTAGGTGTGATCTTGGACAGGAAACTGAATTGGAATTGTCACATTCAGGAGCGTTCTTAGAAGGCTCACAGATGTTGGGCACTATGTAGACGGGCCGTAGGCTCGAAATGGGGCCTGAATCCTAGGATAGTCCACTGACTCTACAGGAGCGTGAATAGACCAGGAGCGTTCTGAGAAGGCTCACAGATGTTGGGCACTATGTAGACGGGCCGTAGGCTCGAAATGGGGCCTGAATCCTAGGATAGTCCACTGGCTCTACAGGAGTGTGAATAGACCAATACTTACTTACGCCTCGGTAATTTGGTGGACTGCTATGAAGAAAAAGTGCAACAAAAAGATCATACAACAGGTTCAGAGAACATGTTGTCTTGGCATAGGCGGAGCGATGAGTACCACGCCCATTAGGGCACTGGAGACTATTCTAGATATTCGACCCATTGATATACAGATTAAGTGTGAGGCAGCCACTGCGGCTATGAAACTTAAGGCGGTGGGAGAATGGATTAAGGATGGGAGCAGCTCATACCCTCGCGGAATAATCGAGGCGACGATAAGAAACCTAGAAGGAAGGAAAGAGGTTTCCGATCGGATACCTGAGATGAACCTTGAAGTCGAGTGTGAGACACTGCTGCAATCGGCACAGTCTTGGATTGACGGAACCCTAGTATTGCCATCTGGAAGATAATATTACAGGGATGGATCAAAGCTAGAGGACAGAGTGGGCCTGGGGGTTTACATTGAGAAACCAGGGAAGAATTTGTAAAGTTAAAGAAGGCGCATCGGACCGGGCCCGGTCGAGATTCGAAAAGTTGCATGAATATCAAGTTTTCGCGAGCTATTTCGGAAGCACCTAAAAGAATATCATTGGCGATAATTCAAAATATCCTGCTGGATTTTTTTCCAATATTTGGATGATCGTTACCATCGTAGTAGTTTGTAACTTCTCCTTTATATGGTCAACAGCGACAAGTTTCTTTTCATTTAAATTATTGCCGACACCATTATTAGCCCTTTAAAGCGCCATATTGTCCCAAGAAGGAAGATGGCAATAATCACAACAATTTAACAAATAGCCCATTGTTGTTCTTCAATTCTAGATAAGTCGTCTTTTGGGCTTGTGAGCTTTTAAGTAAATGGAAATGAAATCTAGAGGTGTCTCCTTTATGCTTCAATACAATCTACAAGAAAATTTGTTCATGGAACTTCAAAAAAAAAACCACACACAAATCGAATGAGTAAAAACAAACTTCCATTGTCGTCTGTATGCGATATGACTGAGAAGAGCGGGATGTTGTCGCAATGTTTTTATTGCGGTCATAAATGTTAACAGAATGTTCTTTAAAAGTGACACTTAGAGTGTCAATAAAATGCAAGTGGTGAAATTTTTGTTCTCTTCGCTGTTGCAATGTTTGCAAAAGATTTTTTTTCTTTCTTACATGCCAGGAGTTCTTCAATAATTTTTTTTTGGTTGTTGCTGATGGTGCGGTGACTCGTTGTTGCTTCGGTCAGAATGAGTTCATATTAAGTACCAATTCATATGCCTAAATGTCTTACCTTGTATTTGCTTAAGGATTTGTGGGGTTTTTTTTTTAGTTCTTGGTTTGGTTGGTGTTGCAGTTGTGCAAATAAAATATGACGATTCATTGCAGGCAATTGAAAGTTTAGTAGGTCAACATTTTTACCCATAATTGAGTGCTCAAATGCATTTTTCGGGTTGGGTATGCAAAGTAGAGGGTTGACCTAATTGTGAACAAAATTATAAGTGGTCATATTTTGGGTAAGTTCTTTTTGACGAAAATATAATTTAGGACTTGCTGCGAGAGAGACAATATGAAATCGATAGCCAAACTTGATATGAGATAATCGAAAGATCGTAAATCGAGATATCGATAAATATGACAGCTATATCCAAATGTGGTTCGATCTGAACCTTACTACGCACGGACCAAGGAGGACATATCACAGATTAAAGTGCGAAATCGGGAAATAAAATGCGACTTCTATGGGCCCTCGGCCTTATATGGGGCCTTTGGTCTTATATGGGGCCTTTGGCCTTATATAGAGCCTAATCATGATATTGTGCGATCTAAAACACCGACACAAATTACGCGGGTCCTAAGTCAACTAACAGTGGGAAATTTCAGCGAAATTTTGAAATAAATGCGTCATCTATGGGCCTTTGATCTTAAATCAGGAGATCGCTCGATATGAGAGCTAAGATGTCCGATCTAGGTCATATTTGATGCTATAGTCGACTTTAATTGGACTTATATCCTGAGTCGAAAGATTGATCTACATGGGTGCTACATTAAGATATGGTCTGATCTAGGCCATATTTGATACCGAAGTCGACGGTCCCAAGACAACTCGCATTGAGAAATTTCATAGAAATCGGGCAATAAATGCGGCTTCTATAAGCCTTAGACCTTAAATCAGGAGATCGGTCTATATGGGGGCTATATCAAAACATTGTCGGATCTAGTCCATATTCCATACCGAAGTCGAGGGTTCTAAAACAACACATTGTGCCAAATTTAAGCAAAATCTGGAAATAAAAGCGGCTTCTATGGGCCTTAAACTTTAAATCGGGAGATCGGTCTATATAGAGGCTATAACAAAATATTGTCCGACCTGGAACATATTCGATACCGAAATCGAGGGTCCTAAAACAACTCACCGTGAAAAATTTCAGCAACATCGGGATATAAATGTGACTTCTATGGGCCTTAGGTCCTAACTAAAGTGGTCGGTCCACATGGGGGCTATATCAAGATATTGTCAGATCAAAACCATATACGATGCCCATGTCAGGGGTTCTTAGACAATTCACTGTGCCAAATGTCAGTGAAGTAGAGTAATATAAATAAAGCTTCCATTGACCTTATAACTTAAATCGAGAGGTCAGGGTCAGTCTTTATGAGGGCTACATCAAGATATTGTCTAATCTAGGCCATATTCGATAACAAAATCGAGGGCCTTGAAACCCCTCACTGTGCCAAATTTCGACGAAATTGGAAAAAATGGGGCTAATTAGGATGGACGGTCTAAAAAAAACAAATAAAAGCTTGGAAAAAATTCTTCCAACCAGCAAAAATTAAAGCTTCTAGGAATCGAACAAGGAGGATTGAGACCGATTTACATGGAACCTCTATCAGGTTATACACTGATTTGGACCGTATTTTGCACAGCTGTTGGATTCAGTTGTTGGAAGCCGTAACAGAACACCGCATGCAAAGTTTCAGCAAAATTGGAAAAAAATTGCGGTTTTTTGAGGACTCAAAAAGTCAAATCGGGAGATCGGTTTATATGGGAGCTATATCAGGTTATGTACCGATTTGGACCGAACTAAGCACAGTTGTTGGAAGTCATAACAAAATACTACATGCAAAATTTCAGCAAAATCGGACAAAAATTGCGGCTTTCAGGGGCTCAAGAAGTCAAATCGGGAGATCGGTTTATATGGGAGCTATATCAGGTTATAGACCGATTCCAACCATACTTGGCACAGTTATTGAAAGTCGTAATGGAACACCACATGCAAAACTTCAGCCAAATCGGGCAAAAATTGCGGCTTCCAGAGGCTCAAGAAGTCAAATCGGGAAATCGGTTTATATGGGAGCTATATCAGATTATATACTGATTTGGACCGTACTATACACGGTTGTTGAAAGTCATAACAGAGTACCACATCCAAAATTTCAGCCAAATCGGGCAAAAATTGCGGCTTCCAGAGGCTAAAGAAGTCAAATCGGGAGATCGGTTTATATGGGAGCTGTATCAGGTTATAGACCGATTTCAACCATACTTGGCAAAGTTATTGAAAATCATAATGGAACACCACATGCTCAATTTCAGTCAAATCGGACAAAAATTGCGGCTTGTAAGTTCTCAAGAAGTCAAATCGGGAAATCGGTTTATATGGGAGCTATATCAGGTTATAGACCGATTTCAACCATACTTGGCACAGTTATTGAAAGTCGTAATGGAACACCATATGCAAAATTTCAGTCAAATCGGACAAAAATTTCGGCTTCCAGAGGCTCAAGAAGTCAAATCGGGAGATCGGTTTATATGGGAGCTATATCAAGTTATAGACGGATTCGGATCCTACTTAGCACAGCTGTTGGAAGTCATAACAGAGTACCACATACAAAATTTCAGCCAAATCGGGCAAAAATTGCGGCTTCCAGAGGCTCAAGAAGTCAAATCGGGAGATCGGTTTATATGGGAGCTATATCAGGTTATAGACCGATTTCAACCATACTTGGCAAAGTTATTGAAAATCGTAATGGAACACCACATGCAAAATTTCAGCCAAATCGGATGAAAATTTCGGCTTCCAGAGGCTCAAGAAGTCAAATCGGGAGATCGGTTTATATGGGAGCTATATCAGGTTATATACTGATTTGGACCGTACTATGCACAGTTGTTGAAAGTCATAACAGAACTCCACATGCTCAATTTTAGTCAAATCGGACAAAAATTGCGGCTTGTAAGTTCTCAAGAAGTCAAATCGGGAAATCGGTTTATATGGGAGCTATATCAGGTTATAGACCGATTCGGACCGTACTTAGCACAGCTGCTGGAAGTCATAACAGAACACTACATGCCAAATTGGACAAAAATTGCGGCTTCCAGGGGCTCAAGAAGTCAAATCTGGAGATCGGTTTATATGGGAGGGGAATCTAAATCTGAACCGATATGGCCCATTTGCAGTCCCCAATGTCCTGTGCAAAATTTCAAGCGGCTAGCTTTACGCGTTCGACCGCTATCGTGATTTTGACAGACGGACTAAATCGACTCAGAATGTCGAGACGATCAAGAATATATATACTTTATGGGGTCTTAGACGATCCTATGATGGTGGGTATAAAAAAATTTGCCGATTTGTCCGGTTCAACTTTAAGCTAAATGATAAGGGCCTCCCTTTTATAGCTGAGTCCGAACGGCGTGCCGCAGTGCGACACCTCTTTCGGGAGAAGTTTTTACATGGCATAGTACCTCACAAATGTCGCCAGCATTAGGAGGGGATAACCACCGTCGACATTGTTTGTTTGTTCTCGCCAGAATTCGAACCCAGGTGTTAAGCGTCATTGGCGGACATGCTAACCACTGCGATATAGTGGCCTCCGGGTGGTCGGTCTACATCACGATGTTAACCGATCTCCTTACCAAAATTTCAGTGAAATCGGGTAATGACGGTTTCTATGGGCCTTTGACCTTAAATCGGATATCAAGGTTTTATCCGATATAGCCCATCTTGAAACTTAACCTGCCTGTGGATAAAAACAATTAAAAGTGCGAAGGCTCAGATCGACTAGACTAGAGGTAATTCTTAAGTGGAGCAGAGGTATTTTCATTTCGCTCGTGAAAAAATATCTACATCTCGGAATAGGCTTTTAAAGGCTTTCAGGAGTTGACCTCAAAAACCCAACAGCTGCTGTGGTAGCATCAGACCGTACCATGTTGGTCGCCCCTCCTATACGTGTGGGTGCCTTGACAGCCGCAGTCGAGAGTAATGCTTCAAGCACACAGCCAGTCGCCAGACTAACTAATGACGAAGAGACGGATAAATCAGAGGGATAAGCAGTTCGTCCCCAGCCTTTAAGTAAAGGTGGTGTTTTCGATTCAAATTCAGACGGTGACACTGTCAATGAATCAATCATCGCAGTCGAATCGAGCGATTAGGTCGTATGACGGCATTAGTGAGCAATTGCTAAGCCCATAAGAATACGGAGAAAGCAATCCTGGGCAAAACGAAGGAAACTGAGGAGTATGCACCGGCAGCAAAGGCTTTGCTAAGCTCATAAGAAGACCGAGAAAGCCACCAGGGCACGACGGAGGAGATCGGCAGTGCAATCGGCAAAAGTGCAGGATGCTGGTAGGGATAGAACAGATATGTGTTTTTCGGTGTTGGCAAGAGAATCAGATCTCATGAGGAGCATAACACAATTTTGCCCATGAACATTCCATTAAGGAACAGGGCAAACTTCTCACATATCAGTGAGTTCAGTCCGATTCAATTTTAAGCTCAATGATAAGGGACCTCCTTTTTATAGCCGAGTCCGAACGGCGTGCGACACCTCCTTGAAGAGAAGTTTTACATAGCATAGTACCCCACAAATGTTGCCAGCATTAGGAGGGGAAAGCCACCGTTGAAAATTTTATCTGATGTTTTCGCCAGGATTCGAACCCAGGTGTTCAGCGTCATAGGCGGACACGCTAACCTCTACGCTACGGTTGGTGTTCTGCCTTCCCACCGCAGGACACCATCTGTAATCTCTATTTAGGGAAGATCAAGGCAGCCCTCCCTAAATAGAGACTACAGGTGGTGTACTGCGGAGGGAACGAAATGGAAACAAGAACGAATGGGGCGTGCACGGTTCCTGAGGCTTCATAGAGGAATATGACTTTCAAAACGACGCCGCAGCCATCACGGAAGGAGAAGATGATCGCTGAAGAACCACCCTCTAACGCCAGTGTAGCAAGGAGGCATAACAGAGACGAGCTGGCGTTATTGTCAGTGCAACCAATAGGATTCCGCTATATCATCGGTCTCAAATGGAGTATCTGATTAACGAGAGGATTTTCTAACATGAGTTGAACTCTAAAAGGGTCCAACTATACAAATTATAATCTGTGATTAAAGAAGGGACATTCTGCTGCCTTTTGTGTTAGCAGAGTATATTGATACCGTCAAAAAGCTCATTTGAAGTATCCACACTCCTTGGAAGCGCGCAAAGCTCGCCATAGTGAGAGAGATGGACATTAGATTGTCCTAAAAAGCATTTTTTTTCCTTTTTTGAAACGCTACCCTCCATTTTCTTGCCTTTCGGTCCCAATAAGCAAAATACAAAATATTATGGCGGTCGGTTATCGATAACCCGTGCCGCCAGGACTCACAAAGGCGTCGGTGTTTATAAAATTTGTCCAAAATTGTGTATGAAAATCGGGCGGACCCTTTTCCGTACCATTATTTTCAAAAACACCAAGTCTCGGAGATGGATGCATTGATTTAAGCGAAATTTTGTTCGCAACTTTATAGTTAAGCAAACTGGGGGGAACGCCCCATCCTAAAACCCTGCGAAACGGGCATGATTACTGATTGAGACAATATGGGTATCAAATGAAAGGTCTTTCGAAGCAGAGTGCGAATGTTATGTAAAAATTTAACTGCAAGAGTTTGGGCTCGTGTCAATCAAAAAAAAAATCTTGTTTATAAAAATATAAATGAGGGTATACTATACTGCTAACTAGGTTAGATTAATTTGAAAGGAGGAAGCGGATTCTACGGACTTACTGTTAACCTAGTAACCGTCTTGTTGTGCGCTCTAAATGGATGCATTGATTGAGGGAAATTTCTTTCGCAATCTCATAGTTAAGAAACCTGGGGGGAACGCCCCATCCTAAACCCCTCCCAAACGGCCATGGGAGGGTTTTAGGACAGTTGAGAAAATATGGGTATCAAATGAAAGGTCTTTCGAAGCAGAGTGTGAATCTGAAATAGGAATGTGGACTCGAAATTTTGATAAACTCCATGCCCCTACAAAACCCAAATGCATTCCCTATAGGCCATATCATAAACTAAATTTTAGCCTTTTTGTTCATGTTTGTACTCAAAAACTGCCATGGTAAAAATTTTCAAAAATCTTAAACAATTAGCCAAATAAAAATCACCTATCGGTTTTTTTTCTTGGTCAATACAAAAACATTTGTCGCCAGAAAAAAGTTGGCATTAAAACAAACGCCTTTTTTCAATTTATTTTAAACTCGTTACGTTTGTTATTGTCCCCAACCATTATGCGTTGTGTACTCACTTTGGCACCTTCCAAAGGCTAATGGCATGTTTGATCTCTTGCTTGCTTGTTTCTGCAGTTCCTGGCTGTCTGTCTTGTAAGATGATGATGGTGATGGTGGTGGTGGTGGTACTTGTATGACCACCGCACACACCAATTGATTGGGGATCCAAATTATGCGTGAATGACAAGAGTAAATTGTGGACAACATAAATCTGCAGCCCACTCGCTACATTGAAAAATGCATGGCGGAAGAGGAATTGTAATAGACTCCTTTACTACGACTATAAGCACGTGTTGTTTGCATTGCTTCGCATGCATTTACATAGCATGTAGGGGAAGAATTTGTGATGTGTTTGGAATATTGATGGGAAAGGACAATGTTGGTGTTTCTTGACTTGGAATGGATTCCAAGTAAAATAATTTTAACATTATTTAACGTAAGAAGTGCAAAGAGGTAAGTCACTTTCATAACATCGACTTTAATATGAGGGTTTATTGGTTTAGTTATGGCGGATGTCAAAAAAAAATTTTTCTCTGACAACAAAAATTCAGTGGAAACTTCTCAAAAGACAAGCACTTCCACAAAAATTTTTGATAAGACAAAATTACTATAAATTTTTCTCAAAGGAGTCGGACCCTCCCCCTTACCATAATTTTCAAAAACTTCAGATCTCGGAAATGGGTGGGGCCTAGGGGACCTCCCCCACCCCCAAAAACCACCAATAGGATATATAGACCATTCATGACAATATGAAATTCAAATGGAAGAAAATGTGTGGGGCCTAGGGGGGCCTCCCCCACCCCCAAAAATCTCCAAATGGATATATAGATCATTCATGCCTATATGAAATTCAAATGAAAGATATTTGAGAGTAAAAAACTTATCTGAATATTCTCAAAAGACAACATTTCCACAAAATTTTCGATAAAACAAAAATACCATAAATTTTTTCAAAAAGAAGCGGACCCTCCTCCTTACCCTAATTTTCAAAAACCTCAGATCTCGGAAATGGGTGGGGCCTAGGGGGACCTCCCCAACCCCAAAAATCACCAAATCGACATATAGACCATTCATCATAATATGAAATTCAAATGGAAGAAAATCGGTGGGGCCTAGGGGGCCTCCCCCACCACCAAATGGATATATAGACCATTCATGCCAATATGAAATTCAAATGAAAGATATTTGAGGGTAAAAAACTTATCTGAATATTCTCAAAAGACAACATTTCCACAAAATTTTTGATAAAACAAAAATACTATAAATTTTTCTCAAAGGAGTCGAACCCTCCCCCTTACCACAATTTTCAAAATCCTCAGATCTCGGAAATGGGTGGGGTCTAGGGGACCTCCCCCAACGAGAAAATCACCAATTGGATATATAGACCAATCATGACCATATGAAATTCAAATGGAAGAAAATGGGTGGGGCCTAGGAGGGCCTTCCCTACCCCCAAAAATCTCCAAATGGATATATAGACCATTCATGCCTATATGAAATTCAAATGAAAGATATTTAAGAGTAAAAAACCTATCTAAATATTCTCAAAAGACAACATTTCCACAAAAATTTTGATAAAACAAAAATACTATAAATTTTTCTCAAAGGAGACCAACCCTCCCCCTTACCATAATTTTCAAAACCCTCAGATCTCCGAAATGGGTGGGGCCTAGGGGACCTCCCCCACCCCCAAAAACCACCAATTGGATATATAGACCATTCATGACAATATGAAATTCAAATGGAAGAAAATGGGTGGGGCCTAGGGGGCCTCCCCCACCAACAAAAATCACCAAATGGATATATAAACCATTCATGCCAATATGAAATTCAAATGAAAGATATTTGAGAGTAAAAAACGAATCTGAATTGTGGGGTAAAGTGTCTGAGCCACCCCACCCCTAAAACACCTTCCAAATTAGACACATTTATAGACCATGGCAATGAGACTCAAATGAAAGGTGCTTGAGAACAAAGCTAGAATTTTATTTCAAATTTTAGGAAAAAGTGTCTGATCGGCCACCCAGGATCTAAAACACCAACCAAACATGACGGCATGGGTCCTAGGGCGGTTCGGTTCTGCTAGTCTTATATGTAAAAAACAATCTATGTCTGTTTATTTGTTAGTTTATATGTTCCGCACAGACTCAAAAACGGATGAGCCGGTTTTCTTGAAATTGTCATTGATGGTGTAGAATGGTTCTTGGGAAAACTTGGGTACTAAATTTTTCGATATCTAATGGGGGCCGCCCTCCCCCTTTCCTAATTTTCAAAAAAACCCAGATCTCGGAGGTGGGTGGGGCATTTCAAGTGAAATATTGTTTGCACTCTTACTAAAAGAGGCCATCGTAGCGCAGAGGTTAGCATGTCCGCTTTGACGCTGAACGCCTGGGTTCGAATCCTGGCGAGATCATCAGAAAAAAAATTCAACGGTGGTTTTCCCTCTCCAAATGCTGGCAACACTTGTGAGGTACTATGCCATGTAAAACTTTTCTCCAAAGAGGTGTCGCATTACGGCACGCCGTTCGGACTTGACTATAAAAAGGAGGCCCTTATCATTGAGTTTAAAAATGAATCGGGCGGCACTTATTGATATGTGAGAATTTTGCCCCTGTTCCTTAGTGGAATGTTCATGGGCAAAATTTGCATTTACTCTTCCTAAAAACAAATTTGGATATCCAAATCTGGGGTGAGCTAACTGGGGGTCCCCAAAACCAACAAAAGGATCATTACTATATGGAGTCTTAATGAAAGGTATTTGAGAGTAGCAAATTAATATGATATTCATTTTTGGTGCCAAATGTTTGGGAGGTAGCTTTACCCCCAAAACACCACCAAATAGGACATATTTACCGATCATGGCAATATGGGGCTCAAATGAAAGGCCTTTGCGAGTAAAGAACGAATTTAATATCAACTTTCAGGACAAAGTGTCTAGAAGGCAGCCGCACTCTCCAAATATGACATATATGCCGACCATGGCAATATGGGACCCACATAAAAGGTAATTCCGTGAAGCGCACGAATCTGATATTTTTCACATCCCAGTCTCTAGGTGGTCGTTCCAAATATGACATATATGCCGACCATGGCAATATGGGACTCACATAAAAGGTAATTCCGTGAAGCGCACGAATCTGATATTTTTCACATCCCAGTCTCTAGGTGGTCGCTCTACCTCGTAAATAAGTGAGCTCGTAGTCCTACAGGGTGGCTGATGAATATTGCTACAATGATGAATATTGCTACATTTTTTTTTCGGTGTATGGAATACATTTTTCTTTTATTCATGTTAAATTAAATTATTAAATTAATTATTAAATTATTATTAATTAAATTAATTAATTAATTAATTAAATTAATTATTAAATTATTATTATTAAATAGAAAAAAAGTTATTACATTTTTTTTTGGTAGCGGCTTTCATCAGCCACCCTATATGTGTCCCATTGTTGTCACAAAACTGACCTCCTTCTTACTTCCTTTCAGTAATAGCCTCTTCCTCTCACACCATAGGATTATTTCCGTCTTGCAGACTGTTTCGCTGTCCACAGTGTTCATTCGATTCCCATGCACTTAACTCGGACTGCGTCGACCAGAATGGCTTTGGATTAACCAAGTTTATTGACGGCAGTCCTCTGGCCTACACCGCCAAATCATCTGCTCTTTAAGGCCCCCTTACTTCATTACGGCCCGGCACCCAAACGATAAGGATTTTGGCATCCTCAGAGAAGGCGTTAATCTACTTCTTACACTGAAAGACTGTTCGTGACCTTAGCGTCCTGGTTGTTATTGCCCTTATGGCCATTTATGTTCACACTCGACCTCATCGCGTAACACCACACCACCTCACGCATTCCGTGATCACCCGGATCTCCGCCTGCAGGATCGAATATGGTCAGGCAGTCTAAAACAGATCTCAGCCCTTGAGTTCTCAATGTGGTCTCCAACTATGACCTCTAGCTTTGATCAATCCGTGTAACATGATCTTCCAGATGGCAATACTAGGGTTTCGTCAGTCCAAGACTGTACAGTGGCAGCAGTGCCTAGCACTCGACCTTAAGTGTCGTCTCAGGATTCCGATCGGAAACCTCTTCTCTTTCTTACAAGGTTCTTATCGTCACCACTATTATACCGCGATGGTATGAGCTGCCTCCATCCTCAATCCATTCCCCTATCGCCTTAAGTCTCATAGCCGTTGTGGCTATCTAGAATAGTCTCCAGTGCCCTTGTGAGCGTGGTACTATTAACACAAAATTTCCATGAAATTTTCTCCAAAGACAAAAATTCTCTAAAGACAAAATTTTTATGTAATTTTCTCTAAAGACAAAATTTCCATGAAATTTTCTCTAAAGACAAAATCTCCATAAAATTTTCTGTAAAAAAAAATTCCATGAAATTTTCTCTAAAGAAAAAATTTCCATGAAATTTCTCTAAAGACAAAATTTGCATGAAATTTTCTCTAAAGACAAAATTCCGAGAAATTTTCTCTAAAGACAAAAATTCCATGAAATTTTCTCTACAGAAAAAATTTCCTTGAAATTTTCTCTAAAGACAAAAAAAAATTTTCTCTAAAGACAAAATGTCCATGAAATTTTCTCTAAAGACAAAAATTCCATGAAATTTTCTCTAAAGACAAAATGTCCATGAAATTTTCTCTACAGAAAAAATTCCCATGAAATTTTCTCTACAGAAAAAATTCCCATGAAATTTTCTCTAAAGATCAAATTTCCATGAAATTTTCTTTAAAGACAAAATTTCCATGAAATTTTCTCTAAAGACAAAATTTCCATGAAATTTTCTCTAAAGACAAAATTTCCATGAAATTTTCTCTAAAGACAAAATTTCCATGAAATTTTCTCTAAAGACAAAATTTCCATAAAATTTTCTCTAAAGACAAAATTTCCATAAAATTTTCTCTAAAGACAAAAATTCCATGAAATTTTCTCTAAAGACAAAATTTCCATGAAATTTTCTCGAAAGACAAAATTTCCATAAAATTTTCTCTAAAGACAAAAATTCCATGAAATTTTCCCTAGCTACAAAATTTCCATGAAATTTTCTCTAGCTACAAAATTTCCATGAAATGTTCTCTAAAGACAAAATTTCCATGAAATTTTCTCTAAAGACAAAATTTCCATGAAATTTTCTCTAAAGACAAAATTTCCATGAAATTTTCTCTAAAGACAAAATTTCCATGAAATTTTCTCTAGAGACAAAATTTCCATGAAATTTTCTCTGAACAAAATATGTTAATGAAATTTTCTCTCAAAACAAAACTTCCATGAAATTTTCTCTGAAGCAAAAATTTCCATGAAATTTTCTCTGAAGCAAAAATTTCCATTAAATTTTCTCTTAAGAAAAAATTTTCATGAAATTTTCTCTAAAGACAAAATTTCCATGAAATTTTCTCTAAAAACAAAATTTCCATGAAATTTTCTCTAAAGACAAAATTTTCATGAAATTTTCTCTAAAGACAAAATTTCCTTGAAATTTTCTCTAAAGAAAAAAATTTCCATGAAATTTTCTCTAAAGACAAAATTTCCATGAAATTTTCTCTAAAGACAAAATTTCCTTGAAATTTTCTATAAAGAAAAATTTCCCATGAAATTTTCTCTAAAGGCAAAATTTCCTTGAAATTTTCTCTAAAGACAAAATTTCCATGAAATTTTCTCTAAAGACAAAATTTCCTTGAAATTTTCTCTAAAGACAAAATTTCCTTGAAATTTTCTCTACAGACAAAATTTCTATGAAATTTTCTCTAAAGAAAAAAATTTCCATGAAATTTTCTCTAAAGACAAAATTTCCATGAAATTTTTTCTAAACAAAAAATTTCCATGAAATTTTCACTTCAGACAAAGTTTTCATCTGGCAACTCTGCTCCAGCCTTCTCAAGTTCAAAGTAAATTTAGTCAAAGTCATAACACTTTTGCTCTATGGCATGTACGCACGCGTCCAAAACAAATTAATACCTAATCCTTAGTTCAAAATAAACGCAATTTCTGTCAGCACCTTCAATGGCCGATGGTCACAAAACAAGAGAAAAAAAAAACAGGACACAAATCGGGGGCTAAAGAGTAAACCTCTGCATAGATGTATGCTATGGCAATATGCACCACATGTGGTCTTCGATTGCAAAAGCGCAAAAAGAATTATGACCAAACACCAAGAACATGCATTGCATGCGAGTATGGCAACTGGTGGTAATAGTAAAAATGTTAGAAAATGTTGTTAAAAATGTTATCAAAACGATTAAGGCTTTGAAATGAAAACCCTTTTAACTAAACTAAGGCCACAACCACTACACTAGACAAAAAAAAACAATGCCACTGCATATGGGGATATAGTAACTCAGCAAAGGTTCGTAATGATGATGATGATCATCATCATCATCATCTTGATTTTCATGAGTATTGAGTGAGTGAGTGAGTGACTGTTGCCATGAAGGAGCTGAATTGGTAGTGAAAAAGGTGATAAAAACCATCAAAAAGACAACGGGCGAAACATCGAAAAAGGAACTTTAGGGCCGACTTTATGGGAATTGGGAAAATTTATAACAATTGGCTGCATATAAAAACAAAACCAACAGCCCAGTAAGTTCTTTGTGTGGGACGCACATTCTGAGAGTGCCAGCTAGCAAAGGAGCATAAAAGGACCCACAAAGTATGGGCATATCAACAGCTAAAAGGCGTTTTTGGAAAATTTGTACTTAATGTAAGGCACAGTGGTCTGGTTGTTATACCCCAGCATAGCATAAAGGCGTAAACCTACTTCCAAAATCACCGCAGGAGAATTCAATGTCCAAACTGCATTGGAAGCGTGGCGGCAACCAGAAGCGCACTTAGAAGCCTAACGGATGTTGAGATATAAGCGGGGGGCAGTAGACTCGAAATGGGACTTGACTTTCACTCTCACTCTGCACTCATTGATAGGTGAGAAGTTTGCCCCTGTTCCTTAGTGGAATGTCTATGGGCAAAATGTGCAATTTTCTAAAGAAAAAATTTTTTTAAAAAATTTTAAAAAAAAAAAATTATAAATTTTTCCCTAAAGACAAATGTTTTAAAAAACTTCCCCAAAAACTAAATTTTTAGAAAATTTTCCTAAAAACAAAATTTTTAGAAAATTTTCCATAAAAATTTTTTTTTTTAAAAATGTTCTCCCCAAACATCACTGTGCAGATGTCAGTGCAGAGGTTGCAAATAGACTTTGAATTGTTTAATATGATGTTAGGTTTCTGTTACAAGTATGGCCGAAAACAGCGTCGTCGAAAACAAAACTATAGAATTTATAGAGTACATTTTGAAAGCTAAGGTTGAGGTTGATTTTGTTTTGGGTTTTCTTGTTCCACTCTTTAAGTTCATCATACATGTGATGTGAGTTTCAGCAAAACCACATATGATGCCATTTGATGTGGCATACTCTGGCTGGCTTCATTGTGTGTGATGTGTGATCTGAGGTGCTGATGTTGTGTGATGACGATGATGGTGGTGGTGGTTGTGGTGGTTCTGCACAAAGTTGCATGCAAAACTCATGTACCAATGCCCTAGCTGCTGAGCTTTTTCCAACAAAATCCTAGACAAGCTAAGCGATCAGACTTCCATTTGGCCGGCCGGCCGGCCAATGGCTAGCCTAAACATCCATAGCAACAGGAAAACTAAAGCAACGCAAGTTCGAGTTGAAGTTGAAGTAAAGCGCTTACATGGCAATTATTGCTATTTTATGAAACTGGCCAAGTCGTAGCTTAAGACTGATTGACAAATAAATTTAGATGCATGCGTGTCGATAGAATTCCCTCAAACATTTGCATTTCCAAGTTGAACATTTTTTTTAAGTTTTTCTTTCACATACCTCAGCTTCCCCTACCACTTCCTATTCAGGGGGCAATGCCGCTATCAACAGTAACATAGAATACTTAGTACCTATGAGAAGCCTTTGGGATGGATTTGGATTAACTTTTAAATGATGATATCTTTTTTTGTGGTCTTTTACTTTTCCATACTCGGTTTGGGAAACTTAGGATTCACATAAAAGTGGGTGCTTTTGTTTTGATCGCTTTAAAGAGGATTGGTTTTTTTTTTCAATATGATGGCCCTTATACGCTAGAAAGGTGGTTATAGTTAGTTCATCGGTTAGTTGGACAAGGGAGTAGAGAAGCTTAACAGAGAAAAAAATTCAGGGAAATTTAGTTTTTAGAAGAAATGGTATGAAAAATGCACCACTTTTGTATTTATAGAAAATTTCATGGAAATTTTGTCTTTAGAGAAAATTTCATGGAAATTTTGTCTTTAGAGAAAATTTCATGGAAATTTTGTCTTTAGAGAAAATTTTATGGAAATTTTGTCTTTAGAGAAAATTTCAAGGAAATTTTGTCTTTAGAGAAAATTTCAAGGAAATTTTGTCTTTAGAGACAATTTCAAGGAAATTTTGTTTTTAGAGAAAATTTTGTTTTGGATATTTTGTCTTTAGAGAAAATTTCATGGAAATTTTGTCTTTAGAGAAAATTTCATGGAAATTTTGTCTTTAGAGAAAATTTCATGGAAATTTTGTCTTTAGAGAAAATTTCATGGAAATTTTGTCTTTAGAGAAAATTTTAAGGAAATTTTGTCTTTAGAAAAAATTTTATGGAAATTTTGTCTTTAGAGAAAATTTCATGGAAATTTTGTCTTTAGAGAAAATTTCATGGAAATTTTGTCTTTAGAGAAAATTTCATGGAAATTTTGTCTTTAGAGAAAATTTCAAGGAAATTTTGTCTTTAGAGAAAATTTCATGGAAATTTTGTCTTTAGAGAAAATTTCATGGAAATTTTGTCTTTAGAGAAAATTTCTTGGAAATTTTGTCTTTAGAGAAAATTTCATGGAAATTTTTTCTTTAGAGAAAATTTCATGGAAATTTTGTCTTTAAAAAAAATTTCATGGAAATTTTTTCTTTAGAGAAAATTTCATGGAAATTTTGTCTTTAGAGAAAATTTCATGGAAATTTTGTCTTTAGAGAAAATTTCATGGAAATTTTGTCTTTAGAGAAAATTTCATGGAAATTTTGTCTTTAGAGAAAATTTCATGGAAATTTTGTCTTTAGAGAAAATTTCATGGAAATTTTGTCTTTAGAGAAAATTTCATGGAAATTTTGTCTTTAGAGAAAATTTCATGGTCTTTAGAGAAAATTTCATGGAAATTTTGTCTTTAGAGAAAATTTCATGGAAATTTTGTCTTTGGAGAAAATTTTGTCTTTAGAGAAAATTTCAAGGAAATTTTGTCTTTAGAGAAAATTTCATGGAAATTTTGTCTTTAGAGAAAATTTCATGGAAATTTTGTCTTAAGAGAAAATTTTAAGGAAATTTTGTTTTTAGAGAAAATTTCATTGAAATTTTGTCTTTGCAGAA
This sequence comes from Stomoxys calcitrans, assembly GCF_963082655.1. NCBI lineage: Eukaryota > Metazoa > Arthropoda > Insecta > Diptera > Muscidae > Stomoxys > Stomoxys calcitrans. Next base: position 126,971,745 of record NC_081556.1, read on the forward strand.
AATTTCATGGAAATTTTGAGAAAATTTTATGAAAATGTTGTCTTTCGACAAAAGACAAAATTTCCAAGAAATTTTCTCTAAATATAAAATTTCCATGAAATTTTCTCTAAAGACAAAATTTCCATAAAATTTTCTCCAAAGACAAAATTTCCATGAAATTTTCCATGAAATTTTCTCTAAAGACAAAATTTTCATGAAATAAAGACAAAATTTTCATGAAATTTTGTCTTTAGAGAAAATTTCTTGGAAATTTTGTCTTTAGAGAAAATTTCATGGAAAATTTCATGGAAATTTTGTCTTTGGAGAAAATTTTATGGAAATTTTGTCTTTAGCGAAAATTTTGTCTTTAGAGAAAAATTCATGGTAATTTTGTCTTTAGAGAAAAATTCATGGAAATTATGTCTTTAGAGAAAATTTCATAAAAATTTTGTCTTTAGAGAAAATTTCATGGAAATTTTGTCTTTAGAGAAAATTTCATGGAAATTTTGTCTTAAGAGAAAATTTCATGGAAATTTTGTCTTTAGAGAAAATTTCATGGAAATTTTGTCTTTGGAGAAAATTTTGTCTTTAGAGAAAATTTCAAGGAAATTTTGTCTTTAGAGAAAATTTCATGGAAATTTTGTCTTAAGAGAAAATTTTAAGGAAATTTTGTTTTTAGAGAAAATTTCATTGAAATTTTGTCTTTGCAGAAAATTTCATGGAAATTTTGAGAAAATTTTATGAAAATGTTGTCTTTCGAGAAAATTTTATGGAAATTTTGTCTTTAGAGAAAATTTCATGGAAAATTTGTCTTTAGAGAAAATGTCATGCAAATTTTGTCTTTAGAGAAAATTTCATGGAAATTTTGTCTTTAGAGAAAATTTCATGGAAATTTTGTCTTTAGAGAAAATTTCAATTCCGGGAGAAGCGCTCTGGCCTTAAGTCACTACGGGAGTATAGTCGCACTGAATATGTTGCAAGGTGATGTTCGAACATAGACAGCACTGGGTTCCAAGTGACATTGTCGTCCTTTGGCGTCCTCGTCGTCGGATTATTTGGCCCCTACGACTGTTCTTGTGCGGCAATATACGCAACACGAACAACACCCTTGGTCCCATATTGTCTTCTGCTCCTCTTCATCCTCGTCATCGAACATCCTGCAGAAGTCTCACTCTTCCTTCACCCAGCGCGAAGTCAAAGACCTGACGTTGCAATGATCAGTCAAGACTGACGGCCTGTTTCGCCAAATACTCGGCTACAGAGCCTTTGAAATACTGGGCTAGTGCTGTATTTCAGCGCTTTATTCGCGCGGCCATTGTAGAACGCGTTCACTCCACAAAGAAACTCGCACAGTGAAGGTCTTGCTGATTCCATAGCAAGATTGGTGGCAATCCACTTCGATCCCCGCCATACCTTGATCCTACCTGGGACCAAGCAGAGCCTGACAGCCTTTCCCATGGTTCGACGAAGCTCGTTGCATCTTCTAACCAGCTATTGAATGAATGATCTCCGAGGCAAGATGGACGAAATGGTAGACTTTATGAGTAACACCGCAACAATCGCTATGTAAGGTTCGCATACGAAATGGAGGTGGGGTGATACACCATCCATTGCAGTATAGACCTACCTCGACTGTGTCTGTCGCTACTGATAACAGACAGGTCCGATACTGTCTAGATAGAGCTATACAACGTGGAGATACCGCCGATAGGCAGTTGGGTCCTACACGCCCAAAAGTTGTAGCCTACTCCCCTGAGTAACGAGTAGCGGAGCTTAGCTTTGGCACTACGAATTGAAGACTCCACGTTTCGCAAGGTGAAACCCCCACTAGGATTACAATGAAGTGCAACAGCTCGCCAGACACTTCAATTAAAGCTCCTGATCTTCTGACTGACGTATCCTGGCAAGCCGTCATTTCTTTAGGATCAGGCCACCTCGCCATAGCACTCATCTGGGATCGACTACCCAATTTCATAACCTTTGAGCGCCAAACATTTATCAATCAGAAGAAGGCCAATTGGCTCGACTTCAGAGAGTACACCAATCCCGGTTTTGTGAACAGACACCCTCGGAATAAACATGAAGGGCGAATACATTTTCGACCATAGATAACTGCTCCAAGTTTGGGCCCAATCAAACTGGAGACACCAATCAACACAGCAGCAGAGGAGATGCAATCGATCTTTGAAAGAAGATTGAAAGTACATCGATCATCGGTGAATTATCCACGAGCCTCCGGGCTCGTATGGCGTTCGACTGTACCCCAGCGGAGAATAACGCAGAGGCATGCGAGAACAGCACCAGATCTCCTAGACAAAAGTTCATCGACTGGCCATAGGAAGGCAGAAGAATATTAGCAGGGATGTCAGAGATAGAGGAGATTATAGAAATATACCGCGGAGAAGCAAAAGCAGCTATGCTGGTCAAGAACAGCAGAGACTCCCACGACATCGAAAAGCATGACAACGCCTTCGAGGAGAGGAGAGGACAGGAGAGCACCAGAGCAGAGTCCAGTCGATGAAAACCCCGCATATCACAAAGCGGTAGAAACGAGACCACCAACAAAAAGGGCCGAAAGGCAAAGAAGCCGAAGAGCACCCCGCAGCGAAAACCGAGAGCTCGGAAACCACAGAAACCTAGGCAGCGACCGCAGGTCATGACAATAAAGCCGAGAGAAGGGCACACCTACCCGGAAGTGCTTAGGCGAAACGTGAAATCGGAGGAAGCTGAAATCGCCATCCGTTCCGTCCAGAAGACAAAACCGGGTGCTATTCTCCACGTGATGGGCAGATGTGGAAATAAAGTGTGCGGCGAGTCCCTCAAGGACACTTTTAATGAGGCTGTAGACATGCAGAGCCGTAACCCAAAGGCAACCAAATGGATCCGCGACCTGGATTTCCTCTCCAACGCCGAAGAGATCACAGATGCAGTGATCAAGGCAACGGGAACAACATTTAAAGAAGTGACTGTGCAGCTAACTACAGTTAATTCCAGAGAGCAGAAAAGGGCCTTCGTCTCCAGCTAGCTGCGCCAATGAGTTGTGAAGAGCAGTAAGTTCCTGATTGGAATGACAAACTTTCGACTGAAATATCGGGATGAATCGCTGCTTCAGGTGCTTTGGAGCAGGACATCTACAGTGGTAATGCAAGGGACCCGATAGAAAAGGATTGGGACTATATTCTAAATGTGGCAAGAATGGACACAAGGAGAAGGAGTGCTCTAACTCAATGAAATGCTGTATATGCTCGCACAGCGGAAAAGGCCTGGCAGTTTACCTTCCTGGCTCAAGAGGATGTAAAGGAGGCACACTGCTGGCATGCTAAGAATACCACAAGCCAACATGCCCGGGAGTAAGGTCGCACATGATCTCTTATCGCAAATAATCGTAGAACAAGGTGCTGACATCATAGCTATAAGCGAACAATGTGGAGGAAGAAATCAAGGATCCCGGCTTGAAGATCCGACGAATACAGCTGCAATCTGCATTCCATATTCACTAGTAAGCAGCGTAAATGGAAACGGAGATCTCTTCAAGTTGTTTAGCTGCTGTCTTACACCTATCGATGCCTTCGAGGAAAAACTTGATGAGATCGAAGACACAATGCGAAGATATGACGGGCCTGGCGATTTCAACTCTGGAGCGGTAGAAAGGTAAATGGCAACGACAAACTCCAAAGGAAGACGAGTTCTAGATCGGGCCGCAAGAACAGTGGAAATGTCCCAACCTTAAGGCGACGCGGGTGCAATGGCATGAACATTCCACTAAGGAACAGGGGCAAACTTCTCACATATCAATGAGTGCAGTCCGATTCAAGTTTAAGCTAAATGATAAGGGGCCTCCGTTTTTTTATAGCCGAGTCCGAACGGCGTGCCGCAGTGCGACACCTCTTTGGAGAGAAGTTTTACATGGCATATTACCTTACAAATGTCGCCAGCATTAGGAGGGGAGAACCACAGCTGAAAATTTTTTCTGATGGTCTTGCAAGGATTCGAACCCAGGCGTTTAGCGTCATAGGCGGTTAGAAGTTACAGACAATGTGGAGGACATATTCTTCCACTGAAAGGCGCAGGGAATTGGAAACAGTCATTGATGACGTTTCGCCTGGGACAATAGTCCAGACGATGCTGGAAGATAAGAAGATCTAGAAGGCGGTGGTGAGAAACGCCGAACCAGTACTGCGCGAAAAGAAGATGGACCTGGATGCAGCAGCGTAGTGTATGAATGCGGAGGTTTGGACGCAGACACACCGAAGAGGGATAATCACCAGATATGGGGTCCACACGAAGTAATGCGAAAGCGGTTCCAAGGTGGATTTTATCCACAGGGGTGATACAGGGTGGGTTTTAGCTGGTACCGTTGATAACGGAGTCCGGCATAAGGCGAGAGTCACACTCGGCACATGCAAAAACCATTTTCCCATACAGACCCACAAAAAAAAGAAAGATAGAACCGAATACAAGAAGAAATTCAGTTCAAACTTTTTTTTAATCCTTTGTCCTTTAAGCAAATTTCCTGAAAATTTTAAATTTTTTTTAAATAGCTCAACTGACAAACTATCGGCTCCTGTTGCCTTGTTATTAGAGTAAGATCTACTCATAATTTTATCAGAGTCAAATTCGGAAATGCCCTTGCCACACTCGGTACAATTGGTGACAAACAGTTTCAATGATCAATGAACAGTCTTTTTCAAAATTGTCTACACATTTTTATTGCTCTCCCTCACATTTTTAAAACAAAATTTTACGAAAACAAATATCATTAAAAATGTCCAAACTCAAGATTTGAGGGGACCATAAACTTCTACTGGTTTGAACATTCGGTTGTTGGATTCTCTTGACAAGAATTTGATTCCACTTTCACTGCGGTTGAGGGAGAAACATTTTTCTCTTTGGAAACGCCATTTTCATTGACTGAATTTTGCAAAGAATTATCTTGGCTTATATTTAAATGAGAAAACTTTTGACCAACTGTATCCATATCGTCTTTGGATTGATTTGAAATCAAGGCATCCGCATTTTTTTCTAATTCAACTTGTGGCAAGTCATTCGTATTATCTTTGTCGTCAGTTTCCAGAACGGGAAAATATGGTGGTCTTTCAAAAAATTTCCAGGAGGGTACAGGAGAAGGTGTCAAGTTGTAGTCCGCATTGAAGTGATGATGCAAAATCTCGAAATTCACTGGCCTTGACGAAACATTCGGGACAATATTAAAATTGCCACCCATTAAAAGGCTATCCGAATAAGAACGCTCATATGAGGGAAACAATTCTGGTTGTATTGTCTGTAAGTTGCCGGTTGCTATTAGATTAAACTGTGGCAGTTGATCATTAAAGCCAAGATTACGAAAATTTGTTGTGTTTTTGCGCATTCTTTTATGACTACTTGAAGTCAAGAAATCATCTTCCGGGTTATCATTATCTTTGGCATAGTTTCTTTTGAGGGATTTCTTGAGAGGGGGCTAAGGAAGAAGAAAAGAAAAGTTAAATATTGGGTTGCCCAAAAAGTAATTGCGGATTTTTCAAATAGTCGGCGTTGACAAATTTTTTTCACAGCTTGTGACTCTGTAATTGCATTCTTTATTCTGTCAGTTATCAGCTGTTACTTTTAGTTTGCTTTAGAAAAAAAGTGTAAAAAAGTATAGTTGATTAAAGTTCATTCTAAGTTTAATTAAAAATACATTTACTTTCTTTTAAAAAATCCGCAATTACTTTTTGGGCAACCCAATATATCCATATGTCGATAAGATATCGATAAGATATTAAATATATCATATGTCGATCCTTGAAGAGCTTCAAACCATTTAAGTCACCCGAACCTGATGAAATATTTCCGGCGTTACTACAGAAAGAGGCCGACTATCTGGCGCCTCGTCTGGCCAAAATTTTCACAGCGTGCCTAGGTTGTGCATATACTCCGAAACCCTAAGAGGAGGCAAGGGTGGTGTTTATACCCAAGCCCGGCAAGGCAAGTTATGCGACACCAAAGGCCTACAGAGCCGTAAGCCTTACGTCCTTTCTACTCAAACCATGCAACGTATTGTGGACACCATGATAAAGGGTAGGACAAACCAGCGAACTGTTCAAATACAAACAGCATGCCTATGGCAAGGGAAGGTCGGTGAGGACTGTCCTGCACGAGGTTGTGCATAAAATAGAAGAATCCTTCGATGCCAAAACTTACACACTGGCGGTATGCATTGACTTCGAGGGGGCTTTTAACAATGTGCGGACCGACACATTGATCCAATCCTTAGACCATACCCGGTGGACCTGGTCCTTAGAGACTGGATAAACCATATGCTAAGGAACAGGTTGTTGTTGTTGTTGTAGTAGCAGTGTGTGGTACACTGAGGCGGCAGCCCTTGCCGATGAAGGAATTCATCGGGTCAATCCGGTGCATACAACCGGCTGCCATGGGATTGCTAAGGAACAGGTGAATAAAAGGTGTGTTTCATGGCATAAACATTAGGGAGAAATTGGCACAGGGCACGCCACAGGGGGGCATTTTATCGCCACTCCTATGGATGACCACCATAAATGACCTATTACGGATGCTAACTAAGGAGGGATTTGAACCCGTCTGCGTAGCAGATTGCTCAGGAACAGGTAGATAAAATGTGTGTCCCATGGCATAAATATAAGGGAGAAATTGGCACAGGGCATGCCACAGGGTGCATTTTATCGCCACTCCTATGGATGACCACCATACATGACCTATTACGGATGCTGACTGAGGAGGGATTTGAACCCATCTGCTACGCAGACTACGTTATAATCCTTAGACCAGTACCGGGGGAACTGGGTTCTTAGACACTATAACCCATATGCTTAAGAACAGGTGGATAAATAGTGTGTCCAATGGCATAAATATAAGGGAGAAAGTGGCACAGGGCACGCCACAGGGGGGCATTTCATAGCCACTCCTATGGGTGACCACCATAAATGACCTATTACGGATGTTGACTGAGGAGAGATTTGAACCCGTCTGCTACGCAGACGATGTTACAAAACTTCCTATTTGATTACCTTCAAACGACTTCCTCGCTGAGCTCCCTCACTTATTCTGACAACATGTCCAGGCCAACGAAATCTCGGTATTTTGATAGATTAACACCATAAATGACCTATTACGGATGCTGACTGAGAAGGGATTTGAACCCGCCTGCCACGCAGACGATGTTATAATACTTCTAAGGGGTAGGGGTACGAACGAGCTATGCAGAAGGGTCGTGCATATGGCATATGACTGGGCTAGACCCAGAGGTTTCAATGTTAACCCAGAGACTGAAATATGCCTGTTCACGAGGAAGACGAAGGTGAGCCAATTTACCGCACCACGTTTCCTCAATAAGATGATTTCGATATCTGGCAAGGTCAAATTCTTAGAAGTGATCTTGGACAGGAAACTGAATTGGAAGTGTCACATTCAAGAGCGTACTGAGAAGGCTCACAGATGTTGGGCACTATGTAGACGGGCCGTAGGCTCGAAGTGGGGCCTGAATCCTTGGATAGTTCACTGGCTCTGGCGTGATTAGACCAATACTTATTTACGCCTCAGTAGTTTGGTGGACTGCTATGGAGATAAAGTGCAACAAAAGGACCATACATGTTCTCTGTGTTCTCTGAACCTGTTGTCTTGGTATAGGCGGAGCGATGAGGACCACGCCCACTAGGGCACTGGAGACTATTCTAGATTGACATACACATAAAGTGTGAGGCAGCTACTGCGGCTATGAGACTTAAGGCGATGGGAGAATGGATTGAGGATGGGAGCAGCTCATACCATCTCGGTATAATCGAGACGACGATAGGAAACCTGGAAGGAAGGGAAGAGGTTTCTGATCGGATACCTGAGATGAACCTGAAAGTCGAGTATGAGGCACTGCTGCCATCGGCACAGTTTGGATTGACAAAACCCTAGTATTGCCATCTGGAAGATCATGTTACACGGATGGATCAAAGCTTTGCGACAGAGTGGGCCGAGGTTTTACATTGAGAATCCAGGGAATGAGATCTGTTTTAGACTGTCTGACCATAATACGGTCCTGCAGGCGGATATCCGGGCGATCACTGAATGCGTGAAGTGGTGTGGACGTCGAGTGTGAACATCTTTACCGACAGTAATATTGCCATAAGTGCAGTACAACCAGGACGGTATGGTCACAAACAGTCTTGCATTGTAAGGAGATTAAAGCCTTCTCTGAGGATCAAAGCTAGATGATTAAAAACGGACTTAAAGCTACCATTTTCGATGGAAAATTTTAGAAGCAAGGGTATTAAAATTACCGTTTCAGAAGCTATGGGTTGCCCAAAAAGTAATTGCGGATTTTTTAAAAGAAAGTAAATGCATTTTTAATAAAACTTAGAATGAACTTTAATCAAATATACTTTTTTTACACTTTTTTCTAAAGCAAGCTAAAAGTAACAGCTGATAACTGACAGAAGAAAGAATGCAATTACAGAGTCACAAGCTGTGAAGAAATTTGTCAACGCCGACTATATGAAAAATCCGCAATTACTTTTTGGGCAACCCAATAATTTAGCTACCCTTTACCAAGGAAAGGGGCACAAAAGCTACCCTAGTCCAAGGAAAAAAGCTATCCTTTCTCAAAGAAAAGGGTACTACAGCTACTTTTTCCTAGGAAAAAATTGTACTAAAGCTAGCTTAAGCTAAGGAAAAGGGTTCTGAAGCTACCATTTCCCAAGTAATAGGATTATAAAGCTAAACTTTTCCATGGCAAAAGGTACTCATGCTACCCTTTCCCGAGAAAAAGGGTACCAATTATACCCTTTTCTATGGAAAAGGGTTCCATGGAAAAGGGTACTAATGCTACCCTCTTCCAAGGAAAAGGGTAATAAAACTACCCTCTTTCAGGGAAAAGGGTTATAAAGCTACCCTTTTTCAAGAAAAAGGGTACTAAAGCTACCCTTATAGAAAGAAATGAGTGCTTAAGCCACACTTTTCCAATTTAGAGGTTACTACTAGCCACCCTTTCCCCAGTAAAGGGTACTTAAGCCACCCTTTCTCCAGTAAAGGGTACTAAAGCCACCCTTTCCCAAGGAAACGGAAACTAAACCTACCCTTTTTCCAAGGAAAAGGGTACTAACCCTACCCTTTCTCAAGGAAAAGCGTACTAAAGCTACCCTTATAGAAGGAAAAAAGTGCTAAAGCCACACTTTTCCAATGAAAAGGTTACTACTACCCACCCTTTCCCCAGTAAAGGGTACTAAAGCCACCCTTTCCCAAGGAAAAGAAACTTAAACCTACCCTTTTTCCAAGGAAAAGGAAATTAAACCTACCCTTTCTCAAGTAAAAGGGTAGTAAACCTACCCTTTCTCAAGTAAAAGGGTAAGTAACCTACCGTTTCCCAAGGAAAAGGGTACCAAACCTACCCTTTCCAAGGAAAAAGGGTACTAAACCTACACTTATAGAAGAAAAAGGGTGCTTAAGCCACACTTTTCCAATGAAAGGTTACTACTACCCACCCTTTCCCCAGTAAAGGGTACTAAAGCCACTCCTTCTCAAGGAAAAGGAAACTAAACCTGCGCTTTTTCCAAGCAAAATGGTATTAAACCTACCCTAGCACAAGGAAGTACCCTTTTCCTGGTGAGAGGGTACGTATAGTACCATTTCGCTACCTATCTACCTACCCCATTCCAACGAAAATGGTACTAAAGCTATCCTTTCCCAATGAACAGGTTACTTAACCTACCTTTTCCCATTTTTAGTTCAGGGAGTGTGCAAAACTTTTCTTTTTTTGATTTTTCCCTTAAACAAGCTCTTTAGCATTACAGTTGCATGTGCAGGAAAATACGTATATTGGGTTGCCCAAAAAGTAATTGCGGATTTTTTAAAAGAAAGTAAATGCATTTTTAATAAAAATTAGAATGAACTTTAATCAAATATACTTTTTTACACTTTTTTTCTAAAGCAAGCTAAAAGTAACAGCTGATAACTGACAGAAGAAAGAATGCAATTACAGAGTCACAAGCCGTTGAAAAAATTGTCAACGCTGACTACATGAAAACTCCGCAATTACTTTTTGGGCAACCCAATATAATAACAAGTAAGAGCGTGATAAGTTCGGCCGGGCCGAATCTTTTATACCCTCCACCATGGATCGCATGTGTCGAGTTCTATGCGCGGTATTTCTTTTTAGGCAAACAAAGAATATTGAATAAGAACTGTTTTGCTATTGGAGCTATATCAAGTTATAGTCCGATTCGGACCATAAATGAATGCTGAACATTGAAGTAATACTTCAGTTCATTCGAATAAGAATTGCGCCTTGTGGGGACTCAAGAAGCAAAATCGGGAGACAGGTTTATATGGGGGCTGTACCAACCTATTGATCGATTCAGACCATATTGGACACGTATGTTGAAGGTCATGAGAGAAGCCGTTGTAGAAAATTTCTGCTAAATTGCATGAGAATTGCGCCCCCTAGAGGCTGAAGAAGTCAAGATCCCAGATCGGTTTATATGGTAGCTATATCAGGTTAGGTACCGATTTGCGCCATACTTTACACAGTTATTGGAAGTCATAACAAAACACCTCGTGCAAAATTTCAGCCAAATCGGATGAGAATTGCGCGCTCTATTGGCTCAAGAAGTCAAGACCTAAGATGGGTTTATATGGCAGCTATATCAAAACGTGGACCGATTTGAACCATACTTAGCACAGTTGTTGGAAGTGAAGAATTTTGCACCACCTGCAAAATTTCAGTCAAATCGGACGAGAATTGAGCCCTCTAGAGGCTCAAGAAGTAAAGACCCAAGATCGGTTTATATGGTAGCTATATCAGGTTAGGTTCCGATTTGCGCCATACTTTGCAGAGTTATTGAAAGTCATAACAAAACACCTTACGCAAAATTTTAACCAAATCGGACGAGTATTGCGCCCCCTAGCGGATCAAGAAGTCAAGACCCAAGATCGGTTTATATGGCAGCTATATCAAAACGTGGACCGATTTGAACCATACTTAGCACAGTTGTTGGATGTGAAGAATTTTGCACCACGTGCAAAATTTCAGTCAAATCGGACGAGAATTGAGCCCTCTAGAGGCTCAAGAAGTCAAGACCCAAGATCGGTTTATATGGTAGCTATATCAGGTTAGGTTCCGATTTGCGCCATACTTTGCAGAGTTATTGAAAGTCATAACAAAACACCTTACGCAAAATTTTAACCAAATCGGACGAGTATTGCGCCCCCTAGCGGATCAAGAAGTCAAGACCCAAGATCGGTTTATATGGCAGCTATATCAAAACGTGGACCGATTTGAACCATACTTAGCACAGTTGTTGGATGTGAAGAATTTTGCACCACGTGCAAAATTTCAGTCAAATCGGACGAGAATTGAGCCCTCTAGAGGCTCAAGAAGTCAAGACCCAAGATTGGTTTATATGGTAGCTATATCAGGTTAGGTTCCGATTTGCGCCATACTTTGCACAGTTATTGAAAGTCATAACAAAACACCTTATGCAAAATTTTACCCAAATTGGACGAGTATTGCGGATCAAGAAGTCAAGACCCAAGATCGGTTTATATGGCAGCTATATCAAAACATTGGCACATTTACAATCCCATCCGACCTACACTAATGAAAAGTATTTGTTCAAATTTTCAAGCGGCTAGCTTTGTTAGTAAGTGTTTTTTCGACAGACGGGCGGAGAGACGCACGGACGAATGGACGGACATGGCTAGATGAACCTAAAATGACATGACGATCAGGAATATAATATGGGGTCTCAGAAGCATACTTCGAGGTGTCACAAACAGAATGACAGAATTAGTATACCCCCATCCTATGGTGGAGGGTATAAAAACTCACTTTAATTCAGATTAATATCCATGATCCTGTCCTTTACGTTATATGTATATGAAGTATCTTCTTAAGTCGCCAAACTACAACTAAATGATGAACCATTTTCTACTTACTTTTGATTTGGATATCAATTTAGGCCTTGATTTTTCCAAAAGTGTTGCCCCATACGCACGACCAATAGTGTAGCTATTTTTACCAGATTTCTTGATCAGTCCCAAATCGCTTAAAATATGCAACGATTTTTGAACGGTCATCTCAAATTGATTCACAGGCACCAAATCTCTCATTTGGTAACGAACTTGGTCCAGAATTTGCTTCAAGGGAATGGTCTTTTTAACGTTTCCTCCACTTAATTGGTTTACAGCCTTTAGGCTATGGCGATGAATTTTCTTGGGAACATTGAGCGTATCCATATTTATTAAATTTTTGGTACACACGATTTTGTTTTTTAAAAAAAATTGAAAAATAAATGTTTGCATAAACAATTTTCAATCAGAAATGAATTTCCATCCCCCTTTTGAAGAGAAATTTTTGAAATGAAAATGCAAAAGGTAGGTTGATAGAAATTTTCTTTGGTGTATGACAGGTTGATTTTGTTTTGTTAACAAAATGCATGGCCAAGTATTTATATGATAGTATGAAGGTAAAAAAGTATGAAGTGGTGACTGTTATACAGGCTAGCTGACACGAAGTGTTATCATTTCAGGGGAAATGTGTGAAAGTGATCAAAATTTTAGAACCCTTTTGCCTTGACTATTGCTCTGAATCGCTTTAAAATTGCATGAATGTAATCTTTTATTTTGAGCCATTCCCTCACAAATGTAGCCAGAATAAGGAGGGGACCCTCCCCCTTACCACAAAAGTACTACCAAAAGTAAAAGTGGACCGTTCGGGACAATATGGGATTCAAATGAAAAGTATTTAAGAGTAGAGTTCGAATTTCATAAAAAAAAAGTTGGGTCCAAGTACCTAGGGGGCTGCCCAGCCCCAAAATCCGGTAAAATTGGTTTTACAATTTATTGATAACGGAATGGGGCGGACCTTCCACCGTTACCCCAAAAACATCACCCAAAATCAAAAGTGGACCGATAAGGACAATATGGGTATCAAATGCAAGTATTCGGGAGTAGATAACGAATCTGGCATACAAATTCATGT